>NC_089490.1:60738381-61938381 GCF_036850765.1 Saccopteryx bilineata | reverse complement strand
CAATGCATCAAGATAACTATGAAAACTGCAAAGAATTTGATACTATTAAACACATATTATGCAATAAAATAAATCAGAGTATTTTTTATCATATATAATACTAATTATGTATTATAAAATGTGTTATTATATCTATAATAATAAACTACACTACTACAATTTTTACATTTAAAAATCTTCATATGTTAACCTTGAAATAATCCTATGATATGAGTAATCATTTCTACTTTACAGATGAGAAAACTGAGGCATGGGCATGTCAAGTCATATGCCTGCATTCACAATCAGGACCTGAACCCAGATCTCTGATCCTACGCTCCAAGGTCATCCACCCAATTGTCACACACTATTAGAACCCTCTTTAGGGTTCTGGGGTCATCCTTAGGCCAGTGCCCTTGACATTACTGCTGTTCTTTATGTCTAGGCTGCTACTCCACCTTTATTCTGGTGTCATCTCTGCCATTCCTATAAGTATATGCTGTGTGAAATAAAGAATACTTTAATGTATATATTTTTGGCACCCCAGGTCTTAATGATAAAGAATAATAATCAGTAATAGTAGTCAAGGGAGTAAAAAAAAGAGCAAAAGTTTTTGCAGAATAGCATTCCCACTGCGTCTTCCACCCAGACTTTTAAAAAGCAGAGTCATCTGTTTTCTCAAAGTCAGCAGGAAGCCTCCCTGTTTCATGTTTTCTTTGCTGAAACCCTTTTAACTGATGGAAGCACCACATAGAGGCTTTAAAGGGTAGCATCTGAGACGAATTTGACTTAGTCTTCTTTACACAGCTCAGCTGCGGGGTGTGACAACAGACTTCTGGACAGGGTTATACTGTAGACCCCCAGGAAACCCTTTCAGATCAGTGACTTCAGAAAGCCATCGAACCCTTCCAGCCCTCTATCAGGGACCGTGCTGTACAAGTGCTGCCTGGGAATTCTGACTCCCAAGAAGACACAGGACACCACAGACTTATCAGTGACCCCTAGCCTTACAACAAGCTGAAGAGAAGAACCCCACCCAAAAAACCCCAAAACAAAACAAAAAAAGAAATAAAAAGAAAAACCCTAGAACATGAAACCGCCTCAAATCACCTGAAGGACATTTCCATAAAGGAGCCTGAGATTTATGTCAGTAGCAGGACCTCTGAATACAGTATGATCTTTCTTCTTCTTCTGTCCTCACTTCTTTCTCCAGCTAATCAATCTCTCTCTCTCTCTCTCTCTCTCTCTCTCTCTCTCTCACACACACACACACACACACACACACACACACTCACTTGCTCATATGGACCTGTGCATTTATACGTGTACATGTGTAATGCACACACATGCCTTTGTACATCTATACTCCACATCACTCCCATCCCTTGCTCATTTCAGACCTATTCATTTAAAATCCCCCTTCATCTTGTTATTTCACTTTCATCTCTAACTTGCACTTTGTGTGCCTTTAACTTGAATTTATTAATTGCTTCTTTTTTTCTCTCATGTAATTTTTTATAAGGCATTTCATTTCAAGTAATCTATCAATTCCTTTTTTCCTCTGTAGACCCCCCCCTCAGCCCTGGAACCATTGGTCCTCCTGTCCACACTCTGGACAGCTGGTCGTCTCTTCACATAATGGAAATTTCATTCACTCCTTTCTTGTTGAATTTCCACACTTTCAGAGTCTTTCACTCTCTTGATTTTTCTTACTTCTATAAAAAATATTCTTCATCTGTTTTCAAGAAAGAGAATGGGAAGTCAGTTTTTGAGACTTTGACATTCTGAAATACCTTTGTTGTACTTTGGTGCTTGATGGATAGTTTGGCTGGGGGTATACTTCAAAGTTTAAAAAAAAAATTTTCTTCAGAATGTTAAAGCTCTTGTTCTGTTGTTTGGGCTGGTATCCAATGTAGCTATTGAGAAATCCAGGGCCATTCTGATATATGTTACTTAGAGTATGGTGTTGTTTTCCTCTTTGAAAACTTTACAAAAATTATTATTAATCTTCTCTTTAGCTCTCGCAGTTTGAAATTTTACAATAATATGTCTTCATATGGGTCCATTTGCAATTTGTTGAGTGGCACTTCCCAGGTAGATATTCATATAATTTTCTTAAACTATTTCTTTGGTCATTTTCTTTTTCCTATTTTGTCTGTTTTCTCTTTTCAGAACTCAGATGTACTTCCTAAGTTGAAACTTTTATATCTTTTTCCTCCTATTTTTCTACTTTTTTGCCTGCTTGCTTTATTTTTGGGGGGAGTTCCTTGATTCTATCTAATTTTTAATTTTCAAGACCACTTCTTGATTTTTAACTTTTTTTTTTTTGAAAAATTTCTATTCTTATTTTATGAATGCAACACATTCTCTTACCTCCCTAAGGGTATTTACTTTTTTGGGGAAAAATTTCTTCTGTTTTCTGTGATTCCTTTTCCGTCCTCTGGGCTCCTTTTCCCTCTTTGTTTTCATCTCTTCCTTTCAGAGTGAAAGTTTTCCTGAAATGACAACAATCTTTGGCTGTCTTTCTTTTTTCTTTTTTAAGTGAGAGGAAGGGAGAGATACAGACTCCTACATGCACCAGGATCCACCCAGCAAGTCCCCTACCAGTGATGCTCAGCACATCTATGCTCGTTGCTTGACCATGGATCTATTTTTAGCGGCTGAGGTGGAGGCTCCAGGGAGCCATTCTCAGCACCAGGGCCATCTCGCTGGAACCAATCCAGCCATGGCTTGGTTGAGAGAGAGAGAGAGAGAGAGAGAGAGAGATAAGAGAAAGGGAGGGGTGGAGAAACAGATGGTTGCTTCTCCTGTGTGCCCTGACTGGAAACAAACCTGGGACATCCACAAATGGGCTGATGCTCTACCACTGAACCAACTGGCCTGGGCTGGTTGTCTTTTTCTAATAATAATAAAAGAAGCAGTGAAGAATTTTTTGGAATCTCTATATGCACAAATGGGACTTATCAGCTGGGAGACTTATTTACAGGGTGATTAGGCAGTGAAGTAGCCACTTGATTTTGAATTGAGGCCTAAAAGCCACTCTCTGGAATTTTGTTCTATGTAGGGTTCTGTTTCTATGAGAAGAATTTTCCAGTTCACTGACTGTGACCCATATAACTACCTGCCAGCATCATGGGAATGAGCAGGGAGAGAAGCACCCACCACTCAGTATTGTCTCTTACATTCAATTTCTTCACTTAATGTCCTCCACTAGGTCTGGGATCTCCAAGTTTAGTGCTTCTCCCTTGAGTTCTCAAGAAATGAAATCTCCCTTCTCCTGCTTGGGCCAGAGGTTGGGTGTAGAGATGGGGGTTTAATTGTCTAATTGTCTGACAGAGTAATGTGGGAGAGAGAGCCTCCATACATGCAGATTTCAACCCATCCCTTTCTTCAACTTCATGCCCTACCCCTTCTTTCTGAAGTATCCAACTGATTGCCTGAGAATCTCAGAGCTATTCTTTGGATAAAGTGGTTTCTCATCTGTAAGACTCATTCAAATATGACTTCCTCTGCTAAATGTGATACTGCAGATAAATCTGCCTTCTGTCTTCTTGTGTATCTTGTGTGATGATATCTTATTTTCCATTCTCTTTATCCTTGTGAAATATTTTATCCTTTTATTTTCATTTAATCAGGGTTTTGAGAGTGAGAGGAGGCACATATGTATGATCAATCAGCCATGTTTAAGATGGTCTTAAATGAACTTGTTGATGCTGATGATAAACCAATGAAAAAATTATTAGCATGTACCCTGGGACTTTGGAAGGCAGAGCAGGTGTTAATATGGTATCAGATGCAACACCACACTCAAAATCTAGTGGGTGGTGGATTACATATAGTTTAACCCAGTAACACCACTTGGGAGGCCCAGGTTTAAGAAAATAATTTACAGAATTAAAAAATAATCCCTTCTGTTTGAAAGCTTTTACAGCTGTATAAAGTATAATAGAGTAGCTTGAGAATGTTATGGTTTAAAACTAGGACTATTCAAAATGTCTAGTAATGGGTAAGGAGGACTGTGATATGTTAGTGAAAGAGAAGAGGTTTGGGAGGGTTTGACGGAAGGGGTCACAAGAGAACTTTCTGGAATGATGGAGATATTCTACATGTTGTTTGTAGTCTTGGTTACATGACAGAATCTATTTGTTAAAAATCACCTAACAGTAAATTCAAAATGTGTGTGATTGATAGTACATAAATTATACCTCAACAAAGTTGATTTAATAATAAAACCTTTTATGTATATCCCTTTTTAAGATAAAGCACAGACTGCCAGTCAAGCACTACAAACTATCCTCACACTGAAATCTCCCTCCAGTCTGAAGGGTGGTCCATTTTCTCCTAACATGCCATACTTTACATCTATCAGCATATTGACTATGTCTTCTTCCATACTCAGACTGCCTCTGAAATCTTCTCTTTGCCTTTTCCAGGAAGCCTTTTCTGACCGTTGGGCACTGAAAGATTACTGTTTCTTCTACTCTTCATTTACCTTTCTGTCTATATCATTTATTTGGCATTTCAAAATGTACTGTTTTGAGATATCTCTATTATTGCCTTGCAGTATTCTAACTTCTGTGTTGATATTTCACTTTCCATGTGTGCATTCTTATTGTTCTGAAAAAGATGAATTTTCTAGAGGGCTAGAAATATGCATTATACATCTTTACATCTTTCATAATATTATACACATAGTTGGCAGTCAATAAGTATATGCAGAGTGAATAAATCATGAAGACATTTTAAAGAGGAGAAACTAAGAATTTTAAAGCTAGATTTAGAGAGGATTTGATTTACCAGTGAGAACTGGTAGGATCAAATCATCCAAAGACTATATTGAATTAACAGAAGGCTCAAGTCATTTATAACTTACATTTTGTAAAGGATATATGTCATAGTGAAGTCAACATAATTTATAAAATTAATACACAGGACTTATGGGACTGCTAAGAACAGTCTATAATTAGGATATGGCCATTTTAAACTCTAGTGATTCCTGAATTTATTCCCATGGACTTATTATGAGGAATTCTGACATGGTCCCAAGAGGCAATGTCTTGAGCTAAATATGTCCTTCTTCTTGTCATTTCCTCTTCTTGCCTCGGTGTCATCAAGATAACAAGCACTTTTGCAATTCTAGGTAGAGTGTATACACTGCAACCAGTATAAATGAATTCAGCCGTAACATATGCTACATATTTATTATGCACAGCTTGTTAGATTCTGATTTCTGATATGCCATTTTCCCTCAAGAAATATAGACTTCCAGTGTGGATATATATATATATGGCTATTTTATTTTAAAAGGCTGGCTATTTATATAAAATAGGGCCCCAAATGAACTCATCTGTAAGCCATATATGATCTTTCTTTTATTTACTCATTAGATGAATTTATTTATGATAAGTATGTCTTCATGGTATAGTATCTACCTTATCTCAGAGAGAAAGAGAACATATCCAGAAACTAGACGCCACATGTCCCCACTCTGCTTGCAGTAATGAGGGCTGTTCTCCTTGATTTCCTTTGCTGCCTGACAGACAAGCAGGCTGTTCATTTTATCATTGTTGCCCACACCTATCAACCTTCTCTCCAATTTGATGACTACCACAGCAATATATAGCAAATCTCCTCAGGGACTATAATTATTCATTTTTCAGAAGGCACAAGATCTATAATAAATGAGTGCTGTAGATAAGAAACCAGTTTATAAGTTTATCTCCCGAGCGAAAGACGAATTTTTCTTTATCAGAGAATAGACCATTGTAGTTTAATAAATGAGTTGTAAGTAACAAAAAAGATTTTGTGAAAGTATTTGTGACTCATCACATAAACACTGTTGTGATATGCCACGTAGAAAAAAAGTGAATGCATCCAGTTCATCAGACCACACTGGGAGCTAGAAACTCCAGAGGCCTGTCAGGAAGTCTCATCTTGTTGTCTTGAGTTATGAATTGCTCTTAAATTACTATTGCTACTGCTGCTATTGGGAGCACCTGATTCCATAACATTTTTGAGCCCAGTAGTCAATCAAGGCACTCAAGCTATTGTTTCCATCAGGAATGAAGGCTTACAATGTCCCCCGTGGCATGTGTCTTGGTTTCCCATTATATCTCAAGTTGAACATACAATCTATTTTGCCCTCTCCTGTTTAGGTATCATGTTATCTAGGAGTGAACTTTTCACCATTTGCTTTGCAGTGTTTTTTTGATTTTCATTAGTAGAGCTTGTTTACCCACTGATGCATTTGAATGTTATTTATGCCAAATAGTAAAATGGTTCTGCTCAAGTGTGATTTGATTTGTCTTAGTCAAGGCTTTTAAGAATGCAAAGAAAACCAACCCGTACAAGGTAGCTCAAGTAAGGCGGGGGCTCTTCTATAGAAATATCAAGTCATTTCCTGGCTATATATGGATTCCAGGACTGAAGTGAAGAATTTACGGTTCCCCAACATCTTAGGGCCATACAATCTCTCTCACACAGACTTTCTCAGCTTCTCTCTCATCTGTCTATTCTTGTTCTTGTGGTCAGCTTCTACTCATTCATCTTGCCCATGACCCAGTAAGACCACAGTTTCAACTCTGTTTCATGCCCTCTGCCTCCCTTCAGTCTCTATTCCTAAGTTTGAACTCTTTTCCTAAAAATCTGACTGGACTTTCTACTCCATAGGGATGTCACCTTTGGGATGCTGTTTCCAAGGCCCATGGGTAGAACATTTTCTTTAGAAAGGGCCCTAAGAAACAGAGGCCATGAAACGTGACAAATCATGATCTTCCCATCATGCTTTGACTTCACTCTATTGCCTTAGGAGTGATTATATCACACGTCTGTACTCTCAAATATATACCCAGTTTCCATTTGAGTTACAGCATTTTAGTCCTTCAGAAACTATAAAATTGAAGCAGTTTCTCGGAGTTTCTACGTCAGGGGTTATCAATCTGAATGTTTTCTACTTCAAAGCACCAGTGTTTGAGTTCTTTTTCTTGGCTTTGTTGGGGGCCAAATATTTTAACTATCAATGACTGTGCAGTAAATCTAAGAGGGCGGGGCTTGGATCTAGTGAATCTACCACAAACCAGGGCTCTAGCTCCCTTAATGTAAATTTAGGTAAAGCCTCTAGTTCAAGTGGCTGGAATTGTTTCTATTGCTTTGAGCAAATACATACCAAATAAAATTAAACGTATGGGTCTGAATGAAAGAATATAGGTCTGACACTATGACTAGAAATTGGTTACTTAATAGCCTTGCAAGGAGATAGGAAAGGTCATTGTGCTGTGGCAAATTCATAAAGACTTAGGTCCCAATAAACATACTTCTATTATGCTACAATGAAGCCTGTGTACAAATCTGTTTCCCTAAAAAGGTCTTGAGACCGTTTAAGGCATAAATGATACACCATTGTCTGTGAGTCCCAGGTGCTACCATAGTACCTGACACATATTGGTACTCAAATAAATGGATGGATGATATGAGGAGACCTCTTTACTGACATCAGCATGGCCATCCTCAAGAAGCCTGCTTTTCTTTTTATACCTTCCAGCGTGTGTAGAATATTAAGCTGGTTAATCATCTTAATTAAAATTTAAATGTGTTTTCTAATCTTAGGCAATTTCAGGAAGTGCTTTTTTTTATTGTTAGCCTTCAAAGGAACTGCTCTCATTTTAAATCTTCTAGTTATAGCATTTAATATGAGTTAAAGGAATACATCTTCTTAAGTGTTTAAGATCTATAACATTTAGAAACCATTCTCTGCCATGTTCGCCTACTTAAACCTTTCTATACCACCTACTCCCATTAGTCATTTTGTCACGTTTTCTGCCCTTGGGATCTAAAGCACCTGTCTGCAGTGACGTCTATGGCAAAGCACTAACCTTCTGAAGCCCTTTGTGTAGACCCTGCTCCTCAGTCCCCAAATGCTCTCTTTTTTATATCTTCACCTTAAAAAGATATTGCTATTTTTACAAAATAAAACATGTTTAAAAGATAAGCAGAAATAAAATAACTAATGAGCTATAGACTCCATCACCTGGAGATCACTATTAAGTTTTTTAAAGCCTTTTTTTCTATGCCCATAGGATTGTTACAGTATTTTAAACAAAAACAAAACAACATTTCTTTACAGCTATCCCCCAATACTAACAGTCTCATTCGAACTCCGGCAGCAATAAACTGCTCAGCTTAGTAAGCAGCATGCCCTGGAAGCATACCGACTTCTGTGACAATTGGCTACATTATTCACCTTAATTTTATGCTTATTTGTCACCTTTTGCTACATGACAACATCATGGCACATTTTGACCTGTTTGGTTTATTTTCTGGATTTATTGAGCCTGAATTGAGTAGTTACCTGAATCTCTGGGTTTAACAATAATAAAAATGTTAGAAAAGGAAGAGAGACTTCTATTTCCAGTAGTGCAGGCAGATGAGATGCCCTGAACAGCCCCCTTAACAGAAACAAGCTAAATAATAAATAAAATTTAAAAAAATCTTTAAAAATGTATTGTTGAGCTGGCATAAAAGCAGGGCTTTTCAGAGGTTAATGCGGAAGTGGGTGCTTGCGGGAGCAGCGGGCGGACCTCTGAGAGCCCTTGCTTCCGTTTTGGCGGAGGCATAAATTCAGGGAATGAGACCTATAGCGAGGGAAGATGTGATCTGCACATACACCAGGACTTTGAAAGTCTACCTTCTTAGTGCTATGGAAATGAGAATGAAGACCATCATATAGAAGAGGGCAGAAAGATGACTCGCCTGGCTCAAATTTGGTGTTGAGGATAAGAAAAACAATGTCTAATATCTCCCCTGATCATTTAAGAGCCAGTTGCCGGCCCATAGTTGGGCTTGAAGGCAAAAGAAAGAAAGAAGAGAGAAAGAAAGAAAGAAAGAAAGAAAGAAAGAAAGAAAGAAAGAAAGAAAGAAAGAAAGAAAGAAAGAAAAAGAAAGGAAGGAAGGAAGGAAGGAAGGAAGGGAAAGAAAAGAAAGAAAGAAAGAAAGAAAGAAAAAATAAGAAAGAAGAAAGGAGGAGAATAGAAAATAGAGATACAATGGGTAAAAGAATAAAATTGTAAAAGCAAATTAAAATATAGATGGTTATTGTAGAAATTTCTACAGCTAATATCTTTCCATTAAAATACCTCTTGGTTTTTAATAACAAAATATCTCTGAATATATTTTGTATCAGCTATTGGTTACATAGGAGTAGTGTCTAATTACATTCCAAATATTCAGTGCATCTTTAACAGAATGTTGTGCTGGAGAGGTATCAGGTTATATTTCAGATTCAATGGATAAATCATCAGAATCACATGAAGATTTTTTGAAAAGCATGCAGAGTTCCACAAAAGGTTTACTGGCCTTGAGCAGAACATCATAGCATTACACTCTGTGGGAGCCTCTCCTTACTGCTGTGTGTTTGTCCTGAACACATTTCCCAAGGGCCTTTCTCATATTTAGCCCTCATTTTTGACTAGTGAATGAGTTACACACACACACATACAATTTCAAAAGTATTGAGAAAAATATGGCAAAAGGAGAAAACAAATGGGAATTCAAACAAGGCTCTATTTTAAAATTTCTCATCCTTAAACGTTAGTCAGCTCCTTTGAAAATGTGTCATGGCTTTCCTGTTCAGGAGCTTCACCGGCAGTGTGCCAAATGATAGAGAATTCTTATCAGCTTCTGAGTTGGATAGTTTGCTTGGAATTATTACTGTCATCTCAATCTAATTAGCATTGTCTATGACCAGTGACAAACAATTATGCCTTGGTCCTGCTCCCTCCTCAGTTTTCTTCAAGTATCAAGTTTTCTCCTTACTTGGAGAGTTACAGTGTATTGTAGGTAATTGTCTTGTTTTTATTGGAAATTTGTCACTAAAAGTTTTTCTAACAAATATATTTATTGTTGTTATTTGCTTTGCCATATTGTAAACATAATGTTCATGGTATGCATTCAGACTTTCACGTTTGGTAATCATAGATAATGTTTTAAGCATTTTAGATCCCTGTAAGATAGCATAATTTTATTTAAGTATTTTACTTGAGAAAATTGGTTAAGAGGTAAGGTTAACATAATGTATTATATATTCAATATAAGTAACAGAAAATAAAATAACAGAATAAATAAAATAACAGAAAATAGACTCTCAATGTTTTCATGCAAAATATCTGATGGATATTTAGAAATGGATTATTGATATTAGCAGGTGTGATGATCATTTTTATTTTCTTCTTGTCAATTTGACTGGACTGTGGGGGTGCCCATATTTTGGCTAAACATTATTTCTGAATGTGTCTGACAATGTTTCTGGGTGAGATTAACATTTGAATTGGTAGACTGAGTAAAGCAGATTGCTCCTTTCTGTGTGAGTGGCCATCATACAATCAAGTAAAGACCTGAATAGAATAAAAAAATCAGAAGAAAGTAGAATTGCCTTTTCGTCTAACTGAGCTGAGACATTGGTCTTCTGCCATTGGAGTGAGACTTACCCTGCTTCTAAGGCCTTTGGACTTGGAGTGAATTATACTATCTACTTTCCTAAGTCTTCAGCTTGCAGATGACAGATTGTGAGATTTTTAGCCTCCATAATCATGTAAGCCAATCCCTCATAATAAATATCCTTATAGATATTGATTAATAATATAAAAAGAGTATATATAATATATTTCATATTAATCACAATAAATGTTAAAGAACTAAACTCTATAGGTAAAATATAAGGATAACTAAGCTGTATTAAAAAAAATTGAGACATACAGTATTTACCATAGACCACATACCTCAAAAAGACATATAAGTTTTTAGAACTAGAGAATGAAAAAAAAATATATTAGACAAGTAATCAAAAGAAATTTGGGACAGTTATCTTAATATTAGACATTAGATGATAAAGAAATAAGAAATAGAGCCAAATCTGACAGAATTACAAAGAAAAATTGGAAATCTACTACACTAGTACTTTCTAGAATACCAATAGAGCAAGCAGACAAAAATTAGTAAAGCTATACAAGATAGTAATTAAACTATTAAGATTGGCCTAATAGACATTTAAGGAAGAATGCATTTAATGGTTTGAAAATATATAGTCTACATATTAAAGTGTAGCCCATATGAAAACATTTATAAAAACTGAATTTTTGCTAGGACAAGAGCCAGTCCAACCTATTTTTAATCATTTTCTGACCATAGTACAAGTAAGTTAGAAATAGAAAAGGTTTAAATAATAGAAGGAAATTGGCAAAAGTTGGTTACATTAATATTAAGGATACCTGTTCACTGACACACACACACACACACACACACACACACATACACACACACAAAGAAACATACGCCCCAAACTAGGAGAAGATATCTGCAAGACATATATAACTCAGAAGATTATATTAAAAAAACTCCTAGAAATCAATAAGAAAAAAAAATGAGCAGCCTAATACAAAATGGCTCTTCTATCAAAAGAGTCATTCCACCTGCCCCATGAACATGTGAAAGGATGCTCAAACTCAGAAATTAGGAAATGTAAGTTAAAACCATAGTGAGGTATATTTTCACATCCATTAGATAGGTGAAAATCTGAATGTTGGTCAATACAAATGCCAGACGTAGGTCAGTAGAACAGGATCCTTCATTGGCTGCTGGCATGAGACAATATATACTGCTCACAAAAATTAGGGGATATTTCAAAATGAATATGAAGCAATAAAAAAAGAAGCATTTGATTATTTTTTATTAAATAAGAACATCAGAAAAGCAAACAAGTAAAAGAAAGTTGTTTGATTATGTAAATGAGATGCAAAACCAACTTTTATTTCATTAGTGAAAATGCACTATACAAAAGGCTGAAAGTACTAGAGTATCTGCATATTCCCTGATCTTGAAAGTGCACATCCTGCAATTTCCCAGTTCTTGCAATGCCCCTGCAACACAATTTGCTGAATGTGAAGCCTGGAGAGCCATAAGACATCTTGAAGCTGGTCAAACACAGATGACAGTGGCAACAGCACTTAGAACATCCCAAAGCATGATTAGCAGACTATAGAATCACTTTCAAGAGACTGGCACAGTGCAAAGAAGATGAAGGCAGAGTTGCCCATCTGCCACAAAAGCAAGAGGTGACCACTACTTGACCTTATTGGCAAAAAGGAATAGGTGCAGCAATGCAACAGAGCTGCAAAGACAGTTTCTTGCTGTCACTAGATGACGGATATGCACCCAGACCATATGGAATCAGCTCCATCATGTTGGACTGCATGTCCAGTGACCAATGGTTTGCATTCCATTACCTGCTGAACTCGTAGAAGGTGGGCTGATGAGCATCGTCATTGGACCTGTGATGAGTGGTCAATTGTCCTCTTTTCTCATGAGCCATGATTCAGTCTGCAGCCTGACAATCATCGTGTTCTGATCTGGCATGAATGAGGAACACAGGAGAATCCACATTTTATGTGAGAAAGAGACTCTTTTGATGGTGGTGGAATCATGGTGTGGGCTGGCATCAGCATGGGTGGTCATAGTGACCTCCATATCATCAGAAATGGATCGCTGAGTGCTGTCAGATATCGAGATGAGGTCCTGCGCCCTATAGTGGTACCCTGTGCTGGAGCAGTTGGAAACAACTTCCTTTTCATGGACAATGATGCAAGGTCCCACCTTGTGCATCTCATCAACAATATGCTTCAGGACGCAGGAATTGAATGCATGGACTGGCCTTCACGTTCTCCAGACCTGAATCCCATTGAACATGCTTGGAATGTACTGGGAAGATGTCTGACAAACCGTCCAGTGCCTCCCACAACACTTCTTGAGCTGGAAGTTGCTCTGGAGCAAGAGTGGCAGAGGATCCCACAAGAACTGCTGGACAATCTTGTCCATGCTCTATCACTGCAAGTGTGTTTTTGCAGTCTTGGGTGACCACACACCCTACTGCAGAGTCAATGTGTGGCACTCTCATACAGTTTGACATGCTTCTGTTCACCCTCATCAATATGTTACTTGCTTCTCAATCACGATAATTGAGTGTGCATCTCATTTGCATATTCAAACAACTTTTTTTTTTACTTGTTTGCTTTTCTGATGTTCTTAGTTAATAAAAAAATCAAATGCTTTTTTTTATCACTTCATATTTATTTTGAAATATCCCCTAATTTTTGTGAGCAGTGTAGGAAGTATACATAGATAGAAACACTATAAAGGAGGACAAGGGGATTGAGTATATTAAATTCAGGATGGCAGTTATCCCTGAAGGGAAAACAAAGGAAGGATGATGATTATCCTTTTTTTTTTTTTTCTTGTATTTTTCTGAAGTGAGAAGCAGGGAGGCAGAGACACAGGCTCCCACATGCGCCTGACTGGGATCCATCTGGCAAGCCCACTGGGAGCGATGATCTGCCCATCTGGGCCATTGCTCCATTGCAACCGGAGCCATTCTAGTACTTGAGGTGGAGGCCATGGAGCCATCCTCAGCACCTGGCCAACTTTGCTCCAATGGAGCCTTGGCTGTAGAAGGGGAAGAGTGAAATAGAGAAGAAGGAGAGAAGGGAGGGTGGAGAAGCAGATGGGCGCTTCTCCTGTGTGCCCTGGCCAGGAATTGAACCCGGGACTTCCACATGCTGAGCCAATGCTCTACCACTGAGCCAGCCGGCCAGGGCTGATGATTATCCTTTATTAAACTATACATGTATGTCTTATACATGTGTTTGTAGAGATGCTATATTTCACAATTTAAAACAATGTTAATGAAGTTTTGATGCTGGTGTCTGCTAATACCAAGGAGTCATTTCGATACTTGGTAGATATTGTGTTATCGTTGACAGAAAAGTAATGTGCTGTTAATGTGCCTTTCATATTCTTTATTTGTGCTTTCTCTAATGCTTTCCAGTATTGGGCCTGAGCTCTAGTCAGTTACACCAGCTATGCACATTGAATATCAAGAGTTTGTGTTGCCTATTTGTCACAAATCCAAAGTACCTTGTTTACAGCAAAACTTTCTAATAGAGGCAGAGGGGCCATAAACCTAAGGCTGTTTAAACTAACACTGCTAATGTTGAATAATAGTATGTTCTAATATTATTTAAATCTCTCAAACATTTACTTTACTTGGGTTGTGTTTTTTAGAGCCTTTCAGCTTTATTTGGCAATATTTCCCTCATAAACTCATGCTGCTAATATATTCTAAAGTGTTTTTGAACTTTCTAAATCATTATGAAGTATTTGTTTTAGTTTTTTCTTAAGATGGTTTCCATCCTTTTAGAAACCATAAGGAAAATAAAACCATTTCTCCTTTTCTTGTGATGATTATCAAACTTATTAAATCCATATCTAGCCAAGGCTAAGATTTTGTAAAGATCCTATAGTAATTTACTAAGTAATTTACTAAGTAATCAACAACCAAAAGCTTCCTTTATTTGGCTCTAATGAATCATCTCAAATATCTATCTATGCCTACAAACTTCAAGGACCATCTGTCTCTTATTTGAGTTGAGTTTACACTGTCTGCCTTTATATTTATACTTTTTGGGGTGGCGGTATATAAGCAGGTGCCGAGAGCAGCCTTCAGCAGCTACAGGTTTATTCTTGTGTTTTTCCCCAGGATCTCTGAAGGGAGGAAGCATTTCTTCCTTTTCACTAATCTAATATCTTAAAACTGTATTTTAGATTTCATTTTTTCTTCTTTTTGGAGGGATTTCTCTTCTATAACAATTCTCTCCCATGCCATAGCTTCTTCTATTTCTTCTTCTCTCCCTCTTCCCCAAAGGTTTACTATATCATTTTTCTTAAAACAATAAAAAACTCCTGTGATACCAATGAGTCATTCAATTCCAGTCCATTTCATCTCTCTTTTTTTTTTTTTTCACTAGCACTAGCAAACTCTTTGAATTGTTTTAAACTTCATATTCCTTCCTTTTGATCTTCAGTGCACAGCTACCTGGCCATTTCTGAGAGCTCATCTCATTGACTGATATTTCTTTCTTAAACTGCGTCAGCCACACTGGCCTCCCTACTGCTTCTCAAGCCCAAGTGTGTTCTTTTCTCAAACCTTGGTGTTTGCTCTTCCCTTTGCCCTGATGCACTTCCCGCATATAGTTGTAAGACTTCCTTCAGATGTCTGGTCAGACGACCCCTTGGTAACTCTATTTTTAAAAAGCCAATATAGTAAAATAATGTCCCTCCACCCCAGCCTCCTTAGATTACTTATATTTCTTCCTCCTACTTACCACTATATGGCATATATTTGTTGGTTTTCTGCAAACACAATGACAAAAACCTTTGCCCTTTTGTTCCCTGATAGAACAGTGCCTAGTTCATAGCTGAGTCCAATAAATCTCCGTGGATTGAATCAATTAATGAATGTTGACAATGCCCCGTCAAGGTCTATAATGATTTCTGTTTCCTCAATTTCCTATTCTCTGTTGCATCTGATTCTTCTTATAGCACATTCTTTCTCTCTGCTCTTCTGCTTTTTTCAAGTTTCTTTCAAATTATAGCTTCCTCTAAGGCTCAGTTCTGGGTCTTAGAAACTTCTTTTTTCAGTGCTCACATTCTCAGAGATTTCTTATATTCTTTTTTTTCCATTGTGATAAAAACATATAACATAACATAACCATTTTTAAGTGTATACTTCAGTAGTGTTAACATGAGCCTTCTTGTGCAACTGATCTCTAGACCTCTTCATCTTGCACAGCAGAAGCTTTCTACTCACTGAGCACCTTCTCTTTCTTCGTTTCCGCAGCCTTTGAGAACCTCGATTGTATTATACTTTCTGTTTCTATGAGCTTGACTGCTTTAAATACCTCATATAAATGAAATCATGCAGTATTTGTCTTTTTTAATTGGCTTATTTTACTTAGCACAATGTGCACAAATTTTATCTGTGTTGTAGCATATGACAAAATTTCCCTCTTTAGTAAGGCTGAATAATATTCCAGTGTGTGTGTGTGTACACAATTCACTGCTCACAAAAATCAGGTGACATATTATAGCTTCATATTCATTTTGAAATATACCCTAATTTTTGTGAGCAGTATATTTTCTTTATTTATTTCTCTGCTGATGGACATTTACATTGTTCTCATCTCTTAATATCGAGGATAATGCTGCAATAAATATGGGTGTGCAAATTTCTACTTGAGATCCTGCTTTCAATGCTCTTGGATATATACCCAGAAGTGGGTTTGCTAGATCATCTGATAATTTTTTTTTGAAAAATCTGAATACTGTTTTCCATTTTATATTCCCACCAAAACACACAAAGGTACCCATTTCTCCACATCCTCATCAAACTCTTATGTTTTGTTTTTTAAACAGTGGCCATCCTAATGAGTGTGAGTTGATATCTCATGTGGTTTTGACTTGTATTTCCCTAAAGATTAGTGATGTTGATCATCTTTTCTTATGCTTATTGTCCCTTTGCATATCTTCTTTAGAGAATATCTATTCAAGTTCTTCACTCGTTTTTAAATCAAGTTATTTGTTTTGGTGTTGTTGAGTTATAATTCTTTCCATATTCTGGATTAGCCCCTTACCAAATACATGGTTTGTAATTTTTTTTCCATTCTAAATTTGCCTTTCACTCTTTTTTTTCCTGCTTCCCACAGATTTCTTCTATTTAAGACTTATTTTATACTTTATTTGGCTCCTGATTTATGTCTCTGTCCCTCACTCTCATTGGCACACCTCTCTGTACTTAAGCCTTGTTTACCATGTCTCCTTACCTTTCTCTTTTACCTTTTATAGTGTCTAGCATAGGATTATATACCAAGTGGAAACTCAGTAGTTGAGTTACTGAATCAAATAACTTAAAACTAGCACATTGTCCCTTCCAGTTTTGACTTCTTATCAAATGCTCAGGCCCATGTCTCCAAATGCTTTTGAACATCTCAAAACTTTCTCATTTCTAACATTTGAGGCCTTACAATAATCTTTCTTCTTATCCAAGCAATTATTAAGTCCTCTTTCTTTCTTCTAGACAATAAATCTTAAACTGAACATTTCCATTCATGGGGTCACTGTGAGGTGAGCTTAACTAATATAGCCTCTCCCAATGCTATCCCTTATTCTGCACTAGTTAGTTGTGTTTTTGAACAACAAAAATGTCAGCCCATTATTGTTTTATTGAGGAACTTCTGTTATGTCTAGTCACTTCTGAGAATTAGATTGAACATTTCTCATGGTTTTTATTTTGTCCTGTAAGGGTGAGAAATACAATTTAAACCAATAATCCTCAAAATAGCCCCTCTGCTTTGATCAAATCATGTCCTTCCTGTGTCTCCAAAATACCCTCCTCATTCTTGTTTTCGTACCTTTACTGTCCTCTGACATAATTTAAAACCCACCTTTCTCTTCAGTCTAAACTTGTATGCTCTTCCATCCCCCCTTACAACTAACTAAATCATCTTTCACTTAACTTTGAATTTCCTAAGCATCTCTGTATATTTTAACATACTAACTTAATACCTTTATTAATACAATAACACTTTTGTTTGGCATCTCTCTCTCTCTTTCTTTCTTTTTTTCTTTTGAGCAGTAGGAACCAACAATATTATAGTAATTTTTCCTAATTCTGAGTTATAGATTTTGGAAAAGTCAAGACACAATGATTTTTTGCTACGCCATAGCTGCTTTTAAAAAATCCAAAACAATTAACTTTGTAATAACCTTAGGCCAGTTCTCAATAGACCTAAAAACTCATAGACTTCAAAGGCAGGGACTGTGAATTTGGATAAGTTTTCTAAGTAATTAAATACCTAAATAGTCATGACCCCAATAGAAGTGGAATGTTGGATTCATAAACAATGTGCTGGGAGAAGAAGCAAAGGTTCATTATAAGCTCTCATCACTGACTCAATCTATGATCTTGGGCAGTTCAATTAACTTCTGGATATCTACCTCTCTACTTGCAAACAGGGTGCAAGAGATACTACTTTTAGGAACTTTTAGCCCATGATAGGTAAGACATGAATTATAACATTAGGCTAAATAAATATTTTTTAAATTTTTTTCTCTTAGAAAATAGAAGATTGTCTATTTATTTATAGATATTTCATCCTATTCTGAAAATAATTTTAAGTTAGTATTCAAAATATATACTATAAGACTTTAATTTTTTTAAACAAAAAGAAGTCAAGGTAAATGGACAATAAGAAATAAAAAAATAAGAGAAAATAAGAGTAAGAAATATAAGATGATGAAAAATAAGAGTGGGATTAATAGAAACTATTTCTTGAGATGCAACCCAGTTGGTACAGATGGACTGCAGATCTGACTGAGATTTCTAGCAGCCAGCTCGGCTAGGAGAGCACGATTGGTTAAATGATTCATGAAGTCCACGCGTAAAAACAAACCAACTGCTCAAAAGCAAATTATTCTTGGTATTAAAAGCAGAGGAAAATTTCCTGTTCTAAGTAATGACATTCAAGTGATTAAAAGGCACAACAGAAGAGACACAATATTCTCCTTTTTAATGTTTTCAAGGGTTTCTTTTTTAGTATTTCTTTCTCCATTGCATTTTTTAATAACAAAATTCACAGTAAAGCTATATTGATCAAAAACATAGGTAGGTGAAATAACTTTTAGGTAGAATTTTGAATTTGGAAGAAACAACTAGGAGTGGCAAAGAAATACACTTAGAAGGAATGGGCCAAGAATACAGAAATGACAAGTTTTCAGGGTGAAGCTAGGGCAAAATAATAAGTCAGAAGCCATCTGGACAGATCGAGTGTGGTGCCAAAGCCCTAAAGTGGCAGAGCATGAGTTCTATGCAAAAGATAAAGAAAATGAGCTTGTAGTTGGGACAAGGTTATAATACAATCATAATAAATAAAATTATTTTAACAGCTATATTTATTTATTTTTTCTTTTCCAAGTGAGAGGAAGGGAGATAGAGAGACAGATTCCCTCATGTGCCCTGACCTGGATCCACCTGGCAACCCTTCTGGGGCCGATGCTCTACCCTTCTGGGGCCTTTGCAACTGAGCTATTTTTAGTGCCTGAGGTGGAGGCTCTATGGAGTCATCCTCAGGTTTGGGGCCAACATACTCAAATCAATTGAGAGAGACAGAAAGAAGGGGAGAGAGAGGGGTGGAGAAGCAAATGGTCACTTCTGCTGTGGGCCCTGACCAGGAATCAAACTCAGAACATCCACATACTGGGCGATGCTCTAATGACCAGGACCTTAACAGCTACATTTAATAGAATCTCTTCTGTAATTTCACTTCATTTATACTATTTCTAGAAAAATTATATATTTAGTTGTTCTGTAATTGGCTTGAAAGGACTTTTACATTGTGGTTACAATTAGTTCTGACCATTAGTCCATCATGAAAAAAGTAGCAACAATAGAAAAATAACTAAGTGTCGTGAACAGGCAATTCAAAAGAGAATGTTGTTTATGAATTAAAATTACATATTAAATTTAATTTTAAATAATAATATATAGCATTGACTATTTCCTACACTAGTGGTGTCAGCTGTAAATGGACAGAGTCTTTACAGAATAGTTTGTGTATGTGTGTGTGTATATGAAAATATGGGTATATGAAATATATATATAAGATATATATATTTGAAAATCTTTACAAATCAACACATACTTTAATTTAGCAATTTTACTTCAAAAATTTACTCTTAGGAAATAATTTAGAACAATGCCAAAGACATTCACTGCAGAATTCTTGTGATTAGTTTAAAATATAAAGGCTAAACATATCCAACAATAAAGAATTTGTTTAGTAAGTCATGGTTCATCCATAGAATAAAATACTGTACATTCATAAAATCTGAAGGTATCACAGTAGAATTGTTGTCTTGGGAAGATATTCATAACATATTGCTACATTAAGAGGTACATTAAAGCTATAGTAATCAAAATAGTATGATGGTGGTATAAATTTAGACAAATAGATTGCTGTAATTAAACAGAGATCAGAAATAAGTGCACATGTATACAGTCAATTGATTTTCAATATGGGCACAGTACAATTGAAAGGGGAAAAAACTTTTCAACAAATAATGTTAGACTTAGGTTCCCACGTGAAAAAAGAAATAGACCTTATCCTCAACCTCACACAATACACCAAAAAAGTAACTTAAGATGCATCATAACCTAATCAGAAAAGCTAAAGTTATTAAGCTTCTAGAAGAAAACATGGAAGAATATCCTTGCAATTTTGGGAAAGGCAAAAACTTCTTAAGTTATAAAAACCACAGACATAAAACATAAAATTATTACATTGGACTTGATCAAAATATTTTTTCATAGGCCCTGGCTGGTTGGCTCAGTGGTAGAGCGTCGGCCTGGCATGCAGGGGTCCCGGGTTCGATTCTCCGCCAGGGCACACAGGAGAAGCACCCATCTGCTTCTCCACCCGTCCCCCTCTCCTTCATCTCTGTCTTTCTCTTCCCCTCCCGCAGCAGAGGCTCCATTGGAGCAAAGTTGGCCCAGGCGCTGAGGATGGCTCCATGGCCTCACCTCAGGCGCTAGAATGGCTCTGGTCGCAACAGAGCAATGCCCCAGATGGGCAGAGCATCGCCCCCTGGTGGGTGTGCCGGGTGGATCCTGGTTGGGTGCATGTGGGAGTCTGTCTGACTGCCTCCCCGTTTCCAACTTCAGAAAAAAAATACAAAAAGAAATATTTTATCATAAAACACACCATTAAGAAAATGAAAGGTGTACTACAGACTGGAATTAGATATTTAAAAATTCATGTATCTGACAAAAATACTTGTATCCAGAATATATTAGTAATACAAACAAGTCAAAATTAAAAAAATCAAACAAACCAAGTTTTAAAAGATGAGCAAAAGACTTGGGCAGGTTCTTCACCAAAGATTTACAAATGGCCGTTAAACACTTAGATGACACCAACAACACTGGGAAAATATAAATAAAACCATAGTGAGATACCACTATGTACCCACCATATTGTTAAAATCTAAAAACAAAATTTAAATGTTGGTGAGTATATGTAGCAACTGGAAATTTCATAAGTTGCTGGTGGATATGTAAAATGGTACTATCACTTTGAAAAACTGTTTGGCAATTTTAAAAATAAAATTAGACATATAACAACCCTGAGATCCTGCAATTAAAATCCTTAGATTTTACCCAAGAAAAATAAAAATGTATGTCCACAAAAAGACTTGCACAAGAATGTTCATAATAACTTTATTCATATTAGCTCCTAAATGTTGATAAACCAATACAGTGGTACCTTGAGATACGAATTCATTTCGTTCTGTAACTAAACTCCTAAGTCAGTCAACTCGTATATCAAACTGCCCATAATGGACCCGTGCGCCAATGTGCCAATTAGTGGCAGCTTCCTGAATCACAACTCGTATCTTGGAATTTTGCTCAGATCTAGAAAAAATAAGGACTGAGTCGCAGATCCTATTTTAAAAAATTTGTATGTTGGTCTGTTTGTATCTCAAGGTACTATTGTATCTGTCAAGAGAAAAATGAATGAACAAATTGTGGTGTATTCATATAATAAAATACTTTTCAGAAATTAGAAGGCATGAGATACTGATACATTTAACAGCATGGATGAATCCAGGAGATATACTGAGCCAAAAACGCCAGACAGAAAAGAGTACATATCATTCAATTCCATTTGCGTGAAATATATGAACTAACAGAACAACTCTATGGTGGAAAATATCAAAACAGTGGTTCCCTTTGGTGAAGTGGATAGTACTTGAAAGGAGCAGGACAAATATTTTTGATTGGTAATATTACATAAATATGTGCAGTTGTCACAACCTACCAAATGTACACTTAAAATCTGTGCAATTTATTATGGAAGCCAGTTTCCAAGAAGAGCCCCAGGGATCTTAGCTTCTTGCCATACCACATGGTACCTGGGTTGGTGTGTGCGACTCCTAAACACTGCAGAAGTGATGTGTGTAACTTTTGAGATTGGGTTATTGGAAACACTGGCTTCCAGTTGGGTCTTGCTTTCATGCTTTTTCTCTCTTGGGTCATTTGCTTTGGGGAAGTCAGCTGCCATATCTTGAAAATACTCAGGCAGCTCTGCAAAGAGGAACTAAAACCCCCTGTTCGACAACCAGTGGGTAGCTGGAGCCTGCTGATGACCAGAGAGGGAGCTTGGAATTGGCTGGCCTGCGCAGGTGACTGCAGCTTGGCCGGCATGTTCACTGCAACCTCACGAGAAACCCTGAGCCAGAACCCCCAGCTTCGCCACTCCCAGATTTCTGACCCACAGAAACTATAACTAATGTGCTTTGTATATACATTATATCTTAATTTTAAAAATGTTATAAAAATAAAATAACTAACATAACATATGGAATATTTGGTCCATTTGTTTCTAAAATAATATTGTGCATCAAAATATTAACAATCGTTTTTTGGGTGGTAGGATAATGAGTGAGATTTTACTTTCTTTTTTATGCCTATTAGAATTTTTATTTCCCCTAAATATTATAATAATCTAACTTGTAAAATGAAAAGGTTTAATAAAAGCAAAAGAAGCAAATAACTGTTTTCTTCCTGTGTTCACTCTTCTGTAGATCAAGGGTTGTGGGGAGTCCTAATAAAATCCATCCTCTTCCAGTGGCTACGGAAAAGGAAATCATGGGTTTAGCACCAAGTTTTTGTCTTTTATTAGTACATGAAAATCTATTTTTGTATGATTTTTAAAAGGAGTTTCATGTTCTTTCAAGAAAAGCTACTCACAAAGCTGAAAAGGAACCAAGGAGTACAAAGAGGTGCTCCTTGTGCTAACTTGCCTCCTGCGTGTGGAAAGGGTGGAGAAAATCAGTGTTGTTAGTGCCTTCCCCCTTCTCTCTCTCTCTCTCTCTCTCTCCCCCAAAGTCATTACTATCCATTTAAAAACAAAACTATTCCACCTGACTTGGTTTTTGAAGTGGTCTATAGCCACTGGGCCCTTTGCTTCCTACTCTAAAATGGCTTCCTTACCTATTCACCCAGTGAGCCTCACTTTACATCTGGAACCTGAGTAGAGGCAGGATTTGGCTTAGGGCCAAAAGCTTGACAGTGGCAGAAATTGTGATCAAAACATATACCAAGTGCAGGATAATGGGAGCTTTTGAGGTGTCCTGGTGACTCTCTTTGCTTCCAGGGAGTTTCTCTATTAGCTTTCTAACTTCTTATTTCACCTGATCAACCCCAGCTTGACGGTACTCCCAGGCACACCAGGAAATACAGGCACACAGCTTGAAGTTAGGTTTCCCACTGTTTGCTCACACGGTTAGGAATATACTCCTGGGATGGTGCACACACCTTTCAGTGGATACAGGCATAATCCACCAAGTGCCAGGGTCGACAGGTTTACATTGCCAGGGACTTATAGGCAATGTACAATACAGAAGATGTCAGTACTCAGCATGTGACTAGCTCCATTTTCTGTGACTCTGGATCAGTTAATGCAGGCTGTATATTCTTCATGCTGCTTGCTGATTCTTCAGTTTCCTGACTGGGGGCCTCAAAGCCCTATTGGCCAAGTGGTATTGGAAGGAAGAAAGTAATGGTCACACGGTATAAGCCCTCAGTTACCGGCCTGGCCAAATATCTTTGGAGAATGAGGCTGAAACCATTGAATAAAGTGAAATTTGTGAGTATACAAACATGTTCTGCTCTTTATGAGAATGCTCAGAAGCCCATAGGGAAAATGACGTGCATCATTGGGATCATTGGTGTTTAGGTAGTAGAGTTTTCACTGGGGTGAGGATTTTCATTTCTTTATTTTTTAAATTCTAGTAAAACGCACATAACATAAAATTTACCCTTGAACAATTTTAAAGTGTGCAGTTTAGTGTCATTAAGTACATACACATTGTTGTGCAGCCATACCATCAATCCATTTCCAGAACTCTCTTCATCTTGCAAAACCCAAACTGTCCTCATTAAGCAACAACTCCCCACATCCTTCCCCACCCCCCAACCCCCACCCTTGCCAATCATGCTTCTACCTTTGACTACTCTGGGGACCTCAAGTATGTGGAATCACACAGTATTTGTCCTTTGTTGATGAACATGAGTTGCTTTCACCTTTTGTCTATAGTGAATAATGCTGCTGTGAACATAGATGTATCTTTTCTACCATTTTATCATGAGCCATAGACCAGGCTGGGTATGTGACACACTTATTCCCATTTAATTCTGTGTCTGTTAAATATTTCCAGAGTATGGTCTGACCAAAAAAGAACTGACAATAGAAGTAAATCAGAGGCAATGAGGCATATAAAGTCCATCAACAAACAGCATATTATTAAATTTGGGCTCAAGTGTCAGACTACTATGGGTAGTAGTAGTCATTTAAAGTAGTAGTAGTAGTCATAAAAAGATATCATTTGTGAAAAGTCTTTGGATAATTTCTAAAATTAACTCTCTTGAATGAAATACCAGTATTATTTGGCTTGATTGAGTTCTCTTTAAAAAATAGTATTTCAAAAAAGTGGCAATGAGGTTGAAAGGATGAGTTTCAGATACACCAAACTATATTCATGCCAGTCTATTTTAAGTTTATGATCACTTAAATTCGAACACACTCTAAAATCTCAAACATTTTTACTCACCCTCTCCACATTTATGTTTTTGTCATTGTTTACTTATTTGGGTTGTTTTTTTGTGCGTGTGTTTGTGTGAATCCTTTAATTTACTGTCATAATAACACATGATCTTCCTACTTTTGCCTTTTAACTTTTGTATAAGCTTTAGTGTTGGTTGATCCAGTGCTTTTATTATGTTTGGCTTTGTCAGTGAGAATTTTTTTCTTTGTGATATCTACTTATTTATATTTTTCTTTTTCTTCTTAAGGAAGCCCCTTTAATATTTCTTGTAATACTGATTTGGTGGCAATGAACTCCTAAATTATGTATAACGATATCCATGGTAAACTATCTTAGACATATACCTATAAAGAATTTAAAGAAAATAAAAACATTATAGGGAAAAATTAAATGCCTTAGATATCTTGTTCTTCCACTAACATTAGTTAAGAGTAAGGACATTATATCATGAATATGTACTGTAGTGACCATGGGTAAAATGTAGCAATTGAGAAATTACTGTTATTGTAAATAATAATAAACTTTAAAAATTTGACTACAAAAACTTTAATAATACAATTAAAATAATAAAATAATAATTAAAATTTTCTACACAATTCCAGATGTTCTCTGGTTTACAAAAGTTCATTGTACTATAGTGGTGAATTAGTTTCCAATGGGTACTATAACAAATTGCACAACTTGATAACTTAACACAACAGAAATTTATTTTCTCACAGTTCTGGAAGCCAGAAGTCCAAAATCAAATTGTTAGCAGGGTTGGTTCCATGTAGAGGCTCTGCGGGAAGTTCCTTTTCACGCCTCTCTCTTGGCTTCTGTTGGCTGCCAGTAAGGCATCCCTCGGTGTTCCTGAGTTTGTGGCTACACAACTTCAATCTCTGCTTCCCTCTTCAATGTCCTAATTCTCTACATGTGTGTCTAAAATATCACTCTCTTTTTTCTCATAAGAATACCAGTTATTTTGTTTGGAGTCCAACTTAAATCAAAGCAGAGGTTATCTGGAGGTCCTTAATTCCATCTGCAAATATCTCATTTCCAAATAAGATAATAGTCCCAGGTAGAGAGGATTAGGACTTGGATTTATATAGTTTGGCTTTGGTCATATGTTAATATTAACACTTAGGCAGTCAGCATGCAGAGCTTCTCTGGCCATAGAAAGAAGGTATGATGCCAACTCTGAGGACATCCTGAGACAGTAGAAGTGCACCAGCTACTGTGGTAGTAGTTGCTGGAGCTGATTATCAAAGTAAAGGATGAGGTGGGGAGAAGCCCTTTCCATCCAGATGGTCAGAGCCACGCCCATGCCCTTCCTCTATGCCATCACCATGAGCTGCATCTTGCCTTGAATGGTGAGAATCTTTGACCCTGAACCCTCTCTCTGGCTAGAGATCCTGCTTTTTTTCTTGACAGGGTCTTCAGAAATACCATATGGTATTCAAAGATGCTTGAGTTTTCATGTATTCTCCAAGAGTCTCTGTTTTAATGTGACGTACACTTTCACTTCTGTTTTTACTCCTAAAATTGAGAGTAAGAGTTAGGTAAGCAATGAGAAAGCAGTAAGTTCTTGACCTCCAGTGTGGTGAGGTGGAAATGTCATTTGAGGAAGTCTTGGTATTCGTACAGGAGAAATCAGATCTAACAGATGGAGCACAGAGAGACCAGGATTGTGAGGATGAGCCCCAAGTCAGGAGCAGAAGGTGGCCTTGAGGAGGTACATGCACAGCACAGAAAGACTATGCAGTGTGAAGGTGAGGAAAAGAAGGAAAACGAGTTCATATCTGTGTACTGGGAAGTGAGGGGGGGGGGTTGCTGACAATACAAGGAAGCCTGCAATGATTGAGTTGTCTTCAATTACCTTTGTTGTTGGAGGTTCATTTGTTTTCCACTTATTTTGGCTTCTTGTGTCCCCTTTAGCCTGTTAATGCCTTGTTTCACACTAATCACCAGTGACTGCTATTGCCAAAATGTGACACATCCAATTTAAGATTCTGTTAGTTTCCTCCAGTTCTGCTGGAACACTAGTTGAAACCCTTTTCTGTCTTGCTTATTAGTGTGTCATTTTAGAGTGTTGCTTCAGCTGCAGGGTTCCATGTAGTCTGGGTTTTTTTGTGGGTTTTTTTCAGAGACAGAGATAGAGTCAGAGAGAGGGATAGATAGGGACAGACAGACAGGAATGAAGAGAGATGAGAAGCACCAGTCATTAGTTTTTCGTTGCGACACCTTAGTTGTTCATTGATTGCTTTCTCATATGTGCTTGACTGTGGGGCTACAGCAGACTGAGTGACTCCTTGCTCAAGCCAGCGACTCTAGGTCTAAGCTGGTGATCCTTGCTCAAAGCAAATGAGCCCTTGCTTAAGCTGGCAACCTCAGGGTCTCAAATCCGGGTCCTCCGTATCCCAGTCTGATGCTCTATCCTCTGCGCCACCGCCTGGTCAGGCTTCCATGTAGTCTTTATACCCTGCAAATATCTATACTTATGTCAAAAGTTTGTCTGGTTAAAGTTGATTTGTGTGTGTGTGTGTGTGTGTGTGTGTGTGTGTGCATGTTTAATTGGTTGCTAAACTGTAATGTTATAATGATCCAGAAATGCATTTGAAGACTGGTGGCATATTTTATAGTATGAATAAAAATGGTCCACTCAATTTAAATTCAATATATTGCCTTGTTTCTCTGTTAAATATAAAAAATGAATCAGACAAGTTGCAATTCAGATTAATTCAACCATCCATTGGGTTTTGTTTTTAAGGTCAAATGCAGTGATATCAGAAGTAATATATATGTTTACTAAGTATTGGTGGTATTTTATGTTCATGTTGTTATGAGTATTCTAGAGAAATCTTACCAGAGTGGAGGAGTGCACAGAGAATTGATGACTGACTCATATCTGAGAAAGCTGAAGTGGCCTGTGGCCACACAATTGATACTGCCTTCGGGAAATAACTTCACCTACTTTTGTCAGCAGATCAAAGGTATGAGAGCCTCAGTTATTAGAGGTAGAAACCACAGAGAATGTTGGCACAGAGTTATTTTAAAGAAGATTATCCGCAAGGGGTAGGCACTCAGAAATTGTGGGTTGTATTTGTGGAAAAAGGGGCAGAGGAGATTGAGCTGGCCAGTCTTTGAAGAGGCCCCACATTTACTCAGGGATCTGTGGTCTGAAGACCCAACAGGGGAGTCTTCAAAGAGCCTATGACAGTGCTGATGAGAGAGCACCCACTTCAAACTCTTGCCAGGCCTGAAAAACATGAGGCCATCTTAATACATTACCAATCAGAGAAAAGCTGTCCTATTTTCTCTTCCTTTCTTGCATTTCTTCCTACTCTATATCCCCACTCCACCTTCACACTCAATTTTGATTGTGATGGAGGAAGAAACCAGTTTAGTAAGCCAATAACAGAGAAAGAGCTCTAAGAAGAATTGTCATCATCAGAGGAAAATTGAAATATAAATTGATGTATTGGACTAGACATTTTCTGTATGTGTGCAAGTATGTGTTTTGTTTTTAACTTTTTATTTTGAATTAATTTAGACTTATAGGAAGGTGCAGAAATAGTACATAGAGTCTCTTCAATCCTTTAACCAGCTTCCCCCGGTGGTGACAACTTATATAACTAATATAATAGGAGAAACCAGAAAATTGACATTGGCATAATGCTGTTAACTAGACTACAGACCGTATTTAGTTTTCACTGGCTTTTACATGTACTTGTGTGTGTGTGTGTGTGTGCGTGTGTGTGTGTGTGTGTATAGTTCTATAATTTGATTGCAAGTATAAGTTTGTGTAACCACCAACACAATCAGAATGCAAAGGAATACAGAACTGTTCTAATACCATCAAAAAACTCTTATGTTGCCATATCTTGATAGCCAGCCCATCCTCACTCCAGTTTTGTTCCCTAAAAATCATTAATTTTTTCATCTACATAAATTTATTTGGAAGATATCATATAAATGAAATTATATAAAGTATATTACTTTCTGAAATTGTCTTTTTTCACTAAGAAATTTAGTGAAATTTTCACTGAGCTCTTATGATTCAGCTTGGTTGTTAGATATATCAATAGTTTATTTCTTTTTATTACTGACCTGTTTTTCATTGTTTGATTGTTTCAGAATGTGTTTAACCATTCACCTGCTGAAAGATATTTAGGTTGCTTCCAGTATTAGGCTATTACAAATACATGTATGCTATAAACATTATCTATAAGTTTTGCATGAATGTAAGTTTTTATTTCTCTGGGATAAATGCCCATGAATTGCTGGGTTATGTCTAAAAATGGCAAACTTTTACAGAGTAGCTGTATTATTTTACATTCACACTAGTAATATATAAGTGATCCAGTTTCTCTGCATCTTTTTTTTTCTTTGACCATAGATTATTCAGAAGTGTGTTATTTAATTTCCAAAGAGATTGGGTTTTACCAGATATCTTTTTGTTATGAATCTCTGATTTAATTCTGTTCTGGATCAGCATATGATCTAACCTAGAGAATGTTGCATATGCACTTGGAAGAATTTGTACTCTGTAGTCTTTGGAGTGTTTTATAAACATCAGGTGAAGTTGTTGACAGTGTTGTTGAAGATCTTTCTGGCAAAACCCAATCTCTTTAAATAACACACTTCTGAATAGTCTGTGGTCAAAGAATAAATAAAAATGGAAGGTAAAAATATTTTGAACTGAATGAAACAAAAACATAACATATAAAATATATGAAAAGAATCTAAAATAATGCTGAGCAGAAAGTCGATATCTTGAAATATCAACTTAAAAACTAGAAAAAATAATACTCTAAATTAAAAGTGAACAGAATAAAGCAAATAAACAGAACAGTGGAAATTGCTGAAATAAAAAACAAAACAAAAAATAGAGAAGACTAATGAAACAAAAAGTTTATTCTTTAAAAAAATGAACACAATTGACATAATTGACTTGGCTAGAGTGATAGAGAAAATAAAAGAGAGGGTGTCACAGATAACCAAAATCAGGAGCGAAAGGAAGAACATTACTACTGGTACTACATAACTTAAAATAATTATATAACATTATGAAATATTTTATGTTAGTAAACTAGACAACTTTGGTGAAATGGACAAGTTCCCAGAAAGACCCAAATTACCAAAAATGATGCAAGAAGTGGAAAATTTGAATAGATCTATGACAAGTAAAGAAATTGAATTAGTAATTAAAAATATTCCCACATAGAAAACTCCAGACATTGCTATGATATATTTATGAAGGCATAAATAAGTAGAGAAATAGTTCCTGCTTTTGCTTGGAAAACTCAATATTATTAAGATGGATATTCTTTCTAAGTTGATTTATAGAACCAACACAATCCCTTTCAAAATCCCAGCAGGCTTTTATTACAGAAATTGACAACTTGATTGTAAATTTTTTTTGATGTGTCAACTTTGCTAGTCTTTAGTTTCCAGTTATTTAATCAAAAACCAATTTAGTCTGATCAGGCGGTGGATAGAGAAATCGACCTGGGATGCTGAGGACCCAGGATGCAGCGACCCTGAGGTCGCTGGCTTGAGTGCAGGGTCACTGGCTTGAGCATGAGATTATAGACATGACCCTATGGCCACTGGCTTGAGCCCAAAGGACGCTGGTTTGAGCAAGGGGTTCACCTGGAGGTCTCCCTTACCCCCATCAAGGCATGTAAGAGAAAGCAATCAATTAACAACTAGAGTGCTGTAAGTATGAGTTGATACTTCTCATCTCTCCCTTCCTGTCTGTCTGTCTGTCAACTAAAAAAAAAGTCTGTCACTAAAAATAAAACAAAACAACAAACAAACAACAAAAACTAATTTAGGTGTTGCTGTGAAGGAAATTTGTAGAGGTAATAAATGTCTTAATAATTTGAATTTAAGTAAGAGAGGTTATGGTGGATAATCTTGATGGGTTGATTTGATTGGTTGGAAAGCCTTAAAATCAACACAGAGTTTTCCCCAAGAAAAAGAAAAAATTCTATCTGTAGACAGTAGCTTCAGCCCACACCCATGAGCTGTAGGTTGATCTATCTGCCTGCCTGCCTGCCTATGGGTTTCAGGTTGTTTAGTCAACCCCTACAATCCTGTAAGTCAGTTTCTTCCTTTCTTTCCTTCTTTTCCATGCATTTGGACTTTTATTTTTATTTTTATTTTAGAAATTAATTTTAATGGGGTGACATTGGTCCTTAAGATCACACAGATTTTGGGTGTACATTTTCATAGCACTTGATCTACATTGTGTGCCTGTTAACCCATATTAAACCACCTTCTCTCACTGCATGTTTGGTTCCCTTTACTGCCAACTATGCCGCCCACCCCTTCCCTCTGCTAACCACCATACTTTTGTCTATTTTTATGAGTCTCAGTTTTATATATCTATATATGAGTGAAATTATATAGTTCTTTGCTTTTTCTGATTGACTTATTTTGCTTAGCATAATATTCTGAAAATTTATCCATGTTGTTGCAAATGGCAATATTTCATCTTATGGCCAAGTAGTATTCCATTATATATATGTATTACATCTTCTCTATCTAATCCCCTCTCAAAGGACACTTTGGTTGTTTCCATGTCTTGGCCACCGTGAATAATGCTGTGATAAATAGTGAATAGTGCATGTGTCTCTGTGAACAAGTGTTTTCAATTTTTTTTTGTGCAATATCCAGTAAAGGGATTGCTGGGTCATATGATAACTCTATTCTTAATTTTTTGAAGAGCTGCCATACTGTTTTTCATAGTGGCTGTACCAGTTTATATTCTCATCAGCAGTGAATAAAGCTTCCTTTTTCTCCATAGTTTCTCCAACACTTACTACCTGTCTCATTAATAATAACCAATCTAACAGGTGTGAGGTGGTACCTCATTGTAGTTTTGATTGGCATTTCTCTAATAGCTAGTGAAGATGAATATCTTTTCATATATTTGTTTTCTGTTTGTATGTCTTCATGGGAAAGGTGTCTATTCTGGTCCTTTCCCCATTTTTAAATTTAATTGTTTGCTTTTTAGTGTTGAGTTGCATGAGTTCCTTATATATTTTGGATATTAAACCTTTGTTGCAGCTGTTGTTTGCAAATAGGTTGGCTGCCTTTTTGCTTTGTTGTTGGTTTCTTTTGCTATGCAGCAGCTTTTTGGTTTTAGTCCAATTAATTTATTATTTGCTTTTACTTCCTTTGCCTTTAGGGTCAGATTCATAAAATGTTCTCTATGATCAAGGTCAATGAGTTTAGTACCCATGTTTTCTTCTATGCAATTTATTATTTCAGGTCTTATATTTAGGTCTTTGATTCATCTTGAATTAATTTTTGTACAGTAGACAAACTGTATTCAAGTTTCATCCTTTTGCATGTGGCTTTCCAAGTTTTCCAGCACCATTTACTGAAGAGGTTTTTTTTTTTTACATTATGTGTTTTGGGCTACTTAGTCAAAAAATATTTGCCTATATACCTGTGGTTTTATTTCTGGGCTTTCGATTCTGTTCCATCGGTCTGTATGTCTGTTTTTCTGCCAATGCCACGCTGTTTTGATTATCATGACAGAGTATTATACAGAGTATAATTTGAAGTCAGGTAGTGTGATACCTCCAGCTTTATTCTTTTTTCTCAGAACATCTTTGGCTATTTGCAGTCTTTTGTAGTTTTATATAAATCTGATAATTTTTTGTTCTATTTCTTTAAAAAATGACTTTGAGATTTTAATGGGGATTGCATTAAATTTGTATATTGCTTTGAGTAATATAGCTTATGGAGTTAATCATGTTAATTCCTCCAATCCGTGAACATAAAATATCTTTCCATTTCATTGTGTCTTTTTTAATCTTTTAAAATAATGCATTGTTGTTTTCAGTTTCACATCTTTTGTTAAGTTTATTCCTAGGCATTTTATTTTTTTTTGTTGCAATTATAAAAGAAATTATGAGTTTTTTTCTATTTCATGTTCTGAGGTTTCATTGTTGGTATATAAGAATTAATTTTGTATCCTGGGTGTTTACTGTATTTATTCTTACTAATAGTTTTTTTGATGGGGTCCTTGAGGTTTTCTCTATATAGAATCATGTCATCTATAAAAAGGGATCCTTTTTCTTCTTTCCCACTTTGGATGCCTTTTAATTCTTTCTGTTGCCTGATTGCTCTTGCTAGGACTTCTAAAACTATGTTGGATAAGAGTAGTGAGAGTAGGCATCCTTGTCCTGTTCCTGATTTTATAGAAAAGCTTTCAGCTTTCACCACTGAGTATAATATTGCAGAAGCTATTTTTTAAAAAATAAATCTCTCTATATCTCCTACTGGTTTTGCTTCTTTGGTAGAACTCTGACTGACATAGAGATCTGATCATTTATATAGATAGACAAAGGAGCTAGATTAGACAAAACAATTTTAGAACAGAACAAAGTTGGAGGACTTACATTACCCAATTTTAAAACTTAATATGAAGGTATAGTAATCATGATAGTTTTGTAATGGTATAAAGATAAGTATATAAGTGAAAGAGACAGAATTGAGAGTCTAAAAACTTTTATATGATATATATGTTCAATTAATGCTGTAAATCTATACACAAATAAAGAGATTCAAGAATATTCATAGCATTATTATTCATAATAGTTCCAAAAGGAAAAAAACCTAAATATCCATTGATTGGTGAATGAATAAATAAAACTGTGGCATATCTATGAACGGGATACTATTTAGTAAAAAAAGCAATAAAAAATTTATACACGTTACAACATGAATGTGAACATGTATACATGTGACAAGTGAAACAAGCCAGACACAAAAGAAAATAAATTGTATGATTCCATTCATAGGAAGTATCCAGAAAAAACCAGATTTATAGAGATGAAAAGTATATCAGTGGTTCTGGGGGCTGAAGAAGGAGCAAGAATTCAGTCCAAATGTGTTTAAGGAATTTAGGGGGAGTCATGGAAATGTTCTAAACTGGGCTGTCATGATGAATGTATAGCTCACTAAAATTTACTAACAATATTACTGAATTGTACATTCACAATGGGTCTTTTTATACTTTATTATATTTTAAGAAAACTGCTAAAAATGTGAACAGAAAGAGGCTTATCCCAGTGATCATTAAGGGAAATGGAAGGAAAAATTCTCTACAGAACAAGTTTAAAGAGACAATGGAAGAATAAAAATAAAGTGAGTTTTGCAAATACATTTGAAGAGTTTGGCACTTTTTTATACACACAAGTTACTGATATCAGTATGGCTTTAGCTAGTGTGGCCATCTTTCAGAACTCCATCCTTTTTCATGACATAAATGTATTTTCTCTCAGTGCCATGAGATATATGAAAATAAATTAAAACTCTGATTCAATCATAGTTACCTTAACTTTTAATATAACTTTACAATTTTCAGCTTAATGAGCCATAAACCACTTTCTATTGGGTTCCAAGTATAATAGAAAAAGCTATGAAAGAATGACAAATCAGAAGACAACTGTAGAAATCCGTGGGCTCAGAGTCTTTACTTAGTTCCCACACCAGCCAGCTGAATTTACTTGGAAGGAAAACTGCTCCAGGTCAAAATCAAACCGCTGATTCCAGCCAATCACCTCGAAAATCTTTAGTTCCAGTGGGCTTGGCAAATCAATGTGGATGGCTCAGAACACTTATCTTAAAGGGCGATAAGGGAACAATGTAATTTCACAACTTGTGTTAACTATAAAAATCAAGGATAAGCCTGACCTGTGGTGGTGCAGTGGGATAAAGCGTCGACCTGGAACACTGAGGTTGCTGGTTTGAAACCTTGGGCTTGCCTGGTCAAGGCATATATGGGAGTTGATGCTTCCTGCTCCTCCCCCTTCTCTCTCTCTCTCTCAATCTCTCTCTCTAAAAATCAATAAATAAAATATTTTAAAAAATCAAGGATAAAAAAGCATAGGAAAATCCAAGGCACAGTCTCACACTACTAACTAATGGCAACATCTGTCTTTGTTGTTTAATAGCCAAAGGTATTGGTCTACTATCTTATTTTTGTTTCTAATATTTGACCCAGAGTTTCCAAGGCAGGTCACATTTTAAGGAACACACTCAGACTCTTCTACTTTGCAGATTTCTTGTTTACACCAGAAAATAATGTGGAGCTGTCCCTTGAAGAGAACCAGTGGTAGATGCTGGGAGCTTTTTCGATTTCAGGGGCCCACTTGCTGTGATCATTATGGAAATGGGACCCAGTGAATTGTGTTTTGCAGACTTTAAGCTAGCACAGAGATATTAGATATTCTGGAAGCAGGAGCATTTTCTCATTCTAAATTATATGGAGAAAATTTGGCCCTGTCTGATACTGAGATTATTGTCTTCACTGGAGTGTAAAAGAGGCCCTCGGATTCAGATTTCTTAACTCTTCTTTTGTAATGGAGCGTATGAAACTTGCTTATCATTGTACTTAGTGAATTTCATTACAGGACTGTTATGTCTGTCATCGGGTGGCCACATGCCACAGCTGATTCCCCTAGTTATCAGAGCCATCCAGCTGGATGCACCATCTTTCTTCTCTGCCCTGAGTACATTATCACTGCCCAGCCAGACTGCGGGCCACTGCATCCCTGCTACTCGAATTAATCTGGTACCAACATCATTAAAGTGACCTCAGCTGGACAATATTCTCTTTCTCCTGCCCTACTTGCCATCATCCTGACATTAGCTCTCAAGAACAGTATTTCTGGAAAGGTAGGTGTCACTCCAAAATTTTAGAGGCAGCTAAGAAACTCATATGACGGAAAGAGGGGGTGTTGTTAGGGGTGACAATAATAGTCATTGAGCACAAATCTGCAGAGTCATCTCTGGCGCCTGCTGTCCAGCCCCACTGCAGACTTCCAGTTGGTTCTTCAGGTCAGTTTCTGGGCCAGACACCCTGAGAGAATGTAGCCTCATTTTTCAACTTTTATTAGGGGCAATTAGATGATCAAGTTTAAATCTCATCAGCTAAGAGAATATAATCAGAAAGACTCAGATTCTTTTTTATTTTTTTAAAGATAAAGAAAAATAGAAGAAAGTGTCTCTAATTTAATTTTTAAAATACTGAATACAGCTCTTGTCCCCATTCCCAAAATTCTAAAAGATAATGTTTTTAATTTCACTATTTTAAAAAAGTCTGTGATTTTTAATTTGATGTCCTTATTAACCTAACTTATTTAGGTTTAAGTTTTTTAAAGAAATGTTCAGGTTGCTTGATATTTTAGCTTAAGTATTTGTTACTGGCTGTCTATGAATTGCCCTGACTTTCTACATATGTGGGTCACAGAATGTCTACTTATTAATTTCAAAAGTTATGTTTTTACTCAATTTTTATAAATAATCCATAAACAATTAAAAAGAAGGTATATTCTCTGTAGGGAACAAATGTTATATATGTATTAATTCAGTTACTATTTAAATTACTTAAAACTTCATGTCCTTATTGCTGATCTACTTTAACCCGTCAGTAACTGAAAATGCCATATTAAACCTTCCATTGTGATTACCTTCCTATCAATCTTTATGTTCCAAGAAAATATTTTATCTTATATATTTTTGATTTATTTAAATATATTTCTTAATTGCAACAGATTCACGATAGAGTTACTTCATCATAAAATTATTTTTTCCATATCTAGTGTCTTTGACTTGAAATCTACTTTGTTAATATTTTTGCCCTTGTTTTTCCTTTCTCTTTACTGATAAAACTTGTCAATATTTTTACTAAGTTTCAGCATCAGTTATGAATTTTTGTTTTGTAAGACCTATCTGGTTAGAATTTGTTTTCTAATCCAATCTTTGAATTTTTTTTAATCTAAAGTTTAAGTCATTTACATTGATCTATATGAACCACTAATTCATATTCATGTCATCTTGTTTTATGTTTACTTGTGTCTTTTGCATTTGTGCTTGTCTTTTTTATCTTTTACTCTATAAACAATACAATAAACAGAACATCTTGCTGGTAATTTCTTAAAAGTTTAAAAATACTTTAAGCATATTTTTAATTTTCAATATTTAAGAATAAAAAGTAAACTTTAACTTCATGATATGTCAAAAAAAATGCCAGTATTAACTACATTAATGGCTATGGACTCAGACTATTATATACTTCAAAACACAAAACTTTGGATTCCAAGATGACAGGGGAGTAAACAGACAAACAAACTGCCACCTCACAGGACCAAACTGGATTACATATTAATTTAAGAACAATCATCGTGAAAAACCAATTTTGGACTAAAAGAACAGGACTCAAAAACCAAGGAGCACTGAAGAAACCACACAGAGCCTGGTAGAAAGTGAGGAGATGCAGTGGAAGCTCCCCAGCTCCCAAGAGTGAGGGACAGCTGAAGGTCCAGAGGCTTTCTCATTGTGAGAAGAGAGACCCTGAGAGGTGGGGGTCCTCAGTCTCAGGACCAGAGTCTCAACCTAGAAACCCAGAGACTGAAGGAGACAGCCTGACAGCATTGAATAGAGAAAAGAATGGGATTTCTGTCTGTGGGAAATGGCTGGCGAAGAAGTTGCAGCCTTAAAGAGCCAGCACCAAAAATATCACTCACAGCCACTTGCCTGGGGCTCCAGGGGTGAGGAGGGCTGAGAGGATTGGTCTTGCATGAGGAGAGTGGAGAGATCGAGGCATGGGGACACAAACGGTGACGGGGAGAAGAATACCCGAGCTGAGTCCTTCTCCAGTGTTAAGGCAGCCATTGCTAGAGGGAGAGTCACTTCTTCCATCCAGCACAAGCCTAGTGTGGAACCAGTTGACCCACCTCCAAAAAGCTCTCCAGCTCCAATCAACCGAAAAGCTATTCAGAAAGGAGGAAGTAAAGGGGAGGGGCAGTGCCTCAGCTTTCCGGGGAGACCTGAGCTACACCTCCCCCTTCTGATATAGAGAACACGCCTTGCCCCAGAGAGTAACTAGGTAGACCACACCTTCTGATTCTCAGAGGTCACACCCACTGCATTCTTGGATAGAATTTCAAGGGCCAAAGAGCAAGATATGCCCACCATTCCCATCCTAAAAGTTTCCTGCTGGGTTCAGTAAACAAACAGCACGGAAATTAAGACTTTTAAGTGGCTCTACTAGTTAAGGAGAATTAAAATTTGAGCAATTAGCAGAGGCTGAGGGATAAAGACCTGGAGGAGGAGCCACATTCCATATACCAACCTCAGACCCATAATCCCAACAAGTTTACAAACCACACACAGAAAAAATGGGAAGGCAGAGAAATGTAATCCATATGAGTCAACAAGAGCAATCCCGAGAAAAAGAACTGAATGAGATGAAAGTAACCAAATTACCTGATGCAAAGTTTAAACTAATGATTGTTAGGATGCTTAAGGATCTTAGAGCTACAATGGATAGACTTAATCAGCACCTAAATAAAGAAATTGCAAGCATCAAAAAGGATACTGAAATTATAAAAAAGAATCAATCAGAAATGGCAAATACAATATCAGAAATGAAGACTATACTAGAAGGAATCAACAGCAGGCTGGATGAAGCATAGGACTGAATCAGAGAATTAGAGGACAAGATAAATAAAAATACAGAGAGAGAGAGAGAGAGCAGCAAAAAGAAAAGGGGCTCAAAAAGTTTGAGAAAACTATAAGAGAACTCTGTGACAATATGAAGAGAAATAACATCTGCATCATAGGGGTTCCTGAATGAGAAGGATAAGAAAGAATAAAGGATAGAGAATCAGTTTGAAGAAATCATAGCTAAAAACTTTCCTAAACTGATGAAGGAAAAAGTCATACAAGTTCAAGAAGCACAGAGAGTCCCATTAAGAGAAACCCAATGAGGCCTACATTTAGACACATCATAATTAAAATACCAAAGTTAAGAGATAAAGAAAAAATACTAAAAGCAGAGAGAGAAAAGAAGTCAATTACTTATAGAGGAGCCCCCATAAGGATGATATCTGACTTTTCAACAGAAACACTTCAGGCCAGAAGGGAATAGCAAGAAATATTCAAAGTAATGCAAAATAAGAGCCTACAACCAAGAATTCTTTACCCAGCAAGATTATTGTTCAAAATTAAAGGAGAAATAAAAACTTCCCAGACAAAAAAAACCTCAAGGAATTCATTACAACCAGTACACAGGAATTGTTAAGGGTCTTGCTGAAAAAACAGCAAAGGAAAAAAGAAATCAAGAAAAAGATGATTATAGATTTAAAGAATAAAATGGCAATAAACAACTACATATCAATAATAACCTTAAATGTGAATGAATTAAATGCTCCAATCAAAAGACATAAGGTAGCTGCATGGATAAGAAAACAGACTTGTACATATGCTGTCTACAAGAGACTCACCTCAGAACAAAAGACACACATAAACTGAGATTAAAGGGATGAAAAAATATTTTACACAAATGGAAAGGAAGAAAAAGCTGGAGTAGCAATCCTAATATCTGACAAAATAAACTTTAAAACAAAGGCTATAATAAGAGATAAAGAAGGTCACTACATAATGCTAAAAGGAGCATTACAACAGAAAGACATAACTATTATAAATATATATGCACCTAATATAGGAGCACCTAAATATATAAAACAGATTTTGATGGACAAAAAGGTGAGATCAACAGCAATACTATAATAGTAGGGGTTTTTAATACCCCACTAACATCAATGGATAGAACCTCCAGACAGAAAATTAACAAAGAAATGGCAGCCTTAAATGACACTAGATTGACTGGATTTAACAGATATCTTCAGAACCTTTCAGCCCAAAGCGGCAGAATATACATTCTTTTTTTTATTTTTATTTTTTTCCTTTTTTTAAAATTAAATTTAATGCACTGACATTGATAAATCAGGGTACATATGTTGAGAGAAAACATCTCCAGGTTATTTTGACATTTGATTATGCTGTATACCACTCACCCAAAGTCAAATATTGTCTTCTGTCACCTTCTATCTGGTTTTCTTTGTGCCCCTCCCCTCCCCCACTCCCTCTCTCCTTCCCCGCCCCAACCCCCCTTCCCCCCACCTCTCCACCCCCATTGCCATCACATTCTTGTTTATGTCTCTGAGTCTCATTTTTATGTCCCATCTATGTATGGATTCATATAGTTCTTAATTTTTTCTGATTTACTTATTTCACTCAGTATAATGTTATCAGGGCCCATCCATGTTATTGTAAATGATCCGATGTCATCATTTCTTATGGCTGAGTAGTAATCCATAGTATATATGTACCAAAGCTTTTTAATCCACTCGTCCTCTGACTGACACTTAGGCTGTTTCCAGATCTTTGCTATTGTGAACAATGCTGCCACAAACATGGGGGTACATTTCTCCTTTTGGAGCTGTTCTATGGTGTTCTTGGGGTATATTCCTAAAAGTGGAAAAGCTGGGTCAAAAGGCAGTACAATTTTCAATTTTTTGAGGAATCTCCATACTGTTTTCCACAGTGGCTGCACCAGCCTGCATTCCCACCAGCAGTGCAGGAGGGTTCCCTCTTCTCCACATCCTCACCAGCACTTATTCTGTGTTGTTTTGCTGATGAGCACCATTCTGGCTGGTGTGAGGTGATATCTCATTGTGGTTTTAATTTGCATTTCTCTAATGATTAGTGATGTTGAGCATTTTTCATATGCCTATTGGCCATCTGTATGTCCTCTTTGGAGAAGTGTCTATTCATTTCTTTGCCCATTTTTGGATTGGATTGTTTGTCTTCCTGGTGTTGAGATTTACAAGTTCTTTATAAATTTTGGTTATTAACCCCTTATCAGATGTATTGTCAAATATGTTCTCCCATTGTGTAGTTTATCTTTTTATTCTGTTCTTATTGTCTTTAGCTGTGCAAAAGATGTTAGTTTGATACAGTCCCATTTGTTTATCCTGTCTTTTATTTCACTTGCCCGTGGAGATAAATCAGCAAATATATTGCTGTGAGAGATGTCGGAGAGCTTACTGCCTATGTTTTCTTCTAAGATGCTTATGGTTTCATGGCTTACATTTAAGTCTTTTATCCATTTTGAGTTTATTTTTGTGAGTGGTGTAAGCTGGTGATCTATTTTCATTTTTTTGCAGGTAGCTGTCCAATTTTCCCAACACCATTTGTTAAAGAGGCTGTCTTTACTCCATTGTATTTCGTTACCTCCTTTGTCAAATATCAGTTGTCCATAGAGCTGTGGGTTTATTTCTGGGTTCTGTGTTCTGTTCCATTGATCTATATGCCTGTTCTTATGCCAGTGCCAGGCTGTTTTGAGTACAATGGCCTTGTAGTATAACTTGGTATCAGGAAGTGTGATGCCTCCCACTTTATTCTTCTTTTTTAAGATTGCTGAGGCTATCCCTGTTCTTTTTTGGTTCCATATAAATTTTTGGAATATGTAATCTATATCTTTGAAGTATGTCATTGGTATTTTAATTGGTATTGCATTGAATTTATAGATTGCTTTGGGTAATATAGACATTTTAATGATGTTTATTCTTCCTAACCATGAGCATGGTATATGCTTCCACTTGTTTGTATCTTCTTTGATTTCTTTTATCAAAGCTTTGTAATTTTCCGAGTACAAGTCTTTAGTCTCCTTGGTTAAGTTTACTCCTAGGTACTTTATTTTTTTGGTTGTAACATGATGGGGATTGTTTCCTTAATTTCTCCTTCTGACTGTTTATTGTTGGTGTATAAAAATGCCTCTGATTTCTGAGTATTGATTTTATATCCTGCCACTTTGCTGAGTTCAATTATCAGGTCCAGTAATTTTTTGACTGAGACTTTAGGGTTTTCTATATACAATATCATATCATCTGCAAATAATGACAGTTTTACTTCTTCTTTTCCAACTTGAATGCTTTTTATTTCTTCTTCTTGTCTGATTGCTGTGTCTAGGACTTCCAGGACTATGTTAAATAAGAGTGGTGAAAGGGGGCACCACTGCCTTGTTCCTGATCTTAAGGTTATTGCTTTTAATTTTTGCCCATTGACTATGATGTTGGCTGTGGGTTTCTCATAGATGGCTTTTATCATGTTGAGGTATGTTCCCTGTATTTCCACTTTGCTGAGAGTTTTGATCATGAATGGGTGCTGGATTTTATCAAATGTTTTTTCTGCATCTATTGAAATTATCATGTGGTTTTTCTTCTTCCTTTTGTTTATGTGATGAATCACATTGATTGATTTTTGAATATTGTACCAGCCTTGCTTCCCCAGAATAAATCCCACTTGATCATGATGTATGATTTTTTCCATATATTGTTGGATTCAGTTTGCTAATATTTTGTTGAGGATTTTAGCATCTATATTTATCAGATATATTGGCCTACAATTTTCTTTCTTTGTGTTGTCTTTGCCTGGTTTTGGAATCAGAATTATGCTTGCCTCATAACAGGAGCTTGGAAGACTTCCTTCCACTTGAATTTTTTGAAATAGTTTGAGAAGGATAGGAGTTAGTTCTTCTTTGAATATTTGGTAGAATTCACTTGTGAAGCCATCAGGTCCTGGACTTTTCTTTGTTGGCAGTTTTTTGATAACTGTTTCAATCTCATTTGGTGTAATCAGTCTGTTTAGGTTTTCTGATTCTTCCAGATTGATTTTTGGAAGATTGTATGTTTCAAGGAATTTGTCCATTTCATCTAGGTTGTCTAGTTTTTTGGCATACAGTTCTTCATAGTATTTTCTTACAGTATTTTGTATTTCTGTTGTGTCAGTTGTTATTTCTCCACTCTTGTTTCTAATTTTATTGGAGTCCTTTCTCTCTTTTTCTTGGTGAGTCTAGTTAAAGGTTCATCTATCTTGTTTACCTTTTCAAAGAACCAGCTCCTAGTTTCATTAATCCTCTGTATTGTTTCTTTAGACTCTATGTCATTTATTTCTGCTCTGATCTTTATTATTTCCTTTCTTCTACTACATTTGAGCTTTACTTGTAATTCTTTTTCTAGTTCTTTTAGATGCAGGGTTAAGTTGTTTATTTGAGCCTTATCTAGCTTCTTAAAGTATGCCTGTAGTGCTATGGACTTCCCTCTCAGTACTGCTTTTGCTTTGTCCCATAAATTTTGAGTTGTTGTATGTTGATTGTCATTTGTTTCTAGGAATTTTTTTATTTCTTCTTTGATCTCAATATTAATCCATTTGTTATTTAAAAATCTGCTATTAAGTTTCCATGTGTTTGAGAATTTTTGAGCTTTTCTGTTGTGATTCATTTCTAGTTTCATGCAGTTGTGATGGGAGAAAGTGATTGATATGATTTCAATCTTCTTAAGTTTGTTGAGACCACTTTTGTGCCCTAACATGTGGTCTATCCTAGAGAATGTACCATGAGCACTTGAAAAGAATGTATATTCTGCTGCTTTAGGGTGAAAGGTTCTGAAGATATCTATTAAATCAACTTGATCTAGTATGTCCAATAAGTCTGCTGTTTCTTTGTTAATTTTTTTTCTTGAGGATCTATCTAGTGATGTTAGTGGGGTATTGAAATCCTCTACTATTATAGTATTGCTGTTGATCTCGCCCTTTAAATCCATCAAAGTCTGCTTTATATATTTAGGTGCTCCTATATTAGGTGCATAGATATTTATAATAGTTATATCTTCCTGTTGGATTACTCCCTTTATCATTATGTAGTGGCTTTCTTTATCTGTTACTATATCCTTTGTTTTAAAATCCAATTTGACTGATATAAGTATTGCTACTCCAGCTTTTTTTTCATTTCCATTTGCATGAAAATTTTTTTTCCATTCTTTTACCTTCAATCTATGTGTATCTTTTGTTCTAAGGTGTGTCTTTTGTAGATAGCATATGTACGGGTTTTGTTTTTTTTATCCATGCAGCTACCCTATGTCTTTTGATTGGATCATTTAATCCATTTACATTTATGGCTATTATTGATATGTAGTTGTTTATTGCCATTTTATTCTTTAAAGCTGTATTCCTCTTTTGCTATATTCTTTCCCCACTTTGATCTGTTTATAACAGGCCCCTTAACATTTCCTGCAGTATTGGTTTGGTTGTAATGAATTCCTTGAGTTGTTTTTTTTGTTCATTTGGGAAGCTTTTTATTTCTCCTTCAATTTTAAATGATAGTTTTGCTGGATAAAGTAGTCTTGGTTGTAGGTTCTTGTTCTACATTACTTTGAATATTTCTTGACATTCCCTTCTGGCCTCAGCTGTTTCTGGTGAGAAGTCGGATGTCATCCTTATGGGTCTCCTTTGTAGGTGATAGCTTTTTATTCCTCTTGCAGCTTTTAAAATTTTGTCTTTATATCTTAGCTTTGGTATTTTAATTATGATATGTCTTGGTGTAGGTTTCTTTGGGTTTCTCTTTAATGGAGTCCTCTGTGCTTTTTGAACTTGTGAGAGTTTCTCCTGCATTAATTTAGGGAAGTTTTCAGCTATGATATGATTGAACAAAGTCTCTATCCCTTGTTCTTTTTCTTCTTCTTCAGGAACCCCTATGATGCAGATGTTATTTCTCTTCATCTTGTCACAGAACTCTCTAAGAGTTTCCTCAGACTTTTTGAGTCTCTCTTTTTTTTTCCTTCTCTGCTTTCTTGCCTTCATTCAAGTTGTCCTCCAGCTCGCTAATTCGATCCTCAGCTCTATCCATCCTGTTTTTAATTCCTTTCATTGTGGTCTTTATTTCTGATATTGTATTTGTCATCTCTGACTAATTCTATTTTAATATTTCAATATCCTTTTTTATACTTGCTATTTTTTTATTTAGGTATTCATATTGACCATCCATTGTTGTTCTAAGATCCCTAAGCATCCTTACAATCATTATTTTGAACTCCGCATCTGGAAGTTTGATTATTTCCATATCACTCAGTTCATCTCCTGAAGGTTTCTCTTATGGTCTCATTTGGATTGCACTTTTTTGTCTTCTCATTATCTGTGTTTGGGTGTTTTGTTTGTAGAGTTGGTTGAGTCTAGGCTTGGTGTTGTCTGCCTCCAGTTTTCAATTGTGTCATTTCTAGATTTTCTTGGGTTGGTATCAGCTATTATTTGTAATCCACTTTCGGATTTGGGCAGCTTTGAAGTCTTGATTTGTTTGTTTTCTTAACAGGTGATAGTCTTGTTTACTGATCTCAGCAGGGGGCTTCCTTGAAACTGTATCCAGGAATGCAGTGGGTGTAACCTGAGACTCTGAAGGCCTCTTCCACCAACTAATCTCTCTGGGGGCATGGTGTTTTCTCAGCTTCAGTATTGGGAGGTGTATCTCAGATATCCATGTATACCTGAGTTACTGCCCCTCCTCCCCACTTCTTGTTTTCAGCTCTGCCTTGTTGCACTGATTGGAGCTGGAGATATGTCTAGAGATCTCTGATCCGGAAGCAATTCAGTACTGTTTTGTGGAAGGATCAGTCCCTCCCCTAGCTATGGTTGCCTCCAGCATGGATGAGTCAGCTTTTTTAGGCCGTCTCCTGCATTCCTTAGCTCCTCACTGTCTCTCCCTCTCTCTCTCCTTTCCACTTGGGAGATAAGCTGGTCTTTTCAACACACCTTGCTCCCTGGTCTCCAGGCAAGTAGCTGTGAGCAGTATTTTCTGCTGTTTTCCCTAGAGTGAGATCCCCTCTGGGCTCTCAGCCTCACCCCCACCTTTGTTTCTGTAAGCAAGGGAGATTCAGGCACTCCCTAATAGATTTGTTGTGGCTTCTTCTTTGCTCCTTGGTTTTTGAGAGCTGTTCTTGTAGTCCAGAGTTGGTTTTTCATGCTGATTTTTCCTAAATTTATTTGTATTCCAGTTTGGTGGTGAGAGCTGGGCATCTGTGCATCCGCCTACTCCACTGCCATCTTCAGGTCTCCAGAATATATATTTTTTTCAAGTGCTCATAGTACGTTTTCTAGGATAGACCACACATTAGGACACAAAACAAGTCTTAATAAATTTAAGAAGATTGAAATCATATCAAGCACTTTCTATGATCACAATGGCATGAAACTAGCAATCAACTATAATAGAAAAACTGAAAAACATTCAAACACTTGGAGACTAAATAGCATGCTATTAAATAATAAGTGGGTTAACAATGAGATCAAGGAAGTCCTGAGAGGGAATTTCACAGCATTATAAGCATACCTTAAGAAGCAAGAAAAAGCTCAAAGTAACAACTTAAACCTGCAACTAAAGAACTAAAAAAAGAACAGCAAGTAAAGCCCAGAGGAAGTAGAAGGAAGGAAATAATAAAGATTAGAGTGGAAATAAATGACACAGAGGAAAAAAAAATATAGAAGATCAATGAAATCAAGAGTTGGTTCTTTGAAAAAGTAAACAATATTGATGAACTTTAACCAGACTCATCAAGAAAGAAAGAGAGAGGTCTCAAATAAATAAACTTAGAAATGAGAGGGGAGAAGTTACAACTGACACAGCAGAAATTCAAAGGATTATGAACAACTGTATGCCCCAAAATGGGATAACCTAGATGAAATGGACAAGTTCCTTGAAAAATATAATCATTCAAAAATCAGTCTGGAAGAATCAGAAAATCTAAACAGACCAATTACTATAAAAGAGATCAAAACAGTTATCAAAAAATTCCCCCAAAATAAAAGTTCTGGGCCTAATGGCTTCAAAGGCAAATTTTACCAAATATTTAAAGAAGAACTAACTCCTATTTTTCTCAAGCTATTTCAAAAAATTCAAGAGGAGGGAAAACTTTCAAACTCCTTTTATGAGGCAAACATAATCCTCATTCTAAAACCAGGCAAAGACACCACAAAGAAAGAAAACTATAGGCCAATATCCCTGGTGAAATTAGATGCTAAAATTCTCAACAAAATATTAGCAAATTGGATCCAGCAATACATGAAAAAATCATACATCATGATCAAGTGGGATTTATTCTGGTGAGGCAAGGCTGGTACAATATTCACAAATCAATCAACACGATTCATGACATAAACAAAAGGAAATATAAAAATCATATGATCACATCAATAGATGCAGAAAAAGCATTTGATAAAATCCAGTACCCATTCATGATCAAAACTCTCAGCAAAGAAGGGAATACAGGGAACATACCTCAACATGATAAAGGCCATCTATGACAGACCCACAGCCAACATCATATTCAATGGGCAAAATTAAAAGCAATTCTCTTAACATCAGGAACAAGGCAGGGGTGCCCCCTTTCACCACTTTTATTCAACATAGTTCTGGAATTCCTAGCTAGAGCAATCAGACAAGTAGAAGAAATAAAAGGCATCCAAATTAGAAAAGAAGAAGTAAACTTTCATTATTTGCTGATGACTTGATACTGTACATAGGAAACCCTAAAGTCTCAGTCAGAAAACTACTGGACCTGATAAATGAATTCAACAAGGTGACAGAATATAAAATCAATATTCAGAAATAAGTGGCATTTATATACACCAACAATGAACTGCCTGAAAGAGAAATTAAGGAAACAACCCCCTTCACTATTGCAACCAAAAAAAAAGTAAAGTACCTAGGAGTAAATTTAACCAAGTAAATTAAAGACCTGTACTCTGAAATTATAAAACAAATCAAGGAAGATACAAACAAGTGGAAGCATATGCTGTGTTCATGGATAGGAAGAATAAATATCATTAAAATGTCTATACTACCCAAAGCAATATATAAATTCAATACAATTCTTATTAAAATACCAATGTCATTCTTCAAAGATATAAAACTAATATTCCAAAAATTTATATGGAACCAAAAAAGAACACAAATAACCTTAGCAATCTTGAAAAAGAAAAATAAAGCTGGGGGTATCCTACTTTCTGATACCAAGTTATACTACAAGGGCATTGTACTCAAAGCAGCTTGATACTGGCATAAGAACAGGCATACGGATCAATGGAACAGAACAGAGAACCCAGAAATAAACCCACACCTTTATGGCCAATTGATATTTGACAAAGGAAGTAAGAGCATACAATGGAGTAAAGTCAAATGGTGCTGGGAAAATTGGATAAATATATACAAAAAAAAATAAAACTAGATCACCAACTCACACCATTCACAAAAATAAACTCAAAATGAATAAAAGACTTGAATGTAAGTCGTTAAACCATGATCATCTTGGAAGAAAACATAAACAGTAAGCTCTCTGACATCTCTCACAATATATTTGCTGATTTAACTCCATGGGCAAGTGAAATAAAGGACAGGATGAACAAATGGGACTATATCAAACTAAAAAGATTTTGCACAACAAAAGACATCATGAACAAAATAAAAAGACAATCCACACAATGGGAGAACATTTTTGCCAACACGTCCAATAGTGGTTAAGAATCAAAATCTAGAAAGAACTTGTAAAACTCAACACCAGATGGTAAACAATCCAATCAAAAATTGGGCAAAAGACCTGAACAGACACTTCTCCAAAGAGGACATACAGATGGCCAAAGGGCATATGAAAAAAGTGTTCAACATCACTAATCATTAGAGAAATGCAAATTAAAATCACAATGAGATACCACCTCACACCTGTCAGAATCACGCTCATTAACAAAACAATACGTAACAAGTGCCGGAAAGGGTGTGGAGAAAAGGGAATCCTCCTGCACTGCTGGTGGGAATGCAGACTGGTGCAGCCACTGTGGAAAACAATATGGAGATTCCTCAAAAAATTAAAAATCGAACTGCCTTTGACCCAGCTATCCCACTTCTAGGAATATATTCTAAGAATAACAATTCACTGATTCAAAAGAAGAAACGCACCCCCATGTTTATTGCAGCAATGTTTACAATAGGCAAGATCTGGAAACAGCCCAAGTGTCCATCAGTAGACGAGTGGATTAAAAAGCAGTGGTACATATATACAATGGAATACTATTTATATGTGGCCGTGAGAAAGAAGGAAATCTTACCCTTTTCGCAACATGGATGGACCTGGAGTCTATCATACTAAGTAAAATAAGCCAGGCAGAGAAAGAAAGATATCATATGACCTTACTCACATGAGGAACCCAATGAACAATGTGAACTGAGGAAGAGAAGAGAGGCAGAGAAGGGGTTAAAGAGTCTAGAGGGAAAGTGGTCACAGGGAAGGGGATGAGATGAGGGGATCAAAGAAAGGAAAGACATTAAGGAAAATATATACACATAACACAGAGAGATAGAGGGTAGGACAGTAAATCATGGAGGGAAGGGGGGATGGTGGTGGGAGGAGGGGGCAAAGGGAGTATCAAGGAGAACATGGCTGGGGAAGGGAGGGAGTTATATTCACAGGAACATTTGTAACTATGTAAACACAAATTTAAAAAAACCAACACAAGACCAGAAATTTTTTTTCTATTGGTAATATTTATTATAGTTACTTATATTTAACTCCATACATTTGTTTGCTTTTAATGCTGATGCATATTTTTTCACCTTACTTTTTAATTCCTAAAGTGTTAGTTAATATTAATTGCTTTTGAATTATTACTTCCTGCTTTTGTTTTGTCTAGAATTGGTGTTTGAATATTTGGGAGATGGTTACTTGAGGGACAGATATATTTCAGATGTCTTTGAATATATTAAAGTATCTATTGTCATTTCTTATAAAAAACAACCTGCCTGACCTGTGGTGGCGCAGTGGATAAAGCGTCAACCTGGAAACGCTGAGGTTGCTGGTTCAAAACCCTGGGCTTGCCTAGTCAAGGCACATATGGGAGTTGATGCTTCCTGTTCCTCCCCCCATTCTCTCTCTTTCTCTCTCTCTCTCTCCCCCCCTCTCTATAATGAATAAATAAAATCTTAAAAAAAAAAAAAGACAACCTAACTGGCTCATTATTATTTTCTTTCAAATAGTCACTTACCAAGTTCTAGGTTTTGGCATGTTATTTTATCTCTCTAGAACTCACTTCGTATTCATAAAAATGACGATAATGACCATTACACCAGTTATTTTACAGAACTGTGTGCGGCTAAAACCAGAAAATGGACATGAAAGTACACTGAAGTTATAAACGGCCACTGAAATATAAAATGTTACTATTTTTCACTGAATTTAACATGAGGTACAATGTTTTAATCTTGTCTGGTCTGATTCATTTTTTATATGATCATAAATCACTCCTGCTCAGTTCAGTTTCTTGTTTTAGAAGCACCTTCTTCTGTGGATCCATCTGTTAACAGTGGCCTTCCTGGCCCAACCATCTGATGGGTCAAGCCTGAAGAGGCTTTCCTGCATTAAAAATACTTTTAATTTTTCTTTTAAAATAGAAAAGTGATTTTTAATCTCTGTGGAAAAATTGAAAATAATAAACAATGCAAAGATAAACTAGTAATATTCATATTAATTCTAAAGAAATTAATTCTAGAGGATTCTTAAATATTTCTATTACACAGGTGCAACTGCATTTTGCCTTTTCTTTTTATTTATATATACATCACTGTTTTTTTCCTTAAAATTAATAACTATACTGTTCCAGAAGCTGATTTTAAGTAATTTTTATTGGTGTATATAACAAAGTATACCAATCACATGTACCACTGGATTAATTTCTCATTAAGTGAACCCAAGGCAGTAACCAGAATGAAGGGCAGAAAAGGGCATATCAGCAGCCCGCCCTCTAGGGGCCTCCCATGTATCTTCACCTGGATAATCCAGTTCCTTCCTTCCCTGGGTAATCCCTGTCAGGACTTCTGTATGATTTATTAGTTTCATTTATTTTTATTTAAACAGTTTATTTCTTTTTTGAATTTTATTTTTAATTAATTAAACTTATAGGAATGACTACTCATTCATTTTGATTACATTTGAACTTTATGTTAATAAACCACGCACTGTTCATTCTTTTGTTTCGGCTTCTTTAGAGCAGCGTTGTGTTTATAAAGTTCATGTTGTTGCTGTCAGCAGTTTGTTTAATTGTCTTGCAGTATTTCATTGTATGACTATACCACCATTTATTTTTTCTTTTTACTATTACTGGACGCTTGGTTTATGTCCAGTTGAGGTTACTCCATATAGGGTTGCCGTGAACATTTTTGTGCATGCCTTTCAGAGTAAATATGCATGCATTTTGGTTGGCTGTAGGCTAAGTTGTGAAACTGCTTGGTTATAGGTTATTTGTACATTCAGCTTTGGGAGATAATGTCCAGAAATTTTTCTCAAATGTTTGTACCAATTTACAACCCCAGAAGTAGTGTAAAAGATTTTTATCACTCCAGATATTTGTGCACTCTTGATAATTTTAACCATTATGCTGGGTGTGTATTAGCATTTTATTGTGGTTATTTGTATTTCCATGAGATTAAAAAGGCAGAGAACCTGGCCTGTGGAGGTGCAGTATGTGAAACGTCAACCTGAAACCCTGAGGTCGCTGGTTTGAAACCCTGAGCTTGCCCCATCGAGGCACATATGACAAGCAATTAATTAAAAACTAAAGTGGAGAAACTATGAGTTGATACTTCTTGTCTCCCCCCACTCCTCTCTCCTCTCTCTATAAAAACAATAAATAAAAATCTTTTTTAAAAGGGCAGAAAATTTATTAAACATATTTATGAGTATTTAGATATTTTCTTTTGTGAAATTCTTGTTCAAACATTTTGCTCATTTTTCTATTGTGTCATATTTTAAAAATTTATTGTTAAAATTTTTTATATATTTGGGGTGGGAGTCATTTGCCAGGTACATGTATGTTGATATCTTATACATTCTGACTTGCTTTTCACTCTTTCATAGGTATTAAGAAGTCCTTAATTTTAAGATACACTATTATTATTTTCTTTATTGTTATTTTTGTGTGTCATTAAAAAAAGCTTTGCCTACTTCAAGTCATAAAGTTATACTCAAATACAATTTTCTGGAGGTTTTATTTTTTTGCCCTTTACACTTTTATTGATAGTTAATTTTTTAAGTATGGTGTGAAGTCATGATTCACTTATTTTTCTCTATATTGAAAAGACCATTCTCTTATGTATGTCACTTTTCTCATAAATCAAATAACCACATAAATATGAGTCTGTTTCTGTCTCTATTCTGTTCTTTAGGTCTATTTGCATATACTTGGGTCTTGACCATCTTTATCTTGATACCTTAAAAGTCTTTCAGAGTAGTTCTTTGAGAATATCTTTACTATTCTTGATATTTAAAAGTCCACATACAGTTTAGAATTATCTTGTAAATTATAAACAACAATAAAAACATGGTTGGGATTTTTATTAGGATTAAATATATTGTTTAATTTGGAGAAAAATGGTAGCTTTATAATATAGAATCTTTTTTTTTTTTTTTAAACATTTTTTTTTTTTTCATTTTAGAGAGGAGAGGGAAAGACAGAGAGAGAGAGAGAGAGAGGAGAGACAGAGAGAGAGAAGAGGGGAGGAGCTAGAAGCATCAACTCCCATATGTGCCTTGACCAGGCAAGCCCAGGGTTTCGAACCGGCGACCTCAGCATTTCCAGGTTGACGCTTTATCCACTGCGCCACCACAGGTCAGGCCGATATAATATAGAATCTTTCAATTCATGAATATTGTATATCTGCATTTATTTAGGTTTTTAAAATTTGTCTCAATAAAATTTTAGTTTTCTAGATCAAAAATTTTCATATCTTGTAAAATATATTACAAAGTATTTGATGTTTTTTGATGCTTTTATAAATGTAGATTTTTTGTTCTGTGTTGATATATAGGAATAAAATTAATTTTATATATTAACTTCATATCCAAAAATCTTGCAGAATTTACTTTTAATTTACACAGTTTATCTGTAGATAAATTCGGATTTTCTAACTACAAAATTATATTGTTTGTAAATATTGTTGATTTTATATTTTTCTTTTCAGTTCTTAAAACTTTGTCTTATTTTTCTGGCATTATTGTTCTGGCTCTGCCTTTAGTACACTGTTGACTAGTAGTGCTTGTTATGGGCTTCATTTCTGATCTCAGGGAGATAATTTTCAGTTTTAACCATTGAATATAATTTTGATAGTTGGATACTTCTAGAGATATTTTTAATCAAATTAGAGAAGTTTATTTTTCTCTAGTTTAGTTTTTCTCTAGTTTGTTAAAAGTTTTTTTTATTATAAATTAGTTTGAATTTTGTCAAATGCTTCAGGACCAAGTTTTTAATTAAGATTTCCTTTCTTTAGTAGATTCATGACAACTTATACTATTTTTTCTTTTGTCAAATTTGCAAAATGTTTTCCAAAAAAGTTTATTACCTCTAAATATTTGAATTTATTTGCATAAAGTTGTCTATAATATTCTCTGTATATGTGTGTATATATGTATTTATCTCTATTTATTAATGTATAAGTCATTGCTTCTTGGCCTTTTCGCTAAGATCAAATGTAGTATTAATGTATGTTACATGCCATAAAATTCAGCAACTGTAAATATGACTTCATCTACCTTTTTTATTCTTACATCTTGATTTTGGTTGGCATACCTTCAGATATTTGTCTGCTTTATTATTGTTATTAATATTAACATTGTTAAATTAATATTGTCAAATTAGCAGTTTAGATCTTAAGTGTCTTTGTTTTAAGAATTATTTTGGTATTTGAATTTGTTTACCATATTTACAACAGCTATTTGTTATTTATTTTTTTATTTCAGAACTCATTTAATTCTATTGCTTCTGTGTTTTCTGAATTTTTCCTATTGCATATTATAGCCTTTTTGACCCTTATGTTTTTGAAAAAGTCTCTCTGTTTTCTTTATACATTTCTTATTAATATTTGGGCATGGGATTCTCAGCCACAACTTTTCCTTTTAATATCAACAAAATTTCCTTTATTTTATGTGACAGAAAAAGAAATCTGAAAACCAGAATTTATTATATTATATTTTTTTTGTTGCTAACTTTTTTCTTGACAGTCATAAATTTTTTTCTCTTATTTATTCAACAATTTGCCAGGATATGTTTAAATGTGAATCTTTTTTCACAAAATCATTGTATGCAAGGAATTCTTGCAGTCTTTAAATTTAACTTTCTTCACCTCAGTTAAGTTTGCTCTTATAGCTGTAATAATTGTTTCATTTTAATTTTCTGGTGGATTCTTTTGGGTACTTGTACCTGTTTCCTGATCTCTGTTCATAGTATCTATTAAGTTTTTAAAATAGATTTTTATCTACAATTTCATTTTCTCTGCATTTTCAAAAGACAAACTTTATTCCTGCACAGCCTTTTTTGTTAGTGATGCTAGTGCACAAGGGACCAGCTCATTGCATTTAGTTTTCACTTTTGTTGCAGTCTCCACCCAGGTACTCAAAATAAAAATGTCTGCTTATAATGTTACTTCCACTAGCTGCCACCTGATGGGAAAACTTTGTTGCAATAAACAAGCTCTTTTATTAGTTTTCATCAGTTTTATTGAATAATATGTGAAGGTAATACTACTAAGTATTGTTGAAATAGGTTCTGAAAAAATTGGCTTCTATCTATCTCTTATTTTTCACTTGCTTTTAGCCAAAACCCTATTATAACATATTTGTGGGTTTTTTCCTGAAATCTCTTCTTTCTTAAAACTTGACATTGCTTTCTTAAGAAGGAACCTTAATATATTTTAAAATTCTGTTTCTATCTGCAACATGTCTAGCTAAAATTTCTCAAAGTTTGTATCTCCTAGATTGTACAGTTTTATTTTGTCATAACAGTGGTGAAATTTCCTTTATGTTCTTATTCCTTACATTCCACTTGTCATTCAGTCTGACTTTGGAGATAATTGGTGGAGAGATTTAATACCTGAGTTCAATTACCATCTTACCCGATGACTGTAAAAAGAATTCTTTTCTTTCTTTCTTTTTTTAAAATTTTATTGATTTTTAGAGAAAAAGAAGGGAGGAGAGAGAGAAAGAGAGAAACATTGATTTGTTGTTCTACTTATTTATGCTTTCATTGGTTGATTCTTGTATGTGCCCTGACCAGGGATTGAATCTGCAACCTTGGTATATCAGGACGATGCTCTAACCAACTAGGCTACCTGGTGAGATTCAATTCTTTTCTTTCTAATCCTTCTTCTTTACATAGTGAACACTTTATTTTAGTTGTTTTTATTTAACCCCTATTTTCTCCATAGATTCTCTGAATGAGTAATTTATCAATTTGTTGTTGAGCCTTCTTGTCAGAAGTCATATACACACACTCTCAATACCCTAAATCAACACTCTACATAGTCAACTCAGGCTAATTATAAAAACCAACATAAACTTTTAGAATCCATAAAAATTTTATTAGGAATGCTGAGATTCAGAGAAGGGAAAGGATAATATAGATGCTTGATTTAGAAACAAATAGCTATGAAATTCTAAGGCTTAGAAGGTCTTTAAAAAATTCAACTCAGTTTCCCAATTTTATAGACAAAAAGCCAAGAAAGTCAAAGTGACTTACTCAAGTATATGAGAATGCTACTTTGAACAGAAGAACTAAATAGATATAAAATATTCATTTTTTGGTCTACTCATCAGATTTTTCTTCTTCTGGAAAAAAACTTTATCTTGTCAGGAATTTATTTTAGAGAATTCTCTTTATCCTCTTCTCCAATTATGTAACCCTAATAAGGTTTGAAAACCATACTGACATGTTCTCATGTATAAAATATGGGTATGCGATCCCAATTTAGGCCATCCAATATCCTTCCACAACATTTTAAAATTAGACTTATGTAAAAGAAGTAGTTATTTTCTGTGGCAAAGCTGAGAGTTGACCTGCTGAACACTGTGTTTCTAATATTTTATAAAAGCTTATGTAATAGAATGAAGGTGAAGTCCTAGAAGCATCAGAGATAAAAAAATAATGGAGATATTAGATCTTGACATTTGGGAGCTTAGTTCTAGATGTGCTGTGGCCACCTAGATTTTAATTCTACTCTGCCTATGGCTTGAGTAGTTTAAGTTCAAGAAATGCCATTTTGTCTAAGCTGGGTAGAGTATGATTTTAGTTACTTATAATCAAAAGAATCTTGGCCAATTTGTGTGACTGTAAGAAAAGGCAGAAATTAAACAGATGGAGAAGGGCAGGGAGGGAATTCTAGGCAGGGAGAAAGTTGAGCCAATATTTGGAGGCCAAAATGTCATGCTCTGTTCTGACAGCTTGGTAGAATTAATGCCTCAGCAGGTCAAGGAAGATAGGCAGTGGAGAGTACAAAGAATTGGTTTCCTAGGGTGGGACTATTTGGGTATTACACTAGGAGGAGCTCTGAAAGGGATACTAAGGGGCTACTACACAGGGTTACCTCACAATTTGCTTGGGAATAGTTCCTGATCTATATACACTCTCTTCAGTCATGGTAAGCACTAGTGGCAAACTAAAGCAGACAAAACCGCACATTTTCCTTATCTAGCTCAACCATAAATTTCCTACTGAATTTAAAAGGAAAATGAAACACTGACTCATCCACAGAGGGATATAAAGCAAAAAGGAAAAAATTCACTGTAATTAAGATTACAAAATTGTTTCAGTATCATCTTCTCTTTGGTGGCTTGAGTATTTCTAATTTGGTGTCCTTTTAGGACTGGCAAAATGAATCAGTGAGGCTTCAGCTGTGCTTGTCTTCTGAACACATAGTGCTTCTGTAAGTCTCATTTTTTTTTTTTTTTTTTGCAGTATTTCAATTCCTTATCTTGAGGTCCTTCAACTTATCAGTTGTATTCTTAATCTTCTCATTGGAGGTGATTGAAGTTGTACTTGTATTTTATTACTCTCTTTCTCATACAAGTTAGTAGACTTTAGTGTGGGCTCCCTGTCAAGAATGAAGGTTATTACTGATCCGTGTAAGCTTATCAAAATTAGGACCCTGGTGTGGACACCGCGAAAAAGTGAAAGCTCATCTTGCTCTGGCTTGACAGGTCCAGCTTTTTCTTTAGAATTATTCAGCAGTGAGTAATTGACTATGAGATCACGGAAGGGATTGGCAGAACTAGAGATGTACAATGCGTTAGAATCATGAAACCTTCTCTCCCCATTCTGTCACTGACCCACTTGTGCTCATAATTATCTTAGATCAGGCATCTCAGTCAGAGATCTACTTCTCTGTCACATAACGATAATGCAACCAGCTAGCCTGATATCCATGGATTTTAAGAGAATGACTAAAAAAAGTGTTTGCAGAAATGGGAGTCTTTTTAGTTTGGGTAATGGAAAGAAACCAGGAAGTTATTATGAGTCTCCTACAAGTCATTGGGAACCTTTTCTCTGGCCATTCTTCCAGGGGAAATGCCGGTACTCAGGAAATGATCATCTTTGTGGTAGTTACCTGATGCCTTCTTCTCTTTAAAATTTGTTTCTAGGCAAGTGTATTTCTCCTCTGGTTTTCTGTTAGTGTAGTCATCCTAAAATTCTTTTTAGCCATGTGCCCCTATTGTTCTGACAATGCGATTTACATCGGAATCCTAAGAGCAGAGAAACACACAACTTAGCTAGATGTTGTTTGAGAGTAAGAAGAAGTGATACTCAAACTTCCAGAGCCACTCACACAGCTTAACCCAAAGTGCATTCAGTGTTTGTTCTGAAACATGCCTACATTGGACCATAAATAGTAAACAGATAGCTTATTCGCAGACTGAAACCTCAGGATGACAAAGGCTGTTACATAGCTGGAAAAGAGTGGAGGAGCTTATGTCTGATGGGAAAAAGAGACTACACTGAACATGACCTGCAGGAGGATAAGTTTTGTCTTGTGCTCTTAGAACTTTTTTGTTTCTTTCCTGAGACGAAAATCTAATGAAGTGCGTAGTACGTGTTCAATAAGGTTTTCTTTTTCAATGAAAAAAATAGAGGAAAAATAGTAAATATGTTTATTCCCAACACAACAACAAAAAACACAATAAACTATGTAGAGATGTTAATATTTGAGGAATGTTCACAATTAAGTTCCCAAGGAAGTGAGGTAAATCTCACCATAGTACATGCAACAAAAACTGGTGGGAAAGCCCCACCAAAACGATATCTACTTCTTCAGTGATCATGAGTTAGTTAAGGAGACATGTCTAGAAGAATGGGATCTACCGTATTTCCCCATGTATATAACACACCCCATGTATAAGATGCACCTTAATTTTGGGGCCTGAAATTTGAAAAAAAATGTATTACATAAAGTTACTGAACTCAAGTTTTATTCATCATAAAATTTGTACAACTCCTCATCACTGTCAAAACTCTCATCCATTAGCTTGTCTTCCTCTGTGTCTGATGATCAAGCATTGTCTTCATATATTGCCTTGTCCTCAGTTCCATCTATGGCATTTGAAATGCCACATTTCTATAACCACTGTATAAGAGGCACCCCATTTTTAGACCTCAAATTTTTCAAAAAAGCGTGTGTCTTATACATGGGGAAATGTGGTATGTAAACGTGTGTAACTTAAGTCTTCAGGGAAGCAGACACCACAATGGCATTAGAAGTACAAAAGCTTTTTTTTTTTTTTTTTTTGAGAAATACCTGTAAATGATAAGGAAGAGTGAGCAGAGGTAGACAGGGAAAACCCACAGACTGCAATGTAGGAGTGACACCTGTGAAAGGAGAAGATAAAAAAGAAGTTTGCATAGGAAAAGCTTAAGATGTGGGTACTATTCTGAGAGTTCAGGCCAGTAGAAGGTTCCCTGTAGAAGAGTCTCATGTTAGGTACCAATGACCAGGACCTGGCACCCCTGCTACACTCAGTCACTGACTAGGACTGCATGAGTCCTTGATTCAAACACTACAGGAGATGCTGAGGACACACGTATATGGCTGTCCAATAAGAAATCTCAGCTCTTTAAGCAAGTTGTAGTCTTAAATTACTATATTTCTTTTTTAAGGGTTATTTTATAATAAATTTGGGGTAACATTGTTGTCAGAGGAGTTATATAGGGCATTATCCCATACTACAGATATCTTCAAGGTACTGGACTTGGCATGGGAAAGGAGGGCGGGTGTTATATAACAAAGATAATTAATGAAAACGAGGACTTTTGCTATGGGTTTTAATCAGAGGCAGATTAAGGTCGGTTGAAACCCCTGGCACAGAAGAAAATATTGAGCCTCTTAAAAAAAGAGAGAGACAGGGAAAATAAAAATACATGTAAACCATAGTTTTAAATAAATAAAAAATATTATGTATAATTAATGTTAAAATTGCACATATGAAACCAAACTTGGTGTCATTAGAAAAAAGTGTGAAGTTGGGGTTTTGTGGGGCCCTTCAGAAATTGGGGCCTGGAGCATGCGCCCGTTGCACCCAACGTTAAATCCACCTCTGGTTATAATTGTGTAGTTTATAAGAGACTGATAATTTCATTGAAAACGACTAGAAAAGTCAGGGGAAAAAAGCAAAAACAATTGTTTGAAAGGACTGAGGCAGCCAAGAGTCGAAGGACTAAGATCTAAGAGAGATGAGAATATTTGGTGAGCCAAATATTCTGCATGCCGCTTTACTCCCGATGCATTTTTAAAACCTTGGACTAGAGAGGAGGCTAAGTTTCTCAGCAGAGCCATGGGCCATCTCAGAGCTGGGATGGCAAATGGAGCATGGGCTTGCGAGAGAAGCCAAGACTTGAAGGGCCACAATCCCAGGAAGAAAGGAGTTACAGGGAAGTAATTTCACACTTGGTACCAGTCTTTTCCTTGAGGCGAGGCATTTCCTCAAAGGCATGGTCAGAGGGTATGAAGTTGAACAGAAAGCAGATAAAAAGCAGAGTGATTTTTTTGGCAGTTTTATGGTGCTAAGGGAATAAAAATTGGAGCTATGTGGGCACTAGTTAAGGCTCTTCATTGTCTACACCATGAGGGCTAAGGTAGAATAAGCCTTCAAAGGGTGCAAAGCAATGTGCTCACTTCCTGGAAAAGGGCAGAGTAAAGGTACCATGAATAAAGATAGTACAATACCTCAATGTCAATTTTTGTCATTGAGTAATCAATTATCACTTATATAAACAGGACAAAGAGAGAAATAAACAATAGATATAGACTTATGGGTATTCAAGCTACTAAATTTGTCAGTCATACATTTTTCTCTTAATAATTGTGATTGATGTGTCAAAGAAAGCAGATTACAAGATGGAAAATTTCACCAGATAATTGGAATCTATCTAAAAAGGAGCTAAAGTAGAATTTTAAGAATGGAAAACTACAATGACCATAATAAAGCACTTAGTTTCAGTTAGATAGAGTTGAGAGGATAAATAAATTGGAAGAAAGGACAATTTAAAAATATATAGACTAAAGCAGAGGGAGGAAAAGAATAGAAAAATGCAGAAAAGAGCATAGCAACACAATTTCTTTATAACTAATGAAAAAAGCAGAAAAAATAATGAGTATTAAAAAATTTCAAGTACATGATTACAAACTTGATATAAATGAAATCTAAGGAATACAGTCATATAAAAGAATCCACATTCTTTTTCAGTACTTTTTAAACAAAAACTGACTGTATTCTGGGGCATAAAACAAGATGTAACAGGTTTAAAAGATTCAGAAAGTTATAAGAATGCTCACTGACCACAGTGGAATTAAGCAGGAAATAAATAACAAGAAAAACAACAATAAAACAAATAGAAAATTCTTCTAAAGTTTTAAAATTAAGCAGTATGCTTCTATACAATCCATGGACCAAAAAAGAAATTAAATGAAGGTTAGAAAACATTTTGAAGCTATGATAATAAAATATGACATATCAAAATTTGCTGTATAAAGCTAAAGCTTATTTCAAGGCAAGCTTATGAGCCCATATACAAATAAAAAAGGTATGTCTTTAGATAAAGTGAAGTGGTTACCAGGAGGAAGGGGACAGAGAGGGAGTGGGGGGTAGAATGTAAAGAGGGACAAATATAAGGTGACAGAAAATGATTTGACTTTGGGTGACAGGTATAAAACATAATCAACAGTTCAATTGCTATAAAAATGTTTACCTAAAACTTATATACTCTTATTGATCAGTGTCACCCTGTTAAAGTTAATTTTCTAAATAAAAAGAAAAAAAAAAGGTATGTCTTTAAAAAAAATTATATAAGTATCCAGCTTAGAAAGTTAGAAAAAAACCCAACAAATTAAATCCAAAGAAAATAGAAAGAAGTAAATGATAAAAGGAAGATTAGAAATTACTGAAGTAGAAAACAAATGTATAATAGTCATCTAACTCTTGCACTGTCTTTTTTTTTTTTTTTTTGTATTTTTCTGAAGTTGGAAACAGGGAAGCAGTCAGACAGGCTCCTGCATGCACCCGATCAGGATCCACCTGGCATGCCCACCAGGGGGCAATGCTCTGCCCATCCAGGGCGTCGCTCTGTTAAGACCAGAGCCATTCTAGCGCCTGAGGCAGAAGCCATGGAGCCATCCCCAGTGCCTGGGCCAACTTTGCTCCAATGGAGCCTTGGCTGCGGGAAGGGAAGAGAGAGACAGAGAGGAAGGAGAGGGGGAGGGGTGGAGAAACAGATGGGCGCCTCTCCTGTGTGCCCTGGCCAGGAATCGAACCTGGAACTCCTGCAGGCCAGGCCAACGCTCTACCACTGAGCCAACCAGCACTGTCTTATTTTTCTGGATGAATTGACATAAAAATATTACTAAAATTTGTCAACAGTGAGATTTTGACATTAGTAAGAGCAGAAAGCTTAATTTACTGTAATAATAAATGTAAAATTTTAAAAATAGGTGAATAACCACCATTTTATAATAAAGATACTAAAACAAATGTATAAAAACTGGCCAGTAACATGTTTTATAACCTTTGTAACATACTTCACAGTGTTCCCATAAACTTTGCTGTTTAACACTATAGTTTGAGGTTTCTCTTGTGTTGCATTTTGCTTTGTGATTGCAGAAGTTTTAGTTTAATACATACAATAGTTTATAAAAAAATTGTTTTGAGAAAGGTAAAAGTTGAAGCTTTGAGAAGACAGACATAATTGATAATTTCCAATAGAAAAAAGAGAATAGGGACAGATAACAAATATAAGGAATAAAGAGGAGATACTATTATCAATCTTACATATAAGGATAAAATGTATATTATAAGCAATTTCATGTCAATACATTTGCAAATTCATATGAAAGTGCCAAATTAATTTTTTTAATTGATTTTATTGGAGTGACACTGGCTAACATAATTATACAGGTTTTAGGTGCCCAATTCTACAACACATCTCTGTACACTGTATTGTGTTCACCCACCAAGTTAAGTCCTTGCCCATCAACATTTATCCCCTCATACCTTCCACCACCTTCACCCTTGAATCATACATCTTACCAAAGTACCTGACTACTTCTATGCTTAAATGTAAACTTAAAAATTTACTAACAAGGAAAATTCCAGTCTCAAAGGTTTCATTTGTGGACTTCTTCAAATATTTAAGAGAGAAATAAGTTCTATTTTACACAACTCTTCTGAAGAACTTAGAAAGAGAAAACATTTTCCAATTTATTTTAAAAAGCTAATATAATCTTGATACCAAAACCTAATATAACCTGGTCAATTTTTCTCATAAACTTACATACAACAATCCAAAGCAAAATAGTATCAATTACTATACATTTATAAATAAAAAAGGCAAAAATTTAACTAATCTGGGTTTACTTTTGGTATATAAGATTGATTTAACAGTTGAGAATCAATGTATTTATAATTAACTAGAACAACCAAATAAGGGAGAAGAGTCATCTAATCATTTCAAGAAATACAGAAAAAAAAAATGTGATGACCTCAGCACTCAACAACAACAGTAATAATAATAATAAACTCTTGGAAAATCTGAAATGAAAGAAAATGTCCTTAGTTTCACTTTTTAAAATCAGTAGAAAACATCACATATTAAGGTGAAGTATTTGCAGCTTTCCTCTGAGTTTTGACATGAAATAAGGATGCCTGCTATCATTATTTCTATTCATTATTGTATTAGGAGCCCTATCAAATGCAAATGTAATATCTCCAAAGGAAAAGTGAGAAGAACTGAATATAAAGATGTAAAATTGTTTGAATATGGAAATAACCATTAAGTGTGCAGAGATCCTGAAATAGTCTGTAGACCAACTTTTAGAATTTATAAATACATTTATTAATGTTAGATCCAAGATCAATATACAAAAATCAATTATATTTCTATATTGCAGCATATTAAAATATTATAGATGAAAACTAAGTAATAATACCATTTACAATAGTGTTTAAAAACAATGAATTCTTACAAATAAACTGACCAAAAGATGTACAACAAAACTGTTTCCAGAAAGAAAATCATAAATCATTATTAATAGACATTAAAGAATACCTTAATAAACAGATGAATATAACACATTAATAAATTATAGAATTTAATATCATTAAGATACTAGTTTTTCCTCTGCTTTGAATATCTACAGATTTATTGTAATCACAATTAAAGTCATACCAGATTAATCTTTTTTTCAAAACTGACAAGTAATTCTCAGTTTATCTGCAGATACAGAGTAAACAATGGCAACACAAAAAAGAAAAAAGCTGAAGAATTTACAGTTGCAGATGTCAAAACTTATAAAGCCAGAGTAATTAAGACAAAGTGGTACTTGCAAAAGAGTATTTGCGTAGATGAACTGAAAGACCCAACAAGAGACACAGGCACATATGTTCACAAAAAAATAACATTGCAGTTCAGTAAAGGAGAAATAAATGAGTTTTTTCAATAAATGGTTCTGAGTCAATTGCATATTCATAATGAAGAAAAAAATCAAATGTCTCTTATCTCACACCAGGGTCAAAAATTAATTCCAAAAAGATTGTTGATTGAAATACAAAAGGTAAAATATTAAAGCTTCATCTTTTTTTTTTTTTTCCGAAGTTAGAAGCAGGGAGGCAGTCAGACTCCCGCATGCGCCCAACTTCCGGATCTACCTGGCATGCCCACCAGGAGGCAATGCTCTGCCCATCTGGGGTGTTGCTCTGTTGCTGCCAAAGCCATTCTAGTGCCTGAGGCGGAGGCCATCGAGCTGTCCTCAGCACCTGAGCCAACTTTGCTCCAATGGAACCTTGACTGCAGGAGAGGAAGAGAGAGACGGAGAGGAAGGAGAGGGAGAAGGGTAGAGAAGCAGATGGGTGCTTCTTCTGTGTGCCCTGGCTGGGAATTGAACCTGGGACTTCCACAAGCCGGGCTAACTCTCTACTGCTGAGCCACCTGGCCAGGGCCTATTGAAGCTTCTTAAAGTAAAATATGAGATGTTTTTCTAACATCAAGATAGTCAAACATGTCTTAGGACACACAAATCACCAATCGTAAAGAAAAATAATGATAATTTAGACTACATTGAAATTAAGAACTTCTAATTATTAAAATTCACCATTAAGAGAGTGAAAATGCAAGCACAAGAGAGATATTTTCAAAACATACCTGACAGGTGGCTCATATTCAAATGCACTTAGAAAAACCTAAAAGTAAATAAGAAAAAGGCATTCAAACCTGTAGATAAATAGGCAAAAGACTTTAGAGCTCCTCCAGAACAACAAATATCCAAAAAAATCCCCAAACAATAAATATGCGAAAGGGTACTTAGTCTGTAGTCAATAGGGCAATGCACATGAAGACTGCAAGATACCACCGTGACCCTACTAGAATGAATAAACTTCAAAATGCAGACAATGTCATGTGCTGTCAAGGATGTACAAGTCACTGCTGAGAGGAGGTTAAATGAATATAGCATTTTGAAAAACAAGTTGAACATATGCATACCCAGTGACTTAACAAACCCATTTTCCAGTGGGATATGTGTGGGTTGGGCACCAAAAGACAGGAAGCAGAACGTTCACCAATAGGCTTTTGTGTCCTGGCTAGATAGCTCGGTTGGTTAGAGCATTGTCCTGAAGTGCAGAGGCTGCCAGTCTGATCCCTGGTCAGGGCACACACAGGAACAGATGTTCCTGTCTCTTTCTTGTCAGCTCCTTTCCTCTTTCTAAAAATCAATAAAATAAACATTAACTCCCCCCCCCCCCCCGAACCCAAATACTATTTGTAATATCTCCGAACTGGAAACAGCTCAAATACCCGTTAGTCGCAGAAAGGATAAATAAATGGTGGTAATGGAATACCATAGTTCAATGAGAGTGAATCACTACTATACGTCAAAATATAGATAAATTTCCTAAGCATAATATTGAATGGTATAAGCGAGACACTAAAGAGCACTGAAAGTTCAAAAATCAGCAATGTTAATAGATTGTGATAAAAACAGGAGAGAGTTGTGACTGGAAGTGGACACGAGAGTAGAGATGTCTGTGACGCTGGTAATGTTCTTTCTCTTGACCTAGTGGTGAGTACAGGATGTGTTTATTCTGAAAATACATTGAACTACACACTCAAGATTTGTTTAAATTCTATTTATATATGTATGTTATGCTTCATTATAGGTTACTTAAAATATTCCATAGAAGGATTTCCTATGGAATTTGTGAACCTACAATTGACAATAGAAAGTCATAAGAAACAAGACCTTTGATCCAGCTTGCTATTGAATTGTATTTTAGTGTTTGAAGGAAACATATAGTTGTTTATTGAAAAGTCTTTCCACATACACAGAACAGTTATGTGAGAAAACTGCCATGACTTTATGAGTGTTTGAGCCTCTTCCTTCAGAATTTTATTCATGGTTGGCTGGCTAAAAGTCATACAGGGAAATACATTTTTGTGTGTGTTTTTCTTTTAAATTACAAAATGATACATTCTGTTTCAATTGTTTACCTACTTTATTAGACTTCATGTGGCTTTTGTTTTTATTTTTTTCCCCAAAAGATAAAAATTTACTATCATAAGGATATTCAATAACCTTATCTTTGGAATAACCATGTATTCCCCAAAGGACTTCTTTTAAAGAGCAGTTTTATTGGGATTCATATCTAGATGCTTTTCATACTCTATGTGCTTGTTAAAAACCTCAAGGACATTAATTTTTGGTAATGCTTCAGTAACAAACACATTTCCATCTCCAGTGTATATGTATATTTTACTTAAATCTCCAGACTACCTTGGAGAAAGCAATGCCCAGTATAATTAGTACTTTTGTTTTCAGGGTGCAAGGGTAGCCAACTTTCAAAGAACTGAAGGATGACAAAAAGTATACATAAATAATAGGTCAGAAGTTCTCAAAGTGCACTGCAATCTCTGAACCAGAAGCCTCAGCATCCCTGGGGCAGTGATGCTGTGTGAAAATGCAGACTGTGGGGCCCCAATCCAGACCTACTGAGAAAGAAACTCTTGGGTTGAGTTCACTAATCTGTGTTTTAACAAGTATGCTAGGTAATTCTGATACTATACACTAAAGTTTAAGAACCACGAACATAGGGAAGTATTGTAGCAGAAAAACGCAGTCTATGAGGTTAGCCTTAATGCTTGCTTTGCCACTTTCTAGTTGGGTAATCTTGGGCCAGCCCGTTGGTTTTGAATGTTGAGTATTCTCAACAAAAAAAATGGAAAGAATAATCCCTACGGTTAAAGCACAGAGAGGAAGTTTACCAGATATATTACTAATATTATTGCTGCTAATTAGTACTGATAATACTAATAACATTCCTTATATTCTTAATTTCTATTAGTTATTTTATAAATAAAATGAGATTTAGAAATCTAGCTTTCGCTGGAACAATTAGATATATAGAATGTCCCCTGGTTTATGCTATACCAGGGAATAGGACTGATTCCATTTCTTTAGTTATGCAGCACATTTTACACTATTTCTGGTTTTGTCAACACTTGGGAGGCTTTCCTTGTTGATGGGAGCATCACCATGTGGCAGTTTATTCTGAATTAGATTCTGCTCAGCGTTGGACAAATAGCAGATCCTGAGACATTGAAGATGACGCCGCTGAAGAAAGAGCAAGGGCAATTCTTTGAAGAAAATTGCTGAACATGCATCAAAAACATTTTTTTATACCTGCCTTTTTTTGTGTGTGACTGTCATGCATTAGTAGAAGACTCAAAAAGTTGCCAAATCTCTCTGCTGCTCAGTCTTCCAGCTGTTCAATTATAAACCATTCTTTTTTTCTGGTAAATGGCTCTGCACTTGAGACCTCCCTATCTGAGAACAAAGGACCAGAAGAAACACCCTGTCTCTCCCTTGATTCCTTCTTATACCCTGAAGTAAGTGGACTAGACTCCAGTCTCTCCACCACATCATAGAAGACACACCACCACATGTGGCAGTAGGAAGACATTTTCTAGCTCCTTTTGTTTCCATCCATTGTCTTTGTTTTAGTGGTAATGATTTGGGAAGTCTAAACTAATCACTTACACAGGTGACTTATTTTATAATTAAGTGAAGATTCCATGAAATGTCCACACAAATGTTCTCCTTTTTTTCCCCCTTGAAATCTTTCTTTACCCAATAGAAATGGAAGGGAAAGTTGGCCTCTTTCAGCTTCTGCTTTAAAAAATAAAGATGACAATTTCCTTGAGACACTTACTCCAAGAGCAAGTATAAGGTCTACCAGAAAGTTCTGTCTGTTTCTATCACAAGTTTCGACACGTAAGCGCGTGTTTATTTGGCGCATGTGTGCCTCTCTATTTTTATCACTTAATGTATACATACTGATATAGCAAATTAACTAAAACAAAGTTGATTTACATTAGTCTTATGTGTGAAGCGATAGTGTACCCATGGCTACTAATAAAGTTCATTTATGCCACTGTAATTTTTACGAATTTCAACAAGGAAGAAATGCTACAGAAGCATGTCTGTCGCATCCACCATATTCCCCAGACTTAGCACCCTCCGACTATCACTTATTTTTGTCCTTACAAAATTTTTTGAAGGGCAAAAAATTCAAAAATGAAGAAGATATCAAACAAGCACTGGTTCAATTTTTCGCATCAAAAGATAAAACATTTTTCAAAAATGGGATATACAAATTGCCCTCATGCTGGCAAGAAATCATTAATAATAATGGCAATTATATTATTTAATAAAGTTTATTAAAGGTAACAAAAATTTGTATTTTGTTTTATTCCAAAAACGGACAGAACTTTCCGGTAGACTTTATATATAAAGTGGCATGCATTCAATACATTTTATTTAATTCATCAAATTGTTATGTTTACATACAAGTTAACTCACGACACTGTGCAAATTAAAGAACATGTCCAAAAAATGAAAGCTTTTAAATTTGTCTGAGAGATACCTATTATTTTTGGAATCAAGGAGCCAATCATAGCACACTCTACTAATGTCTTTCATATATTTCATCACTGAGAGTTTTTATAAACCTCACGTTACATGTCACTCCCTGAACATGAGTACATTGCCACTCACCATGGAAATCTGCTTATTTGCAGATAAATAAATGTCAGAAAGTGATTTTTATATTTTTAGAATCTCACTTTTAAAGCATGCTGTCATATTGGTTGTTTTGAATGATAATAAACATTTCCTCAAACTTAGAAATGGTGCCACATAGGTCATATATGGATGCTCACTTGCAAATAGACACTAAGTCAGATGTTTATTATAATAGAATGTCATGCACATTTATATGTATGGTCATTTTTGCACTTAAAAATGGTGCATTACATGTGGCACATGAGATGAGAATGGCTAGAAATAGAACTATTTTTTCTCCTCCTCCTCCTCCTCCTCCTCCTCCTCCTCCTCCTCCTCCTCCTCCTCCTCCTCCTTCTCCTTCTTCTCCTTCTCCTCCTTCTCCTTCTTCTCCTTCTTCTTCTTTAGGTGAGAGGAGGGGAGATAGTGAGGCAGACTCCTTCTACATGTGCCCTGACCAAATCTACTCAGCAGCCTCATCTGGGCTGATGCTCTAATCAACTGAGCTATCTGCAGTGCCTGGGGGGCTGACACTTGAACCAATTGAGCCACTGTCTGTGGGAGGGGAAGAGGGAGACAAAGGGAGGGGGAGAAGTCAATGGTCACTTCTTCTGAGCGCCCTGACTGGGAATCAAACCCAGGATGTTTATATGCCAGGCTGACGCTCTATCCACTGAGCCATAGAACTTCTTTTTTTTTTTTATTGAGAGGAGGGGAGGCAGAGAGACATACTCCTGCATGAGACCCTACCAGGATCCACTCTGCAAGCCCCTTATGGGGTAATGCTCTGCCCATCTGGGGCTGTTGCCCTGTTTCTCAGCAACTGAGTTATTTTTAGTGCCTGAGGTTGAGCCACAGAGCCATCTTCAGGGCCTGGGGCCAACACTCTGGAACCAATCTAGCCATGGCTGTAGGAGCAAAAGGGGCGGGGAGAAAGGGAGAGAGGGGTGGAAGAGTAGTTGGTCGCTTCTCCTGTGTGTTGTGACTAGGAATTGAACCCAGGACATCCACATGCTGGGCTGACACTCTACCACTGAGCCAACCGGCCAGGGCTGAGATAGAACTTCTAAGTGGCCTGAGAAGATTGAAGTCCTGAGAAGAGCAAACAGACAGTCCGAATGACACAGTGTGGAAGCACTCCACCTTCTTCAGAGTTAGATTCATTGTGTGGCTTTTCAGCTGGACTTACTGAAAAACCATTGCATCTTTATTTGTGTGAATGCTACGGCAGTAGAGGACTACCCCCATGCTAGCATGCAGATGCACACACTAGTCAGAGGAATTCATATGGATTCTGGAGGATGACACTGCCTCTCAAGGTGATTGTCTGGAACTATATCGGGACATTTCCAGTTGTTGCGTTGACTGAAGGATGAGAGGTGCGCTAGTATTTAGTGTATGGCTTCAGGAAATGTTAAAAATGCAGCAACATCCTGAACAAGTTCTGCATGAACAAAAATCGTCATGCCAAACATACACAGCAGTGTATGTTTATCTTATCTGTGTTTTGCTTTCCTTGGGTTCAGTTACCCATGGCCAATCACAGTTCAAAAATAATAAATGAAAAATCCAGAAATAAACAATTCATACGTTTTAAATTGCAGGATTAAATCTCAGTGGCACGGTGAAATCTCACTCAGTCTTGCTCTGTCCACCCAGATGTCCACCCCATCTCCTTGTCCGTCATATCCACATTGTATATATAAGCTACCTGCCCACTGGTCATTTAGTTATCAAATCAACCATGGATATAGCAACCTTGTGTCCAAGTAACCCTTATTTCACTTAATAATGGCCCTAAGCACAAGAGTAGTGATGCTGACAGTTTGGTTATGTCAAAGAGAAGCCATACAGTATACGTGTGTTTAGGAAAAGACACAGTATGCATAGGCTTTGGTACTACACATGGCTTGGACATCCATTGGGGGTCTTGGAACATAGTCCCTGCAGATAAGGGAAGAGTACTGTAAATTGTGCCCTCTTTGAGAAAAAGCTGGTTTGGGGGGTTGATATACATTGATTGTTCCCATCTCGGGATCTTTAAGTTTCTAACAGTTTTTGTGAGTGGTAGGAATCTGTAAGCCTCATATGATATTTCAGCTCTCAAGCTCATCCAGACTTCTTTTCTGAGTTCTAGAATCATTATCCACCTGCGTACTATAAAACGTCTCCATCTGGATATCCCAGGGGACCTAATTTATCGTGTCCAAGATCAACTCTTTCTTCTCTCCCTCAAGCCTTTTTTTTTTGTCTCAAATATCCTCTGCATTGGTGAATGGTACTGCCATGGTGGTTAGGTTAAAAACCTGGAGATCATCCTGTATGCCTTACTATCCTCACCCTCACATTTATTAAGTCACTAAATCCTGGGTCTCTATCTCTTTAGTTTCTTTTTACATTTTTCCTTTTTTTTTTTTTTCATTCCTGCTGCTACTGCCTTAGTTCAACCTCTTGTCATCGCTTAGCTGGACTATTTCATTAGTCTTCTAACTGATCTCTGCCTCACTGCATTACTTAGGAATCTTTTGGTTGGAAGTGACAGAGAACTCAACTAAATAGGCTCGCATAACTTAGAAATCAGAAGATTCAGGGACAACTCAATTCAGTGTCTAAAGTAATATTATTAGAGCTCTGTCTCACTCCATCCTTATACTCTGCTTTCCTCTGCGTGGCTCCACTTAGGAAGACTCTCCTGATATGAGTCATACTGGCGACTCAATTTCAGGTCTGTTTTTCCAACAATCTCAGTTAAGAAAAGCAGCCTCTTCCTTAGCTGCTTCAGCACAGCCCCAGAGTCAGTTCCCCTTGGCCTTCACCATGTTATGTGTCTAACTGAGCCAGGAAACAAACACAAACCCTATTGAATGGGCACAGGAACTGTGTTTTCTAGAAGAAAAGAGAGACTGTGTACTTGGGAGTAAATATCCATAAAAACTTTCTCTAACCCAAACTCTATCCAAGTACCATAGTAATACTTTCCTGCTTTTTGAATAACATCCTTCCCCAGATAAAATTCTTCCCTAGTTATCCACTGCCTACATGATCAAGTCTAGAAAACCATGAGCAGCCCTGCAAGATCTGACCTCTGAGTACTTTTCATGTTTCACTTCTCCCCTTCCCTGGCTCCCTACTCCGCCTTGGCTCCTACCACTGAAATTCTCTAAACATCCTATGGTTTTCTGTGCTTTGAATTTGCTCAGCAAACACAGCCCATTTCTCCACCTAGAAGATGCCCGTTGATCACTCCCCCTCTCCTAACCGTTTCAGCACCCTGCCTTTGCATCTCCACTGAACCTGCACTTGTCAGCCAGTCTTGTCTTGATTGGCCTGCCTTCCCCTCTAAATTGTCAGCTCCTTAAGGTCAGAGACAGACATTTATCTTTGTATCCCAAATACCTACAAAGGTACGTGACTCGTTGGCACGGATAAATAGTTACTGAATAATTTAATCAGTAAAATATAATTAAAAACAAAATGTTTATCACCAATCAAGTCACACAGAATAAAAATTCAGATTTATTGGTAGTTGAAAAATTAAAATGCGCAGAGAAAAAGGAATAAAAAAATGTTATTAGTGCCAGAGGGGCAGTGACTACTTTGAGTGGAACATTGTGTCACAGTGTTATTTAGCAGGGCGCTAATTAGTGTTAATTTGTTAAATGATCATTATCGAGGGAGGAGAATTTGGTAACTGTAATTTGGTTATAACCATACTTAAGATCTATTTTTATGTTATTATGGTGGCCTGATAAAACATAAGCTTTAGCCAATGAGTAGATCGCAGTGGATGTGAGGTTAGTGAAACTATTGGCAGTGATTGCTGTGTCTTCTAAACCTAAAATCTTCCCAGAGTGTGCTATTCAAATGAAAACAACCACCGAGCACTCAAGCTAATGGCCAAGGTCATTTTCCAGCAAGGCAGCGATGCAGCTGTGTCCAGTGCCCTAGGCAGGACTTGAAAGAACTTTGTCTCTTCATTTCCAGTGTGTGTGTGTGTGTGTGTGTGTGTGGTGGGGGGGAGCTGGTGGGGGTGCCCCTCCCCTGCACCGCAAGTCTGCTTTGAACAATGTTCCAAAGAAATCTCCCCGAGCGCAGTGAATAATAAACAACTCTCTTTCCCCTTGAGGCTCAACTCAAAGAACATTTTTTATTAGTACTGTTCTAAGAATTTAGGGAGAGGAGATTTTGGATTTTGTCAGAACAATGACAGCTATAGATAATGGGGATCATGGCTGCATTTATCTATAATTTTGTCCTGAATGGACTGTCTCTAGAGTTCAGATTCTTCAGAAAATTGCCAATCCTTATTTTGCTGTGCTGAGCCATCATCTGAGCTAAGAATGGAACTCAGGTTTCTTAACTTCTCAGCCAGAACTCCATCTATTAGAACACTGTGCCTCTCAATTGTATCTTAAATTAGGCACATAAATGAATTCACTCACACTCTCGCTGCCTACCAAGTTTCTGCAGAGGAACTGATCAGCACTACATGATACAGTTGGGAGAATTTCCTCAGCTCTACAGTCAAACTCCTACAGACTCCGGGAGTGGGAGAAGCTCAGATTGAAAAGCTTAAGTCGCCTTGAATCTTCTAAGAGCTGCACCGTCACCCGCACCTCCAACCCCATCAATCTGACCTGAAACGAAGAAATCCTTCTAGTCCTAGGCCAACTTCCTTAGGGAAGTTTCATGTTGAATGTGAGACACTATTAGGGCAGCAAGTTGGGAAGAGACTCTATAAGTGTGGAAAGGATGGTGCTTGGACGTAATGGCATGCCTTATTTTACCATCACTGGAACTCTAAACAGGGGCTCTGCCTCATTCCCCAGGCCTGTCTCCCAACTGCATCCATCTGGAGAAGTGAAAAGAGGGATTTAATGAATTAGAGCAAATTGTTTAGCATTGTGCTGACCTGAGATCTAGTGGGAGCTTGGAGACATAGTGCCTTTTATTTTGAATGGGCACTTGCCTATCTTAATTTTTTTTTTCTTTGTGATCACTTGAAGCTCTGGTGCCTGTGTGGTGGGGGGAAGGAAGGAGAAAAACCACACAATAAACCCAAAAGGAGAATATAAATAAATATCATTTGGGATCTTGCATAATATCAGCCAATGGCAACAGCAGGTTTTTGACAGGCCTGCGAACTTCCCCAAAACAACATCCTGCCAGCCTGGCTGTGATTCAGGCATGAGTCAACACAGCAAGATGGGCTTCTGCCAGCCGCTTCCCCAGCTCGGAGCAACTCCCCCTGTCCAGGCCCAGGCCCAGGATCAGTCTATTAACATTTAGACTCCAGGCTGGATGGAATTGTTATTAGCGGCACTGGTTCCCCTCAAGGTAACACCAGGAAATCTTTTCTTTCAGCGTTGAAAATAAATCTGCAAATGAAGAAAGAAAGAAGCCTCTTCATCACAATATGATCCTTGATAAAAAGGGGTTGGAGCACAGTTTTTACAGCTGACACAATTACTGTAGACAGAAGAGAGCCTTTTCCCCACCCCCTGGAGACTTGTTATAATGAGGCCTGGGCCTGCAATCACCTATTTGTAATCCAAACAAGGGATGGAACTTGCTAAACTGGGAGGAGATGTCCTACGAATGAGCAGAGCCCCAAATGCTGTGGAAATGATTTCCTGCTGTTATTAGGAGACTACCTACCACAGATACTGTTCTCAAAGACTGCTCTTCACTTGGAACGGAGGCTGTGCTTCCAAGAGCAGTCCACATTCTGTGCACATGCAGCAACAATCACAAGACCCCCCCCTTCCACCCTCCACCCCCCCAGTAGAACTGCCACCTTGCTGAATTAGGATGCGGGCCTCCTATGGTGTCCTCAGCTGGGGAAGCACAGCACAGTCATGATTCTGCAGACGTTGACTCAGACTAGAGCTATAAAACGTGAAATCTTCTTCAAGTAAATATGGAGCCAGGAGTGAGACATAACAAGGAACAAACAATACTCTCTGTTGGTTCTCGTCCGCATCATTCTCCTGTGCTGGAACTAAGGAGCGATTTATCAAGCCAGAAGAGGGGCGATGTCTTTTTTCTTAAGGGCATGTTCTTCACTTCTTTTCTTTAACATTTTGACCAGCTAATGAACTGTGCTACTCACACGCTTTTGTTAAATTATTCCTCCACTGCTGAAAACACAAAGCAACTTTTGATAATCTCACATCCGTCTGAGAATCGAGAGAGCACGATTTAGTTTGTGTAAGTCCTGGCTTGGTGCTGTAGCCTTTGATTCTTCAGTGATGGTTTATACCTGCTTTTTTGTCCATCCACAACAGGGAGGAAAAAAAAAAATCCCCAAACCGATTAGCTGGCAGATTTCTTTAAAGGGAGCATTCACACAGCCCTTAGAAAACAACAGGCGTGGAAATGGAGAGTTTTAATATAGAGAGGATATTTTGGACATAGGATTCTTGCACATTCCTAATTATTTTAAAAAACAGCTTCTCTTGGCTTATCCCTCAAATGTCACTTGTCTAGTGGGAACACTTGTCCCTTGTGGTAAAGAAGTGACTCAGGTGTTAAAAATGTTCTTGAAAACGTGGCGGTCTTGCCCTTGCCGAAGACGAACCTGAAGTGGCAAGATTATACTGGGAGAGTTATGACGGCTGTCAGCGGGCTCTCACTTGGGAAGCAACTTCCCCGCACGCACGCACGCTATGCCCACATCTCCTGCGCCAGCCAGTGTGGGCGAGAAGGGGCTTTCTCACAAATGCTGGCCCTCGCTTTTTGTTTTTGAAAATTTAGCCTTTGTTGTTTACTCTAGTTTCAGACATAATATTTTTTAAAATCACACTTGGGATCTGCAGTATCTTTTCCCTCCTTATCAAAATTCTAACATCACTTTGGTCATGGAAATTGACCTTGCTTATCAGCCGTTCATAAACCGTTGAGAGGGCAAAGAGCAAACTGACAGCCACGAAGCCCAGCCAGCAAATTCTGGTCCTCACTATAAAGGTGCATTTATTTACAACCTGACTATCGTTTCCAGCCTCCTGTTTCTGCAGCTGCCTCCTCTCCTGCTCTTGATAGCCACAGATCTCAGCTTATCATCCATTTCCATACTGGCTTTGTGTGCCTCTTTGTAGGCTCGGCTCCGAGTAGTTTCCGCAGCATGCGTGGTATTGTCAGCGCCTAGTGGATAAGCTGCCTTGCCTGCTTCAGTCATTCTGGGCCTCCTTTGTCTTGTTTCCCTTTTGATGGCCTAATTTCACACCCATTCTGACTGAGGACCCCTTTCAAAACGGCAGCCGATATGGGTGTGCTATTGTTCCATGAGGCTGCCAGATTATTATTTTTTTTTAATGTATTCGCCGCATAGATTTATCATGTAAACTCCTATTGAAAACCATTGTTCCTGAGAACGATTTGAGCATTTGGATAATTTCCTGAAATTCTCAAGTGTATGTATCTGTGTTTTCTCTTTTTCTCTCCTTCAAATACATGCAGCCTTGTCAGAACAATCCATAAACAATATTGATTGCACAAAGCCACAAAACTGTCACTCTTGCAGCCAGCTCATACCCCACTGCAGACCCTAATCTCTGAGAAGAAGCTCTCTCTTTTGCTCAGGATGTAAAAGGGACACACTAGTTGGATTGCCATTGACAAGATCTAACCTTCAGTGATATTCTACCAATTTTCCTGGTGTCAGCACTGTGTCAGTTGGGACTAAAAGCTGGAAAATTATTCTACCTGTGAAACATGTACTTCTTAACCCAGCAGAGGCACACATGAGTGCAATAATGCACACATATTCTGGGCCTCCAGCTTGCAGTGTGTTGCCTTCTACCTGATTTGATAATCTCATACAGGTTAGACTATTAATAAATGAAATTGTTGGGGAACTTAGCTCATTGTCTTAAATCTGTGCAAGGCAGTACTATTTAAGGATCTTTTCCTTTTCCTTCTAGAACTTTATCTTTTGAATAAATAATTCAACTTAATAACCTCTACGCTCTGTAAGGTGATTTGTCACCAGAAGAAATTGTACTGGTTTAGTGGAGCCTATCATTGAATGATTTTAACAGAATTATTTGGTACTTCTTGATTTTTCCTCTTGAGCCTTATATTTCCCAAATTCTGTTCCAAAAACCATCACCACAAATCAGTGAGGTTCACATATTGCTAATGTCTTTGTAACACAGGGGTCAAGGTTATTATCCACCCTCCACCCCCCTACATTTGCTGTGATCGTTCAGGAAGTTCTGCCTTATAACCCAACCATACCTTCATATAAACACACATTCTCTACTAGCAGCTGCCCTCTAACAAATGTCTAGCATTTTAAGTAATTGAACATTAATGTGGACAGCAATAACAATTCTGTAGTTTAACCCCAAGACTGATTGGATTCCAGGAGTGGCGCTTTAATCAAGAGCTCCGTGAATTCGGGACAGATGCTGGTATTATGCCAGGCTGGTAGCTGAATCTTGGATCAGACACAACTTTGCAATGACTCATACATTTTACTAATTTATAAGTGCAGCCTTCCTTGAAATTCCAATATAAAGACTAACATTCTGATCTATAAAAGTGAATATGACCTTGAAGTCAAAAGAAAATGGAAATATTGTTCATTGAATAGAGAATCCCTAAGCTTATCACTTTCCTCCCCCTAGCTTTTCATTTTCTTTTAGTTTCTCATGAAGGACTGTGTGAAGCCAAAAACATAAATCTGACTTCTAAAGGTTTGTGTAGCAATAAACAATAAAACCTTATCTGGGTAACCAACAGAAAAGGGTTGGACAGCAAATTCATTTAGAAAAAGCATCAGACTACCAAAGCTGGCATTTGGGATTTTGCTCTGAGGCTGACTAGGACAGAGCTGTGCGTGCTAGACAACTGGGGAAGTTCTCTCTCCCCTTCTGCCCACTTTAGAAGCTTCTATTCTTTATTTCTTATGGTCCATCTTTACCCACCCCCTTGGAGACGCTTTCCCCTGACATCTCTATTCTGTGGTCATGTCTTAAAGGACCCATTTGTCTACTGCCAGAGGTTTTGAGTTCAGCAGACCAAATTTCCCTTTCAGTCACTTCTTCTACCACTAACTTCTGATTTTCAACTCCTGCATATAAAAATGACTTCACTATAAGGTTATATAGAAAAACAGGATACAATATTGTACTTTAAAAATCCCAAATATACAAAAAAAGAACTATTTGGAAGAAGATACATCATCAAAATATTAGTGATCATTGTTTTTTGAGCTTTATACTTTCTCTATTTTTTTTACTATAAACATACTTTTATAATTGAAATGTATTTTTCCCTTTCATATACAGTATATAAGATACAACTTAAAATATATAAAAAATCAAAATAAGAAAATAGACTTACAACACAAATTATAATCTTTTGGGTCTTCTTAAGTGCAATGAAATAATTACAGGATGGAAGTAAAACATTTAAGGGACTATTAATAAGTTGACATTCTCAGTTAGTGTGGATTATGGATTTTATTTAACAAAGTAAAAATTCCATTTTTTAATGAGACTGAGCATCACCACTGATTTTCTCTACAAAATAAGTGTGGCTATGTAGGTCTTAGGAAGAATTCAAGCTGCATTTGTTGTAAAGGTATATCAGTGGCCACTATGGGGTTCTCTTATGTGTACACTCACTAATTAGTAGCAGAAAGGGGACATGCTGGGAAGGAGGAAAGAGAACGAATGTAGTGGGAAGAGCTGATGCCCAAATTCCAACTCTGCTGCTCTTCAGAAAGTAGAAAGCTGGCTGTGCGGGGTCCAAGCCTTTCCAGGCCTCACCCAGGATCCTTAACTTGCCTGAACTCAGCTCAGCACTGCAATGGGAGCAACAGAAACACTGCACACAGGGAGTCATGTTTTATAAAGCTCTACGCTTCAACATTTTATTTCTATATATGTTAGGTTATGATGTATACATGTATGTAGATGTCTCTATCATCTAATTTAATTTTCATACTGCTTGGAGAAGTAAGCATTACTTTCCATTTTCAGATAAGAGGTCTGGCACAGGGGAGATGTCACAAACTGGTAAGGAGGCATGTGTTGTGCTAGAAATGGAGAATCTTGACCAAGTCCTGGGCAATGCTCACTAATCCACAGTTAAACATATTAAGGAGCCATTAGTTTACTTCCAGTTGCTGGGCTTTGGAAAATATTACTACACTCACTTTACAAAGTCCAACGTGCTCCTTGCTGCAAATGCAGAGTGCCTGTTCTGTGTTTCGCATCTTCCTGCCCACCTCCTGAGGCCAGCTCGCAGCCTCACCAGCACTGCCAGGCTTTGACTTTGTGCCCGGAGGCTTTTCTGCCACATCTATCCGGAGCCAGCAGGAACCCATTCAGTCACTCTGAGGCATGCTCAAGGAGGGTAACACCCAAGGGCAAGCCCTGGACCACTAGGTAGACCACAGGGATAAACACATTCCCTTCTCCCATTTCTGGGGTAGACAACCTGAGAGGTGCTCTATACGGCTCCTGGATGGTCCCTAATAAGGGTTATGTAAATTAGGCCAAATAATCACATTTCAGTTTTGAAATTAATGTTGTTTTTGGTAAAAAAAAAAAAAAAGAAACTGAAAAAATATATAAAATAAAAATTATAGCTCAGTAGTGTACCTGGCATTATTAGATTGCTCTCCCTCTCTTTTTTACCCTTCTAAGTTATCCAGTTGGACTCTAGTTAAAATGTCTTCTTTGGGACATGTCATAGACCTTTATATTAATGATGCCAGTTTTTGAGATGATTATAAGATGCAATAACTTTAATATCTTTTCCACTTTCTCCTGAACTTTTCTATGTACCACCAACATTTCCTTTTTCATCAAACCTTACTGCTTTTCTCTTTTTTTACCCACAATAGATGTGGCCTCACACATTACAGAGAAAATTAGAAGTCTTCATATTCTTGCCAGTAAATCACCAATCCTACTCTCATCTACTTCATTTTCTTCCTGAAAGTTTATCTCTCACATGTGCTCTCAATCCCTTCTGTGTCTCCTCACCTCCCACTCAGTCTTCATCCATTTCTAACCCTCTCTCAGCCCTCACCATCCCCTGGGATGGGTTACCTGAGCTCTAACCATCTAACCAATCACTCTTAAGTGATGAGACCAGAGGAGGCTTTTCAAGCTTCCCTTCGAGATGTCTCTGCTGTGTTGGACTCATCCCCCCATCTTCTTCTGCTTGAGCCACTCTTTCTAGGCTTCCAGAAGATCACACACACCAGGCATCTTTCTGCTCTTCCTGCTGCTCCTTTTCAGTTTCCTTAGTTGCTCCCATCTCCTCATCTTTTATCCAACTCTAAATGAGTCTTTCAGGCTTGGTCCTGCCCTTCAGGGAATAAGGATATAGGAACTAGAATTCAGAATGGACCTTCACATGCCATGTCTGTCCCTTATCTGTGTTTCTAGAGTGTTGGCTTTATCCTTTTGAAGTGAGGATAGACTCCCTACATTACAGGGACCCTGGATGTCCACAGTCTAACAGACCTAACTATAGAATAAATAAGGATTTTCTCTCTTGAGATAAAGTTTTAAGATCTCTGAGAAGATCTCTAAAAGGCCTGTCTTGGGCCATGTGCCTTCACCCAAGACTGGTCCTGTGATTGGAAAAGAATACTGACTTTGGCATTAGGAAGTGGGAGCTGCAGAATCAAATATCAAATGTTCGTAAGTGGCTTTGGAACCGAATAGCAGGCAAGAGGCTGGGAGAGTTTTAGCTGCATGATAGCAGAAACCTAGATTGCTTTAACAATATATTGAGAGAAATATGAAGATTAAAGGCACTTCCAGTGAGGACTCAACATTTTATTGGAAACTGGAAGAAAGGTAATTTTTGTTATGTAGTGACAGAAACTTAGCTAAATTTTGTCCTACAGTTGTATGAAAAGCAGATCTTGCAAGTGATGAACTTGGATATTTAACTAAGGAAATATTGAAGCAATGTAGGACCTAAATGCCATCATAAGCATTCTTATCTAAAAGAGACATGGGGAGATTTGACCCACTTACAGAAGATGAGGAGGTAATGTGGCCACAAAGGCAGAGGTTGGAGCTAGGCAAATACAAGACAGGAAGGCCATCAGCCACCAAAAGCTGGAAGAGACAAGGAATGGATTTTTCCTCAGAACCTCCAGAGAGAGCGCGGCCCTGCTGGCATCTTGATTTCAGACTTCTGGCCTCCAGAACCTTTGAAGTCATGTCTAACCCCATTCCTCTTGTCTCAATTAATTTCAATTCATTTCTGAGACCTAACCCTTCTACCTCTAAATCAGATCTCAGATGTGGTCATTTCTCTTCATATTCACTGTCATCATTCTAATCCAAGCTGTAGTCATCTATCATCTGGGCTTCTGTAGTAGCCTCCTAACTGTTTCTCCTCTTCTACTCTTGCTCCATTTCATTTTTTAGATACTAGCAAGAGGGAGCTGCTGAAAATGCAAAACCTATCATGCCACTTTCCTACTTTAAACCCTTCAGCGGTTTTCAGTTGCATTTAAGATTAAATCTTAATCAAAGTTTATAAAGTCATGAAAGTGCTGTGTAATAGGTGCTATCATGTGCTATCCAGAATACTCTTCAGGAATGAAGGATTTATTCTCCTAATGCTGGAAGTGGTCAGCTCCCTTTGGGGATTGCCTCAACTGAAGACAGCTGTCTTTTCTAAGGAGATGGCCCCTTATTCTCGAGTGGTCTTTATCTAGTAACTGATGGAGGATGGCAGAGGGTGGTACAAAAGCCCAGCCTTCTCACCCTAACAAGTCCAACTCCAATTTGGCCAACTCTAAGGGAACCACAGGGCTCAGCTGATATCTCTGTTGATACTGTACAATGGCTCAACTTCTATCTTATCATGTTTCCTTAGCTCCCTTCAATGCATGGTGATTTTAAGAGCATTCCCTAATAAAACTCCCACATACTAATTTCTATCACAGAATCTGCTCCTTGCAAATCCAAACTGTGGCAATCTGTGAATTAAATGTTGAGATCAAGGGAGATAATAATCCTACTATCCTCTTTGATTTTCAGATTATATTAAAAATGTCATATCTCCATTGTTATGTTCAGTTTTGGGGTTACATTTTAAGAAGGACATTGACAAAGTGTAGCATGACCAGAAAGGACAAATAAGATTTAGAAGACCTAATAATTGGCCCTGGCTTGTTTACTCAGTAGTAGAGCATCAGCCTGGCGTGTGGATGTTCTGGTTCAACTCCTGGCCAGGGAACACAGGAGAAGCACCCATCTGTTTCTTTACCCCTTCCCTCACTTCTATCTTCCACTCTTGCTGCTATGGCTCAATTGGAGCGAGCTGGCCCTGGAGCTGAGGATGGCTCCATGGCCTCTCCTCAGGTGCTGAGAAGACCTTGGCTTTTGAGCAAAGGAGCAACTCCCCAGATGAGCAGAGCATCCCCCCTTAGTGGGTTTGCTGGGTGGATCCTGGTCAGGGCACATGTGGGAGTCTGTCTTTCTGCCTTCCCATCTCTCACTGAATAATAATAATAATTAAAAAAAAACCCTAAAAATCATGTTATAGGACAAATTGTTCAGAAATGGAGTTAGTTAGCCTGGAGTAATCTTAACACAGTAGAAGTATGATCACTTTCTTTAGATTTTTGAAAAGCAGCTAAATGGAAGAAATTTCACTTCTTGTTGCTCCAGGGAATAGAATTAGTAGCAATGGGTGAAAAATTCCTAGACACAAGTTGAGGCTCAATATAAGGAAGAAGTTTCTAGTAACAATGTAATGGCCTCTTTGTGAAACAGAGTTCTCATTTACTAGACTTGTGTGACTATATATTGAGGATAAAGTAGCAAAGATATCTGAGCTTGGAGAAAGTTGACAAGGTAATGAAGTTCTCCATGACAATATTCTATGAACTTCTGCTCTAAGACAGGGTTTTACCCCTGAATAGCCAAAACAATCCTAAGGAAAAAGAATGAAGCTGGGGGCATTACAATACCTGACTTTAAACTATATTATAGGGCCACGATAATCAAAACAGCATGGTATTGGCAGAAAAATAGACACTCAGACCAATGGAACAGAATAGAAAGCCCAGAAATAAAACCACATATATATGGTCAAATAATCTTTGATAAAGGGGCCAACAACACACAATGGAGAAAAGAAAGTCTCTTCAACAAATGGTGTTGGGAAAACTGGAAAGCCACATGCAAAAGAATGAAACTCGACTACAGCCTGTCCCCGTGTACTAAAATTAATTCAAAATGGATCAAAGACCTAAATATAAGACCTGAAACAATAAAGTACATAGAAGAAGACATAGGTACTAAAATCATGGACCTGGGTTTTAAAGAACATTTTATGAACTTGACTCCAATGGCAAGAGAAGTGAAGGCAAAGATAAATGAATGGGACTACATCAGAATAAAAAGTTTTTGCTCAGCAAGAGAAACTGATATCAAAATAAACAGACAGCCAACTAAATGGGAAATGATATTTTCAAACAACAGCTCAGATAAGGGCCTAATATCCAAAATTTACAAAGAACTCATAAAACTCAACAACAAACAAACAAACAATCCAATAAAAAAATGGGAAGAGGACATGAACAGACACTTCTCCCAGGAAGAGATACAAATGGCCAACAGATATATGAAAAGATGCTCAGCTTCATTAGTTATTAGAGAAATGCAAGTCAAAACTACAATGAGATACCACCTCACCCCTGTTAGATTAGCTATTATCAACAAGACGGGTAATAGCAAATGTTGGAGAGGCTGTGGAGAAAAAGGAACACTCATTCACTGTTGGTGGGACTGTAAAGTAGTACAAGCATTATGGAGGAAAGTATGGTGGTTCCTCAAAAAACTGCAAATAGAACTACCTTATGACCCAGCAATCCCTCTACTGGGTATATACCCCAAAACCTCAGAAACATTGATACGTGAAGACACATGTAGCCCCATGTTCATTGCAGCACTGTTCACAGTGGCCAAGACATGGAAACAACCAAAAAGCCCTTCAATAGAAGACTGGATAAAGAAGATGTGGCACATATACACTATGGAATACTACTCAGCCATAAGAAATGATGACATCAGATCATTTACAGCAAAATGGTGGGAACTTGATAACATTATAAGGAGTGAAATAAGTAAATCAGAAAAAAACAAGAACTATATGAGTCCATACATTGGTGGAACATAAAAACGAGACTAAGAGACATGGACAAGAGTGTGGTGGTTACCAGGGGTGGGGGGAGGGAGGACATGGGAGGGAGGGAGGGAGAGAGTTAGGGGGAGGGGGAGGGGCACAGAGAACTAGATAGAGGGTGGCGGAGGACAATCTGACTTTAGGTGAGGGGTATGCAACATAATTTAATGACAAAATAACCTAGACATGTTTTCTTTGAATATATGTACCCTGATTTATTAATGTCATCCCATTACCATTAATAAAAATTTATTAAAAAAAAAAAAAAAAGACAGGGTTTTACAAAGCATCTGAGGAAGTTGATAGCTATAATCCTATAGTGAATTTTATGGCCAGATAAATTTAGGGAAAAAGTTAAATAATTTTAGGTAGGTTGTTTTTAGTGTAGGATTTTAATTTTTTTAGAGTTTTAATGTGTCAAAAATGCATTATGAATGTCCATAGAGGCCAACCAGGACTCAGTAGAGCTAAGAACTCTTTTGACTTAATGGTTAGTCAAAATGGAGCTAGTGTTCTGTGGAACCTACTTTGAGAAACTTTGCTTTAGAACAGTACGTTCTTCTGAGTTTTTGGTGAGGAGAGCATAATTCTTAATCTAGAAAAATGAAAATATAGATTACTGAACACTAGTAATTAAGGTTTCTACATGTGTTAGTGTTGGCTAAAAAGTAACCAATTTCTTCCTCCTTTGCAGTGAGGGTATATTTTTTACAGTTGTGCCTTGAGCATATGATTGTGCTTGCTAACCCCACCCTTGGCAGTGTTAGGATGGATAATAGATAAAAGCTAGAGCATTATCATTTTTGCTTACATTCTTTTAAAAAATTTATGTATTGATCTCTAGAGAGAGAGGAAGGGAAAGAGATAGAAAGAGATAGAGCTAGAGAGAGAGAGAGAGAGACCTACAACTCCACTCATTCATGCCACCATTTGTTGACTCTTTTCTGTGCCCTGACTGGGGATCGAACTTTCAACCTCGGCATATCAGGAGGACACTCTGAGCTAACTGGTCAGGGCCATTTATATTCTGTACTAAGTGCCACAGTAACTGTTTTTCAAGTTTATTACCTATTTATATTTTGAGATAATCATAAGTTCCCTGGATAAAGAATCACTCCAAATACATTTACAGATAAAACATACAATAAAGGGACATACTTGACTATTTTAGTAAAAATTTAGATCTTCAGAGACAGAAAACCTTAGCAAATATTATCAGTTTTTCTTTTCTATCTTGTTGCACTCTGCAGACACTATAGTCAGTCACAGTTACCCAGCTGCTTAATCAACACCTATAATTAAATTCTCCATGTTTGCTTCCCTTTATTCAGCATTTCCAGTGATATTATTCCCACTCTAAGAAAAAAGAAATTACTAGTGCAGCCAGACTGTTACTTGTGCCTGTCTTAATAACTCTGTGAACTCTTTTTTAAAAATGCACATTCTAAAGGTCTGGTAATTGGCTTGATACTTTCCGGTGGAGTGTGAAGTGTCCAACAGCTCAGCCACAAAGTGTCAGGTTGGTCCTGTGACAATGAAGGACTTGTAGCAGGTCTTACTGTCCCCAGACCATGGTGCTTTTTGACTGATAGGTGAATAGTTACTTTAATTTATAGCTTTAAATAAACTGAGGAGGGAAGAGAAGATGGGAAGAATTGTAGGATTAACTCATGTTTTTCAGAAAGCTTTCCGGTTAGTTTTCCCAGCAAAAATCTCTGGAGTAATCACCACTTTAAAAGAAACTCTGGGAAACGTTTGCTATGGAGACATTTTCCAAGGGAAAGAAAAAGTAGTAATTCAAAGTTAGTGGATAGTTAATTAAAGACAATTAGGTTATTTGAATTAACACCTCAAAGTCCTTATAAATTTTAAGGAGGCAAATCAAATGCTGGTGAATTATATATTAATTAATTCATGTTGAAGTTAATAAATTGTCTCTAGGACATATGAATGATATAAGACTTATGTTGGCAAGTAGGTTTTATTCATTTTAAGTGCTATTCATCTACTGAGGTTCCTTTTTGGTCAAAAATACACCTCACCCCCAACACACATACTCATATATACACATACAGTTATAGCACTGCTACCAACCACCAGAGATTATGTTCCTATGGTAACTACAGTCCATTTTATTGCAGTCATCTTTACATAAAATTAGTTTTAGAAATCCACTCTGGTCCTGGCTGGGTAGCTCAGTTGGTTAGATTGCAAGTTCGATCTTCTGTCAGGGCACATGGAAGAGTCAAGCAATAAATGCATAAAAAAGTGGAACAACAAATTGATCTCTCTCTCTCTCTCCCTGAAATAAAAAAAATTAGTAATTAAAAAAATAAATCTGTGATAAAAAGGGGTATCTGTTTACATTTGTCAAATTAAGCTTTCTAAACCATTATTAGTATGAGTTAAGAATCATACAAATTTTATAGTTTAATTAATAAATATTGCATCTTACATGAACCATAATCCTCAAACACAGAATGTCACAAACACAATTACACTGAGGCACTCTATGCCTGACTGTGCCATCCGCAGGCTGAATAAACACTCTGAGTGAAATTGAAAGTGCTTTTAATGCCATAGGAGTCTTTTGGGGACACTCAGGGTGATCTTGCTCTTTCATGTACCTGAGTAGCTTTTCTGCCTCCCTGTGTTCCATAAATGAGATTCCATTTTCTTCTCAAAGCAGTAGACGATGTCAGGGACACAAGAAGTCTTTTGAGAGTGTTGAGTGAGTTCCTGTATTTTTTAGTGGAATAACTATGGGATTAGTGTCAGTGGCCCCTGACTCTGCTATTGATTGGCTTTGTGACCAGAGAGAATTACTTAACATCCTTGGGTCTCAGCTTCTTCATCTGTAAAATGAAGGTTTGGGCTAGGTAAATTGTTAAGTCTGATTTAGCTTAAATCCTCTGTGACATTTTATTTAATGGATCAAATAATTTGAACAAGTGGGACAGCACCTCTCTAGATGTGATCAGAAAAGAGAGTGGGGAACAAAACTATTTTCCTCCCTACAAAATCAAAGTGAATTTCAAAACATACAAATATATCTGCATATAACTTGCAATTTGTTTTGTTATTAAAATGAAATGGAACCTTTAGTCAAATGAGACAAAGCTAAGAGACTGTTTTATATTGAGAAACTTGAGACTGGATGGATGTTTATCATGGTTCTGCTTCCATGACCTTGTTTCTCGTGGAGCGTATGCATGGTGAGTTTGCAATGGGAAAACAGCAGGGCAGAAAGGGCGAGATCAGGCCAGACATTCCACTGCAGAGTCCCAGTAAGAAGGTCAGAGTTCTCTCGCATCTAATCTAGGAAACAACGGGAAATAGGATGAAAAGGTTACTCTTAAGTTAGTGACCCAGTGTCTCTAGTGACTCTCTAATTGACTTTAGAAGTTGTGAAATTTCTCTTTCGTCAAAAGCACAGAGTCATTCCTTCTCCCTAGATGCCACTGTGCTTCCTGGTGTATTAAGAGTTATGGATGTTTTCCACATGATCTCAGGCTGTTACAGTCTCTGTTAATCAGTCAGTCTCCCCACGTTGCCCTTGCTACATGGTGTTGGCAGAGCAGATTTCCAATATCTAAGCTGCTGCTGCAGCATTGCTTTATGGGGACAGAAGCCATATTTTCTCAATCAAAATTTAGGAAAACATGGTGTGACACGTATGAATGTACTCACAAGGAGAATAAGACAGAATATTAGAAATTGAGGCTGTCCTGGAATAACCCTGATACCCAGATCAGTCTGGCAGCTTGCCATTCTTTCTTTGGTGAAAAAAGAGGACTGGTGGGTCTTCCAGTTAAATGACTGAATTTTTTTTTTGTATTCACCCAGGCCTTTTAGATCTCCATGTCTTGAGACTTCTCTTTGCCTTCCAGATGTATACAGAAGGATAAATTTTGGAATCTGGAGCCAAAGGATCCAAGACTTTTGCTTCCCTCATGCACAAAGATAAAGATCACACTTTCAAGCAATACAAACTCATTCTCTCTCACATTCTGTAATGCCTGCCATCCATGCTTTTTTAGTCTGACTTGACCCTTGAGTGCTTTAAGGTTGGAAGCTCCGTGAAGGCAGGAAATGTTGTCTGTTTGATTCACTGATGCATTCTCAGCATCTAGAATTATACTTGGCACATAGAAGAGTGCTCAATAAACATTTGTGGAATGAAAGCATGATAGTGTTTGATAAAATTCTTTTCATAAATTTGTGATAATATTAGAAATAAGGACATTTTGACGAGAGAAATCTATGATAGGAAGAATCCCTATACCCTCCTCATTTGGTTTCAACTTTAGATGAATTCCCCTTAATATATTTAACACTATTTCTTCCTAAATAACAGACCTCTCAAATGCTTCTTCTTTATTGCTTTTACATAAACAGCAGTACATAGAGGCACGAGTCCTCAAGGTACAATGTGAGAGGTAGCTGATGTTTGAAACCAGTTTCAATCTCTTCTTTAGTCATTGTTTCCTTGTTTAGGGCTTTTCATAAAAATTGTCTATACAATTTTATCTAAAAAAAATAAATTAAGCCTTGGCCAGTTGGTTCAGTGGTAGAGTGTTAGCCCAGTGTGTGAAAATCCTGGGTTCAATTATTGGTCAAGGCATACAGGAGAAGTGACCATTTGCTTCTCCACCCCCCTTCTCTCTCTTTCTCTCTCTCTCTCTGTCTCTCTCTCTCTCCTCTTCCCACAGCCATGGCTCGATTGGTTTGAACACATTGGCCCCAGGTGCTGAGGATGACTTTGTGGAGCCTTTGCCTCAGGTGCCAAAAATAGCTTGGTTGTAAGCATGGTTCTAAATGCACAGAGCATCAGCCCCAGATGAGGGTTTCTAGGTGAATCCCAGTGGGGGTGTGTGTGGGAGTCTGTCTCTCTATTTCCCTTCCTTTCACTTGGAAAAGAACATAAAATAAAATGATATAATAAAATAAAATAAAAATTGCCACTTATCCCTTAAAGTCATTTTTGTTATATTTTATTTTCTACTAAAAAATCCAATCAGTTTCAAATAACAATAACAGGGTTTCATTTATTTCAAATCATGCAAACTCCAATGTTGTTTCAGCAATATGATCCTCAGATAAGTCTTACTAGTTCAGAGTGACAATTTTATGTTTTTCTAAATGAAAAAGACTGCAGTAAAACTTATCTATTTAGAATTTCTAATACTTTGGACAAAGAACTAAAGTTTATTTTCACAATACTTTGAAAGTAAAAATTTGTTAAGCCACTTACTATAGCAAAAATTTAAATTATGTAGAACAGTTACTAAGCAACCTGGAAAGGCATTAACATAAATAAATATGGAAATAATACACTTTTGTTTTATACATAAAAGTTTTCCAAGGAACTCTACTAAGCAACATTATCTAATTTAAATTACTATAAAAATGACTTATATGTATACAATGCTTTGTTTTATAATTTACTGAACAACTGCCTATAATACATTTAAGTATCACAGCAACTGTGTAAGCTATGCATAATGCCCATTTTACAGATTAGAAAGAAGAAGCTCAGAAAGGTTAACAGACTAGCTCAAGGACACATGACTAGTAAGTGGCAGAAGCTGGAACTTAATTAAATATAGGCCTTCAGATGCATGATTCAAAGTTCCCCTCACTGGAACACAGATGCCTGTAATGGTTTTAAAATGATCTGTTATTTAGAATTTTCATTAATCCTGACAGGTCAGTTATCCCAAATTAATGTGTTTTCCTCAAGTGAAAGGATAGAGCTTTGGGAAAAGGCAGGGTAAAAGCATCAATTTCTATGATCATTAACCAGTGAGGATAAGAAATGCTTCTCATATCCAGAGGGGTTTCAGAATGTTCCCATATATATCTTTATAACTGAATCTTAAGTTTAGAAGAAACCTCACAGATCATCAGCTACTTTCATCCCAAGGGTGAACATGAGTATCTTGACTTGTGATGGGAGGCGAAGAGTGAGCATGGATGTGAATCCAACTTCATTTATTTGTTTTTGCCCTTAACCAACAGAGGATTGCAAATGACCGGAAATTAGCATGGCTTCAAATTATTCCACAGCAACTTTGGAAAACAATAAAGCAATGTTTTCAAAGTCAGGGGAAAAAATTATTTTCAACCTAGAATTCTATACTCAGCCAAACTACCAATAAAGGAAGGGGTGGAATAAAGAGATTTTCAGGCATGCAAAAATTTGTTTTCTTACTTTCTTCTAAGAGGCTACTTTTGGATGTGCTGTATCAAAAGGAGAAAGCATATAAAGAGGAATAGAGGAATAATGCAATACAGAAAACAAAGCATATGACAGATGAGAGGCAGAAAGAATTTCCAAGGTATTACTGAAGAGGGATGCCCAGAGAGGGTAACTAACCTAGATTGCAGAGTTTCAGATATTGTTGTCAAGAATAGTATAGGGCTCTATATTCATGGCCACCCTCCCTAGGTAGACATAATAAAAGTCAGTGAGTTGATGAGATCTATGATTAGACAACAAAGCATATTTCTAATATGAAAGTCTGCACTGAAACTTGGTGCCTCCATTGTAATCCCTACTGACTGTAATGCAGAAGAAAACACAAATTACCTGAATAACAGATGTTTGCGTGTGTGTGTGTGTGTGTGTGTGTGTGTGTGTACATAGAATAGATCTGGAAAGATTCAAAACCCAGTAACTGGTTGCTTCTGGGGATAGGAACTAGGTGGCTATAGGGCCTCGGAAAGAGACCTTTTCACTGTACATGTATATTTAAAAAATCTTTTTGAGTTGCTTATCATATGCAAAAATATTGTATAACATAAAATATATTCCCTCCTTTCTCAAAACTCCCTAATTCAACAAACATGCAGATACATGCTTGATTTGATTGCTCATAGGTGGATATGGGACTACCAAAAGGGCTGATTTTCACTCCCCTGGGTGTTTTCTTTCCCTCTAGTTAGTCAGAGGCATCTGGAGTGCTGGCTCAAAGGCAGCATTATAACATAGACTTCCAAACTGTCTCCTGAAATATGGTTCCACTTTATACAACCAGCAAAGGATTGAGATAGCCCATTTTCTTGTACCCTCTGGACTTACAGTTATATTTTTCTTACATTGTTACATTATTTGGAGATGAAATTACTAAAGTAACACTCAGAAATATCTGTTTTTGTGAGGAGTTTTGGTATTAGTTTACCTGGACACAGAGTGTATGTTTCACAAGCTGGTGGCCTCTTGGCATCACTGCATGAAATCTTTGCTGCTGGCCAGACTCCACAGGCTCTTTCTGTACACCTTAGGGTTTTGTTGTCCCAGACCCAGCAGAATGCTAATTGTCTCCATGTAGTAGTCATAACAAAAAGTTGAATTAGCCTGACCTGTGGTGGCACAGTGGATAAAGTGTCGACCTGGAAATGCTGAGGTCGCTGGTTTGAAACCCTGGGCTTGCCTGGTCAAGGCACATATGGGAGTTGATGCTTCCAGCTTCTCCCCACTTTCTCTCTCTGTCTCTCTCTCCTCTCTCTCTCCCTCTCTGTCTCTCTCTCTCCCTTTCTCTCTCCTCTCTAAAATGAATAAATAAAATTAAAAAAAAAAAGTTGAATTACTCTGAATGACAGAAAAAGCAACTTGGCCACTGAAGATAGTCTCATAAACATAGCATGAATTTCTCATCCACTGTTGGATTGCTTAAAACATTTAATACTGCACAAAAATCTCTGCTGCATTTTGCCAGTGTCAGAATTCCCACAGTGTCTAAACAATGGTTTCGTCCCAGGAGCAGTCAATATGCTATTGTCAAAGCTCTCAGGGAGCAGGTTCTTTGCTGGCTTGTGTTACCCGGAAGTGAGGATTCTACTGCAGTGTCGTTTGGTAGAGACAACATGGGTTTTAGAATTAGACCATCAACTTTGTAGTTCAGCTCCACCTCTAACTAGCTATATAACCTGGAGGACTTGCTTTCTCTGAACTTGTTTCTGCATTTCTTAAATGATCACTATAATAGCCTTTTACAGGGTAGTAGTGAAAATTAAATGAAATATAAGACATCTATGCAAAGCACCTGGCTTATGGGAAGCACTTAGTTCACTTTTAAAGAAAGTGAGTTACCCATATTAGCCAAAACAATTTATTAAAGCACTTGGAAGAGTGCTTGGCTCATAAGCCTTCAATGAATGGCAGTTATAATTCTTACCCCTTTTTTTTGATAATGCAATAGATAGTTTCACTAAATTGAAAGTATTCTTTAATGAGTCAATCAAGTAACACCTATATTGAATTTCTTCTACATCCCTGCACTGTGAAGAGGCTGAAGAAAAGCAGTGCCTTCCTCAGGCAATGCATAGTCTAGTTCAGGAGATAAGATAAAGACATGAAATAAAGTATCCAACAGTGAAAAACATGTTGTCTGAAGCCGTAGGGAAATTCAAAAGGGGAGGAGGATGAGGAGAAGAAGATTCTATTGATAGAATTGTACTCCCTCCCCCCATCCAACAAAACTCACATGTTGAAGCCCTTATTCCCAAGGTGACTGTATTTGGAGATGGGGCCTGTGAGTAGGTGATAAAGGTTAAAGGAGGTCATAAAGATGAAGCTTTAATCTCATAGGGCTGATGTCCTTACGAGAAGAAGAAGAAACACTAGAGCTTGCTCTTTCTCTGCCATGTGAGGACATGACAGAAAGCAGCTGTCTATAAGCCGGGAAGAGAGCTCTCATTAGAAAGTGATCATACTGGCACTTTGATCTTGGACTTCTAGCTTCCAGGACTATGAGAAATAAATGGGTGTTGTTTACGCCGTCCAGTCTATGGTATTTTGTAATGGCAGCTTGAGAAAAGAAAGAATGAGAAAGAGAAAGAGAGAGACAGAGAGAACATGTTTTGGCCAGGCCAGAACAAGAAATTTCCACCGCCCCTTTTAAGGCCTTTAAAGGAAAAATAGAAAGGTGGAGAAGATGGTTCTATTCCCCATGGAAGAACCAGCAGGCATGTCCCGGAACTGTGAGTGAACAGTTAGGGAAGCGAACTTGGCCAAATAATTATGACCAGCTTGGGAAAGACTTTAAACTCCTGCAACAGCAAGAAGGCATAAAGGGTGACAATATTTCAGGTAAAGTAAAATCCAGCACAGGGTGCTTTTCCTAAACCAGCTGGCTGTCCTTCAAGAGTTTTTTGGGGAAAGTTTAATAAATCATTCCATGGCAATCTTCACAGATAATGAGAATCAAGCTGGCTGAGAACAAGTGAGATAAGGAGTCGCAGGCATGTCCCTGGCCAGTGAACTTTGAATTACGTTGGAATTACTAAGTACATAATTATCATTCACTTACACAGTGCTCATTCTATAGAGACTGCCAAAGAGGGAACATGCCTGTATTCAACTGCATTTCAAAGAATCCTAGAATGTAAGAAGAAAACTTAGAGATTGTCAAATACCACCCAGTAGAAGGTTTTCTTTTACAATTTCCAAGAGTAAGTGCCACTAATTCAGTCCCTACCTAGACATTTCTTTAATGCTATTTTAAAAACAGCCTTTTCTCTTTTTGGATTTGAGACTTTTGAATCCTTTTGGGAGCAATAATTGTAGAGTCTAACATTTACTGAGTGCTAGTTACTATATATCAGTTACTGTGCTGTGTGCTTTACTTGTTTTATCTCACTTAAACTCCCAATCTGCACGTGTGAGCAAGTTTCTGTTATTATCCTCATCTTATGAATGTGGTAACTGAGGCTGCGAGAGGTTAAGTAACTTGCCCAAGGTCACACAGCAAGAAAGAGGCTAAATTTGGACTAAGGTAGTCCTCCCTCATAGCCTAAGCCCTAATTCAGATTTCATTTTATATTGCACTGCATCAGTGGTGTTCAACCATTTCCCCACTGGATCCACAGAAGGGAAGTGTAATCACTTATCAATAGCAATGAATCCCTGCAGTACACACTCTCGCTGGGGCCTGAGTGAATGGGGAATAGAGTTTGAAAAGGCCATTCTCATTCTCAGGGTGTTCATCTAGATTCCTTTCTTCTCTGGGATACGTGTCCAACCCCCAAATGATGATCAGCAATCCAGATGTATTAGACAACATCTTGGAAGAAAAGTATTTAAATGTTAAGCAATACGGTTACAATTATTTTTTTCAGATAAAAAAGAACTGTGAAAACTATATATGACTAATATGTCACTATAAAATAGCCCAGTGTCTTCATATTTTAAGGCATAAAATCAATAATAACATTGCTTTTTATTTTATCTTGTTCTTACAAGCAGAATTCTGTGCTTTTGGCAATCACAGAGTAACATGAAACCCATTCCTTCATTTTTAAGTAGGTAATCTCTGAAATTCAACCATTACAAAAAGGCACCATCCTATCTTTTTCTCTTAGGTTGCAACAATTATTCATGTTACATCAAGGGTTTCTTCAGCTATAGTTTTAAAGACCATTGCCTCTGTGTAAGTCATGACCCTGTGTAGAATCAAGAACAGTTAGACAACATTTATTTAGCAGCTTCAAACACACTGTTAAGATTGTTATCATCAGGATAGTCCATGATTTTCTCTTCTCCAAACTCAAAAAAACTTGATTCCTTCAGTGTTTCCTTGTAAGTAAAAAAATTTAGTTGGAGTTCCTTGAGACATGTGTGCATGTGACCCTGATAGGACCATTTAACCTCCATCTGCTCTCCATTCCTAACCTGCACCTCTGCCCCATCAGTCAGCTAATAAAAACATGACATAGGTCAAGAGGAAGACCCCAAACTAGTCAACAGCACTCCTGGAATAGCACAAAGTTCAAAGCCTCCCTCCGGAAGGGCAATAGACTCATCTTCATAAATAACGGCAGCATGCTTTACTCCTTGGAATTTGTCTTCAGGTACTATGTAATTTATAGAGCTATAAGTGTAGAACACTATTTTTGTGTTTAATTTTTAAGATTAGCTATGTACTTTAGTTTTTATTAAATATAGCACATAGTGAATTATTACAGGCATAGCACTGCTTAGCAAACAATAGTACTGAGTGTGACTAAGACACAGTATAGTATAATTGTAAGGTTGTGTCACATATTCCACATTGTTAATTTTGCATCTTACTGTCATTTTCTTCCTTAAAAATCATTGCAACTTGATTAATGGTTGATTAATTATTAATCCTATATTTTTTCCTTGATATATCTTATATTGCACATTACATTTGACACTACTGTGTTTAATTACATTTCCAAAGGAGGCTCACATTATTCTTACTGACAGTCTGTGCATTGACTTCCAGTTCTTCCACATTGTGAGGTTTAATCTTATGCATTAAATGACAACTCTATGTAAGTTTAATGAATATACAGCTATGCTCGACTTACGACCATGATTGGTTCTGACAGACCAGTCGTAACACAATTTGATCGTAAGTTGAGTAGGCTATATGTACAGTACTGTGAAATGATGTTATAAAAATCTTTTATTTTAATTTATTTTTTATTTTTTATTTATTCATTTTAGAGAGGAGAAGGAAAGACAGAGAGAGAGAGAGAGAGAGAGAGAGAGGAGAGACAGAGAGATAGAAGAGGGGAGGAACTGGAAGCATCAACTCCCATATGTGCCTTGACTAGGCAAGCCCAGGGTTTCAAACTGGCGACCTCAGCATTTCCAGGTCGACACTTTATCTACTGCGCCACCACAGGTCAGGCCCTGATGTTATAAAAATCTTTAAGTCATATTTTATCATATTTTTCTTTCATTATTGTTATATATCATAATTTTCTTTGTTCATTATATGCCGTTTGTATCATCTCTACACTATTTTGTTTCTTATTATTACATTCATCAGGTTTAAGTAAAACACTGCATTACCAGTACAACTGGTTTAATATTTGCAAAGACAATTTCCTCTTGGTAGACATCTTGGGAGGGGTTTGATGAAAAATATCCAAGACACAAAACACAAATTGCTGTATTGAGTCTGGGATAACAGTTGAAGTGGTGCACGCAGAGATGGTAGTGCTGCCAGAACCTGGTCCGCACTGTTGTATGCCCAACTGGACAATGCTTGCGCTGCCAGACGTGGAGCAATAGTGGCTAGCGATTGTGGTTGTTAAGTCGAATGGTTGTAAGTTGCATAGGTCGTAAGTCGGTCAATATTTGTAAGTTCGATGACATAGAAGACACTTAGTAATATGTTAAACATCTGTGGGCATAGGCATGAGCTCTGAACAATTTCTCTAATCACTAAAAGACATGCAACATGATATCTCATCATCCTATCAAATTAACACATGGCTTTGGTTTGATTCCAAAGTCCAGGAATCAAAATCAGATACTCTTACTTCTATAAATTACTTTGGTCTCCCCAGGGGGATAACTTATTTAAGCATTTCTGTAGCTATCCTCTTACTATTCCATCATATCTCAGTTACATTTTTGAAGTGGCTTCTTAAGCTAGATAAATTAATAGGCTTGGTTTTTATCATTAGAATTTGTCATTTTCACAGGTGTTCAGCATTAAGAAATCTTTTGTTTGTCCTGTGTTTACCAAGTCTGGCTTTTGTGGCCCATAATCACGATTTCCAAACTCCATCTTCCCTCCCCAGCCAACAGGCACAACTATCCTCACACCCTTAGTGGAAAGACTTTCTATTAGGTGATTTCTGTGAAATTATTTGAAAGAGAATTTCTTTCTCATTTTCTGAAGATGAAATTGAAAGCCTCTCTTATGTTGTACACTGACAACGTCGTTACGGAATAAATCTGCCAGTTCATACACTAGTATGGAGGAATCAAAGACTTTGAGACCTGTAGCTTTTCTTCAAGAACCCAGACCACATTTTTGGTGTTTCAGCTATTAATTGACACCCTTGATAAGGAAAAGAATCTAAATTCTATCCAAAGTTACAGAATGCTTTGAAAAGGACTCTTAAATCATAGCTAGAACATTATGCTGTTTTCTTTTAAATAAACAATTTTTAAAAACTGGTTTATATTTTAAATAAATAGTAATACTTTAGTCTCCTAAAAAAAAGGGATATTGTCTTAAAGATCTAAAAAGGTGTGGTGCTAGTCACATGAGAAATAATTTCACAAAGAGGGGTCTTATTTTCTCAGACTTTAGATTCTATTCATCTTCTCTTCCCTTTTATCCTCTTCTGTATAAATATTAAAAACAAGCCTGACCAGGCAGTGGTGCAGTGGATAGAGCTTCTGACTGGGATGCAGAGGACCCAGGTTCAAAGCCCCAAAGTCACCGGCTTGAGTGCGGGCTCATCTGGTTAGAGCAAGGCTCAACAGCCTGAGCCCAAGGTTGCTGGCTTGAGCATGAGGTCACTTGATCTACTGTAGCCCCCCAGTCAAGGCACATATAAGAAAGCAATCAATGAACAACTAAGATGCTGCCATGAAGAATTGATGCTTCTCATCTCTTTCCTTTCCTGTCTGTTTCTATCAGTCCCTCTCTCTGTCTCTCTTTATCTCTGTCACACACACAAATTAATACAAATAAAATAAATTTTAAACAATGAAACATTTGAGAGACAAAAGTTTTTGGAATTAATATGAATACAAAACATATTTTAAAATATTAACATTTAAACAACTTAAAAGTGCTCATAAATCCTTTTACCTTAACATTCTTGTTTATATCACTGATATGTCCTAGTACACATCATGTGGGTATATATTATAGATTTTATACATAGCAGTCTTTTTGCATTGGTAGAATTATGTTTCTGAAAGGTTTTCTGGTTGGCAAAACTTTTGCTGGCAAAATTATAGTTCTATAGGAGACTTTCAGGGATTAGGAGCCAAAACAAAAAACAAAAACAAAAAACTACACCATTAAGGCCCTGGCAGGTTGGCTCTGTAGTAGAGTATAGGCCTGGCGTGTGGAAATTCTGGGTTCGATTCCTGGCGAGGGCACACAGGAGAGGTGCCCATCTGCTTCTCTAAACTTCCCCCTCCCCTCTCCCCCTCTCCTTTCTCTCTATCTCTCTCTTTCCTTCCTACAGCCAAGGCTCCATGGGAGCAAATTTGGCCTGGGCACTGAGGATGGCTCCATGGCCTCCACCTCAGGTGCTAGAATGGCTCCGGTTGCAGTGGAGCAATGCCCCAGATGGGCTGAGCATTGCCCCTTGGTGGGCATGCTGGGTGGATCCCGGTCAGATGCATGCAAGAGTCTATCTGTCTGCTGCCTCCTGCTTCTCACTTTGGAAAAATACAGACACACACACACACACACATACACACACACACACATACATGCACACATACACACACACAGAAACACCACTAGACATATATTCTTAAGAATAACACTAAGTAAAATTTCTAAAGGCTCCTGAAAATGTCTGTATCATCTATTGTGGCATAACAAATTACTTCAAAACACAGTGGTTTGAACAACAAATTTATTTGACTGTTTCTATGGGTCATCAGTTCAGGATTAATTTAGCTGTGTGACTCCAGTTTAAGGTCCCTTGTAATGTTACAGTCAACATGGCATCTGGAACAGCAGTCATCTAGAAGTTTTAGTGAGTCTGAAGATTTGTTTTTAAGTTAATTTATATGGCTATTGGCTGGAGGCCTCCATTCCTCTTTGCATCAGCTTCTCCATGTAGCTGGATTAGCGTCCTCACAAAATGATAGTAGTGTTCCCCAGAGCAAATGATCTGAGAGAGCTAGGCAGCAGCCACTTGCCTTTTACGTTCTAACCCTGGAAGTCACACACCTTCACTTATACTTCTTTTTATGCATTAATGTGACTTAATAAGAATAGCCCACACTGAAAGGAAAGGGAATTATGCTCTACTTTTTGAAGAAAAATATATCAAATAATTTGTAGACATCTTTTAAAACCATCATGATTTTTAACACAAACCAGATTTGTTGCCATTAAGAACATGATGTAGTGTGGGTTCACTACCTGATTTATTACATTTATTTAGAAGTATTTGCAAGCATTGTAATACTCTAATGCAGACTATCCCTCAAGTTATAAATTAAGAAGACGATATCTATTTAACATTTTTAAAAACAAAGTAACCCATTATTGGCTAATCTTTAATGTCTTCTGCATTTGCATTTCCTTTTGTTTAATCTTCATAAGATGTAATACAGTGCTCGTATAACTGCCAGAAATTTTAACATTCTGTCAAGATGCTCAAGAGTGTCTATTTGAGGGGTAGGAGTGTGTGTGCTGCTGCTATCTACCTGATCACCAAGATGATGAAGCAAAAGACACCCCTTTGCCTGGCCTACTGCCAGTGTGATCTAGAAGGGACTGAATCTTGTTGCTATATTCTATTTTTTATGGCAACTAAAATTATCATCAAATTGTTTAAGGAGAATGTACTAAAATTTTTTACAGAAATATAAAATCACATTATTCCAATACTATGACTGGCTAAATACAGTTGAAAGATTGTGTTTTGTTTTTTCTGTCTAAGGTTATTTTGTAAAACACTTTTGTATATCTTCGGCCTCATGTTTATCACCTTAATGCCTCCATAATTGTCCCCTAAGATGTATACCATAGATTATACAGCCATTTCCTAGTCATTAGCTATTTGTATTTCTAATTTTTCCTTTCACTTTCACAAATAATGTTGTTATAAACATCTCTGTACAAATAGCTTTCTTTTTCCATCATTTCAATCTTTTCCTTAGGGCAAAGTTCTTCAAACTGAATTATTTAGTCAAAAGATATGCATTGTTTTTTAAAACACACAATAGTATATTATAAAAATATACAATAGTAGAAAGAATCCCATCACGAACTTGATGTACCTATCCTCCCTGCTTCAAAAATTATCAGCCCATGACCGTTCTTGTTTGTCTATACACCCTTCTATTTCTTTTATACTCAGTGAGAGAAGGAGAGGAAGACAGACTCCCATGTGCGCTAACCCGGAATTCATTGGGCAAGCCCACTACGGGGTGATCCTTTGCTCATCTGAGAAATTGTTCTGTTGCTCAGCAACTGGGCTTTTTTTAGGATCTGAGGCTAAAGTCATGGAGTCATCCTCAGTGCCTGGGTCAACTTGCTCTAATCAAGCTGTGGCTGCGCAAGGGGAAAAGAAAAAGAGAGAGAGAGAGAGAGAGAGAGAGAGAGAGAGAGAAGTGAGAGGGGGAAGGGTGGAAAAGCAGAGGGGCATTTCTCCAGTGTGCCCTGACCAGAAATCAAACCCAGGACATCTACATACCAGGCCGATGCTCTACCACTGAGCCAACTAGCCAAGGCTCACTTCTATTTTTTCCCACCTCATCCTCTAAACTGGATTATTTTGAAAAAAATTCCAGACAGCTATCACTTCAGTTATAATACTTTTTTGTGATAAATACTGATTGTATTATTGTTCTTTGGAAATTCAAATGAATTTTCAATCCTAAAATCTAATAATGACATGACATCAAAAGAATTAAATATAAAAGAAAAATAAAGATAAATTAGACTTCAAAATAAAAAATTTCACTCTGTAAAAGAAGATAAAAAGACCTAATTACATATTGAGAAAAAATATTTGCAAATTACATGTGTAACAAAGAATATATAGCTCTATCTATCTATCATCATCATCTATCATCTATCTGTTATAAAGAACTCTCAAAACTCAACAGTTTAAAAAACCCTAAGAATTTGGTAGAACAAACAACATAAAGCAACATTTCACTGAAGAGGACATACAAATGGCAAACAAGTACATAAAAAGATGTTTAATATACTGGCCCTCTGGCCCTGGCCGGTTGGCTCAGCGGTAGAGTGTTGGCCTGGCGTGCGGGGGACCTGGGTTCGATTCCCCGCCAGGGCACATAGGAGAAGCGCCCATTTGCTTCTCCACCCCCCCTCCTTCCTCTCTGTCTCTCTCTTCCCCTCCCGCAGCCAAGGCTCAATTGGAGCAAAGATGGCCCGGGCGCTGGGGATGGCTCCTTGGCCTCTGCCCCAGGTGCTGGAGTGGCTCTGGTCGCTGCAGAGCGACCCCCCAGAGGGGCAGAGCATCGCCCCCCTGGTGGGCAGAGCTTCGCCCCTGGTGGGTGTGCCGGGTGGATCCCGGTCCGGCGCATGCGGGAGTCTGTCTGTCTCTCCCCGTTTCCAGCTTCAGAAAAAAAAAAGAAAGAAAAGAATATACTGGCCCTCAGAGCAATGCAAATTAATTATGATGACCTATCAGTACACTTATAGAGCAACTAAAATAAAAATAAAATAGTAACGACACCAAATGCTTTTAAGGATGTGGAGAAAGTGAGTCTCTCACACCCTGCTGTTGGAAATGTAAAATGATATACAGCCAATCTCAAAAATAGTTTTCCAGTTTTTCACAGAAACTAAATATATATATATATATATATGCTTACCATACAGCCCAGCAATAACACTCCTAAGCATTTATCTCAGAGAAATAAAACCTTAATTCACACAAAAATATGTGCATGAATGTTCACAGCAGCTTTATTTGTAAAAGCTGAAATACTAGAAACAATCCAACTGTCCTTCATAGGGTAAATGGTTAAACGTATGGTGGTATATCCATACCATGAAATACTACTCAGCAATTAAAAAAGAATAAACTATTGTTACTGGCAACAACTTGGATGGATCAAGGCCATCATGCTGAGTAAAAAAAAGCCAACCTCAAAAGACCACATACTGTATGATTCCACTTATATAACAGTTTTGAAACGACATAAAGGGTAGAGAAGGGAATTTGTTATGCAGATGAAACATCTTTGTATCTCGACTGCCGTGGTAGCTACAGTGTTATCACATTTACACCTGTGATAAAATCTCATAGAATTATATACACACATTTTATCAATGCCAGTTTCATGGTTTTGGTGCTGTACTCTAGTTATGTAAGATGTAAATAATGGGGAAAGTTAGGTAAAAGGTCCATGGGACTTCTCTTATCTTTGTATATATAAAATCTAGTGAATTTATAATTATTTTAAAATAAAAAGTTAAAACTTCAAATATGGATTTTTGTGTATATTTTTCAGTTTGTATGTGTTAAATTGGAGCATAGAGGCCTGCAGTGTTGAGAGTCATGGAAAAATCTACATCTTTTTAGAATTTCTTAAACCTAAAATATCAAAGCAAAACTCCTCCTGTGGTAGAAGTTACAGGACACTGCTTCTTGTTGAACTGATTTAAGGACCACCCAGCAGATCTGCCAGATCTTTCTATTAAGAGGGGATCCTTTCAGGGCATTTTCTGAATGGATGTGACTGAAATCACAAAAAGTGGCCCTTTTTCTTTGCTAAAAGGCATTTTCTTTGGGAAGAAGAACCCTGAGGGAAGTACTTTTCCTTGTCCATACTTATTATAGCTAAAACACTGAGAGACACATATAGTCTCCCAAAATTTGTAACTCAACATGTAAATACTTTGACTATCAAATCAGGCATACCTATATCAGAAACCTGTAGAAACATCAGTAGAAGGGACACATACGATAAGAAATATGTGTCTTATGAAGTCAACAATGTAGCTAAGAGGAAATATACATACGTACATATTCACACACACAAACATACACTAACATACACAAGTACACACACACATTACTATGTATTTCAGGAAACCTAGTCCAGTTCGGCTCCCATTGAAACTACGTAGTAAAGGCTGAAATAAAAATGACAAACCCCCAACCTACAGACTCAATAAGCTCTTTCAGGTTTCATGTACTTTTTGTGGTATTTGATATTGATGACCTTGAGATTCTAGACTCTCTTTGGCTTTTGGGGACTCTGCTTTTTCTTGCTTCAACCTCTATTTCCTTGATTATTTTTATTAGCCTTATTTTTTCAGGATTGTCTTTTTGTACCGTTATATGGTGCATTCTCCAATGTTGGGTTCTTAATACTCTTCTCTGCTTACACGGTCTCTCTGAGGAACATTATTTATAGTTTTCACATCCACCAATATGCTGAGGATCTCTAAATCTGTATTTCCAGCCTACTTCTTTCTACACTGAAAAGTCATATATTCAATGGTTACTGTATATTTTCACTAGGATGTTCTACCAGTATCTTGAATATCCTGTTTTCAAAGAACTCATTATTGATCTTTCCACATCCTCCTCCATTCCCCACATGGTTGAATATACTTTGAAGCATCTGTCAGAAATATTAGTAACCCAAAATTTGTTTTCACTGCCACCTTACCCAATCAATCTCAACTTCTTGTGTATTCCATCCTCTTAATTTCTCTTTCTGTCATCTTCTCTGAGTCCAATGTCACTGTTCCTAGTTCAAGCCATTTTCATTTCTTGCCTTGTCTGCTTTAATAATGTCCTGACTATTTTTCCCACCCACAGCTTTATACCCTTCTCTTTCTATCTTTCATCTACCTTCAAGATTTTTCTAAAGACATATCTTTTTATAATACCCTTCTGTTGAAGGTTCTTCAGAAGTTTTTGCATAGTTGACAAGACAAAGTTTTTCAAAAGTTAGTAATCTGCTATCTCTGGACTCATTTTTTCCTTCTCACCAATATGCATCTATCTTCAGCCATATTGATAAACAAGCAGTTTCTTCAGTCCAAGCTTTCAATGCCTTTGAGCCTATTCTTGCTCCGACAAGCCCCTCTGCCTGGAATGCACACCCTCTTGCCTTGCCTTCAGAATCCCTATTTACCCTTTAAGATTTAGATTGCTACCACACCTGCATGGAGCTTATTTTTTATTTTTTGTATTTTTCTAAAGTGAGAAGCGGGGAGGCAGAGAAACACACTCCTGTATGTGTTGAGCCAGGATCCAACTGCCATGCCCACCAGGGGGCAATGCTCTGCCCATCTGGGATGCTGCTCCGGTGCAACTGGGGCCATTCTAGCATCTGAGGCAGAGGCCAGGGAGCCATTCTCAGTGCCTGGACTAACTTTGCTACAATGGAGCCTTGGCTGCTGGAGGGGAAGAGAGAGATAGAGAGAAAGGAGAGGGGGAAGAGTGGAGAAGCAGATGGATGCTTCTCCTGTGTGCCCTGACTGGAAATTGAACCCAGGACTTCCAAATGCCAAGCCAATGCTTTACCACTTAGCCAACTGGCCAAGGCTTGGAACTTATTTTGCCCCTACATATGGTAGGCTACTCTCTCCTTCATATTTCCACTGCATTCTATAGACCTGTCTCCTGCCTTATCTGAATAACTTTAGTTTATATGCTTCCCTCTACTGAAATGTGAGTCATAAGGAGAGGATTGTCAAATTTGTTTTGAATTTCCAGCACCCAGTACAGTGTCAAGGGCATTGTAAAAACCTAATACTGTAGTCACAGTTAATATTTTTAAGACATTATACTCTCGTTTAATTCTGACAACTCTACTAGATAGGTTCTACCCCCCCCCCTTTTAGAGATGATAAATTGTTACTTAAATTATAATTAAATGGAGTATTTATTAAATGAAAGATTTTAAAATGGATGAACCCCCAACTACTCAGTCCTCTTCCTAGGAAGAAGACCCTGAAATACCCCACTAAATTTAGTTTTCTGCAGGACGGCCACCAGGCCCATATGTTATCCTGACATAAACTGTTGCGTTTTATGATCTGGGGAAGGCTTGCAACCCATTTCTGTCATCACAGTCCATTTTCTGATTCAAAGTATACTCAAGACTTATGCCTGCAAAATTCCACTAACCAATTTTTATGTAAAGGACCTTGATCTTGTAACCCAGCTGGCAAGTTATTGATTTATTTTCTGTGGTGGGGAGTTGTGATTACTGAATTCTAAAACCAAAGCCAGAGATAAATTTGTAGGTTTTACATAAAAAAACAACTTGCTACCTCTCTGATATTGTACCTTCATAACTAGTTCCTCAGGAATTCTCCATTGCTTTTAAATGGACACTAGTCTAAACTGAAGCACACATTTTGATTCTAAATGAAACAGCTGTAGAGAGTACATGAGCTTGGAATCAGAAACCACGTTTTGAATCTCAAGTCTGACACTTACTAAGCAGATGATTTTAGGTGAATTATATAATTCTTCAGCTTCAATTTCTTTAGCAGATCAACAAAAATATTTATCAAGCACTCATAATAGCTGAGCCCAGTGCCAAGCCGTGTATAGATAAGAAATTATGTCTTCAGGAAAAGGTTGTCCTAGAGGTTTATATTGATTGACAGCACTCGACACCTAAGGTTTTGGTTTTTCTTTCATACATGGCAAAGATTGAATTTAACTATTTTCTAAGAATAACTTAAATTCTACCCCCAAATTAATTCTTAGTTGAAAACTTAAAAGTATTAAAGACTATCAGAAAAACACTCAATAACAATAATTTAAACATATATGTGTAAACATTTAAATATGCTCCTGAAAACCTCGAAAATTAGTAAGTAAATTTTGAATTTTGTGTTTTTAACAACTTGAACTCCGTTTGGCTGCTAGTTAAAAATGGTACATTAGAAGTCAGTCTTGGGACAAATAAAAAGCAAAATATATTGCTTTTGGATATATTTGCATAGTGCTTTCTAAATGAGAAACATAGAACTGTAAAAAACAAAACAGAACTGAGAAATGTCACAACAATCTAAGGAACACGGCTGAGAGTTTATGCCATGTTTCGAACATTTCTATTCTTCATGATGCCAGCGCCATTGTTTAATGCTCCCACAAGTCTCTGTCTAGAGTCTGTCAGCTGCTAGTTGTTCTGTGAGCTTGTTTTATGTTAGTTGTTGGTTGCATTTTTCATTGCTTTGTCTTCTGTTCTCACTTAGAGAAAAATAAATGCTCTTCTCAAACACACGTCTTCACTACTTGGATCTACGAGAAAATGTTTTTTAAAGCTGGGTAATTTTCAATGTTAATAACTGTTAATTAGTTTTAAATGTCTCATGCCTCAAAGGAAGTTCTAAAGTTTACCTAGGTAAACAGTCACTGCATAACTTGATTACTTACTGCTTTCAATCTGAGCAAATAATTACTGCTTTCAATCTGAGTTTATGATTTTTTTCAATGGAGAATTGGTGCCTTTGTCCTCTCTTCTCAGCACACCCGCTCTTCTCCTCCTCCTCCTCCTCCTCCTCCTTCTCCTCCTCCTCCTCCTTCTCCTCCTCCTCCTCCTCCTCCTCCTCCTCCTCCTCCTCCTCCTCCTCCTCCTTCTCTCTCTCTCTCTCTCTCTCTCTCTCTCCAATCCAAACCCAAGAAAGTGGAATTAATTTTACCATTCTCTGGCACTACACATGAAACTCATTTGTCCTTTATTTTAATGAATTGACTAAATATGCCTCACATTATTTCTATGCTTGTGTTTCAACTATAAAAGTAGGTATTAACTGCACTTTTTTAAAAGATGCTGTTAATGTAATCTACATTGGCTATATAATACTAAAACTACCACACTTTGAGTTTGCTTGTTAAAGTGGTATATTAATTCTTATTACAAAAATACCCCTGTATCATATTAAAACATATTTTATAAAATGCTCCAATAATGAAAGCTTGATAGCAGGAATATACTATCTAAAACTACTACACTTTGAGTTTCTTAAGTTGCTTGTTAAAGTGGTATTTCAATTCTTATCACAAAAATACCCCTGTATCATATAAAAACATATTTTATAAAATGCTCTGATAACGAAGACTTGATAGCAGTACTATAATTCTCTTAACCTGGCAATTCATCACCCCGAAAACAATTTTCCCAAATGATATATTGCCAAGATTCATGCTGCTGGATGTGCATAAAGAAGAGACCACACATTGTTCTGCAACCACAATCTAGTATTATTAACAATAAAAAAACAGATGGACAAAAGCCTTTGAATTGGAGTATAATTATTCAAATTATTGGAAATATCCTTAAATAGCTTCTTTCAAAACTTATTTCCATTTAAGAATTTATGACATTGCTGTCTTTCCTCAAGCTTTCTGTGTATCGCTTTGTGCCAAGGATTAATTTGAATTAATCCCAATTTTCAGCTTTACATTCATTGCATTGCAATTAGCCCACAGGAAACCTCCTCAATACTACTTAGAGTTGTAAACCAGTGCTCTTTGAGACCCCCGTAAACCTACCTTTCACTCTAAAATGCTATAGAATAGCAGAATTTCAGAACAATCACAGTCAGATTAAAGATGGTGGTGTTCAGCAGCCACTCATAACCAGGGCTGTGTACAGCCAGAGAGCTCATCAGATCTCCCTGAATAACGGCTGGGTTTTCATAGATGTGATGAGATAATATTCTTCAATGAAATCAATCTGTTTGATATTTTTTTCATCTCCCCCAAACATAAAAGCTGTAAATAGCCACAACCCTTTGAAAATAGAATGGCCTTCTATGACCCTCAGGCTGAAATTTCAGTTTTCTGTCACTGATTCATTTCCATTCCCATGGAAACAGTCACCAGGAGCGAGTCTGCTATCATTATTTTCAAGCACTTACCCTGGTCCCAATGATCTAATGCTGTGCCCATGGAACTCAGGAAATGAGCTTCAACGTTAAGGAATGAACTAGAGTAGCTGTCAACAGATAGGTTGAAAGTCAGATACTCCCAAGAAATCTGTCTTTCAAAATATATGTTTTAATGCATTTCCAATTATAAAAATAATTTATTGCATAAAACTCTGAAAGGATCCATAAGGAACTACAAATCGTTATTACCTAGGGAGAACTGGGAACTGGGAAGAAGAGAGAATGGAATGGAAGCTTTGTAATTTCTCTTTCAGTTTTTTATTACAGAAATTTTAAAACAGAAAACGAGAATAATATATTGAGTCCCCACACACCCATCACTCAACTTTTACGCATGGCCCATCTTGCTTTATTTATACTCCCAACCCTCACTGGATTGTTTCTAAGCAAATTCCAGACATTATACAATTTTATCAACAAATATTTAGCATTTACCTTTTAAACATAAGAACACACTTTAAAATGTAAACACAATATTGTTGTCACATATTAACATTTTAACAATAACAATAACTTAGGTATCATAAAAGAGTCAGAGTTTAAAATTGTGCTTACTTTTTCATATGGTTTATGTCACAATCCAGATGACATTTGATTATTAAATCCTCTAACACATTTCCCTCTTTTTTAAAAAAAATTTTCCTGTGGAAATTTAGTTATTTTTACTCTTTTAAATTAAATTTATTGGTGTGACATTGGTTAATAAAATGATATGTTTTAAGTGGAGAATTCTAAATATATCATCTGTATTTTACATTGTATGTTTACCACCCAATGTCAAATATTTTTCCATCGCCATTTTGAATTTTATTTTTTAAGAGTGTAATTTCCCATATTCCCGACTTTGCTGATTGATTCCATGATGTCATTTTAAATGTTCCACCCTTCCTAGTGTTTCTGTAAACTGAAGGTTATATCTAGAGGCTTGAGCAGATACAGCTTTAATATTTTGACAAGAAGACTTCCTATATAGTATTCCATTCTCTTATCAGGAGATAGAAAATGTCCAGTAGTCTTCCTTTTTGCTGGTGTTAGCAGAGATTGCTGAACATTGCATAAATCCAGTATTTTATTGAGGATCTAAATGAGGTACATGAGTTATCTACCAGAAATTTATATTAAAAAGAATTTTTTAATTAAGAAAAAAATTAATGTGGTAAGATTCCCCCCATAATAGTAAGTGGATCCTAAAAGAATTAAACGTGTAAAATGATCCAAATAAGCCTGTGTAACTAGCCTGTCTGGTTTTTGGAAGTCCAACCAGGTTCTCCAATTCCCTTCCGGTCCCAGATGTGGTTTGATGCCATCTGGTGGTACATGTCCATTCTGACATAAATATTGATGAGGATGATTCTGTGTCCTATAGCTAATTGGGATTTTCAGGAACTTCTAATGAGCTGATGCCCATTTGGTCAATCCAATCTGGAGAAATCTGGCTATGAGAATACTGGAACAATAGGACACACACTTCAAGTTTTCTATTTCTCAAGAAGACCTGTCTGCCATTTCCTCAGTAGGCTCTCCCTCTCTTCATTTTCTTATTATTCTCCAACTCTCAAAACATAAAAATTTTAGCAAAATGGGGACTTGGGTGAGGAATGTGAACAATTACTAATGGCATTGTAGCCAAATTCATACTGTTACATGAGAATTTTACTGTATAGGAATAAAATGTGAAGAAAATAAGTCACTCATAAATTTGCCACTCATGGGCAACAATGCCATTATTTTGGAGTTTCTTCTTCCAAATGTTTCCATAATGTTCTTACATATACACCCACATAAAACCAAACCAATGCACTTTAATATTCTGGTTTGAAAAATAACATTAAGTTGTAGTAGACACATATTGTAGTGGTTCTCTTTTTAGAAGGCAGTGTTGGTGCTATTAACTCTACACCTTTGCCTGACTGACTGAGTCAAGCAGAGAGAAAAGCAATTTAAGTTGAATCAAACAAATTCTTTCATGGGAATTGAATGGAGACATTCAGAGACAGAAGGTGGTTGATGTGAAGACGTGATAGTTAGCCCTCACAAGAAAATATGAGAGCTCCTGCTGTTGAGGTCCTCAGAGCACACCTCACCAGGGTCTTTTCTTTTTTATTATTTTTTAATTTTTGTTAATTTTAATAGGGTGACATTGATAAATCAGGGTACATATGTTCAGAGAAAATATCTCTAGGTTATTTTGACATTTGATTATGCTGCATTCCCATCACCCAAAGTCCAATTGTCTTCTGTCACCTTCTAACTGGTTTTTTTTTTGTGCCCCTCCCCTCCCCCAACACCCACCCTCTCCTTCCCCCTCCCCGTAACCACCACAATCTTGTCCATGTCTCTGAGTCTCATTTTTATGTCCCACCTATTTATGGAATCATATAGTTCTTAGTTTTTTCTGATTTACTTATTTTGCTCAGTATAATGTTATCAAGGTCCATCCATGTTGTTGTAAATGATTCCATGTCATCATTTCTTATGGCTGAGTAGCATTCCATAGTATATATGTACCAAAGCTTTTTAATCCACTTGTCCACTGACAGACACTTGGGCTGTTTCCAGATCTTCGCTATTGTGAACAATGCTGCCACAAACATGGGGGTGCATTTCTCCTTTTGAAACAGTGCTATGATGTTCTTGGGGTATATTCCTAAAAGTGGGATAGCAGGGTCAAAAGGCAGTTCGATTTTCAATTTTATGAGGAATCTCCATACTGTTTTCCACAGTGGATGCACCAGTCTGCATTCCCACCAGCAGTGCAGGAGGGTTCCCTTTTCTCCACATCCTCGCCAGCACTTAATCTGTGTTGGTTTGTTGATGAGTGCCATTCTGAGTGGTGTGAGGTGATATCTCATTGTGGTTTTAATTTGCATTTCTCTAATGATTAGTGATGTTGAGCATTTTTTCATATGCCTATTGGCTATCTCTATGTCCTTTTTGGAGAAGTGTCTATTCATTTCTTTAGCCCATTTTTTGATTGGATTGTTTGTCTTCCTGGTGTTGAGTTTTACAGGTTCTTTATAAATTTTGGTTATTAACCCCTTATCAGATGTATTGTCAAATATGTTCTCCCATTGTGTAGTTTGTCTTTTTATTCTGTTCTTATTGTCTTTAGCTGCACAAAAGCTTTTTAGTTTGATATAGTCCCATTTGTTTATCCTGTCTTTTATTTCACTTGCCCGTGGAGATAAATCAGCAAATATATTGCTGTGAGAGATGTCGGAGAGCTTACTGCCTATGTTTTCTTCTAAGATACTTATGTTTTTATGGCTTACATTTAAGTCTTTTATCCATTTTGAGTTTATTTTTGTGAATGGTGTAAGTTGGTGGTCTAGTTTCATTTTTTGCAGGTAGCTGTCCAATTTCCAAACACCATTTGTTGAAGAGGCTGTCTTTACTCCATTGTATGCTCTTAACTCTGTCAAATATCAGTTGTCCATAAAAGTGTGGGTTTATTTCTGGGTTCTGTGTTCTGTTCCATTGATCTATATGCCTGTTTTTATGCCAGTACCAGGCTGTTTTGAGTACAATGGCCTTGTATAACTTGATATCTGGAAATGTGATACCTCACACTTTATTCTTCCTTTTCAAGATTGCTGAGGCTATTCATGTTCTCTTTTGGTTCCATATAAATTTTTAGAATATGTGTTCTATATCTTTGAAGCATGTCATTGGTATTTTAATTGGTATTGCAATGAATTTATAAATTTCTTTGGGTAATATAGACATTTTAATGATGTTTATTCTTCCTAACCATGAGCATGATATATGCTTCCACTTGTTTGTATCTTCCCTGATTTCTTTTATCAATGTTTTATAATTTTCTGAGTACAAATCTTTAATCTCTCTGGTTAAATTTATTCCTAGGTACTTTATTTTTTTTTGGTTGCAATGGTAAAGGAATTGCTTCCTTAATTTCTCTTTCTGACAGTTCATTGTTAGTGTATAAAAATGTCTCTGATTTCCGAGTATTAATTTTATATCCTGCCACCTTGCTGAATTCATTTATCAGGTCCAGTAGTGTTTGACTGAGACTTTAGGGTTTTCTATATACAATATCTTATCATCTGCAAATAATGATAATTTTACTTATTCTTTTCCAATTTGGATAACTTTTATTTCTTTTTCTTGTCTGATTGCTGTGGCTAGGACTTCCAGAACTATGTTGAATAACAGTGGTGAAAGGGGGCACCCCTGCCTTGTTCCTGTTCTTAAGGGGATTGTTTTTAATTTTTGCCCATTGAGTATGATGTTGGCTGTGGGTTTGTCATAGATGGCTTTTATCATGTTGAGGTATGTTCCCTGTATTCCCACTTTGCTGAGAGTTTTGATCATGAAAGGGTGCTGGATTTTATGAAATGCTTTTTCTGAATCTATTGAAATTATCATGTAATTTTTCTCCTTCCTTTTGTTTATGTGATGAATCACATTGATTGATTTGCAAATATTTTACCAGCCTTGCCTCCCAAGAATAAATCCCACTTGATCATGGTATATGACCTTTTTCATATATTGTTGGATCTGGTTTGCTAATATTTTGTTGAGGATTTTAGCATCTAAACTCATCAGGAATATTGGCCTATAATTTTCTTTCTTTGTGTTATCTTTGCCTGGTTTTGGAATCAGAATTATGCTTGCCTCATAAAAGGAGCTTGAAAATCTTCCTTCCTCTTGAATTTTTTGAAATAGCTTGAGAAGGATAGGAGTTAGTTCTTCTTTGAATATTTGGTAGAATTCACTTGTGAAGCCATCAGGCCCAGGACTTTTCTTTTTTGGGAGTTTTTTTTGATAACTGTTTCAATCTCATTTGTTGTAATCGGTCTGTTAAGGTTTTCTGATTCTTCCAGATTAATTTTTGGAAGATTATATGTTTCAAGGAATTTGTCCATTTCAACTAGGTTATCTACTTTTTGGTATACAGTTCTTTATGTATTTTCTTACAATATTTTGTATTTCTATTGTGTCAGTTGTTATTTCTCAACTCTCATTTCTAATTTTATTCATTTGAGTCCTCTCTCTTTTTTCTTGGTGAGTCTGGTTAAAGGTTCATCTATCTTGTTTACCTTTTCAAAGAACAAGCTCCTGGTTTTATTGATCCTCTGTATTGTTTCTTTAGCCTCTATGTCACTTATTTCCACTCTATTTTCTTTCTTCTACTATCTCTGGGCTTTACTTGCTGTTCTTTTCCTAGTTCTTTTAGATGCAGGGTCAAGTTGTTTATTTGAGCTTTTTCTATTTCTCAAGGTATGCCTGTAATCCTATGAATTTCCCTCTCAGTACTGCTTTTGCTGTGTCCCATAAATTTTGAGTTAATGTATGCTCATTCTTATTCATTTCTAGGAATTTTTTTACTTCTTCTTTGATCTCTTTGTTAACCCATTCATTATTTAATAACATGCTATTTAGTTTCCAAGTGTTTGAGTATTTTTCAGTTTTTCTGTTGTGGTTGATTTCTAGTTTCATGCCATTGTGATCAGAGAAAGTGCTCAATATGATTTCAATCTCTTTAAATATGCTGAGACCTGCTGTGGCACAGTGGGTAAAGTGTTGACCAGGAATGCAGAGGTCATGAGATTAAATTTGTTGAGACTGCTTTTGTGCCCTAACATGTGGTCTATCCTAGAGAATGTACCATGAGCACTTGAAAGAATGTTTATTATACTGCTTTGGGGTGAAAGTTTCTGAAGATATCTATTAAATCTAATTGATCTAGTGTATCATTTAAGTCTGCTGTTTCTTTGTTAATTTTCTTTCTTGAGGATCTATCTAGTGATGTTAGTGGGGTATTGAAATCCCGTACTATTATAGTATTGCTGTTGATTTCACCCTTTAAATCCATCAAAGTCGGGAGACCAAGGAGAAAAAAAAAATCCATCAGAGTCTGTTTTATATATTTAGGTGTTCCTATATTAGTTGCGTAGATATTTATAATGGTTATATCAGAGCCACTCTAGCACCTGGGGCAGAGGCCAAGGAGCCTCGACTGCGGGAGGGGAAGAGAGAGACAGAGAGGAAGGAGAGGGGGAGGGGTGGAGAAGCAGATGGGTGCTTCTCCTGTGTGCCCTGGCCAGAAATCGAACCCAGGACTTCTGCACACCAGGCCGATGCTCTACCACTGAGCCAATCGGCCAGGGCCAATTTTAATTTTTAAGTATTTGAATTTTTAAAAAATTTTGTTTATAAAGTTTTTATTTTCTTAGAAAATTTCCATACTAGAATTTATATAAATATTCTTAAATATTTAAATCTCTGAAGCTTATTTAATTTTGTAGTGTGAAAAACATTTTTCCCCCCTCAAATGAGTAGCTAGATATTTCAATACTATTCATTGAATAAGTAATTTATCAATTCCTAATGGTTTTGAAGTAATTTATAAATGTTCATAATAGTGCACTGATTTTTTTAGCCACTTCTATGCCAGATCCATTTATTTTATTCTTTAATATATTATAAATTCTTACAGAGAAAAGCCCATTTATCATTTTTAGTTTTAAAATTTTTTCATTATTCTTATTAGTTAATTTTTATGTAAGATAACTTTAGAAACATGTTTTGCTTTTGTAAAGTTCATTTTGTGTGAGATTTTGTTTGGAAAAGAATTAGTATTTTGATATGAAAGGTTTCAGGTACATGATATATGTATATATCTACATTAATTCAAATCTTATTTTGTCCTACAGTAGAATTGTTTATAGTTTTAAAAAATATACTTAAATCTAGGACATTACTATATGTTTATTCTTTGATATTCTGTATATTTGATTCCACTTAGAATGAATCTTTTAACTCACTGTAATGGTATATTTTAAAGGAATTGGTTTCACTCTGTTTATAAGAACTAACTCAGTTGACTTTCATTACTCTTGCAGAGAGACAAACTTATCTTCTATATAGAATAGAGATGTTCTCTTCTCCAATATTTATGTCTTTCATTTTCTTTCAACCTTGTTGCATTGTTCTTTGGTGATAGAGGAGGCAGTGGTCATTATTGCCTTGGTTTTTATATTTTGATGTCATATTTGATCTTGCCTCAGATTGAGATTTTATTATTAATGTTGTAAATTTTATCAAATTCCTCTTAAACAGTAATTGACACACATATTTCTCCTTTATTTAATTGGTGAGATAAATTTATTCATTCAGTTCTCAATGTTGAAACATTTTTACTTTTTAAAAATCCTACTAGGTCATACTACATTATTTTCATTAAAGTAGAAAATCTTATTTTCTACACTGATGTAAAGAATTTTAGCTTCCTTATTAATAAGTGAGATTGATTTATAATTTTGTGTTACCATTGTTCAGTTTTAGTGTCAGTGCTGCCTTCCATTAGGATTTTGATTGAATTTGTGTTATACTTACAAATTATTTTAGAAACATTTCCATCTATTTGGTATTCAGTATTCTAATCTTAGAATATATGATCTCTCCATGTATTTGAGTCTTGATGTTCAATCACTTTATTTGATCTGAGAGCTGAACAATGCAAGGAGCTAACTAGGTGAAAGGTTGGGGTAGTGGGAGGGTACACAGGAAGAAGTTATAAAGGACAAGTAATGTGATCAAATTTGCCTATGGAATAAATCCTCCTAGTTATAAATATAATGAACTATATATTTCAGCTATCTATAAAAGGAGAAAAGGCTGTGAGAGGAAATGAAACTGGAAAAGAAGGAGTGAGGAGTGTGGAAAGATGGGAGAGATTTTAACGTTTACCATTGATTTAATGGTAATAGAATAAAAGCAGAAAGGAGAGGTTACTGGTACAATAGAATGAAAGGGTAATTCATACTGTAAAGTTTTTTTTTTTTTTTTTTCATTTTTCTGAAGCTGGAAACAGGGAGAGACAGTCAGACAGACTCCCGCATGCGCCCGACCGGGATCCACCCGGCACGCCCACCAGGGGCGACGCTCTGCCCACCAGGGGGCGATGCTCTGCCCATCCTGGGCGTCGCCATGTTGCGACCAGAGCCACTCTAGCGCCTGGGGCAGAGGCCACAGCCATCCCCAGTGCCCGGGCCATCTTTGCTCCAATGGAGCCTTGGCTGCGGGAGGGGAAGAGAGAGACAGAGAGGAAAGTGCGGCGGAGGGGTGGAGAAGCAAATGGGCGCTTCTCCTGTGTGCCCTGGCCGGGAATCGAACCCGGGTCCTCCGCACGCTAGGCCGACGCTCTACCGCTGAGCCAACCGGCCAGGGCCCATACTGTAAAGTTTTGAAGAAGGTGGGAAGAGATGGGATGTAAGGACAGGGAGAACAATGAGACTACTGGTGTACTGTGAGAAAGAGGAGGGTGGGTACAGATGCAGGTAGGTGTATAGAATGAGTGGCGTGAAATTGAGAGCTCCTATTTGATGAAGGAAGAGTCAGTTTACCTACTAAGATGGAGGAGGGGTAGTGGATGGATGTCTACAATGGGAAAGGAGTGTGGGGATGCAGCTGACTCTGAAGGTAATGAATTTAGTGTGCTACTAACGAATAGGTATTTTTCTGTTACACTTCCTGACCGGACATTGTTGGCATGTGAGAAAGCCAATGATATTAAATATGTATTTTTCCTTATTCTAATTTACTAAGCTTTATTATTAATTCCAAGAAGTTTTACTTTATTTCTTTAAAAAATATTTTATTTATTAATGTTAAAGAGAGAAGAAAGGAGAGACAGAGAAATCTTGATTTGTTGTCCCACTCACCTCTGCATTCACTGGTTGATTCTTGTATGTGCCCTTAGGATCAAACCCGCAACCTCGGCATATCAGGACGATGCTCTAACTAACTTACCTACCTGGCCAGGACTCTAAAGGTTTTATTTTAAACATGATTTTCTTTAATTTTTGACCTAGAATCAGGCCATTAGTAAACAATAATAATTTTGTCTCCTATATTTCATATTTTCTTTCACATTTTATTTTATTGGCATGAGCTCAATTATAATTTTGTACAATAACACTTATAGCAGGGATTTTTGCTTTGTTCCTGATTTTAACGGTATGCCTCCAGTATTTTATCCTTAAATATGATACTGGGTTTCTTCTTTGATGATTTAATAATGTTAAAGAAGTCTTCAACTTCTAGCTTTCTAATCTTTAAAAAAAAACAAAAATGGGTTGTATCAAAACATTTTTCAGCAGGTATATATTATCTGTGATATAATATTTTTCTTATTGAGTCTATTTAATAAATCTGTAAATTATGGTGATAAAACTCACTTGGTTGATTTAACGTACCTTTGTATCCATATTTAGTTTGTTAATTATTTCAGTGTTTTGAAAATATCAAAAAAATTGGCTTCTCTCTTTGTTTGAGTATTAGAGCTATGCTAGTTTATAAAATAAAGTATGTAGCTATCTATATCTTTATGTTCTTTGGAGCAGTTACATAATATTAGTGGCTCCTTCAACATTTGTAAAAACTCCACCTGGTTTCAGAGTCTGTACTTTTTAATGCATTTCCACGTCATCTGTGGTTGTATGTGTATTTGATTTTGACTCCTTTTTGAGTCATTTTAGTAACTTAGTTTTTTAAGATAAGCTTATTTTTCTTATTTTCTAATATTAACATTGAGCAAGACAACACATTCTCTTTCATACTATTCCTACATTAATCTATCAATATTTACTTCTTGCTTTGTGGCTTTTTCTATCAAGTCAATTTCATTCTACTTCTTCTGTTGCTTTCTGTTTAAAATGTACTTTATTCACTTTAGTTCTTTCTTTATCTTTTCTGACATTCTTCTCTAAAATGTCGAGTTGAATAATTTATTTTCAGTTTGTTTTCTTAACCTTGAAATTATTGTTTCAATTTTTATTGTTTAAAAAATATTCTGTTTTTATTTTTGTTTTGAGCAAATAGTTTTTAAAATGTCATTTGGGAGAAGACATAACTGTGTTTGTTGTTATAAAAATGTTTGTTTAGCCCTGGCTGGTTGGCTCAGCAGTAGCATGTTAGCCCAGCATGTGGAAGTCCCCAGTTCAATTCCCAGTCAGGGCACACAGGAGAAGTGCCCATCTGCTTCTCTACTCTTCCCCTCTCCTTTCTCTTTGTCTCTCTGTTCCCCTCCCGCAGTCAAAGCTCCATTGGAGCAAAGTTGGCTCAGGTGCTGAGGATGGCTCCATGGCCTCTGCCTCAAGTGCTAGAATGGCTTCTGTTACAATGGAGCAATGGCCCATATGGGCAGAGCATTGCCTGCCTCCTGGTGGGCATGCCAGTTGGATCCTAGTCAGATGCATACGGGAGTCTGTCTCTCTGCCTCCTTGCTTCTCACTTCAGAAAAAAAAAAAGAGTTTGTTTATATTGTTGCTTAAGGTTTTGTTATTAATTTGTTGTTTTAATACAGAATAGATAGATTATGTATTGCTAAATTTATTTTGTGTGTGTGGGGAAACTACTCTAGTAATAGAGTATATGATAATTTTTGTGAAATTTGCATGATATTTGAGAAGAAAATTTAAAACTACAAGATTTCCTTTTAGTTTAACACTTCAAAATTGTTTTTATTATATATTTTTTTGAATAGAATTTATAGTGATACTGCTATATAGGAGTTATAGATTCAAATAGCTAATCCTTTTATAAATTTTACCTGTGATCAATATAACATTTTTTTTCACTCTAATGCTTTCATCTTGAATTCTTTGATAATATCTTTGTGATCCCTGCTTTATCATTTATTTGCCCCAGTATGTACATACACTCATCTTGTGTTGTTTCCCTTTTAGTCTTTGTAGTACATTATTTCACACCGTTCAGTAGTCTTTTCTTTTAGATGCATCTTTTGTAAGTAGATAGAATTGATTCGTTTTTCCCCTTAGCCTAAGAAGATGGGTTTCACTTTGTTTAAACAGGCCATTTAAAAACCAATTAATTTTTTTTATAAATGATATGATTGCTTTGGTTTATACTTTTCTGCTGTTATATCATAAAGATCATGTCTTTTAGTATATAATTAAGAATATCAATTTTAAAAATGTTTCTGGTTTTAGGAGTATATTTGGTACAGGGGTGTGTTTTTTTCTTTTTTCTATTACTAAAATCTATTCTCCTGGTTCTGCAATATTCTTGAGCTATTTTTTTACTTTTTAACTTCATTCACAGAACTCCACCCAGACTCAGACTTTGACAATTAACAGTTATTTCTTTCTAAAGCAACCACGCTAGCTGTCCCTGTGAGTGTTCTTGTATCTCTAATTAGTGGTCATTTTACCATTCCCAGTTCTAGCTTAGACGAGATCGGGCGCGTTCAGGGTGGTATGGCCGTAGACGACCCAGTTCTAGCTTAATATTCAGACTCTGACAGGCATCTTCACCTGGCACTGACAGACAGGATTATCTTCTACACCTTTGACTATTTCCAACCTGAGTAGCAATTGGAGTTACCGAAACCTACATCCCTTGCTGCTTGTTGTCTCACTGTTTTCTGTTCATTCTGCTCCTAATCCAGCATTTGACTTGCTTGAATTATACTTAGTAGGAGGCCATGTACCATACCAGTCCAGCAACAAGGTCTAACCTATTGTTTTCTAGGATTTGACTATTTTGACTTGAATAGCAGTATTCTGACCCCTTCAAAAAGAATGAACTGCTAAGTTGCTAGTTGGCATGGACTCTGTTAATGGCATAGTCTCTGAGCCAGAGACAATTAGTTGGGCGCATACAATAGATCTTTTCTTTCTTTTTGGTCATCAGATTTGCTCCGTTTCTGGAAACATGACATGTATTGAGCATGGATTGTTTTGTTCAGTGTTGCTCTACAGAGTTTATATTTAATAGCTATAATATCTTGTTACATGCAATAGATTAGATGACAATTCTAGTTTTTAGTATTGATATGAAATTTATGGTTTCTTCTGCTTCATAGATATTTTTGTCACTGGTAAAGAGATGCCATTGTAAACCAGAAGCCACAACTAACATTAAAACAATAAGAACAACAAAAACTACGATAATTAATAATGGCCATTTATTTAGCATCATTTATATCTAGGCACAGTATCTTAATAATATATGTCAGTTCTCTTTGGAATACCTTTTTCTTTATTTAAGGGACTAGGGGACCTATTTTTGCCAGATTGCATCTAAGCGGTTGATTTGTCTTATTGAATGCACATTGCAGTCAAATGTTCTACCACTGAGCTATAACCCACACCATTATTTTATGCACATTGAACTAATATATTATCAAGTGTTTCTTTTTTCTTTGCTGGAAAAGCCAGGAGTCTACCTGTAGCAAATATATCATACTGATGATGTGCCATTTTAAATTAAAAATATTACAGTCTATTAAATCTGTTTCACATACTTTTTCTGTAACAAGGTGAAATAATAAAAAATAAGTTTATGTTCTTACACCTGCCTTCAAAAAGATTATTGAATCTGTAAAACATGTAATTGTACTTTACATTAGGTTACTCAACCTTGTGATGTATCAAACATGGAAGTCACATGGTTTAAACTTTGCCTTTAGCTAATTTTAAAATGTTTCTTTAAATGCTAAATGTCTTGAACGGGAGTTTTGGGGAGAGATGACATTAAGTATTATAAACTGTTTATCTTCAGGAGCTTCTCCTTCCCTCTTTCCTTTCTCTTTCTACTTGGTACATCAATTGCAAAATAGAAGGAACATGGAGGTGATAAGCCAGGCAGCCATCCCCCTGCTCAGCTCTGGGTTTTGCTGAGCCACCCTTCCTTTACCTCTAACTGGGGAGTCATCACACACAGTACAACAAAGGTAGTAGTGTTGTATGAATATGGATAAATGCAATAATGATATAACTTTCTTGCAACATACTAGGTTCTCAATAAAAGATAAATCTTGGTACGATTTGTGTTATTCTCTGTCTCCTTTGATGCTTGCCTGAGGGGTTCTTCTAGGGAGCTGGCTCATTAAAGCTTTCCATTTGGACCTTTGCTTCCAACACTCTGTTCCCTCTTTTCTTCAAAATACTCATATTTTCCCATGTTCTTTACGGTCCTAGTTTCTGCTAAAGCAACATGATAATCTACTAAGTACTAATCTGCTATGGCAAAGGTAGTATTTTCATTTTAACAGGAATTTCTGATGAGCATGTCTTAGAAAAAGAAATAAATAAGCATATTTTGAACTTTTGATCAAGAAGAGCAATAATTTGGGTTAGTTAGCACCTTTCAAATCACAATATTGTTATCACTAACAAATCACAATATTGTTAGAAACTTTCTGAGAATTTGAGGTTGTAAGCCAGAAGATAGACACTGTTAACCTTTTCTACAACATTCTTAAACCAAGGTTAATAAATCCAAGAAGCTGGCCATGTAGGAATGGCTTTCCAAGTCCTGGATTAAAATAAAAAAAGTTAAAATTTTGGAAAACAAAATGAATTGTAGCTGTGGATACACACACTAAACATTCCTTTAATCATTGAGAACATGGTATATCAAAGATACAAACCAAATGAAAAATATCAAAGCTTTAGTAATTTAAACCCAACAAAATATAAAATCTGAGATTTTGGCAGTTTCATTTTGTAGATGAAATACAACTTAAATCAGGCCCAACTGGGTTTAAACTATCTCTCAGGAGGTACAGGAAGAAATTGGCCATGTGTGAATGTTCAAACTGGGACTGATAAAGCAGAGACAAATGCTGCCAATATGGTGAAGGACAAATGGCCACAAAAATGGACTAATTTGAACTCCCCACCGACTCTTAAGAAAGCAGATGAAACACAAAATGCTGCTTGGGTCACCCAGTTAATACCGTTCTCTTGGAACTAAAGATAACACAAAGAATACATTTTTAAAAGCTAAGCTACATAATTCTTGGGATGTTCTCAGAAAAATAAGTGTACATATACTGCCTAAAATCCCTGGGGGAAAAAAGCATAAGTTATTTCAGCAGAAATTTACAAAAGTATTGTGTTTTGCAAAACTACCCAAGAAAATTGCATTCACTCTAAATATAAGTCCTACTTCATGAGTGTAAGAAAAAGCCTGATAGTGCTGCTATAGCAGGAAGTTCTTTATGCTTAGCTCCAAACTTAAGTTTTTAAACTTTGGTTTGAATACAATAGCAAAGCCATGTTTGGATTTTGTTTTATATTTTGATTTTTACATTTCTTGGAAATATGCAAAAATATGAGTAAAAACCTTTATGATATGTTGTGAGGCTCGAGAAAAAGTCCTCTAATCCATTCCTCTGGTAATGCAGTTTGTAACATGGTCCGAAGTCCCAGCACAAAACTATGTGAGGCCTATGAAACCCACCCGAGAAATGATGATATGAAATGAGTTTAAACTTGTCCATGAATCTTTCCATATGTACAAAAGATATGCTAACATTATTTCTCATAAAGGTGACTGGAAATATTGATGAAAGTATAAGAAAAGGGACATTCTTCAGATGCTTATGGTAGGAATATTGCACCACCTTTATGAGGATACATCAGCATATGACTCAAAGCTTTAATGATAATACATCTCCCACAAATCCACCTTATGAAAACAATTCTAGATGTGCACAAAAATGTATTACAAAGATATTCAAGCAGCACTGTTTAGAAACATGAGCAATTAAAAACAAGCCATTAGAGAGTTGCTAAAATTAGAGATAATTTCTACTCTGGGTAAGATAAGATTTTTTTTTTTGATAGAAACAGATAGAAATCAGGGAACTAGCAAAACTACACCCCCATAGAAGGTTCTGTGCCCTATATTGCAGCGTACAGCACTATCCAACAATATGTATTTTACCACTATTTCTTCTGCGTGTGGTCCAAGGTGTGTGTCTATCCTCACTCTGTGCCCCTGTGCCACAGATAGCCTCATCTAGTGGTGAAGGTGATGTTGGCAACATTGACTGAGGCTTACTTGATCCTCTATAAACTTCTGCAAGGGCAAAAGGGAATTATCTGATGTCCTTTATTAAAAAATATTGCTTTTCTTGGGGATGGTTCTTATTTGGGACATTCAAGAGATAGCTTTTCTCTTTTTATCAACAATATTAAAGGTAAGCAATCAAATGAACAGAAAACTTTTTTTCAACAAAAAGGTGCCCTTAAGCATAGAATTTGTAAACATTCTCTTTCTTTATGGCATCTATATAGCCTATCTATAGGAAGAGTTACCTGGTACATAGCACTACTTATTTAAGAATTAGAAAATTATCTGTTTTTAAATTCTATATGCTTCTCATAGATAAGAAGTATATACATGAAAGTAGAATGAATTTTCCAAAAGGACTCCCATACTTCTTTGAGGAGAAAATAAAATATTAAAAATATGAATAAAAAAATACCAGAAAGAAAAACTCTTCACTGAGAACAAACAGTAAAATCAGTGATTCAGACAAGTATAAAGCTAGTACAAAGATTAAGAAACAAAAGTAAGGTCATGTGTAATTACATCAATACATTAAGAGACACACACAAAAGAAATAAAAAATAGTGACAAACATAAATGTAAAGGAAGTGAATAAAAATTGTAGTGATTTTAAAATGTGTTTGAACTAAGTGATCATCAACTTAAAATAAACTGCTATAAACATAGTTTGGTATATAAGAAGAACATGGTAACCACAAACCAAAAATCTATAAAAAATCTACAAAAAAAAATACAAAAGGAGCCAAAACACAACACTATAGAAAGACATCAACATGCAGGAGAATAAGAAAAAAAAAAAACAAAGAACTACAAAAACAACCAGAAAACAGTTAAATGGTAATAACTATATGCTTATCAATAATTACTTTACATGTAAATGTACTGAATATTCCAATCAAAAGACATGGGGAGGCTGAATGGATTAAAAACAAAACCAATACATATGCTGCCTACAAAAGACCTACTTCAGATCAAAAGACTCACATACACTAAAAGTAAAGGGATGAACAAAGATATTTTATGCAAATGAAAACAGAAAAAACTAAGGTAGCAATATTTACATCAGACAAAATCAACTTTCAAACAAGAGCTGTGACAAAAGATAAATGGAACTTACTTACAAGAAGACAACTCTAGATATCTACACACCCAATGTAAGAGCACTTAAATATAAAAAGTATATATTGATGAACATAAAATGAGAGATCAACAGTAATACATTCATAACAAGAGCCTTTGACACCCCAATGGAATCAATAGATAGATCACCCAGACAGAAAATCAACAAGAAAACAGAAACCTTAAATCACACATTAGACCAGATGGATTTAATTTATATTTTTAGAGTATTTTACTCTGAAGCAGCAAAATATACATTCTTTTCAAGCACACGTGGAACATCTTCCAGGATAGACCACATGTTAGACCACAAAATAAGTCTCAAAAAATTGAAGAAGATTGAAATGATACCAAGCATCGTCTCTGATCACAATGATATGAAATTAGAAATCAGTTACAAGAAGAAACCTGAAAAACAAACACACATGGAGGCTAAATAAGATGTTACTAAACAATAAATGAGTTAACAGAAAGACAAGGAATAAATCAAAAGATACTTTGAGACAAATGAAAAGGAAAACATAACACAAATCTATGAGACACAGTCAAAGCAATTCTAAGATGGAAACCCATAGCAATATAGACCTATCTCAAGAAATAAGAAAAATCTCAAACAATCTAACCTTATATCCAGGAAGCAAAAAAGAAGAAAAAGGCTAGGAAAAAAATTCAAAACTGAGAAGAAAAAAGGAAATAATAAAGAGGAGAGCCTAAATAAATGACATATAGTTTATAAAAACAATATAAAAGATCAATAAAATCGAGATCTAGTTATTTAGAAAAATAAACAAAATTGATCAACCTTTTATTAGGCTCATAAAAAAGAACCTAAATAAGTAAAATCAGAAATGAAGGAGGACACCAGAGAAATACAAAGAATTATAGGAAAATACTATGAACAATTAAATGCCAACAAATTGGGCAACCTGAAAGCAATAAATAAATTCCTACAAACATACAATCTTCAATGCTGAATCAGGAAGAAAGAGAAAATCTGAACAGACTGATAACTACTAATAAAAGTAAATCAGTAATCAAATTTTCCCAACAAACAAGTCCTGAACCATATGGCTTTCCTGGTGTATTTCACCAAGCATTCAAAGAAGAATTAATACCTGTCCTACTCAAACTATTCCAAAAACTTGAATATAATAAAGGAAGGCTCCCAAAGTTATTTTACGAGTTCAGCATTACCCTGATACCAACACCAAAGAAACTACAAATAAAAGAGAAAATTATAGGCTTATATATATCACTGATAAACATTTTTTTTTATAGTGACAGAGAGAGAGTCAGAGAGAGGGATAGATAGGGACAGACAGACAAGAATGGAGAGAGATGAGAAGCATCAATTATTAGTTTTTCGTTGAGACACCTTAGTTGTTCATTGATTGCTTTCTCATATGTGCCTTGACTGTGGGCCTTCAGCAGACTGAGTGACCCCTTGCTCGAGCCAGTGACCTTGGGTCCAAGCTGGTGAGCTTTTACTCAAACCAGAGGAGCCCACGCTCAAGCTGGCGACCTCAGGGTCTCAAACCTGGGTCCTCTGCATCCCAGTCCGATGCTCTATCCACTGCGCCACCGCTCAGTCAGGCTCACTGATAAACATTGATGCAAAAATCTTCAACAAAATACTATCAACCCAAATTCATCAATGTATTAAAAAGATCATACACATGACCAAGTGGTATTTATAACTGGGATCCAAGGCTGGGTCAGTATGTGAATCAAATCACATATTACACCTGTAAACAAAATGAAGGATAAAAATCATATGATCATATCAACAGATGCAGAAATAGCATTTGATAAAATCTAACATTCATTTATGATAAAAACTCTCAGCAAAGTGGGGACAGAAAGAACATATCTCAACATAATAAATCCTATATGTGACAAACCTACAGCTAACATCATCCTCCAGTGGTGAAAAGCTAAAAGTTTTTTTCTTTAAGATTAGAAATATGACAAGGATGTCTACTTTCGCTACTTTTATCTAACATAGTATTGGAAGGCTGAGCCATAGCATCCAGATAAGAAAAGGATATAAAAGGCTTCTGAATTGGGAATAAAGAACTAAAATTGTTGTTATTTGCAAGTGACAGGATGTTATATACAGAGAACACCAAAGAACCCACCAAAAATCTAATAAAAACTAATAAATAAAGTGACAGGAAACAAATAATATTCAGGTATCAGTTGCATTCATATACACAAATAACAAACTGTTTGAAAGAGGAATTAAGAAAATAATCTCATTTACAATTGTGTTGAATAGAATAATATACGTAGAAATAAATTTAACTGAGGAGGTAAAAGACCTGTATCCAGAAAACTATAAGAGAGTGAAGAAAGAAATTGAAAAAGACACAAGTAAATGGAAAGATATACTATGCTTATAGACAGCAAGAATTAACATCATTAAAATGTCCATACTACCCAAAGCAATCTAGAGATTCAATGCAATCTCATCAGAATACCAATGGCATTTTTCACAGAACTCAACTAAATAATCCTAAAATTTATATGGAATCACAGAAGACCCTGAATAGCCAAAGCAATCTTGAGAAAAAAAGAACAAAGTTGAACAGAAACAAACTCATAGATACAGAGAACAAACTGATGGTTGCCAGATTGGAGGGGGGTGAGGGGGCTGGGTGAAAAAGGTTAAAAAATTAAGAAGTACAAATTAGCAGTTATAAAATAGACATGAGGATGTAAAGTATAGCATAGGAAATATAGTCATTAATATTGTAATAATTATGTGTAGTATTAGATGGTTATTAGACTTAAGTTTTATGTCTGATCACTATGTTGTATACCTGAAACTAATATAATGTATATCAACTGTAATTAAAAAATTAAAAAAAAAAATTCCATAATAAAATTTTTGTTTTTTTGTTTTTTTGTGACAGAGACAGAGAGAGAGTCAGAGAGAGGGACAGATAGGGACAGACAGGCAGGAATGGAGAGAGATGAGAAGCATCAATTCTTCATTGCAGCTCCTTAGTTGTTCATTGGTTGCTTTCTCATATGTGCCTTGACCGGGCTATGGCTGAGCAAGTGACCCCTTGCTCAAGTCAGTGATCTTGGGCTCAAGCTAGCAACCTTGGGTCAAGCCAGCGACCATGGGTTCATGTCTATGATCCCACATTCAAGCCAGCAATCCTGCACTCAAGCTGGTGAGCCTGTGTTGAAGCTGGATGAGTCTGCACTAAAGCTGACGACCTCAGGATTTTAAACCTGGGTCCTCTGTGTCCCAATCCGATGCTCTATCAACTGTGCCACTGCCTGGTCAGGCAAAATTCAGTTTTTAATGAAATTAATTATAGTATAGCTATGCTATAAATTGTTATACAGTCATTAAAAATCATGCAATTAAAGAAAATGCACATGACAAACCAGTTATAAGCTAATATGTGCAATGCAATTTTAATCGAGTTCATACAAATTGAGAAAAAAACCACTGAATATATTTATAACACTGTGTAGATATAGATGTGAAAAAACCTAACTCCGTCTGTGTCCCAGATTTTATTTCATTTTTGACTCATATGCTGTGACCTTTGACCACCCTCACTGTCCTTAGCAAGCATTTCAAAGCATTTTAGTTGATGATTATCTGTGTTCCTTCAAATGTAGCCTTAAATATTTTTGTTCGAAATGGCATGACAACCAAGATAAATATCAAACTTGTGATAGTATCGATTATGAACTATTATTTATCACAGGACGCCTGATGTTATTGCATTGTTTCTCTCTTTGTTTTGTCAATCATTAGTACCTGAGTTATAATGTAAAAAAAATGTACTGCAACAGGAGTCTGGTAGTGGAGAATGATTTGTGCAGAACTGCCAGGTCATCTGTTCACACTGACCTTCTGTCTCTGTCAGTAAATTGCCCTATAATAGAGTCTGTTATATTCTATGGAGCTTCCTGGTTTATTTTTCAGTGGGAAGATGTCTTCTTGTTACACCGGCCATTTACACCTTTGCCGCAATCAGACAACCACAATATTATAGTCTTTGTTTGGTAGTATTATGGGTGGTGGTATTTATTTTCTTTTTGATGCTTTTCTGTAGATTTAGAAATTCCCATCAATCTCATACCACTTTTGTATTCAGAGAACAAATGGCTATTAAAAAATGTAGTTATATACTCAATAATTATTTACTCTGTACTTATCATGAACCAGCTATGTTAATGCTAGGGACATAGTAGTCAACACAAGACAAAAACTCCTTAAGTCTCAGAGATTATTTTCAGGATGGTGAGGGCACAGAGACAAACCAATAAACAAATTAAATATATAGTATGTCAGATAGAGATATGACATACTATATATTTTGGGAAAGAGAAAAAAAAATCAGAGAAGGGAGAAAGGTGTGCTAGACCTGGAAGGGAAGGCGATTTTATTTAAGGAAAGGCTGTATGTTGGGAAAGTATAATATATAAATTTCAATTGAGTGTATTTGAATTTCAAGTCCTTGCTGGTGGCCACTGGTGGTTATTAGGCCCAGAGCAACTCAGGCATCATCATATAATCAAAGAAAAGGCAGAATCTTTATTGCACAGGGGAAGCAGGTTAGCTGGTGACCTGAGTGTCAAGAGAGCCAACGGTACTAGAGGAAGCTCTGCAAGGAGCTTAAATTGTCCAGTTGTAACTATATAAAGTATTATTCTAATTAAGATCTTTGCACAAGCATTTGTGACAGAGCAGAAAATTGTACCTCAGCTTATATCTTTTGATATTGTACGGAAGCAAGTTTTGCCACCACAAAATGTGTCTCTCTGACATGAGGGTTATTTTATTTTGAAGAAACAAAAGACCAAGGAACAAGTTTTGACCTTCTTTCAACCTAAATTTAAGATAGAAGGCCTGTTCCAGGAAGAACTATCATCATAGAAAACCATAGCGTGTAACATGAACTGGGTGTGGTAAGCAGGCAGGAACCTAGTAAGATCAAAGTTCCCTCTGTGATCCACTGTCTCTAGATGACCCAAGAAACATTTGTTTACTAAATATATTTTTTTCACCTCCCTATGAATTGTCTTATTTCCCTTTGAAGTCCTGGGTCCTTACTTTTTCTTCCTTAGTCCAGAATGACATATATACCTTATTTTTCCTGTCTTTGGAATTTTCGTAGCTATATGAATTCTCTCACAAGCACATATTAAAATGTAATTTCCTCCTGTTAATCTGCCTTGTGTCATTTAACTCTTCCACCAGCCAAAAGAACCTAGATGGATAGAGTAAAATTTCCTCTTCCCTGACAGTAAGGATAGCTAGATGGATATATCAATAGATAAATGCTAGATAGATATATCAATAGATAAATGATAGATTGATAGATGATAGATATATAGATAGAATAAAATAAATCTCCATTCATTCACTTTTCTTAAGGCTTTATTTATTTATTTATTTATTTATTTATTTATTTTAGAGAAGAGAGAGAGAGAGAGAGAGAGAGAGAGAGATAAAGGGGGCAGGAGCAGGAAGCATCAACTCCCATATGTACCTTGACCAAGCAATCCCAGGGTTTTGAATTGGTGATCTCAGTGTTCCATGTCGACACTTTATCCACTGCACCACCACAGGTCAGGCAATTTTTATTCATTCACAATACCTGCTTTCCCCAGGAAAATGTGAATGCCCTCTTTCCTTTCTCCTTCCAGCGTGGATGACATGATGGTGATTATTAGAGGAATATTGACAAACTGATTCTTGCTAAAGCTTTACATGATTGCAGCAATGGTTTGCCTCTCTCAGAAACATTTGTGTTTAAAAAGAGGACCCCAAAGAGATGATAGGCAGACCCCAGAATAAATATTGAATGGTGTAATTTGAGTACTGAACATTTGAAGGTGAGTATAGGATTGGCCCGAAGTCCTTCAAACTGGTCACATGGCCATCTACAAACTCTGAGCCTACAGAACCTCAGCATAGATTTTATAACCTTGGTATCAATGAAAACAGTCATTCTTGTTCTTCATCCTCAAGGGCATAAAGCTCTAGAAGGAATTTCTCTCTCCACTGTCCCATGTCCAGAAGCTTCAGTCCTCCGTAGGGCACAGAAAGTTAGCTCTCTTCCACTTCCTTACCTCCACCTACAGACCAGGAAAGGGAGCATATAGGGATGGGGTAATTAAATCTGATGCCTTTTAAGGGACATCAAGACTATTGAATCCAAGCCTCTGGACACATATTCCAGTGGTTTCTACTACATATTAAGGATTAAAGAGAAATGGATTCAACACAATCACACATTAATTACCAGTGGCCCTTTGGCTTCTTACACAGTGTCAAAAGTTTTGAAACCCTCAAACTATTTTCCACTGGATATGGAAAGAAAAATACAGCAAGTAGGATAATATCATTTGTCAGTTTTATTTATAGTTTGTTTAGCTTGGCTGAATTAATGAGTACCTATTAGGCAGACTTGCAAGGATCCCATTAATATTCTTAAAGAATATCATACAGTTTAATCTCATGGTGGTAGAATCATAAATAACAGAAGCAAAAAAAAAAATTCCTTCAAGCTACTCAGATATGCATTTTTTTTCTAGCATCTACGTTTTACCAGTCAAGAATATTTTTGGTATTCAAAGAGCAGGCATTTATACAACACCTCTTATGTGCTTGTCATTTCAAGGAACGCATAGGGTTCCTCCTGTCTGAGACATGTGTGTCCTCTCCCTCCATCTGCTAAATTCTTCTAGCATTTTGCTGGTGGCCTTTGGGAGCACCTCCTATCTGCTCGTTTTCGTGTGGTTTTTTGTCCATGTCTTAGCCCTCCTTTGGGTTACAAGCTTCCTTAGGGAGCAGCTGTGCATGGTGCCGCTCCTTATTTCCTATAGTGCTTTGTTAGTGTTTCATATATGGTTGGGTGCTCAATAAACTGTTTCAAAGTAATAAACACCAAGAAAAAAGAAAAATATAAAAGTTTATAATAGTTAATAATGACAGAAATGTCCTCCCCCTCCCCCCCCAAAAGCACTTTCTCTGTGCCTGGCCTGGTACTATACTTGACACTTTCAATACATCAATCACGAGTGACGTCACGGAAATGGCGCCGTGAGCAGCGCGTCCGACAGCTCCCCCCCAAATCACAACAAATTTATCAACTAGAAACAGAAAAATTTATCCTCAGAGCATTCCGGAGTTCCACACAAACTGATAGCGAAAGGACTGTTATCACTTGAATCTGAGATACGAGGGTGTGGAGGAATCTACCACAGGGACGTTCTTTCAAACCACAAGGAAGTGCGCCTGTGTGCTATCAACAAGACCACCCTCAGATGCCGATAAGAAAGAGGAAATCGAATATTATGGATACAAAAGAAAGAGAGGTAACACAAATAGATGTGGAAAAATCTATGGAGAAAAGACTTAACATATTGGAAGCCTTGGAGCTAAATGACAGAGAATTTAAACTAGAAATCTTAAAAATACTCAGAGATATACAAGAAAACACAGAAAGGCAATATAGGGAGATCAGAAAACAACTCAATGAACACAAAGAATATATTACCAAGGAAATTGAAACTATAAAAACAAATCAAACAGAAATGAAAAACTCAATTCACGAGCTGAAAAACGAGGTAACAAGCTTAGCTAACAGAACAGCCCAGATTGAAGATAGGATTAGTGAAATAGAAGACAAACAACTTGAGGCACAACAGAGAGAAGAAGAAAGAGACTCAAAAATAATAAAAAATGAGAAAGCCCTACAGGAATTGTCTGACTCCATCAGAAAGAATAACATAAGAATATTAGGTATATCAGAGGGAGAAGAGAAAGAAAATGGAATGGAGAATATACTCAAACAAATAATAGACGAGAACTTCCCAAGCCTGTGGAAGGAACTAAAGCCTCAAATTCAAGAAGCAAACAGAACACCAAGTTTTCTTAACCCCAACAAACCCACTCCAAGGCACATCATAATAAAGATGACACAAACCAATGACAAAGAAAAAATTCTCAAGGCAGCCAGGGAAAAGAAGAGTACAACATATAAAGGAAGGCCTATTAGATTATCATCAGATTTCTCAGCAGAAACTCTACAAGCTAGAAGAGAGTGGACCCCAATATTTAAAGCCCTGAAAGAGAGGAACTTTCAGCCAAGAATACTATACCCATCAAAGCTATCCTTCAAGTATGAAGGAGATATAAAAACATTCACAAATACAGAAAAGATGAGAGAATTTATCAACAGAAAGCCCCCACTCCAGGAAATACTAAAGGGGGTTTTCCAACCAGATTCAAAGAACAAAAGAAAACAACACCACAAGTAACAGCTCCACCAAGAACACAATAAAACCAAACTTAAACTGTGACAACAAAGGAAAAAAAGGGGGGAGAGGATGGAGATTATCAGTAGCAAAGGACGATGAAGTGCAGAAATACTTATAAGATAGGGTACTACAATGAATATGGTAGGTACCCTTTTCATTACTTAATAGTAACCACCCTTAAAAAAACCACCACAAAAACACTTGACTTAAAAAAGGTAGCAACAGAGGAAAGAAGTATGGAACACAAACAAACAAAAACAAATGATAGAAAAACAAAAGAGAAGAATCAAACTAGATACAAAACTAACAGAAAGCAATTTATAAAATGGCAGTAGGGAACCCACAAGTGTCAATAATTACACTAAATGTAAATGGATTAAACTTACCAATAAAAAGACACAGAGTAGCAAAATGGATTAAAAAAGAAAATCCAACTATATGCTGCCTACAAGAAACACATCTAAGCAACAAGGATAAAAACAAATCCAAAGTGAAAGGCTGGAAAACAATACTCCAAGCAAACAACACCCCAAAAAAAGCAGGCGTAGCAATACTCATATCTAATAATGCTGACTACAAGACAGAAAAAGTACTCAGAGACAAAAATGGTCATTTCATAATGATTAAGGGGAAGTTGAATCAAGAAGACATAACAATCCTTAATATATATGCACCAAACTAAGGAGCACCAAAATATATAAGACAGCTACTTATTGACCTTAAAACAAAAACTAACAAAAATACAATCATACTTGGAGACCTCAATACACCGCTGACGGCTCTAGATCGGTCATCCAAACAGAGAATCAATAAAGATATAGTGGCCTTAAACGAAATACTAGAACACCTGGATATGATAGACATCTACAAGACACTTCATCCCAAAGCGACAGAGTATACATTTTTCTCTAGTGTACATGGAACATTCTCAAGAATTGACCATATGTTGGGCCACAAAGACAATATCAGCAAATTTAGAAAAATTGAAATTGTACCAAGCATATTTTCTGATCATAAAGCCTTGAAACTAGAATTCAACTGCAAAAAAGAGGGGGAAAAACCCACAAAAATGTGGAAACTAAACAACATACTTCTAAAAAATGAATGGGTCAAAGAAGAAATAAGTGCAGAGATCAAAAGATATATACAGACAAATGAAAATGAAAATACGACATATCAGAATCTCTGGGATGCAGCAAAAGCAGTAATAAGAGGAAAGTTCATATCACTTCAGGCCTATATGAACAAACAAGAGAGAGCCGAAGTAAACCACTTAACTTCACACCTTAAGGAACTAGAAAAAGAAGAACAAAGACAACCCAAAACCAGCCGAAGAAAGGAGATAATAAAAATCAGAGCAGAAATAAATGAAATAGAGAACAGAAAAACTATAGAAAAAATCAATAAAACAAGGAGCTGGTTCTTTGAAAAGATCAACAAAATTGACAAACCCTTGGCAAGACTCACCAAGGAAAAAAGACACAGGACTCAAATAAATAAAATCCAAAATGAAAGAGGAGAGATCACCACAGACATCATAGAAATACAAAGAATTATTGTAGAATACTATGAAAAATTATATGCCACCAAATACAACAACCTAGAAGAAATGGATAAATTCCTAGAACAATACAACCTTCCTAGACTGAGTCATGAAGAAGCAGAAAGCCTAAACAGACCAATCAGCAGGGAGGAAATAGAAAAAACTATTAAAAACCTCCCCAAAAATAAAAGTCCAGGCCCAGACGGTTATACTAGTGAATTCTATCAAACATTCAAAGACTTGGTTCCTATTCTACTCAAAGTCTTCCAAAAAATTGAAGAAGCAATACTTCCAAACACATTTTATGAGGCCAACATAACCCTCATACCAAAACCTGGCAAGGATGGCACAAAGAAAGAAAACTACAGACCAATATCTCTAATGAATACAGATGCTAAAATACTAAACAAAATACTGGCAAACCGAATACAACAACATATTAAAAAAATAATACATCATGATCAAGTGGGATTCATCCCAGAATCTCAAGGATGGTTCAACATACGCAAAACGGTTAACGTAATACACCATATCAACAAAACAAAGAACAAAAACCACATGATCTTATTAATAGATGCAGAAAAGGCTTTTGATAAAATACAACACAATTTTATGTTTAAGACTCTCAACAAAATGGGTATAGAAGGAAAATATCTCAACATGATAAAGGCCATATATGATAAACCATCAGCCAACATCCTATTAAACGGCATAAAACTGAGGACTTTCTACCTTAAATCAGGAACAAGACAGGGTTGTCCACTCTCTCCACTCTTATTCAACGTGGTGCTAGAAGTTCTGGCCAGAGCAATCAGACAAGACAAAGAAATAAAAGGCATCCATATCGGAAAAGAAGAAGTAAAGCTATCACTTTTTGCTGATGATATGATCCTATACATCGAAAACCCCAAGGACTCCACAAAAAGATTATTAGAAACAATAAACCAATACAGTAAGGTCGCAGGATACAAAATTAACATACAAAAGTCCATAGCCTTTCTATATGCCAACAATGAAATATTAGAAAACGAACTCAAAAAAATAATCCCCTTCACGATTGCAACAAAAAAAATAAAATACCTAGGAATAAACATAACAAAGAACATAAAGGACCTATATAATGAAAATTACAAAGCATTGTTAAGGGAAATCGAAAAAGATACAATGAGATGGAAAAATATTCCTTGTTCTTGGATAGGAAGAATAAATATAATCAAAATGGCCATATTACCCAAAGCAATATACAAATTTAATGCAATTCCCATCAAAATCCCTATGAGATTTTTTAAAGAAATGGAACAAAAAATCATCAGATTTATATGGAACTATAAAAAACCCCGAATAGCCAAAACAATCCTAAGGAAAAAGAATGAAGCTGGGGGCATTACAATACCTGACTTTAAACTATATTATAGGGCCACGATAATCAAAACAGCATGGTATTGGCAAAAAAATAGACACTCAGACCAATGGAACAGAATAGAAAGCCCAGAAATAAAACCACATATATATGGTCAAATAATCTTTGATAAAGGGGCCAACGACACACAATGGAGAAAAGAAAGCCTCTTCAACAAATGGTGTTGGGAAAACTGGAAAGCCACATGCAAAAGAATGAAACTCGACTACAGCCTGTCCCCGTGTACTAAAATTAATTCAAAATGGATCAAAGACCTAAATATAAGACCTGAAACAATAAAGTACATAGAAGAAGACATAGGTACTAAAATCATGGACCTGGTTTTTAAAGAACATTTTATGAACTTGACTCCAATGGCAAGAGAAGTGAAGGCAAAGATAAATGAATGGGACTACATCAGAATTAAAAGTTTTTGCTCAGCAAGAGAAACTGATATCAAAATAAACAGACAGCCAACTATATGGGAACTGATATTTTCAAACGACAGCTCAGATAAGGGCCTAATATCCAAAATTTACAAAGAACTCATAAAACTCAACAACAAACAAACAAACAATCCAATAAAAAAATGGGAAGAGGACATGAACAGACACTTCTCCCAGGAAGAGATACAAATGGCCAACAGATATATGAAAAGATGCTCAGCTTCATTAGTTATTAGAGAAATGCAAATCAAAACTACAATGAGATACCACCTCACTCCTGTTAGATTAGCTATTATCAACAAGACGGGTAATAGCAAATGTTGGAGAGGCTGTGGAGAAAAAGGAACCCTCATTCACTGTTGGTGGGACTGTAAAGTAGTACAACCATTATGGAGGAAAGTATGGTGGTTCCTCAAAAAACTGCAAATAGAACTACCTTATGACCCAGCAATCCCTCTACTGGGTATATACCCCAAAACCTCAGAAACATTGATACGTGAAGACACATGTAGCCCCATGTTCATTGCAGCACTGTTCACAGTGGCCAAGACATGGAAACAACCAAAAAGCCCTTCAATAGAAGACTGGATAAAGAAGATGTGGCACATATACACTATGGAATACTACTCAGCCATAAGAAATGATGACATCAGATCATTTACAGCAAAATGGTGGGATCTTGATAACATTATAAGGAGTGAAATAAGTAAATCAGAAAAAAACAAGAACTACATGATTCCATACATTGGTGGAACATAAAAATGAGACTAAGAGACATGGACAAGAGTGTGGTGGTTACCAAGGGTGGGGGGGGAGGGAGGACATGGGAGGGAGGGAGGGAGAGAGTTAGGGGGAGGGGGAGGGGCACAGAGAACTAGATAGAGGGTGACAGAGGACAATCTGACTTTGGGCGAGGGGTTTGCAAAATAATTTGATGACAAATTAACCTAGACATGTTTTCTTTGAATATATGTACCCTGATTTATTAATGTCATCCCATTACCATTAATAAAAATTTATTAAAAAAAAATACATCAATCACCTCATTAAATCACATCCCAGTTGGAAGAGGACAAGTTTGAGCCTTGCAGAGGTTAAATCAATATTAGCTTAATATTATACAGTCAGATTTAGGATATATCATGTGTGATTCTAAATTCCGTGGTCTTAACTTTTATATCACACATTCCAGAATTTTTAATGGTTGTTGAAGTTTTTGTATTCTTAGTTTTTATCATCATTACTATGATATCCTGTATGCCAGAACTTACTGTTAAAATTGCTGAATGTGCTAAAGGACCAAAGACATACGCTGAAGTAGATTGGGAGATTGCAGTATTGGCCCTTAATTCCCTACTATTGTGTCCTGAAGACTGTTGGGATCTTTATGAATATTCAAGACATATTTTAATAAAGTGAAATAGTGGTCTTGTTTCTCTTTCCTAGATACCATGGTGTTTAGCAGAAGGAGAGAATTACCAATCACAAAAGTGATCAACAATGCTTCTGAGTAATGGGACAAAGTAATATCCTGTTTAAGAGAGAACATTTGAGGCCCTGGCTGGTTGGCTCAGTGGTAGAGCATCGGCCTGGTGTGCAGGAGTCCCGGGTTCGATTCCCAGCCAGGGCACACAGGAGAAGCGCCCATCTGCTTCTCCACCCCTCCCCCTCTCCTTCCTCCTCTGTCTCTCTCTTTCCCTTCCGCAGCCAAGGCTCCATTGGAGCAAAGTTGGCCCGGGCACTGAGGATGGCTCTATGGCCTCTGCCTCAGGCACTGGAATGGCTCTGATTACAGCAGAGCAACGCCCCAGATGGGCAGAGCATTGCCCCCTGGTGGGCATGCCGGGTAGATCCCAGTTGGGAGCATGTGGGAGTCTGTCTGACTGCCTCCCCATTTCCAACTTCAGAAAAATACAAAAAAAACCCCACAAAAAAAACAACAACACAACAACAACAAAAAAGAGAGAACATTTGAGGTATTATTACACCTCAACTTTACTCTTGTACACACTTATTACCTATGAAGGTTTAGAAGTCTGCATAAGCACATGAAATACAAGATTGAATAGAATCGTGTGCCTTCCTTCAAAGTACAGCTGGGTAGACGATTGTAATGCATTTGTTGTATCTTATAATACAGGCTCATAGAAAGTGCTATGAGAACAGGTGTAAAAACAATTCTGTCTAATGATCAAGGAAAGATTTACATTGTCAGTGAAGAAGAGGTCTTCTGGGTATGTTGGTACTAGGGCTGAGGTGATAGCACAATGAGCAGCTGATTGAGGGCTTGATTCTGGGGTTTAGATAATCCTGTTAGAGTAATTGAAGCAAAGAATCTGGGGAGGTCCCAGAAGAAGATAGACAGTGAATGTATAGGCCACAGGTATTGGCTGGTGAGGTGAAAACAATAAGGAAGTCTGGTGGTAGGTAAAGAGTGGTGGGACAATTGGCATTAAGAAGCTTTAGCACAAGAAATGGAGCCCACACACAAACACCAGAGTTCAGAGTCAAGTTCTGGAAATTCCCATGGAACTTTGCCAGGGACCCTTAGGGCCTTACGTTTGTCATAAGGAAGATCAGAGCAAGACTAGCCTTAAAGCTGACTTAGCCTTGAACATTGATGCTTCTGGTAAGGGACTTGTTAAATCTTTCTTAAAACTGAGAAAGAATAAGATTGGCTTCAGAGTCTGAGCGAGTGTGGGCATAGCACAAGGCAGAGACTATAAAGAGTAATAACAAGCCTCAGCCATGGGGAACAAAGGGGGCCAATAAACTGCCAAATATCATGATAGATAATTCACTACACATTTCCTTGTCATCTTAAGACATTAACTGCTAAAGGTTTACTTAGCATTTTGTTTTGAATAATGACATTGGTGGAATAATTACTGGTATATCACCAGTAAGTCATGTGATAGTCCTGTCTATTACTATTGAAATGCTTATAAAATTTTTAAATATTTTTAGAATATGAAAGGTTTACAATTATGGTACCTTATTCTATCACCTGAAAAAAATTACTATAATATTTAATTAATTCATAGTTTTAGATAATTTAACAGGGGCTAGCCATCAGTTTATCTTTGATTGATTTTCTTTAACTATCATTTACTAGGCTAATTAAGTTGAGCAAGATTATAAGAAAAATGCTTAAATGACTTTTAAAAATATTTTTGAGTATTCTGGCCCTGGCCGGTTGGCTCAGCGGTAGAGCGTCGGCCTGGCGTGTGGGGGACCCGGGTTTGATTCCCGGCGAGGGCACATAGGAGAAGCGCCCATTTGCTTCTCCACCCCCACCCCCTCATTCCTCTCTGTGTCTCTCTTCCCCTCCCGCAGCCAAGGCTCCATTGGAGCGGGGATGGCCCGGGCGCTAGGGATGGCTCCTTGGCCTCTGCCCCAGGCGCTAGAGTGGCTCTGGTGCGGCAGAGCGACGCCCCAGAGGGGCAGAGCATCGCCCCCTGGTGGGCAGAGCGTCGCCCCTGGTGGGCGTGCCGGGTGGATCCCAGTCTGGCGCATGTGGGAGTTTGTCTGACTGTCTCTCCCCGTTTCCAGCTTCAGAAAAATACAAATACACACACACACACACACACACACACACACATATATTTGAGTATTCTTAAGTATCGATACTTTGAAAGCTACCATTTATATATCAATACTTAACTGATAATTAAATAGCAATAATCATGACTTATTCATAAAAGTAGTTTCGTTAGTGATATTCACTTGGCACATTAGAGATAACTCTCTGAATCGTTATGGATATTTATGACAGTTAGGACTCTTTCCATTTTAAGTAACAGAAGCTCAGCTTGAACAAGTTTGGGCTAAGAAGGATGATTTGTCACTTCTTAACTGCAGGAAGAACACCAGATCAGCTGGGTTCCTGCAATAACTGGAACCAGGAAAGGAATAAATTCCCTTATACAAGCTATGGATATCCTTAGTAGCAGGTCTCCACATTTCATTCCATCAGCACCTCAGAGAAACTACAACTATTTCTCTGTTCCTGAATTTAAAAAGTGTGATAAGTATTATGGTTGTCAAAAGTTGGGTCAGATGTTTATCCCTTGTCAAATCAGTATGGCCAAGGGAGTCAAAGTATTATGGTAGGGTCAACTTAACCACTCATGTATAGATTAAGTACTCTAATATAAAAATAAACTAATTTTTTAAGTGAGAGGAGAGGAGATAGACTCCTGCATGTCCCCCCATTGAGCCACTGGCTGTGGGAGGGAAAGAGAGAGAGAAGGGGGAGGGGGAAAAAGCAAATAGTCACTTCTCATGTGTGCCCTGACCAAGAATTGAACTCAGGATGTCTGCACACTGGGCCCACGTTCTATCCACTAAGCCAACTGGCCAGGGCTTAACTTTGTTAAAAAAGGAAACTTAAATTATGTAAGTAAATAAAATACATACCATGTAATAAACTTCAGTAATTAAAATTGTTCATTTACTCAAATATGTATGGATACTAAGGATCTAATGTGTCGAATACTTTATTAAACAATGACAATTTCCCTCCACACATTTATAATTTTATTATAATTCTAATAAAAACCCCAGATGAATATTTTAAGGACACTGAAAAGCTAATTATAAAGTTGATAAAGATGTTAATGTGCATAAGAATAATCTAAATATTTGTTTAAAGATGTCATTTTCAATATATGTATACATAATATATGATACAACTACAACATAAAGAAAGGATACATTTCAAGTGGTAAAATAAATTGTGATTTATTTCTAAATAAAGTATGTAACCACCAAAAAAACTATTCAAAATATGTAGTAAAAGCACCATAGATAAATTAAAATGTTCATATAGCCCAAAGAAAATTGGAAGAGGAGAAAAAGATGAATAAAAAGCTGAGGAAACAAATAGAAAATAAATAATAAAATGCTAGACCTAAGTACAAAGATATAAATAATTACATTAAATGTAAATGGTAAAGATAACTAATTAAAAAAGAGAATATTAGAATATATTTTTTAAAAAATGTGTCCCAATGATATGCTAGCTATAAGAAACATATTTTGGATATAATAATATAGGTGGATAAGATAATATAAGTGGATATGATAATGCATGGTAAAAGAATAACAATGTGTATCATGTCAGCACTACTAAAAGGAAACTGTTGTAACTATATTTATATCATACAAAAAATGTACCAGAGAAAAAGAACATGATATAATGGAAAAGTGGTCAATAAGACACAATAATCTTAAATATGTGTGCATCTGGCATAGCAATATTGAAAAGCATAAACAACTGGATTTAATTGATATTTATAGAATACCCTACACAACAATAGCAGACTAAGCATTTCATTCTTTTCAAGTATACATGGAACACATTCACCAAGATAAAACATAATCTTAACAAATTAAAGATATTCAATATTATGCAATGTATGTTTGCTGGTCAAAATGAAATGAAACTAATAACATAAAGAGATATTTGGATATTAAATAAAACACATATAAATAATCCAAAGATCAAAAAAGAAGTTAAGGAATATTAAAAAATATTTTTAATTAAACAAAATGAAAATGAAAAATATAAAAATATATAAAATGTAGTTAAGAGGGAAATTTGTAGCATTAAATACTTATATATATAAATATATATGTTTTTAAAAATCTAGTTTCGAATCAATAATCTTGATTTATCCTTAATAAACTAGAAAAATAAGACCAAAAATTTTACAAAGCAAGCAGAAAAAAATGAAGTAATAAAGTTATGAGTAAATATCAGTGAATAGAAAACAATAAGGTCTATTTAGGAATAGAGAAAAATCAATGAAACAAAAAGCTGGTTCTGTAAAAAGATCAATATTGTTGATAAGCCTCTAGCAAAAGTGACAAAGGAAAAAAATGAAAACATGCAAATTATACCTCCACAGACATGATAAGGATAATAATTTAATATTATGAACACTTATGTGAAGAATAGATCCCAGATTGCCAGGTATCTGGGCTGAGGGAAGAGTGTGAGTAAAATCAGAGAGCACAGGGTGATGGAGCTGTTCTCTATCCTGAATGCGGTGTAGATTACAAACATCTATGAATGTGTTCAAATTTATAGAACTGTACATCAAGAAAAATAATTGATTTTTACATTATGCTAATTTTATAAATAAAATAAAAAAAGTAAACAGTGGGGTTAGACTTTAATTCATCTCTTAAATATTTGCTTTCCTTGTACTTCTATGTTAGAGAGAATAAAAAGTACTAATTCACCTTTACTGAATTAGTAATTTCTGTAGGCCAGAAAATAACATAAACAATATTAACTAAATACTGGGAGAAAATATTTGCAACATATTCAATAGGCAAAATCAATATACAGAACATATAAAAGCTCCTTTATATAAAAAAGAAAGGAAAAATATCAATAAAACGAATGCACAAAAAATTTGAAGAGGCAATTCCCAGAAGATAAGACTGAATGGCCAATAGTATATGAAAAGATGCCCAACCACAATAGTAATAAGAAAGATGTACATCAAAACAACAATGAGACGTTTCTCCCATTAGAATACCCAAATTAAAAAAGATGTGTAATATCAGTTTAAGCAAGTATGAAGAAATTGACACGTTCTTCCTTTGCTGGTGGGAGAGAAAACTGGTGGCACCCTTCTGGAAGACACTTCGGCAGTTTCAATAAAAATTTAAAAGCGATACTCTTTTACCCAACAATTCCATTTCTAGTCATCTTTCCTAAAGAAATATAATACTTGCCCATATGGATAAAGATGCATGGGTAAAGATATCCATTGTGATATTATTTGTATTAACTAAAAATTATAAACAAGATAAATGTTTATTGGTAAGAGGTTTAATGAACTATAGTAATCCATATTAAGAAATGGTATTGAGACACTAAAAAGAGTGAGATATATCAGAATGCACTGACATGGAAATATCTCCTAGCAGATTGTGAAGTGAAAAGGCAAGGAACAGAACAATGTGTATAACATGATAATAATTTATTAAAAAAAAACAGTTATATAGGTATATATACATATATATCATACATGTATATACATATATTACATGTATACACACATACATAAATGTGTAAATGTAAGAAAAATGGTCAGGAGTGGTAGTGAGCAGTGTGAATGGGTACAATATCAGTGTTCTAATAGAAAATTAATTCAATTTAACTTTCTTAAATTAGAATAACTTGAGGAGAGTTTAATAACTGGATTATGGGAAGGCTGCATGGAAACCCCAAGGGGTAGTGCAATGCCCTGGGTTAGAAATAGCAAGAATGTCACTGTCCCTAAGTCTAAGGGACAAAGGCAGAGAGCAGTTCCTGGAACAAGGAGAGAATAATGGAACAAGGCTACATGAGTGCCATGGTCAAGGGACACAATCTATGACAACCACTCAGAGAATAAACCAGCAGAGTAAAAACTCTGACCGACTTCATTTTCCTCCTTCCTTCTATTCTCCTGTCAGGGTTCTTCACTGCCTGAACCCGTCCAGAGAAAGAGGCGAGAGAGCCCATTGACGTAACTTACATAGGCCAGCTGGTGTGGAGCAGAGATCAGGGTAGAGAAGGGAAGAGAGTGGATCTGCAGGGGCAAGTGCAAAGCTTTCTGTACAGGTACTCTTATGTTTTATTCTACATTCTTCCATGTTATGTGACTCAATAATAACAATATATTTCATGCGTAATTTTTTCTGTAAAAAAAGTAGTGAGGAGGAGTAAAAAGAAGACAAATATATGGTGACAGAAAATGAGTTTACTTCGGGTGGTGGGCACACAACACAATCAACAGTTCAAATGCTATGGAGATATTTACCTGAAACCTATGTACTCTTATTGATCAATGTCACTCCATTAAATTCAAATTCTCAATAAAAAAAAAGTAGTGTCATGTTCCCCCATCTTTGGAGTATTCCAAGCTCTGAATTCATAGCATCCTCATCCAGTGGGTAGGAGAAACTTGAGGTTTCCTACCAACATAAGAATCTAAACAGTTCTGATTGAGTGGGATGTGGTAAACACTTGTGTTGCCCACCCATAATCAATTACTCTTACCTCCTTTCTAACAGCCCTTGGTTTTGTTAGGCATCCTCCGATCTCCTCATTGAAGCCTCAGGGAAAGCTATCTGCCCCAGAGGGAGACTGACTGATCTAGGGGTGATCCCACTCCCCTTTCCAGTGATAGGAAAAAGGCAGATGACTCAAGAAAGGAAGCCTTTTGGAGGGACATTGAGAAAGTCTTCCTCACTCCTAGAGAGCCACACGGTCAGACAATATCTGATTCCCTCTGATTGAATTAGATCTGAATATGGTGACTGAAGCTGCTGCAACGACCTTGCTCCCAACAGAGGGGATAGCAGATCTCAAGATGCAATGACTCTGGGATCAAGTTTGAATCAACAAGCATGTGGATCCCACTATTTCTGGACTTGCAGGTATATAAGCCAAAGCATTGTTTTCACAAACAGTGTCTGTTCCTTGGGGCTGTAGGGAAAGGAAAATTACTCTCTCAGGTTCATTTCCAGGGGTCCTGCAAATTAGAATGACAAAACATAGATTAGCAAGAGAAAAACAAACAAAAGTTTTTTAATGTGTGCATTGTATATACTGCTCACAAAATTTAGGGGATATTTCAAAATGAATATTAAGCTATAAAACATCCCCTAATTTTTTAAAAAAATTATTTCGACAATTAATTTTAATGGAGTGACATTGATTAATGATAGACTATAGATTCAAAGAAAACATCTCCAGATCATTTTGACATTTGATTATGTTTATTACCCATCACCCAAAGTCAAATTGTCCTCTGGCAACTTTTATTTGGTTTCTTTTATGCCCCTCCTCTCCCCTACCTCCTCCTTCTCCTCCCTTCCCCTCCCCCTGGTAACCACTGCACTTTTGTCTATGTCCATGAGTCTTAATTTTGTGCCCCACTTATGTATGGAATCATACAGTTTTTAGTTTTTTTCTGATTTACTTATTTCACTCAGTATAATGTTATCAAGGTCCATCCATGTTGTCATAAATGATCTGATGTCATCATTTCTTATGGCTGAGTAGTATTCCATACTGTATATGTACCACATCTTTATCCACTCATCTATTGAAGGGCTTTTTGGTTGTTTCCATTTCTTGGCCACTGTGAACAATGCTGCAATGAACATGTTGCTGCATGTGTCTTTACATATCAATGTTTCTGAGTTTTGGGGGTATATACCTAGGAGAGGGATTGCTGGCTCATATGGTAGATCTATTTTTAATTTTCTGAGGAACCACCATACTTTCTTCCATAATGGTTGTACTACTTTACCTTCCCACCAACAGTGAATGAGGGTTTCTTTTTCTCCACAGCCTCTCCAACACTTGTTATTACCTGTCTTGTTGATAATAGCTAATCTAATAGGCATGAGGTGGTATCTCATTGTAGCTTTGATTTGTATTTCTCTAATAGCTAGTGAAGATGAGCATTTTCTTGTATATCTATTGGCCATTTGTATTTCTTCCTGGGAGAAGTGTCTGTTCATGTCCTCTTTCAATTTTTTTATTGGGTTGTTTGCTTGTTTGTTGTTAAGTTTTGTGAGTTCTTTGTATATTTTGGATATTAGGCCCTTATATGTGCTGTCGTTTGAAAATATCATTTCCCATTTAGTTGGCTCTCTGTTTATTTTGTTGTCAGTTGTTTTTTTTTTTTTTTGCTGAGCAAAAACTTCTTAGTCTGATGTAGTCCCATTCATTTATCTTTGCCTTTACTTCCCTTGTCTTTGAAGTCAAATTCATAAAATGCTCTTTAAAACCAAGGTCCATGAGTTAACTACCTATGTTTTCTTCTATGTAATTTATTGTTTCAGGTCTTATATTTAGGTCTTTGATCCATTTTGAATTAATTTTGGTACAAGGAGACAAACTGTAGTCGAGTTTCATTATTTGGCATGTGGTTGTCCAGTTTTTTTTATGACAAACCATCAGCTAATATCATATTAAATGGAAAAAAACTGAAGACTTTTCTTTTAAAATCAGGAACAAGACAAGGCTGCCCAATCTCTCCACCCTTATTCAACGTAGTGCTGGAAATCCTAGCCAGAGCAAGCAGACAAAGGAAGAAATAAAAGGCATTCATACTGGGAAAGAAGAAGTAAAGGTTTCACTTTTTGCAGATGATATGATCCTGTACATCAAAAACCCTAAAGACTCCACAAAAAGACTATTAGAAACAAACCAATACAGTAAGGTCGCAGGATACAAAATTAATATACAGAAGTCTATTGCCTTCCTATATGCCAACAATGAAACATCAGAAAATGAACTCAAAAAAAATAATCCCTTTTACAGTTGCAACAAAAAAAAATATCTAGGAATAAACATAAAAAGAATGTAAAGGGCTTATATAATGAAAACTATAAAACATTGTTAAAGGAAATTGAAAAAAATACAATGAAATGAAAAAATATTTCTTGTTCTTGGATAGGAAGAATAAATATAGTCAAAATGACCATATTTGTATATTACCCAAAGTAATATACAAATTTAATGTAATTCCCGTCAAAATTCCAATGACAGTTTTTAAAGAAATGAAACAAAAAATCATCAGGTTTATATGGAACTATAAAAAAACTCGAATAGCCAAAGCAATCCTAAGGAAAAAGAATGAAGCTTGGAGCATTGCAATGCCTGACTTCAAATTATATTTTAGGGCCACGACAATCAAAACAGCATAGTATTGGCAGAAAAACAGACACTCAGACCAATGGAACAGAATTGAGAGCCCAGAAATAAAACCACATATAGATGGTTAAATAATTTTTGATATAGAAACCCAAAACACACAATGGAGAAAAAAAAGCCTCTTTAACATCCCCTAATTTTTGTGAGCAGAATATATATGGGAGAAGTCAGTGATGAGTAACTCTAAGGGTTGACTGGAACTTGGGCTCATATGATGTCTTAGAAAAGAACAATTAATTTGCAGTGACAAGATGATGGAGAAAGACTTTGAGCTTCTAGGGTTGGCAAATTGTGGGATGCTAACTATAAGAAAAAACTAATGGAAGATAAGGGCTAGTCAGTAAGGTTTGTTTGTATAGATTCTTTCTCAGTGGCATCTCCTCTCCAGTGATGCAGTTGTTAAACTTTTCCTAGTAAGGAGGTGGGGGAGGGGGGCGAGAACACCTTCACAAGAAGAATTTGTGTTCTGCTTTAAGGCAGATGGGGTGAGGAGGAACAGAGAGCTCATCCTCTGCTTTTTCTCAGTTGCCTTCAGCTCACAATAATCTTTATGTTGAGATGGTATATTTCAGTGTGGCATACCCAGAACGTCTTCAGAGCTCAAAGAGGATCTTACTTGAGAACTCATTGGTTCCCCCGGGGCCATGTTAGAGGCTTTCAGGTCAGGCTGCTTCCAGATTTCTCCAGAAGGTACCCCACACCCCATTGCTACTCTCTGAACCCAGGCATCAGGCCCCAGGGTCTGGGGTACTTTGCATGTACTGACTAGAAATTTTCAGGCCAATATAAATAGATCTGAAAAACATGATAATTTTGAGGTACCACATTTTTCAAGATTCACTTTAGAATTAACATTAAGCTTTAATGAGTTAAAAAAATAATTTATGAGTCTTTTTAAATTTTTTTATTTGTAAAGGAATATTTATTTCATTTTAATAATAAAGTGGTTCTAAATATTCTTTATTGAAAATATGGAATATAGAGAAAAGTAAAAAGAAGAAAATAAGTGTATCCCTAAATAACTACTGTTAGTATGTATGTACTATATATACTGAATCATTATATATGCATATAGTTATATATATATATACTTTTAGCTTTTTCTCACAGTTATGGGTTTTGTTTGTCTCACTAAAATGAAATCAAAGCTTAGCTATTGCACTGTAAGATGTTTTTGTCATTAGTTTATAATAACACAATTATCTAACATCTGGTTTGATAGTATGGATGTAACATAATATATTTACCCATTTTCTATGCTGCTCAGCATTTAGATTGGTTCTGATTCCTGAAGTCTTTTTGATTAAAAAAGAAAGAGAAATTTATGGGAATGAGAGAGAATTTAGTATTCAAATGTTAAATTTGAATAGAAAATTGGTATTGCTCCTAAGAGTATAGTACCCAGGGAACCAATAACTTAATTTCTCTGTACACTGTGTTTCTCTACTGGTATTTCACAACAGCCTCCCATCGACTGCAAGCAGGCAGAACTGAGAGGCAGGTCCCTGGACCCAGCAGTCTAATTTTACATGTCAAACTTAATACCTATATCAATGTCACTGTGTGGAGTTGGACTTTCAAGTAATCACTCTCTACTTCCAGTTTGTTCAATAGAATTGGAAAACACCATGTTTTCTAGACATTCACCACTACGACTGATGCTAGAGGGCACCTGGGGAGCCCAAGGGTGGCCTCAACTCAATAACGGGCTCCAGGTCCTTGTTACTGCACAAGAAAACATTTGAGAATGAGATGGAAAGATTCAGCAAAGTACAGCAAACTTATTAAAATGAAAGTACACACTCAAAAAGTGAGAGTGCCTGACTAGGCAGTAGCGCAGTGGATAGAGCATCAGACTGGGATGCAGAGGATGCAGGTTTAAAACCCCAAGGTCAACAGCTTGAGCATGGGCTCACCAGCTTGAGTACGGGGTTACTGGCTTGAGTGTAGGATCATAGATGTGACCCCATAGTCACTGGCCTGAGCCCAACGAACACTGGCTTGAGCCCAAGGTCACTGGCTTAAGCAAGAGGTCACTCATTCTGCTGTAGCCTCCAGGTCAAGGTACATATGAGAAATCAATCAATGAACAACTAAGGTGCTGCAACGAAGAATTGATGCTTCTCATCTCTCTCTCTTCCTATCTGTCCCTCTCTCTGTCTCTCTCATTGTCTCTGTCACACACACACACACACACAAAAGAAGTGAGAGCAAGTGACCTCAGAGAATAAGACACCCAAATGGTGTCTGGGTGGAAGGTTTTTATTAAATGTAGGCGAGAGGGGGATAGGGTGGTCCTTGGCTTCTGATGCTGGTGGGATTACTGTCAGGGTGACCATCAGAGTGGCTCATCCTTGTCCCTCCTCACCACATAGTGATTTTTTTTCCTGGAACTGACATGATTATTGGGGGCTGAGGGGTGGACAGAGTGGTTTGAAAACCACAATGCAAATTTATTATAATATTATAATGACCCTGCTGGTCACTTTTAGGTCAGTATGACTGCCAAATCTAGTTGAGACTAGTTTTAGTTGGGAAGGGGATACAGGAGAACAGGTGGTCCATAGAAGTCACATCTGCAGTATTCCAGCCAGGAGAGAAAAGGGGAGGAGTAAAGCTTGAGGCTTTTCCTCCCTGTTCTAACTTTCCTACCTAAAGACTAAATTGGCATTCCCAATAGTGAGAGACTCAAAGATGTTTCAAGACCTGTTTTTGCCATGGCAGTTTATTGTGGTAGTTCATCAACAAAATTCATCTAATGATAAAAATTATAACTCATAATATTTCTAGTATTTTGCAGTGTGCAAAGAGACTTCACCTATTTGATTTGACTACCACCTCTGTCCTTTGAGATAAGTAGGCAGTTGGATGAAGGTGCCAGGGAAATCTGCCTCTTCAATCTCCTGCCTTCCTTAACTCCAAATTCCACCCTCACCGGATATGAAGCCAGTAGCCATGGCCACCATCAGAGCTGCCTGGCCCATGCAGGTTCACATTAGATTCAGACAGACAGTAATGAAACAATAAAGCCAAGAACTGCCTGACCAGGCAGTGGTGCAGTGGGTAGAGTGTCAGACTGGGATGCAGAAGACCTAGGTTCGAGACCCCGAGGTCACCAGCTTGAGCGTGGGCTCATCTGGTTTGAGCAAAAATTCACCAGCTTGGACCCAAGGTCGCTGGCTCAAGCAAGGGGTTACTCGGTCCGCTGAAGGCCCATGGTCAAGGCACGTATGAGAAAGCAATCAATGAACAACTAAGGTGTCACAATGTGCAATGAAAAACTAATGATTGATGCTTCTCATCTCTCCGTTCCTGCCTGTCTGTCCCTGTCTATCCCTCACTCTGACTCTTTCTCTCTGTCTCTGAAAAAAAAAAAAAAAAAAAAAAAAGCCAAGAACTTGTGGGCCATCATCTTTAGTCGTAGCTTGCTCCCAGTGGGCAAGTAATACACACAATGGGAAAACACTTCCTTTCCATTCAGGGCTCCCAAGGCCACTGACTTATCCGAGTTTCCTAGAACCAAAGGTTTCTAGCTCACCAGCCTTATTCACCTCTCTTCCCCATCTCCTTCCTTCTCCCTGCACAAACTCTGTGCAAACTGGCTTCTTCCTCAGCACTCCACCATCTTGACTGCTTCTCCTGGCCTCCTCCATGTGGCTTTTCTCTGTTTTCCCCTCTAATGCTAATTTCAGGAACCGAGAGAGAGCAAGCTCCTGGTCTGCCCTACTTTATAGTGTAGAAACCAAAACCTTTAATCCAATATACAAACAAGGAAGTCTCTAATACAAAGTCACTAACCTGAGGCATGATGGGATTGCACCATCCCACATGAAAAAGGGTGGGAAAGCCTTAGTCCTAAAACCAAGCCCCAGGCTACAAGGATCCTGCCTACCCACAGCCCTCCCCCAACACACATTAATATAATCACGCCCATACCAAGCAAGAAGGGAAACTAATATAATCACCTGGGCAATGGGCTCTCACGTGGGCAGCACCATCTTTAACAAAGTGAGTATAATATATTTTATCTGTCCAACACTGGACAACACCTGCTGGTAATCATGGTAGCCATGCTTTGAGACACCTGTGTTTAGAGCAGGGGTCAGGAACTTATGGCTCACAAGACAGATGTGGCTCTTTTGATGGCTGCATCTGGCTTGCACACAAATCTTTAATAAAAAAAACAATACTGTTAAAAATATAAAACATTCTCATGTATTACAATCCATTCATTTCCTACTGCTCATGTTCATGGTTGCAGGTGGCTGGAGCCAATCACAGCGGTCCTCTGGGGCAACACCAAATTTTTTTTGGATAATGCATATGTACATGGGTCATTGTGAGGTCAGGAAATAAACTTTCTTTTATTCAAGTAGTCAGCTAGCTAATTGCAGAAATCCTTTTGATGAAGAAGATGGCTAAAAGAAAAAAAGATGAGGAGTATCATACTTTTCAGCAGGAATGGACAGAGGAATTCGCCTTTGTAGAGAGAGCAGGTTCTGCAGTGTGTTTTAATTTCAATATGCAATGATAAAATTGCATCGATGAAACAGTCAAATATAAAGCGGCACTTTGACACACACCATACTACATTTGCATCGAACTATCCATCAGGGGACAGCAGAAAGAAAGAATGTCAAGAGCTACTGTGCAGAGTGCAAGCTAGTCAGCAGCAACTCCGTGTTTGGACCCAACAAGGTGACTGGAATTCGGCTAGCTTTGCTGGTGCTTTAGCAATTGTGAGAAACGGAAAGCCATTCACAGATGGGGAGTATGCCAAATCATTCATGCTTGATGTTGCCAATGAACTTTTTGATGACTTTTCAGATAAAGACAAGATAATCAAATGAATAAAAAACATGCCTCTGTCAGCAAGAACTGTTCACAATCATACCATCATGATGGCAAATCAAATTGAGGCAACACAAGTGAAGAATATAAATGCAGCACCCTTCTTTTCTCTAGCTTTGGATGAGTCAACAGAAGTAAGCCATTTATCCCAGTTCAGCCTGATTGCAAGGTATGCTGTCGGTGACATACTATGTGTGGAAAGTCTTGCTGTTTTGCCTATGAAAGAGACAACAAGAGGGGAGGATTTATTCAAGTCTTTCACTGAGTTAGCTAAAGAAAAAAATCTACCGATAGATAAACCTATTTCGGTGTGTACTGATGGTGCTCCGTGCATAGTGGGGAAAAAACAGAGGATTTGTAGCGCTTTTTCATGAACATGAAAAGAGATCCATCCTAAGTTTTCACTGCATCCTACATCAGGAGGCGCTTTGTGCTCAGATGTGTGGTGAGCAGCTTGGTGAGGTGATGTCGCTGGTCATTTGGGTGGTCAACTTTATTGTTGCCCGAGCTTTAAATGATCACCAATTTAAAACACTGCTGGATGAAGTTGGGAATAATTATTCTGGTCTGCTTCTGCACAGCAATGTGCATTGGTTGTCAAGAGAGAAGGTGCTCAGCCATTTCTTGGCTTGTCTGAGCAAAATCCGGACTTTTCTTGAAATGAAAAACGTCAAGCATCCTGAGTTAGCTAACACTGAGTGGCTCCTGAAGTTCTACTATCTCGTGGACATGACTGAACATCTGAACCAGCTCAATGTGAAAATGCAAGGCATTGGTAATACAGTCTTATCCCTTCAATAAGCAGTGTTTGCATTTGAAAACAAGCTGGAACTCTTCATCACTGACATTGAAACAGGTCATTTACTACACTTTGAAAAACTGGGAGAGTTTAAAGATGCATGCACAGCAAGTGACCCTGCTCAACATCTTGATCTCCAGCCACTAGTGGGCTTCACATCTAATCTCCTGCAGTCATTCAAAGTGCACTTTGGAGAATTTCATGAGCGTACTTGTCTTTTTTTTTTTTCTTTTTCATTTTTCTGAAGCTGGAAACAGGGAGAGACAGTCAGACAGACTCCCGCATGCGCCCGACCGGGATCCACCTGGCACACCCAGCATGGGGCGATGCTCTGCCCACCAGGGGGCGATGCTCTGCCCATCCTGGGTGTCGCCATGTTGCGACCAGAGCCACTCTAGCGCCTGAGGCAGAGGCCACAGAGCCATCCCCAGCGCCCGGGCCATCTTTGCTCCAATGGAGCCTCGGCTGCGGGAGGGGAAGAGAGAGACAGAGAGGAAAGCACAGCGGAGGGGTGGAGAAGCAAATGGGCGCTTCTCCTGTGTGCCCTGGCCGGGAATCGAACCCGGGTCCTCCGCACGCTAGGCCGACGCTCTACCGCTGAGCCAACCTGCCAGGGCTGTACTTGTCTTTTTAAGTTCATCGCCCATCCACAGGAGTGTGCAGTGGACAGTGTCAACCTGAGTTACATCCCTGGTGTCTCCGTCAGAGATTTTGAGCTACAAGCTGCTGACCTGAAGGCCTCAGACATGTGGGTGAATAAGTTCAAGTCACTGAATGAAGATTTGGAGAGACTTGCACGACAGGAAGCAGAGGTGGCGAGCAAACACAAGTGGGGAGAAATGAAAAACTTCAACCCTCAGACCAGCTGATTGTCAAAACTTAAAACACGCTTCCTGTCATGTATCACACACTGCAGCATGTGAGTATTGCTGTACTGACAATGTTTGGCTCTACGTATGCATGTGAGCAGTCTTTCTCACATTTAAAGAACATTAAGACCAACCTATGATCACGTTTAATGGAAGGAAGTCTCAACGCCTGCATGAAGCTTAACCTCACCATGTATCAACCAGACTACAAAGCCATCAGCAAAACCATGCAGCACCAGAAGTTGCATTAATGGTAAGAAGTACTTTATTCATCATTGGTTAGCAACAGCATAACAACATTATTAAAAAGAATTCAGAGGCTTATTGTACTTTAAAAGTGTTGGTCTTACATAATATGTACACATTTACTTGTATGGCTCTCATGGAATTACATTTTAAAATATGTGGCATTCATGGCTCTCTCAGCCAAAAAGGTTCCCGATCTCTGATTTAGAAAAATCTTATCTCTGGCATTTTTCATCCAGCCTCGTGTGGCAGGCTTGCCGGTGTCTGGATTTTGAAAATGGGTTGGTCACTTTTTTAGCTTTCTTTTCTTCTTCATGTGTAAATAGTGACTGTTCTGGTCTTCAAGGACTGCTTAGCTGTGAGATTTGGCCTTCTAGCAGAGCGAGAAGACCTATTAAACTTAATTAAGCTTAAGCAGTACGCTGCAGTCCAGATTTCTACAGGGTACAGGCACTAGCCCAGTTAACAGTAAAATGGTCTCTGCTCCCACTTGCTACTGTTATGTGTGTGTGTGTGTGTGTGTGTGTGTGTGTGTGTGTCCCTGCAGATCTTCTTCACCCAAATCTCACCAGTACTTCTTTTTTGACAGAGACAGAGAGAGGGACAGAAAGGAAGGGAGAGAGATGAGAAGCATCAACTCTTTGTTACGGCACCTTAGTTGCTCATTGATTGCTTTCTCATAGGTGCCTTGACCAGGGGGCTACAGCAGAGTGAGTGACCCCTTGCTCAAGCCAGCGACCTTGGGCTCAAGCTGGTGAGCCTTGCTCAAACCAGATGAGCCCGCACTCAAGCCGGTGACCTTGGGGTTTTGAACCTAGGTCCTTTATGTCCCAGTCCGTCACTCTACCCACTGCGCCACTGCCTGGTCAGGCTCACCAGTACTTCTAAGAGTAGTAATTTATGCTCATATCACAGAGAAGGAGACTGAGACTCAGAACCAGCTGGGCCTTGTCCAAGGTCACAGGACTGATAATAATAGAACTTGACCTAGCTCTCAGGGCTTCTGCTTTTTAGTCACCACATCAGCTTTCTAGCACTTTCTTGAGAGGAGGTCCACTCTGGCTATTCTTTCTCTTGTTAATAAACAGTGGGAGGAGCCCTTCCGGCAGAGTGCAGATTTCCTGTCAGCACTCCCTCACCACATATCCTCCCCTTCCCTCCTGTGACAGGGCCTGAGAATAAGGCTATTCTTTTCCAAAGCAGAAAATTTCAGTAACGAATTTCTGGCTTCTGTGTTGAGGGCTGACGCGGACGGTGGTAGTTTTCAGCAGCCGTAGAGAAGTATCAGGATAAATATATTTAAAAACCCTGGCTCCAGAGCACCTCTCCTTGTCTCTCAGCACAGTTTCCTCTCTTTCATTTCCTTGCATGACTTCTTAGGCTTTGTTTATCACTGAGACACAAGTGTTTTGTTTGTACCTACTGAATCTTCTCTAAGTACCATGAAAATAGATGGCATATGAGCAGTGTTCCAATTGAACTTTCAACCTCTGTTCAACCTGAGGACCTGGCTGATATTTTACTCATTTCCAGTTCCTTTCTAACAAACTGTAAGAAAAGTTCTTTGTGTCAATTAAGAGAAGCAACCTGTTTTCACCTAATGATAATTCAGTTCAGCCCTTCTTGTTTGCTTTTTGTCTCATCACAGATGGTGGGTATTTTTTTGCTTTTGCCAGAAATAATGGCCTTGTGTTTATAATGAAAACAAAATGTATATGTTGCAATACAGATTTTAAAAGCTGAAGCTGAAATATGCTTTCTTCTCTTGGTAATATTACTTTTTATTACTCCTTTCTCTATTTTCTAAAAACCCACATGGTCTATACATCTGACTCATGAAAAGAATAATAGAAGTGGAAAACTGTCATTTTCCTCAAGAAATAGCTTTCTTCCCACAATCGTAAAGCAGACCATTTGACTTTTATTACTCAGGTTTCAAGCCCCTGAGCACACTCCCCTACTCGCTGCAGACTTTCCTCATCTGTCAAGTTGGGCGAACTCAAGCTACACATTACTATCAACGGGAAGTGGTCAATGAAGTCAGTCTTTGTGACTCCACAAATAATCCCTCCAGCAGTGTGAGGTTGCCATTGTAATTTCTTTTTTCCTAAACCCCTGAATTCTTTGATGCAGTCTCTCTCCACACAGTGTTTGTGGACTGAGCACTGGTGGGCAGAGAGCCAAAGGAAAAGCCGCAGTCTGTGGCCTTACAACAAACCTGAGAAGGTACTGCGCAGGTGAGGTACACATGTGGATGCCAGAGATCTTCACACCTTTTTCAAAGTCGTTAGCATTTTGTTTCTGACGGAGGCCCAAGGACAGGGGGAGGGTTATGTGCAGTAATAAAGCGAAGATCAGATGCCTGGTTGCTTTGTGTTGTCATACCACTGTTTTTTTCACTGTGCTGTCATGCAATCGTCTTGGAATCTCTCTGATGTTATCTTTATTTCTTGCAAATGCCAGCCCCCAGATGTGGTTTATCAGGCTACTTGTCATGGATGTGCTTTCCAGAGCCTCATGATGTAAGCTTTCTATGTGATTTGTAATATTAGGTGAGCAGAGATTTTACATGATACCCTTAGCTATTTGCAGCCCCCATCCCAGCATTCTCAGTAGAGGGGATGGCCAGCTGAGAAAAAGAGAGTGCTTTTGAAGATCTCAAAGCTGAAGGCATTGGGGCAAATGTCCTTTCCAGGGAGGTCCTCCTCAAACTCAAGAGAAAGAGCAGTGAACAACCGTAATAGTGGAGGTGGACTCATTGGTGGAAGTAGGTCTTCTGTGGCTGATGCTACTCACTTTGGGGGTCATCAACCTCTTGTGCGGTGAACTGTAACACCCTTCTGGTTGTCAGCAGAGGCGAGCCAGTGGAAGGGATCTCGGAGTCCTTTTAACAACCTCTACAGCAGCCATGGGATTAAATACCACTGTAATTGTCACTTCTGCTCCTTAGATCTGGAAGAGGCACACACAGCTCCATTCTGGAAGGACTTGGAACCAGTAACTGGAAAGACTAGCTTTAAATTAGAAGTTTTGGTGGATATGCTCATGTTCAGCAGCAGGTGGTTGTTTTTACTTAAGGATAAATGATGGCCTGACCTGTGGTGGCGCAGTGGATATGGGAGTTGATGCTTCCTGCATCATATGGGCACATATGGGAGTTGTGCCCATATGGGAGTTGATGCACATATGGGAGTTGATGCTTCCTGCTCCTCCCCCTTCTCTCTCTCTCTCTCTCTCTCTCTCTCTTTCTCCCCCCTCCTCTCTAAAATGAATAAATTAAAAAAAAAAGGATAAATGAAAAACAGCTGAGTTATTGCCAATGAACTTAGGTGCTACCATGAGTTGTACTGTGTCCTCCAAACAAAAGTCCTACCCCCCAGTGCCTCAGGATGTGTCCTTACTTATGTGGGGCTGCTGTGTTAGGCTTGCTCGTGGGTTTACCGGCTGCAAGCACTTTGCTTGATTGGTGCGTGAGCAGGTGGCAGAGGCACGTGAGCACAGCCTATATAAGGCTCTGGGTGCCTCCCCTGGGCGGCGATTCTCCCAGATCACTTTCCCACCCTGTGGTGCTCCCTTGCCCTTACTGCGAATAGCAGATTTTCCTTTGTATATCAGCTCTTTCCCTTTTGTTGTTTATTTGCTCACCTGTCATTGCGAGTCTTCAATGAACGAGCATGGTCCGATGCTTCCTGGCTCTGCAGTTTCTCTACCGTCTGCCAGAATCCTATGTGAACCTGCCTGGCCTCGGTCACCAGCATTACAACTTGAAAATAGGGTCTTTACAGTGTTGATGAAGTTAAGATGAGGTGAAGAGGATGGGCCCTAATCCAATATGATTGGTGTCCTTATAAAAAGGGGAACTGTGACCACAGAGACATGCACACAGGGAGAACAGCATATGAAAATGAAGGCAGAGATTAGAGTGACGCATCAACAAGGCAAGGAGTGCCAGAGATGGCCAGCAGATCATCAGAAGCTAGAAGAAAATCATGGAACTGGTTCTCCCTCCCTTACAAGAAACCAACCCTGCTGACACCTTGATCTTGAATTTCTAGTGTCCAGAACTGTGAAACAATAAATTTCTGTTATTTAAGAAGTAAGATGTTACAGCAGCCCTGGAAAACTAATACAGGTGATAAACTAACTATAGAAAAATAACTTAATTCTGAGCAAGATCAGTTACTGCAGAGATTTCTATTCTCTGGTATCATACAATTGATGTGTGGCATTGGGAACACGGTACTTTATGCCATTTTCAGGGTTATAATCACAGTAATTGCACTGTGTTCAAACAGGATACCAAAGGCCAGCTTTGAGGCATGGTTGGTGAGTGTAATGAGATAGTGTTCTCTCTGTTGAACTAGCAGCCCTCTCCTTGCGTGGTGCCTGCCCTTTTGTCCTTTACTCATCTCTAGGGCTTTTCTCTCCTTCAAAAGGTTGCATCTGCTTTGAGGATGAAATGTTTACTTAGCTGGCATCCTGGGTTGGAGTATTGAAAGAAAAGAAGAAAAATTATTTCAATTTTCCAGTCTTAAACTAAATTTTGATATTGCAGTCATAACCTTAGCAAACAATTTTCCTATGATGTTATAAGAAATCTCAACCACTGAGCAGGAGCTACAATTGTCTCCCCACCCCCACTCTGTTTTCTTTTTTGTTTTGAGTGTTCTAACCTCTGCTGGAGGCACGCTGAGCTGCTGAATCATTAGAATGGACACTTACTCCAATGGTATCTGCTCTGAGTAAAATGGTTCTTTGAATGATCTCCTTTTGTCACATCAAGAGCTAAGCCAGTCAGTTAACATAGAGGAAATATTAAAGGCAATACTTTTTTTTTTTATTAAGATAAGGAAGTAGATAATCCACTGCTCCCCCCCTCCCCCCCCCACACACACGCTTAAACACTAAAGTGAAAGAAGTCAACAAAGTCTTTTTGAGAATAACATAAGAAGGGAATTGATTTTAAAGCGCACAGATGCTGCTGATATGATATCTAGGAGAATGGGAACCTAGGACGCTTTAAACTCAACTTTTTCACCTTCTGCTGAAGTACTACCCACTTTTTTTCCCATTCATTTCAGCCTGTTTGCTAAAATACCATCTATCCACCTCATCTGAGAAAGCTCACAGGCAACAAAGAAACTAGGGTAACTTAAAGGAGGCCAAATCATGCTACAGAGTTATACTGAAGATCAGACACTGTTACAGAAGAGAAAGAGTTTATCTGCCAGGTGCTAGCATAGCCGAAGACTAATTGCCAAGAATTGCAGTGGAGAAATATTTGATTGTGAATGGCACTACCCAGGAGAATGATAAGCTAATGCTCAAAAGCTTGAACTCCCTGATGGTGTGTTGGTTATTGTAAGATGTAAGGCCAGGAGCCGCCATCATGGCCATTCACATGCAGGTTCCCATTGGATTCGGACAGATGGTAATGAAACAACAGAGCCATGAACTGGTGGGCCATTATCTTTAATCCTAGCTTGCACCTGGCGGGAAAGTAAAAACACACACTGGGCTCCAAAACCCACTCATTCAGTGCTCACAAAGCTATTCATTTATCCGAGTTTCTTAGAATCAAAGGTTTCTAGCTCACCATCCTTATTCACCTCTGTTTCCCATCTCCTTCTCCCTGCACAAACTGGCTTCTCCTTCAACACTCTGCCATCTTGGCTGCTTTTCCTGGCCTCCTCCACTTGGCCTCTCTCTGCTCTCCTCTCTAATGCTAATCTCAGAAATCGAGAGAGCAAGCTCCCAGTCTGCCCCGGATTTATAGTGCAGAAATCAAAACCTTTAATACAAAATACAAAATAGGGAAGTCTCTGACACAAAGTCCACCCCACATCAAAAAGGGTTGGAAAGGTTTAGTCCTAAAACCAAGCCCCAGGCTACAAGGATCCTTCCTGCCCATAGCCCGCCCCCAACACACATTAGTATCACCTGGGCGATGGGCATCCGCGTGGGCAGCGCTATCTTTAACAAAGTGAGCATAATATATTTTATTTGCCCAACATAAGGCCAGTGGACACTACTGTTGTGGCCATGCAGGTTCTCATTGAATTCAGGCAGAAGGTAAAGAAACAGTAGAGCCAAAAAATGGTGGGACATTCGGTTTATTAAAGTCTCACACTGGCCAATGAGTGAATCGGTAGGGAAGACCATTTCTCTCTCATTCAGAGCTCTCAAAGCCCTGAAGCATTCTCCGGTTCCACAACCCAGAAAATCTTCTTTGGTCCCTCCTGGATCACAGGCCCCCATCAGCCTCAGTGGAACTCCCAACACCCCTCAGCTCAGGTTCCACCTCTACACTCTTTCTGCCCTCCCAGCAAAACAGGCTGGAACAACTAAAACCTCTTTTCCAGCAAACATTAGCAAAACAATGGCCCCTTCCAAGCAGGAAGGTAATCATTTTTTTTTTTTTTTTTGTATTTTTCCGAAGCTGGAAACGGGAGGCAGTCAGACAGACTCCCGCATGCACCTGACCGGGATCCACCCGGCACGCCCAACAGGGGGCAATGCTCTGCCCATCTGGGGCGTTGCTCTGTTGCAACCAGAGCCATTCTAGCGCCTGAGGCAGAGGCCACAGAGCCATCCTCAGCGCCCGGGCAAACTTTGCTCCAGTGGAGCCTTGGCTGCGGGAGGGGAAGAGAGAGACAGAAAGGAAGGAGAGGGGGAGGGGTGGAGAAGCAGATGGGTGCTTCTCCTGTGTGCCCTGGCCGGGAATCGAACCCAGGACTCCTGCACCCCAGGCCAATGTTCTACCACTGAGCCAACCGGCCAGGGCCAGTAATCAGCAATTTAAAATCTGCTGCCCTAAGGGCAAGCACCTCAGCCTTTCACAGACTGTACACACAGTGCTGCCCCAAGCCATTGCAAAATATAAGCGAGTAAACTTAAAAAACATTTGTTAAAACTTATTTGCCCAACAGTTATACATTATTAAGGTGACCAACTTTTTTACAATGAAAAGGAGGACAAAAAAATTGAAGTAAACAATATTGTAAATTAAAAAAACCCATTTTATTCATTGCAACTATAATATGATAAATGCATAATAAAACATTTGTAATATTTTATATTGTAATTATGTTTACATGCCTGTTAATTTTTTAAAATAATTGTAAGAAAAAAGTACTCATTTAGATACAAATATGTCACATGACACACAATGGATCAGCTCTGCATCGATTGAATACAGACCTTTACAGATTAGTCTTCCAATATGTTGGGCAGATAAAATATATTATGCTCACTTTGTTAAAGATGGTGCTGCCCACATGGAAGCCCATTGCCCAGGTGATAATATTATCCTTCTTGCTTGAATGGGCATAATTATATTAATGTGTGTTGGGGGCAGGCTATGGGCAGACAGGATCCTTGTAGCCTGGGGCTTAGTTTTAAGACTAAGCCTTTCCCACCCTTTTTGATGTGGGGTGGTACACTCTCATAAGGAATCCCATCTCATAAGTGACTTTGTATCAGAGACTTCCCTATTTTGTATATTGGATTAAAGGTTTGCATTTCTACACTATAAAGTGGGGCAGACCAGGAGTTTGCTTTCTCTTGGTTTCTGAAATTAACATTAGAGAGGAGAACAGAGAGAGGTCACATGGAGGAGGCCAGGAGAAGCAGCCAAGATGGTGGAGTGCTGAGTGAGATGCCAGTTTGTGCAGAGTTTATGCAGGGAGAAGGAAGGAGATGGGGAACAGAGGTGAATAAGTCTGATGAGCTAGAAACCTTTGATTCTAGGAAACTTAGATAAGTGACTAGCTTTGTGAGCACTGAATGAGTGGGTTTTGGAACCCAGTGTGTGTTTTTACTTGCCTTCCGGCTTCAAGCTAGGATTAAAGATGATGGCTCACCAGTTTTTGGCTCCGTTGTTTCATTACCGACTGTCTGATTCCAATGCAAACCTGCACTGGCCAGGTGGCTGCGATGATGGCCGTGCTTACTGGCTTTACACAATATCAAAAAGGAGGATATGTAGGAGAACACTTTTCAAGGGAGGACAGAACTTACAAAAGAAGGACTGTACTCCCTAAAGTAGTGTAAAGCCAGAAGCCAGGGCCAGGGCCATGCAGGTTTGCATTGGATTCGGACAGTCGGTAAAGAAACAACGGAGCCAAGAACTGATGGGCTGTCATCTTTAATTCTAGCTTGCACCCGGTGGGCAAGTAAAAACACACACTGGGCTCCAAAACCCACTCACATTCAGTGCTCACAAAGCTACTGACTTATCTGAGTTTCCTAGAATCAAAGGTTCCTAGCTCACCAGACTTATTCACCTCTGTTCCCCATCTCCTTCCTTCTCCAGCGTCAAACTGCACAAACTGGCCTTTCACTCAATACTCCGCCATCTTGGCTGCTTCTCCTGGCCACATGGCCTCTTTCTGCTCTCCTCTCTCTGCTCTCTCCTCTAATGATAATATCAAGAACTAAGAACAAGCTCCCGTTCTGCCCCTATTTTATAGTGTAGAAATCCAAACCTTTAATCCAATATACAAAACAGGGAAGTCTCTAATACAAAGTCACTTATCTGGGGCATAATGGGATTGTACCACCCCACATCAAAAAGGGTGGGAAAGGCTTAATCCTAAAACCAAGTCCCAGGCTACAAGGATTCTGCCTGCCCATAGCCTGCCTCCAACACACATTAATATCACCTGGGCGATGGCCTCCTCGTGGGCAGCGCCATCTTTAACAAAGTGAGCATAATATATTTTATCTGCCCAACAAGTAGGATGATTAATCACCTTAACATTATATAGGGCAAGTCACAAGACACCATGGGTTAGGGGTTCAGGGTTTAGCTGAGAGCTGATTGGTTAGAGGTGAGGTAAGAGTGATGAATCATTTTTTCAGATCTTGAGGACAGTTCTGAGATCTGTTCCAGTGTCTCTCTGTTTGGCTTACTGGGAAAGTAGACAAAGGATTGTTCCACTTTAAGGCTCAGGAGCTGAATGATGCCTTAGGTCACAATCTTATCTTTAGCCAGTCAGATGTCCAGATCTTAGTCAAGTTCTGGCTACTGTCTTCTGCTGCCTCAGGGGTTGCTAATTATCCTAGGGGAAGGTTAGGTCTTTGAGGGGTATAGACACACATAGAGATGATTTCTAGAGCTGGGATTTAAAGCTAAATTTAATCAAAGGTTATGAGGACCATTGGTTTCAATATCCCTTTGAGGTAGGCAGTTAGACAGACATGAGCATAGCAAAGACTGTTGGCCAGGCAGAGAAGGCCACCCAGGCAGAAAGCGCCAGGTGTCTAAAACCTTACCATTGTGCTGACCTTTCCTCCCTTAGCTGGTCATGTGGTTTAAACCCCCTGACCTTTAATAGCATTGGTCAAATGGTTTGCACCCTCCCCTCACCTTACCTCCCCTGGCACATTGCTAGTCATGTGGTTTTAGAACCCTGTGGGTCAAATAAGTTTGCAAATATGATGTATATGTTTGCTCGCTTATAGTTTGCATTGGGTGTGGGAGACAGGCTCTAAGCAGGCAGGGTCCTTATAGCCTTTTAGTCTTAAAACTAAGCCTTTGCCACCCTTTTAATATGAAGATCTTCTCAACACTAAGCTCTTCCCCACACCCTTGACTGTTGCATGATGTGGGGTGGTGAACTCTTATGAGGAATCCCATTTATGCCTCAAATAAGTGGCTTTGTATCAGAGACTTCCTTATTGGTATACTGGCTTAAAGGTTTTAATTTCTACACAATAAAATAAGGGAGACCAGGGGCTCACTGGCTCGGTTCCTGAAATTAGCATTGCAGAGGAGAAGCAGTCAAGATGGCAGAGTGCTGAAGGAGAAGCCAGTTTGTGCAGAGGTTATGCAGAGAGAAGGAGATAGGGAATAGAGGTGAATAAGGCTGTTGAGGTAGAAGCCTTGGATTCTAGGAATACTCAGGCAAGTCATTGGCTTTGGGAGCCTGTAGAGCCAGGAGCCACGGCCAGGGCCACTATCACAGCAGCCTTCTGGCCTATGCAGGTTCACATTGGATTCGGACAGTCAGTAAAGAAACAGCGGAGCCACAAACTGGTGGGCCATAGTCTTTAATCCTAGCTTGCACCCGGCGGGCAAGTAAAAATACACACTGGGCTCCAAAACCCAATCACATTCAGTGCTCACAAAGCCACTGACTTATCCGAGTTTCCTAGAATCAAAGGTTTCTAGCTCACCAGCCTTATTCTCCTCAGTTCCCCATCTCCTTCCTTATCCCAGATACAAACTCTGTACAAACTGGCATCTCACTCAGCACTCCACCATCTTGGCTGCTTCTCCTGGCCTCCTCCACGTGGCCTCCTTCCGCTGCTGGCTCTACTCTCTCCTCTAATGATAATCTCAGGAACCAAGAGCGCAAACTCCCGCTCCTTCCCTATTTTATAGTGTAGAAACCCAAACTCTTAATCCAATATACAAAATAGGGAAGTCTCTAATACAAAGTCACTTCTCTGAGGCATGATTGGATTGTACCACCCCACATCAAAAAAGGGTGGGAAAGGCTTAATCCCAAAACCAAGCCCCAGGCTACAAGGATTCTCAACACACATTAATATCACCTGGGCGATGGCCTCACGTGGGCAGCGCCTATTTTTAACAAAGTGAGCATAATACATTTTATCTGCCCAACAGAGCCCTGAATAAAAAGGGAAGTGTTTTCCACTGTGTGTATTCTTTCCCCCGCCAGGTGTGAGCTAGGATTAAAGGTAATGGCCCACCAGTTCTTTACTGTGTTGTTTCATTACCATCTGTCTGAATCAAAGGCGAACCTGCATGGGCCAGGCAGCTGTGATGGTGGCCGTGGCTGCTGGCTTTACACACCCTCTTAGAAAAAGAACAAGGGGCAAGAGAATAGTCTCATGAGACTCCCATACAAGTCCTTGCACAACCACTCTGTTGGTCAAATAAGTTTGTAAATTGATATATTTATATATGTTTGCTTGCTTATAGTTTGCATTGTGGGGAGACAGGCTATAAGCAGGCAGGATTCTTATAGCTTAAGGCTTAGTTTTAAGACTAAGCCTTTCCCACCCTTTTTGATGTAGGATGGTGCACTCTCATGAGGAATTCCATTATGCCTCAGATAAGTGACTCTGTATCAGAGACTTCCTTGTTTGTATATTGGATTAAAAGGTGTTGATTTCTATACTATAAAGTGGGGCAGACCAGGAGCTTACTCTCTCTCGGTTCCTGAAATTAGCATTAGAGGGGAGAGCAGAGAAAAGCTTCATGGAGGAGGCCGGGAGAAGCAGCCAAGATGGTGGAGTGCTGAGGGAGAAGCCAGTTTGTGCAGAGAGAAGGAGATGGGGAACAGAGGTGAATAAGTCTGGTGAGCTAGAAACCTTTGATTCTAGGAAACTCGGATAAGTCAGTAGCTTTGTGAGCACTGAATGAGTGGGTTTTGGAGTCCAGTGTGTGTTTTTATTTGCCCGCTGGGTGCAAGCTAGGATTAAAGATGATGGCCCACCAGTTTTTGGCTCTGTTGTTTCTTTACCGACTGTCTGAATCCAATGCGAACCTGTATGGGCCAGGCGGCTCTGACGGTGGCCGTGGCTACTGGCTTTACACACTCCCTTAAGCATTAAGTACTAGAAATAACATCTAGGCTAGTGTTTCAGCTCCAGCCCCAGAAAAGCAGCAAAGGCAGATGAAGGGAAGCCATGGCTAACCTTAGGACCAGCTATGTTGACTAATGACCCCCAGCCTGGTACTGATCAATCAATCAGTAGAGACCAATCAATCAGTAGACACCAGGATTCAAAAGGACATACCTGGGGAACTGATAAATATTCTATTGAAATAATCCCCTTGGACCTCCTCTAACACCTAAGGGTTAAAAACACTGAGGATAGAGGACCCAGTGCAGTCTCTATCCCAGGAGCACGCCTGCACCCCCCTCCCTTCCCCCCAGCCCCAAGTGCGTTTTACTTGCCTCTCTCTTTCTCCTAAGCTCTAAGGGACCCTAGGAAACTTGTAACCAGGGGAGCAGTGGGCAGCAGCAGCTCACTCCAGGCTAACTCCCTCATCCTGTCTCCAAGGCCCCCTTTTGTCTGACTTTCTTTCTGCATGGCCAAAAAATTCTTCCTCTAGTTGCTGCTCTTTGTCTTTTGACTGGATTCTTTCCTTCAAGAAGACAAGAATTGAGTTCTTATTGGTTCACTAGTAACACCTCCTCGTAGGTTTACCACTGTGGACCATTTCAAACATCTCTGATATACCCTCCCCCCAATTCAGTTTACAGTTGTAATTCATGCCCACACAGCCAGGATCAAACAGCCCAGAATAATGATCTCCACAATTCTGAGAACATAAACTGCTGGTTAAAAACTCAACAGGACTAGAATTTTTCACTGCAATTTAAAGAAGACTAAGGAATTCTTTTAACACAGAGGTCACAAATTGTCAGGGATTGTAACAATCTCTCCAGCAAGCAAACTTCCCTCTTACAGTTTTTGGAGGTGGGGTGAAGAGTGAAGCCTACCGTGAAAGCAGCAGACCAGCTGTTACACAGATGCCATTGTCAGGCTGTGACACCAATCTCCAGTCACTTCGATTCCTACACTTCAATGGTCTTGGTACCTGCTTCACCCATCTGTTTTTCTGTTCTATTTTCACTGTTATTCATCCTAGTTTTCTATGGAATCTTTCATGATTTAATTTTATCTATGGTAAGATTAATCCATCCTAATTTGGAAACCTTTATTTATGCATAGCCTCAACAGAATGATTGTTTTATTATCCTAACCATGAAGGTTTTTATTCCTTTATCATTCACAAGTCCTTTCACCATGCCTTTGTTTTTGATTATTTAAAAAAAATTTTTTTTTCAGAGACAGAGTCAGAGAGAGGGATAGATAAGGATAGACAAACAGGAACAGAGAGAGATGAGAAGCATCAATCATTAGTTTTTCGTTGCGACACTTTAGTTGTTCATTGATTGCTTTCTCATATGTGCCTTGACTGTGGGCCTTCAGCAGACTGAGTAACCCCTTGCTCAAGCCAGTGACCTTGGGTCCAAGCTGGTGAGCTTTGCTCAAAGCAGATGAGCCCGCGCTCAAGCTGGCAACCCCGGGGTCTCGAACCTGGATCCCCCGCATCCCAGTCGGACGCTCTATCCACTGCGCCACCAGCTGGTCAGGCTCACTGTGCTTTTTGGCAAAGCTCTTGACTTGCTTCTTTCTTCCTGCAAAATTCATCGTCTTTGTGTATCTAGCCATAAATAATTAAATGAAAGAATCTTTTATTATTATTATTATTATTATTATTATCCATAAAGAAAAGAAATGACAAGGCCAAAGTGAAGTCACTTACCCCAGGGCAACAAACCAAGGCTTAATTGCAGTTTTAGCCCCTTCCAGGATTGTGATCCTTAAATTAATTTGAAGTTTCCTTATTAGTGAGGAAACTGCCCCATAAGACCCCTAATGCCCTTCCCCTAAGAAAGGTGATTCTGCCTGAGACAACCTTTTCTTTCTTTCTACTAACTGTCTTGTCTTGCCCAATTTCTGCCTATGAAAACCTTCCACTTTTCACAACTTCTCAAAGTACCTCTTTATTCACTAGACTTGATGCTGCCTGATTTGTGAATCCTTCAGTAACGCCAATTAGATCTTTAAATTTACTCTAAATTTTTATTAACATATCTAACATCTGGAATTATGCCTCTTGCAGCCACACGTTTACATTTCCAGTCATTACTGTAAGGTATTTTTCCCCACCGAGGAAGAAGGAAGGGTGTAGCCATGGAGTGTGGATAAGCAAAAGCTTTATTTAGTACAGCGCATCCTGCCCTATGAGGTTCTCTGGTCTGGGAGACGGGGGCCAGAGAAGTCACATGGATGAAACCACATGGGGGATATTTAAAGGGTCGTCTAGGGTGGAGGTGAGTTGATATGACGTGGCAAAATCTCACTGGCTGATGGACAGTGTTGGGCAGATAAAATGTATTATGCTCACTTTGTTAAAGATAACACGAGGAGGCCGTCGCCCAGGTGATATTAATGTGTGTTGGGGTGGGCTAAAGGCAGGCAGAATCCTTGTAGCCTGGGGCTTGGTTTTGGGATTAAGCCTTTCCTACCCTTTTTGATGTGTGGTGGTACAATCCAATCATGCTTCAGAGAAGTGACTTTGTATTAGAGACTTCCCTATTTTGTATATTGGATTAGAGGTTGTGAAGCTACACTATAAAATAGGGGTAGAACGGGAACTTGCCCGCTTGGTTCCTGGGATGATTAGAAGAGAGAGCAGAGGAGAGCAGAGGAAGGCCACGTGGAGGAGGCCAGGAGAAGCAGCCAAGATGGTGGAGTGCTGAGTGAGATGCCAGTTTGTGTAGAGTTTGTATTTGGGATAAGGAAGGAGATGGGGAACAGAGGTGTTGGGCAGATAATGTATTATGCTCACTTTGTTAAAAATAGGCACTGTCCACATGAGGCCATCACCCAGGTGATATTAATGTGTGTTGAGAATCCTTGTAGCCTGGGGCTTGGTTTTGGGATTAAGCCTTTCCCACCCTTTTTGATGTGGGGTGGTACAATCCAATCATGCCTCAGAGAGGTGACTTTGTATTAGAGACTTCCCTACTTTGTATATTGGATTAGAGGTTGTGAAGCTACAGTATAAAGTGGGGGCAAAACGGGAGTTTGCGCTCTTGGTTCCTGAGATTATCATTAGAAGAGAGAGCAGAGGAGAGCAGAGAAAGGCCACGTGGAGGAGGCCAGGAGAAGCAGCCAAGATGGCGGAGTGTTGAGTGAGATGCCAGTTTGTGTAGAGTTTGTATCTGGGATAAGGAAGGAGATGGGGAACAGAGGTGAATATGTCTGGTGAGCTAGAAACCTTTGATTCTAGGAAACTCGGATAAGTCAGTGGCTTTGTGAGCACTGAATGTGACTGGGTTTTGGAGCCCAGTGTGTGTTTTTACTTGCCCGCCGGGTGCAAGCTAGAATTAAAGACTATGGCCCATCAGTTTTTGGCTCCGCTGTTTCTTTACTGACTGTCCGAATCCAATGCGAACCTGCATGTGAATGGCCACGATGGCGGCTCCTGGCTTTACAGACATTCACTCTTTTCCAAAAAACTTCTGGGAAGTTTCTTTTGGCACTCATGGTTGTGGGTGGTTCTAGACAAGTTCCTGGGTCTGGTTCCTCATGTGACCTTTCCCCATTGCCCACCACCTTACAATGACATATTGTAAGGTGAGTATTCATCTTAGCTCTTACAAAGTATGTATACAGTCTTTTGATGCCCTGCTGGGGTCCAGCCTCTGGTTTCTGATATCCAGCAGTGATTGGGACTTTCATGTCCTCCTTGAATTACTCTATATCTAGTTTTACAAATTCCATTTTCTCTTTTCTGTTTAATCTTTTATCTATGCAGATCAAATTGCCTTGTCAAAAACATCTTTTAAAAATATTACCTATTTGCTTATTTTTGTTATACTTTACAAATTTGATCAATGCTTAAAAAAAAAACCAAACTTCTTCTTAGGGTCTTATATAAATGCATCAAATAGCATCAGGCTTGGAAGACAGAACTTCTCAATCTTTGATTTATTTGTAAAATATCCCAGAGTAGAGGAATCCATTAAGATCCTGAAATAGTGTATAGCAGTAGAGAGCACATGGGGACACATTTAGCAAACAATAATGACAATTATAGAAACAAAGAGAGAAGCTGGGAGAGGCATCCCCTGAGGCTGGGAATTAATTGAAGGCGGGAAGTCACCAGAACAGACAGGTTAGCCGCCCTTTCTTGCCCTCAGCTTCTCTTACAAATGTCTTGTTACTGGCAGTAAATCAAGGCAGAGAGAGTCTAGAATAGAGATTCTCTTTCTCACAATGTCTTGTTTTTGTTTAAAAAAATAAAACTGCTATTGCATTGGGTGTTGCTCATTCTTAAGGGAAGTGCCTGTGTAACATTTAGATATCTTTTGAAATCTATACATGCTCTTTCTACCTGCTGTGCTCAATATTAGAACCCAGTGTCATCATTAAGGGAAAATAGCAACCTTTGTTTTCTCCTCCAGGCATATATTGCACTGGTTTCTTGTTTCCAGGAAAAAAGAAATCTCCATTATTTTCTTAGATGAGGGATGCCTGACCAAGCCTTTGGTGTCTCTGGCTCTTTTAGTGCTCCAGCACTGGATACTCCATAACTGAGGTTCGCAGGCATGATTTCCTTCATGTATTTGAAAGTCCCTCATGAAGACATCAGGGTATTTACTGTAATGGATGGTTTTCATTCTCTGTGTAATAAAGGCACATTCCTGAGGCAGACATTTCCATCAGAGATGGCAAACATCAGAAGTTTCAAAGGTTTAGTTCACATGTATATCCAAGTTTTCAAAGCTTGGCAGCATCTCTGGGATTTGAAAACTAGATTGGAAATATGAGTTATATACTTTATACTTCTTTTTGTTTTCTTTTTTTCTTTTTTTTTTATGTAGATAGAGAGTCAGAGAGAAAGACAGATAGGGACAGACAGACAGGAACGGAGAGAGATGAGAAGCATCAATCATTAGTTTTTCGTTACGCATTGTGACACCTTAGTTGTTCATTGATTGCTTTCTCATATGTGCCTTGACCGTGGGCCTTCAGCAGACTGAGTAACCCCTTGCTCGAGCCAGTGACCTTGGGTCCAAGCTGGTGAGCTTTTGCTCAAACCAGATGAGCCCGCGCTCAAGCTGGTGACCTCGAGGTCTTGAACCTGGGTCTTTGGCATCCCAGTCTGACGCTCTATCCACTGCGCCACCACCTGGTCAGTACTTTATACTTCTTGACTTAACCTGCATTTATACATTGCATTTTTCTATCTTTAGACATATCAGACCAGAGTTTTGAGGAAATATATATATATTTTTATATATATATAAAAGATTTTTAAAAAAGCTTTGTGGTTTATTAAGATATGTTAAACATTTTGGTTGTGGGATTGTGGGTCAAATAGGTTTGCAAATATGATGTATATGTTTGCTAGCTTAGTTTGCTTTGGGTGTGGGAAACAGGCTGTAAGCAGGCAGGATCCTTATAGCCTAAGGCTTAGTTTTAAGACTAACTCTTTCCCGCCCTTTTAATACTAAGATCTTTTCAAAACTAAGGTTTTCCCTACACCCTTGACTGTGGGGTGGTACACTCTTACGAGGAATCCCATTTATGCCTCAGATAAGTGGCTGTGTATCAGAGACTTCCTTATTTGTATATTGGCTTAAAGTGTGATAAGGTGCCAAAAGACTGTAAAACTTAGTATTGGTGTTCTAAAGTACTGCACCCCAGATTCTGAAAAGCACTGTACATCACTTCATCAAGTCCACGTAGAGACACTCAGTCCAGATAAATTTTGAAGTTTTATTAAAGGAGGAAATTTTAATATGCTGGCCACATATGGATGACATGGGGCATTAGGCCCAAATCGTGCAGTTCCCAAAAATAGTTCAGGGGCTACTTATATACCCTTGATCGCACATGGGTGGGGTAGAGCATGGCATTATGGCACAATTATTAACAAGATTATACCATTTGTCTAGGGTATATACAAAAACATTAAGAAGGTAACACAATCAAAGACATTTACAAATCTTTCAGGGTTCTTCTTCCCTCACTAGCCTAGAGGTATTTTACTCTCAAGATTCCAGGAAAGGGAGGAACTACTATCAATGCAAGGTGGTATGTAAATTCTGCCTCCTATTGAAAGAGAAGTTTTTCAGTTAACCTTTATCCTTTCAGAGAACTTAAAACCAAATGACCCTAGTTGTCCTTGTAAGTCAGGAGACTTTTACATTTCTTTTCCTCCATTTTCCAAGGAAAGGACAGGAAAGTTTGACCTTTTCTTCCTAGAATATCAATATTAATTTGCAGCTTTTTGGTACTGTTGGGCAGATAAAATGTATTATGCTCACTTTGTTAAAGATAACAGGAGGAGGCCGTCACTCAGGTGATATTAATGTGTGTTGGGGTGGGCTAAAGGCAGGCAGAATCCTTTAACCTGGGGCTTGGTTTTGGGATTAAGCCTTTCCTACCCTTTTTGATGTAGGGCGGTACAATCCTATCATGCCTCAAAGGGTGACTTTGTATTAGAGACTTCCCTGTTTTGTATATTGGATTAAGGGTTTGGATTTCTACACTATAAAATGGGGATGGAATGAGAGTTTGGCTCTTGGTTCCTGAGGTTAGCATGAGAGAGCAGAGAGAGTAGAGCCAGCAGTGGAAGGAGGCCACGTATAGAGGAGGCCAGGAAAAGCAGCCAAGATGGCGGAGAGCTGAGTGAGTTTGTACTGAGTTTGTATCTGGGATAAGGAAGGAGATGGGGAACTGAGGAGAATAAGGCTGGTCAGCTAGAAACCTTTGATTCTAGGAAACTCGGATAAGTCAGTGGCTTTGTGAGCACTGAATGTGAGTGGCTTTTGGAGCCCAATGTGTATTTTTACTTGCCTGCTGGGTGCAAGCTAGGATTAAAGACGATGGCTCACCAATTTGTGGCTCCGTTGTTTCTTTACCGACTGTCCGAATCCAATGCGAACCTGCATGGGCCAGGCTGCTCTGATGCTGGCCTTGGCCTTGGCTCCTGGCTTTACAGGTACCTTACAAAATTGCAATGCCATTTTAAAGAGGAAAAGTAGGCTTCTTGCTCCCTCCTTTCTTTAGAGAATGGAAGGAGAAGAATGTGGGAGATTCCTGGCTTACAAGGACAACTGGGTCATCTAGTCATAGTTTAACTATTGTTCTCTGAAAGAATAAAGGTTATCTGAAGAACTTCCTTTCCCTTTCAATAAGAGACAATATTTACATATTCTACATTGATTTCAGCTCTTCCTCTCCCCCTGGAGTCCTGAGAGTAACATATACCTCTAGACAAAGGGATGGGGGTAGACACTAGAAGACTTGGGGATGTCTTTTGATATGTAAAATGACATTTTATTGCTACTGTATTGTTATGTAAAATGACACTTTTTGCTATTTTGTTACCTTACAAGTTTTAATATGTAGGAATGTGTTTTCCTTTCAATAGATCCTATAGATGAATGTTGCAAACTTGTTAGTAATTTACTATTGTGTCATGCTCCCCCAACCTGTATGTGATCATGTCTATATAACTAGCCTCAGAGCTATATTCAAGGCTGCACGATTTGGGTTAGCTATACTCCTGTGTAAGTCATATGTAGCCGGCTTATTAATAAATCTCCTGTTGGGCAGATAAAATGTATTATGCTCACTTTGTTAAAGAGGCCGTTGCCCAGGTGATATTAATGTGTGTTGAGAATCCTTGTAGCCTGCGGCTTGGTTTTGGGATTAAGCCTTTCCCACCCTTTTTTGATGTGGGGTGGTGCAATCCAGTCATGCCTCAGAGAAGTGACTTTGTGTTGGAGACTTCCCTGTTTTGTATATTGGATTAAAGGTTTGGATTTCTATACTATAAAATAGGGGCAGAGTGAGGGCTTGCGCTCTTGGTTCCTGAGGTTAGCATGAGAGAGCAGAGAGAGTAGAGCCAGCAGCGGAAGGAGTCCACGTGGAGGAGGCCAGGAAAAGCAGCCAAGATGGCGGAGTGCTGAGTGAGAGGCCAGTTTGTACAGAGTTTGTATCTGGGATAAGGAAGGAGATGGGGAACTGAGGAGAATAAGGCTGGTGAGCTAGAAACCTTTGATTCTAGGAAACTCGGATAAGTCAGTGGCTTTGTGAGCACTGAATGTGATTGGGTTTTGGAGCCCAGTGTGTGTTTTTACTTGCCCGCCAGGTGCAAGCTAGGATTAAAGACTATGGCCCACCAGTTTGTGGCTCCGTTGTTTCTTTACCGACTGTCCGAATCCAATGCAAACCTGCATGAGCCAGGTGGCTGCTGTGATGGTGGCCCTGGCCGTGCCTCCTGGCTTTACATCTCCTCCTAAAACTTCTTCTATATCCTGCCTTGGTGTCTCTTCCTAACCTGTGGAATTAAGGTACGCTACTTTATAACAAAAGATTTGGATTTCTACACTATAAAATGGGGAAGACTGGGTGTAAGCCAGTAGCCAGGGCCACCATCACAGCAGCCTGGCCCATGCAGGTTCGCATTGGATTCGGACAGTCGGTAAAGAAAAAATGGAGCCAAAAACTGATGAGCCATCATCTTTAATCCTAGCTTGCACCCGGTGGGCAAGTAAAATCACACACTGGGCTCCAAAATCCACTCACATTCAGTGCTCACAAAGCTACTGACTTATCTGAGTTTCCTAGAATCAAACGTTTCTAGCTCACCAGACATATTCACCTCTGTTCCCCATCTCCTTCCTTCTCCCTGCACAAACTCTGCACAAACTGGCTTCTCACTCAATACTCTGCCATCTTGGCTGCTTCTCCTGGCCTCTTCCACGTGGCCTTTCTATGCTTTCTGCTCTCTAATGCTAATCTCAGGAACCAAGAGAGCAAGCTCCCGTTCTGTCCCCATTTTATAGTGTAGAAATCAAAACCTTTAATCCAATATACAAAATAGGGAAGTCTCTAATACAAAGTTACTTATCTGGGGCATGATGAGATTGTACCACCCCACATCAAAAAGCATGGGAAAGGCTTAATCCCCAAACCCCAAACCAAGCCCAGGCTACAAGGATTCTGCCTGCCCACAGCCTGCCCCCAACACACATTAATATCACCTGGGTGACGGCCTCCACGTGGGCAGTGCCATCTTTAACAAAGTGAGCATAATATATTTTATCTGCCCAACACCGGGGACTTGCTCTCTCTCAGTTCCTAAAATTAACATTGCAAGGAGAGGCAGCCAAGATGGCGGAGTGCTGAAGGGAAGCTAGTTTGTGCAGAGAGAAGGAGATAGGGAACAGAAGTGAATAAGGCTGGTGAGGTAGAAACCTTTGATTCTAGGAATACTCGGATAAGTGAGAGGCTTTGGGAGCCCTGAATGGAAAGGGAAGTGTTTTCCCACTGTATGTATTTCTTGCCCACCAAGAGTGAGCTAGGATTAAAAAGGTAATGGCCACCAGTTCTTGACTCTGTTGTTTCATTACCATCTGTCTGAATCAAATGCAAACGTGCGCTGGCCTAGGCGGCAGTGATGGTGGCCATGGCTACTGGCTTTACAGGGATGTTATATGGTGTTGGTCAAATAAGTTTGTAAATATGATATATATGTTTGCTTGCTTGTGACTTATATTGGGTGTGGGGGACAGGCTATAAGCAGGCCAGGTCGTTGTAGCCTAAGGTTTGGTTTTGGGACTAAGCTTTTCCCCACACCCTTGACTGATTGTATGATCTGGGTGGTGCACTCTCATGAGGAATCCAATTATGCCTTGGGTAAGTGACTTTGTATCAGAGACTTCCTTGTTTGTATATTGGATTAAGGGATTTTGGTTTTCTACACTATAAAGTGGGACAGACCAGGAGCTTGGACACACAGTTCCTGCTATCACAATTGCAGGGGCTTCCCTGATCCCTTGCCCTTCATGGGAAGAGCTGGTTTTCTGCTTTTCCCTTGTCTTCTTTTGTGGTTTGCCTGTCTTGGTGAGACACCAATAAATAGGATGGCCCCCCATCCTCTGACTCCGCCATTTCTTTATCGTCTGCCCGAATCCAATGGGAACCTGCATGTGAATGGCCACGATGGCGGCCCCTGGCCTTACATATGGCCAGTAGCTGCTGCTGTTGTGACCATGCACATGCAAATTCCCATTGGATTCAGGCAGATGGTAAAAAAACAGTGGAACCAAAAAATGGTAAGCCATTCCTTTATTCAAGACTCATACTGACCTACGAGCAAATACACACAGGGCTCCCAAAGCCACTTACACACTCTCTGATTCCACAACCAGGAGAATCTTCTCTAGTTTTTTCTAGAATCAGAGGCCTCACCAGTCTCAGCAGAGCTCACAAAAAACCCTCACCTCTGGTTTTCCATCTGCATATCTTTTTTTCCTTCCATCTGCATATCTTTTCTTTCTCTGCACAAACTCTGCCAAAACATGGCTTCCTCCCTTCTCTTTTCAATACTTTCTCTCCTCCAGCAAACATTAGCAAGACAATAGCCCTTTCCATGCAGGAAGCTAATTTGCAATTTCACAGATCACATACCTGGCTCTGCCCAGAGCCATTTTTTAACACTAAATGTGAGCAAACTCAAAAAATATAAATTTTACAAATTCATTTGCCCAACAGATGTAAAATTTTATTTTTCTTTCCCTTGTTCACTGTAGGAGTACTTTAGATTCCCAGTGCTCATCTTTGAACATCTTAGAGGTATGAGAAGTGACACATAGGTTTTATGGGGAAGGACCAAAGTTTCCTCTACCCTCAAGGTTTTTCTGGTGGTCGAATAATCAAATAGACATGAGATTAGCATGGGAAAAGAACCAAATTTAATATGTACATATATATGGGAATCTCTCTTGCATGTTGGGTCTCTGACTCTCATCCATTCAGGGTTCCTATTCATACATACCTATCAAATTTGGTGATTTTTCTCTTGCTAATTGTAGGGCCAGCAGTCACAGCTGTCGTGGCGATCCATATGCAGATTCTCATTAGTTTCATTCAGATAGTAAAGAAACAGTGGATCTAAAAAATTGTGGGCCATTCCTTTATTCAAGTCTCGCACCATCTGATGAACAACACACAGGAAAAACGCTTCCCTTTCACTAATTCAGAACTCCCAAAACCCTGACACATTCTCCGGTTCCACAACCAGGAGAATCTTCTCCGGTTCCTCCTAGAATCAAAGACCTCACCAGTCTCAGCGGAGCTCACGAAAGCCCCTCACCTCTGGTTCCCCATCTGCACACCTTCTCTCTCTTTCTCTGACAACATGGCTTTTCACTCTGCCTCTTCTCCTTCTCTTTCTTTTTCAAAACATTCTGGCAGGAAAACCTCTCCTCCAGCAAACATTAGCAAAACAATGGCCCCTCCCAAGCAGGAATACAATCCACAATTTGCAATCAACTGCCCTGCTCTGAGGGCCAGCACACACATGGTTTCCCAGTGCCATTCTCTAACAATAAAAATGAGCAATCTCAAAAAGTACAAATTTTACAGACTCATTTGCTCAACGCTAATCTATCTCGTGTCTGCTTATTAGACCATCCAAAAGAACCTTTAAGTATAGAAGAAAGTTTTTTCTCCCTGAAGTTGGTTCTGTGAGCAGGATGATAAAAAGAGCAGAACTTTAGTAAACAAAAGCTTTCCCTGCCCTAGAGATAGGTTAAAAGTTAATAAATAAATAAATAAAGTTATCTCTGATCATCTCTTATGGGCAAGGCCTCCAATTCAAATTCTTATTGCTAGTTAAGGAAGGCCCATAGAAATTTCTCTTGAGCCTGAGGCTAAAGTTGCCTGTAGAACAAAACAATTTGCATACCACAGAAGCATATTTTGGGATAATTCAGTCTGGACTCCCACAGTCTCATGGGTCTACAAACTATATGCTGGACTGAAAGGCTTGTGAGGGCCTGTTACAGTAATATAATGTTATAGTAATTGAATATATAGAAAAATATAGAAGCTATATAGAAATAAGTTAGGATATAATATTAAAAGCCATTAAGGCAAGTGAATAAAGCTATGCCCTCTGGGTGGAAACTAATCTAGTGTGTACAGATATGATGGGCAGACTATGCACTTTGCTCAGGGCCCAGTAAGTGTGTGTGTGAAATTCTATAGATAAAAAAGAGCTTCTTGGAGGAACTCCCTAAAAGTGGCTTGATGTGACAATTCTGTTGATTAACATCAAAAAGAGCTCCCTGTGAGGAACTCCATAAAAGTGGCTTGATGTGATAATCTTGTAGATTAACACCTGTCAGAAAGCCTATGCCAGAAAAGGGTACTAAAGCCTAGGGCCCCAGCTGCAGTTAATCATCCAGACTCCAATGTTGAATGTGGACTGATTCCATGCCACTCTGACCAAGCACAGGTGAGAGGAGCACGCCAATGGGGCCCCATTAAGTTGTACCCAGGCACATCATAGGATTTGTGAGTAACAAACTGCCTGTGTGGTTCTTGCAACTAACGTGTGTGTTGGTGCTGTCTTTCCTCTGGTGGCAATTGGTCTTGGTACTAATAAGTAGAATCCTCATAGCCACCTCAAGAGTAGTCTTGAAGAGGCTGCCAGCCCTGCTGTTAAGCAGGAGTGTCCCACTGTGTGGGGAAGTCGAATCAGGGACGCCTGATCGATGTAAAGCTCTGGCTTTACTGGGACAGGGCCTAACCAGTCTCAATAGAACAGAAAACCTCATTCTTCTACGAACATGTCTGTACCCCTACTTTTGTGCAACCTTGTTCTTTTTTTTGTGCAACCTCAGTCTTTTCCTTTTCTTTTTCAAATTTTATTTAGAAAATTAAATTTTTCTAATATTTCTTTTACCAATGTAATGTTCCTTTTTTGCTCCATATATTTATCTTGAATTCTTTTGTCACATATAAAAGTTGCTACCTTTAGTCATGGCTTGGTATATTTTTTCATATCCTTTGATATTTTACTTTTCTATGTTCTTTCTATAAAAGTATGTCTTATAAACAACGTATTACTGTACCTTATTTTTAAATCCATTCTGAAATTCTCTGTGTTTTCAGAATGAGTTTAATATATTTGTGTTTATCTTAATTATTATTATATTAGGATATTTTCTATGCCTTACTTCATATTTTACATTTACTGTACTTTTTCTCCTTCGTTGAAGTCTTTTATTGCTTAAATCAACTTTTATTTATTTATCTATTTATTATTTATTAACAAAGACAGAGTCAGAGAGAGGGATAGATAGGGATAGACAGACAAGAACGGAGAGAGATGAGAAGCATCAAGCATCAGTTTCTTGTTGTGACACCTTAGTTGTTCATTGATTGCTTTCTCATATGTGCCTTGACCGTGGGCCTTCAGCAGACCGAGTAACCCCTTGCTCGAGCCAGTGACCTTGGGTCCAAGCTGATGAGATTTGTTCAAACCAGATGAGCCCGCACTCAAGCTGGCGACCTCGGGGTCTTGAACCTGGGTCCTTCTGCATCCCAGTCTGATACTCTGTCCACTGCACCATCGCCTGGTCAGGCAACTTTTATTTTTCAAGTATTAACATTATACATTCTGTTTTTGTCATTTGATGTTAGTGCTTAACTAAAGTTTATTCTTATTCAAATTTATAAAAATTAATTTCTTAAATGTATCAGTTAAGTAATTGATCTATCCCATCTCTTCTGTTAGGAGGACAAGTACTTTAGCTTACTAACATTTCCACTGATGTTTCTATTAACCACTCTTCTTATATGCTATCATTTAGAACAGTGGTTCTCAACCAGTGGGTCGTGACCCCTGCAGGGTCTCCTAAAGCCATTGGAAAATACATAATGCTTATCAGGTATTTACATTCCGAATCATAACTGTAGCAAATTACAGTTATGAAGTAGCCACCAAAATTATTTTTTGGTTTGGGGTCACTGCAACATGAGGAACTATATTGCGGGGTCATGGCATTAGAAAGGTTGAGAACCACTGATTTAGAAGGTCTGGATTATTATAGATGGCTTTTTTCTTTTTTTTAATTTATTTTTTTATTTTATTTGTAGCTTATGTTTTGCTTTTTTTTTTCAGAGACAGACAGAGAGTCAGAGAGAGGGATAGATAGGGACAGACAGACAGGAACAGAGAGAGATGAGAAGCATCAATCATCAGTTTTTTGTTGTGGCACTTTAGTTGTTCGTTGATTGCTTTCTCATATGTGCCTTGACTGTGGGGGCTACAGCAGACCGAGTAACCCCTTGCTCAAGCAAGTGACCTTGGGTCCAAGCTGGTGAGCCTTGCTCAAACTAGATGACCCTGCACTCAAGCTGGTGACCTTGGGGTCTCAAACCTGGGTCCTCCGCATCCCAGTCCGACCCTCTATCCACTGTGCCACTGTCTGGTCAGGCTGATTTTTGCTTTTTTACACGATATATTTTTCAGTAGTCACTGCCATCATGGCCGTTCACTTGCAGGTTCCCATTAGATTCAGACAAAACGGTAAAAAAACAGCTGAGCCAAAATATGGTGGGTCATTCCTTTATTCAAGTCTTGTGCCGGCCAATGAGCAAACACACAGGGAAAACACTTCCCTTTCACTCAGAGCTCACAAAGCTACTGACACATTCTCCGGTTCTGCAATCAGGAGAATCTTCTTTGGTTTTTCCTAGAATCAAAGGCCCCATCAGTCTCAGCAGAGCTCATATAAGCTCCTCACCTCTCTGCCAACATGGCTTCTCACTCTGCAAAACTGGCTTGTCTCTCTTCTTCCTTCTTCTTTTCTCCTTTCAAAACTTTTCTGGCACAAAAATCTCTCCTCCAGCAAAGATGAGCATAACAATGGCCCTTTCCAAGCAGAAAGGTAATTTGCAATTTTACAGATCACATACCTGGCACTGCCCGGCGTCATTTTTAACAATAAAAGTGAGCAAACTCAAAAACACAAATTTTACAAACTCATTTGCCCAACATCAAGTTACTTGATTCCTTTAAGTTTCCTTATCTCTTTAACATATTTATAGATACTTTTTCTCTTCTCATTGAAGTACTTCTTCAAAGAGTGTTTTAAAAAGGGTTCTTCGAATTTTACTTTGGGTGAGGGGTATGCAACATAATCAAGTGTCAAAATAATCTGGAGAGATGGCGCTGGAGTAGGCAGACATACCAACATCCACCTCCCAGAACCAAAGTGGATTACAAACTAATTTTAAGAACTATCATCTGGAAAAACCAACTTTGGACTAAACTAAGAGAACTCTTCAACCAAGGAACACTGAAGAAGCCACACTGAGACTGCTTAGTGTATCCCAAGGTTCTCTTGACCACGCCACAGTCGCAGAGCTCCAGGGAAAAGCAACCTGGCCTCATCTCTCCAGGCAGAGAAGAACAGAAGCTCCATCTCCACACATGCTGCAGATGGCTTTTCCAATCTACCTGAATCATTACCAGCTAGAAGCAGCGGTCAGTGGGACTTGGACGTGAGCTGCAAAGTATAGAATTGTGACAACAATTCCAGTGCCATGCGGAATTTTCCTGGACGTGGACTTTTCCTGGACTCCTGCTCCTTGTGACAGCTCATAACAGACTAAACTGGGGTTGGGTTGCATTTTTCAGGAATTTGGCATGGTGTTGGGGCCAACTTGGACTTTGTAAACATGTTAAGGACACAACTCTTTGATGGATTCTTGCTGTATTGGCCAAGAGTTTGCTTAAAGGCTTTAATCACTGTAAAAAAAAAAATAGAAGACTGGATAAAGAAGATGTGGCACATAAACACCATGGTACAGTATTCAGCCATAAGAAATGATGACATCGGATCACTTACAACAAAATGGTGGGATCCTGATAACATTATACGGAGTGAAATAAGTAAATCAGAAAAAAACAAGAACTGCAGGATTCCATACATTGGTGGGACATAAAAACGAGACTAAGAGACATAGACAAGAGTGTAGTGGTTACGGGGGGGGGGGAGGGGGCAGGGGGAGGGAAGGAGAAAGAGGGGGAGGGGGAAGGGTGGGGCACAAAGAAAACTAGATAAAAGGTGACGGAGGACAATCTAACTTTGGGTGATGGGTTTGCAACAGAATGGAATGACAAGATAACTTGGACATATTTTCTTTGAATATATGTACCCTGATTTATTGATGTCACCCCATTAAAATAAAAATTTATTTATAAGAAAAGGGGTTCTTGCCTGACCTGTGGTGGCGCAGTGGATAAAGCGTCGACCTGGAAATACTGAGGTCGCCGGTTCGAAACCCTGGGCTCGCCTGGTCAAGGCACATATGGGAGTTGATGCTTCCAGCTCCTCCCCCTTCTCTCTCTCTTATCTCTCCTCTCTCTCTCTCTTTCTCTCTCTCTCTCTCTCTGTCTCTCCCTCTCCTCTCTAAAATGAATAAAAAAAAAAAAAAAAAAGCCTGACCAGGAGGTGGCGCAGTGGATAGAGCATTGGACTGGGATGCAGAAGGACCCAGGTTCGAGACCCCGAGGTCGCCAGCTTGAGTGCAGACTCATCTGGTTTGAGCAAAGCTCACCAGCTTGGACCCAAGGTCACTGGCTCAAGCAAGGGGTTACTCAGTCTGCTGAAGGCCCATGGTCAAGGCACATATGAGAAAGCAATCAATGAACAACTAAGGTGTTGCAACGCGCAATGGAAAAACTAATGATTGATGCTTCTCATCTCTCTCCATTCCTGTCTGTTTGTCCCTGTCTATCCCTCTCTCTGACTCACTCTCTGTCTCTGTAAAAAATAAATAAATAAATAAAAATTAAAAAAAAAAGGGGGGGGGTTCTTGGCCTGACCTGTGGTGGTGCAGTGGATAAAGCGTCGACCTGGAATGCTAAGGTCGCTGGTTCAAAACCCTGGGCTTGCCTGGTCAAGGCACATATGGGGAGTTGATGCTTCCTGCTCCTCCCCCTGTTCTCTCTCTATCTCTCCCTCTCTCTCTCTAATAAAAATGAATAATTAAAATCTAAAAAAGTAAATAAATAAAAAAAAGGGGGTTCTTCTGTGGAACTTTAAAATCTTTATACGTCTTATATTTATTCTTGCATGTATGTATAAATATATATATGTATTATTTTTCTACTTAATTTTATGGGAATCCAATAGGATCAGATTAGACACTATTAATAGCAATATAGAATAAATATCTATGGAGCTTATTAATTTTAAACTTATTCTTTCTCTTTATACTGCATTATTTACTAATTCTGCATTCATAAGAATACATTTACTGTTCAAAGACAACAAATTTGGAATGTAAATGATCAGAGTAACTAGTAACACACTATCTTCATCTAACTACTGGTAACAATAAACAACTATTAGTCAGTAATGAAAAAAAATTAATATCTCAAATGTATTTTAGGATAATTATAAATGCATCCTCAATTTTTAAGATTCCAGATTAAATAAAAATTAACTGATATATGTGTATAAGAGCAAGCATGTTTCTCTTTAAACATGTCCTTGCATTTAAATGATGGATTAGATATTAATTCTAGGTTTAAAGTTCTTTTGCATTAATATTTTTAAAATTTTAGATAATTGTCATCTTGCATTCAGTGTTGCTATTGAGAATTCTGGTGTACATCTGTTTCTTAATTTTTTAGAAGTTATCTGTTCTTTCTGGAAGCCTCAAGGTGCTACTAAATTTCACTCTAAAGAGAGGTTATAGCCTGACCAGACGGTGGCGCAGTAGATAGAGCATTGGACTGGGATGCGGATGACCGAGGTTCAAGACCCTGAGGTCGCCAGCTTGAGCGGGGGCTCATCTGGTTTGAGCAAAGCTCACCAGCTTGGACCCAAGGTCACTGACTTGAGCAAGGGGTTACTCGGTCTGCTGAAGGCCCATGGTCAAGGCATATATGAGAAAGCAATTAATGAACAACTAAGGTGTCGCAACAAAAAACTGATGATTGATGCTTCTCATCTCTCTCCATTCCTGTCTGTCTGTCCCTGTCTATCCCTCTCTCTGACTCTCTCTCTGAAAAAAGAAAAAGTGAGATTATAAAATATCATAATAAATCCAGTGATGGGTATATCTTTATCTTGTTTGGCACTCTATGAAGTCTTTCCAATTCAAGGTTCCTCATCTTTCTGAGAGGCAGAAACCACTAGCCAAACCAAACGCATGAAGTTAGTGTGTTCAAAAAGGAAAATTTATTTTAGAAGCACCTGGATGCAAGCAGGCTGAGACCAACAAAGGGTGTCAGCAACCAAGCTATTTCAGCACCTGAGGTGAGGCCATCCTCAATGCCTGGAGCCAAATGCTTAAACCATGTCATGGCTACTGGAGGGAGAAGAGAGAGAGAAGGCAGAGCAGTGGAAAAGCAGATAGCTGCTTCTCCTGTGTGCCCTCAGTGGGAATTTAACCCAGGAGTTCCACACACAGGGCTGATGCTCTACTGCTGAGCCAACTGGCCAGGTTCAAAATTTTAAGATTTCAAGGAAAAAAAAATGTCTCTGATACATCAGGGTAATGTAATTTTTCCCCCCATCAGGGTAAATGCCTAATTTTTTTAAAAGTGTATTTTTCTGTAAGAAGCATGGTTATGTAGCTAAATGCTCCTTAGAAACTGGTATTGCTTTAAAAACAAGTCTTCTGAGGTATTCAAGTGGATGGTTGCAACTTGTAGCTGTCTTAGCAATCTGTGTGTGGATACCATGATATTGACTGGAAAAGTCAGGAAGGCTTCCCTCAGCCTTGATGTCTTTTCATGACAATATTTGAAGAGATTCTTTAAATGAGGTCATAAAAAGGTGAAAAAAAAATGCTTATGAGTGAACTTACATTAATTTTGTTTATGATAGTGTAATTTTTTTAAATTTTTTTATTTTTTATTTTTCTGAAGTTGGAAATGGGGAGGCAGTCAGACAGACTCCTGCATGCGCCCGACCGGGATCTACCCGGCATGCCCACCAGGGGGAGATGCTCTGCCCATCTGGGGCGTTGCTCTGCTGCAACCAGAGCCATTCTAGCGCCTGAGGCAGAGGCCATGGAGCCATCCTCAGCACCCAGGCCAACTTTGCTCCAATGGAGCCTTGGCTGCAGGAGGGGAAGAGAGAGACAGAGAGGAAGGAAAGGGGGAGGGGTGGAGAAGCAGATGGGCGCTTCTCCTGTGTGCCCTGGCTAGGAATCGAACCCAGGACTCCTGCACGCCAGGCCGACGCTCTACCACTGAGCCAACCGACCAGGGCCGATAGTGTAATTTTTATCCCACAAATTATAACTTACATATAAAATTGAGTTTTGATATCAATTTTAAATTCTACTTTGCTAAGGAACTTATAGAACACACTTAGTCATGGGTAGATAAAGTAAAAGTATCCATTACATGTCTTTTTTTTTAAGTATTTTAATTATTTATTTATTCATTTTTAGAGAGGAGAGAGGGAGAGAGAGACAGAGAGGGAGAGAGAGGAGAGAGAGTCAGAGAGAGAAGGGGGGAGGAGCTGGAAGCATCAACTCCCATATGTGCCTTGACCAGGCAAGCCCAGGGTTTTGAACCGGTGACCTCAGCATTTCCAGGTCGACGCTTTATCCACTGTGCCACCACAGGTCAGGCCTACATGTCTTGCATAACAAGGGTATAGCACCTTAGGGTTCAAGGTGATCCACCTGTGGGTTGTTACTCTGATGTTGGAAGCAGAATGGCTTCTACCTTTCAATCTCATTCAAACGTCATCACTAATTTGTCATGTAAATTTTTTCTTTACTCATATAAAAAATTTGTTATATTTAATAATAATAATAATAGTAGTACTTATTATAAGTAGACCTTATAATAGTACTTAAGAATTTAAAGTTTCAGCGGTCCTGGCCAGTTTTCTTAGTGGTAGAGCATTGCCTGGTGTGTGGATGTTCCAGGTTTGATTTCTGGTCAGGGCACACAGGATATCTTCTTCTCCACTGCTCCCCCTTCTCTCTCTTTCTTTTCCCCTCCCATGGGCATGGCTTAATTGGCTACAGTGAGTTGGCCTCAGGCGCTGAGGATAGCTCCATGGCCTCTGCCTCAGGTACTAAAAAAATGGCTCTGGTTGCAATGGAGCAACGGCTCCAGATGGACTGAGCATCAACCCCTAGTGGGCTTGCGAGGTGAATCCCAATTGGGGCACATGCGGGAGTCTGTTTCTCTGCCTCCCCTCCTCTCACTAAAATAAAATAAAAATGAAAACAATTAAAAGAATTTAAAGTTTTACATAAAGTATCTCATAAGACATCATGAAAGGGGATGGATGAGATACCTGTTTAAAAAATTATTATTAATAACTACACATGTCAAAGACCAGAAAATATGGCCTTTACTTATATATATATTTTAAGAATTTTATTTTTTTTTTACAGAGACAGAGAGAGAGTCAGAGAGAGGGATAGACATGGACAGACAGGAAGGGAGAGAGATGAGAAACATCAATCATTAGTTTTTCATTGCGACACCTTAGTTGTTCATTGATTGCTTTCTCATATGTTCCTTGATGGTAGGGCTATAGCAGACCAAGTAACCTCTTGTTCCAGCCAGCGACCTTGGGTCCAAGCTGGTGAGCTTTTGCTCAAACCAGATGAGCCTGCACTCAAGCTGGCGACCTTGGGGTCTCGAACCTGGGTCCTCCGCATCCCAGTTCGACGCTCTATCCACTGCGCCACCGCCTGGTCAGGCTATATTTTTTAACAATAAGGGCACATTTTCTGTTTATAGATATTTATATATGTATAAATATTTATAGTATTAATTATGTAACTTAAATTTTTAGTGATTTTTTTTAGAAGAAAAAATACAGACAATCACAGCTTCTTTAATATATGAGCTCTTCTTCTAATGGGCCACTTCAGTAAGGGGCAGAGTTTTATTCAGCCCTCTGCAGTCTGCAAATCAACAGAATTGGGAGAGAGGCTGTGCACTACTTTAGAAATCAATTGTTCTATGCCTGAGAGAGCAATCAGTGACACCAAGGGTAATTCACAGCTCAGGTCTGCTGACAAAGTTAGATATATATAGTGATTTCCCACCTATTTAAAAAAGTGTTCATATACCTTTTAGCTATTTGTATATCTTCTTTGAAAAAATGTTTTCTTTAAGCCCTTCGCCTATTTGTAAATTGGATTATTTATTTATTTATTTTGGATTATTTATTTTTTTGCAATTGAGTTTTAGAAGTTCCTTAGATCTTTTTTATACTTTTTTTTTTTTGTCAGATATATGATTTATAAATATTTTTTCATTCTCTAGGTTGCATTTTTCACTCTGGCGATTATTCCCTTTGCTGTACAGGGCTTTTTAGTTTTATGTGGTCCTGCTAGTTTATATTTTATTTCCTTACCTGTGTTTTTGGTGTCATATCTAAAAAAACCATTGCCAAAATCAAATTCATGAAGTTTTTCTCCCATGCTTTCTTTTAAAGTTTTATAGTTTCAGGTTTTATGTTTATGCACTTAAGCCATTTTGTGTATATTTTTGTGTGTGGTATACGATAAAGGTCCAAAACCATTCTTATTTGTGTTTAAAAAATAAAATAAAATAATTAGTTATAGATATTAGAAAAATGAAACAAAAAACACTTGGCTCCTAAGAAAGGGAACATTATCTGAAAATAGAGAAGAAGAACACATATCTTTGAAAATGATTTGCTACAAGAAACAAAAAAAATTTTTTTCAAGTATTTCTACTCAGCTAAAAGATGAATACAAAAATATAAGAAAAGTAGAAATAAAAAGATGGCTGGATTTGATATAAAACTAACAGGCTTAGTTGTTACCATAGAAAAAGAGTAGGATGAGATAAAGAATATATATTAAGGAATCTAAAAATGCAATGGCAGAATCAAAATGACCTCCCATTCCTACTCATAAAACAAATCTTCCTTGTATTACCAGTGTTGACATAAGACATGTCCAGACCTGTAGAGAATTTTTATGAATTTATCTGAGCCAAACCAATGATAATTTTCAGGAATTACAATATCAACACACTGAGGAAATGCTTTGGAGAATGGCAGTTTTGCGGCTTGCTTTATATGTTAGACTAAAAGGAGATGTAACAAGGGTTACATGAAATCCATTGGTGGTTGATTAAGGGGGCAAGAGAAAGCAAAGTGGTGAAATATCTGGCACTGGATAAAAAGGGAAAACAGAGAAACACATATTTCTTTTCCATTGGTGGTTACAGGCTAGTTAGTAATTAACTAAGGAGATAGTATGCGAGGAACAAGATAAGATGAGGGTTCTGTGGTCTGGGGCTCTCCTGCTTTTGGTTGTGGCTGAAGGGGTTTAGAAAAAAAGACTACTCTCTACTCTGAAATTTCAAAGGTATGTTATCTTAGATGCAAAAAAATAACAGACAGGCTCACTTTAGATAAAATTGACCTTTGTTAAGGAAGCTACAGGCCTAGGGCATGACTAGCCACCACAACTCACTTTTAGTTTGGAACTTTTATGTTCAGATTAGTCTCTGTGGTTACTTTCAGTCTCTAAGTTTATAAGGCCCACCATACAGCCCTCTGCTAAGCTCGTCAGGTTTAGTATGTGGCCCCTTTTTTGTCTATACTAATTATATCTGATAATTATTACTCATAAACTTTTAGAAAGGCTTGAAGAAAAAGAACATGATTTAAAGAGAAAAGTTAATTAAAAAGAAGAAAACAAAGACAAGATAATGACCCTGAAGGGTAAATAACAGAGATAAAACCTATAAATCCAACATATTTCCAAAGATTAAGACTGAGAAAATAAGCCTAAACAATAATCAAGGCCACAGAGAAGGGCATTTTCGGATGTAAAAAAGCCTTTAGACTGATGTAAAGTCAGCAGCCAAGGCCATGGCCACTATCACAGCAGCCTTCTGGCCCATACAGGTTCGCATTGGATTCGGACAGTCGGTAAAGAAACAAAGGAGCCACAAACTGGTGGGCCATAGTCTTTAATTCTAGCTTGCACCCGGCGGGCAAGTAAAAATATACACAGGGCTCCAAAACCCAGTCACATTCAGTGCTCACAAAGCCACTGACTTATCCGAGTTTCCTAGAATCAAAGGTTTCTAGCTCACCAACCTTATTCTCCTCAGTTCCCCATCTCCTTCCTTATCCCAAATACAAACTCTACACAAACTGGCATCTCACTCAGCACTCCACCATCTTGGCTGCTTCTCCTGGCCTCCTCCACGTGGCCTTTCTCTGCTCTCCTCTGCTCTCTCTTCTAATGATAATCTCAGGAACCAAGAGCCCAAACTCCCACTCCTTCCCTATTTTATAGTGTAGAAATCCAAACTCTTAATCCAATATACAAAATAGGGAAGTCTCTAATACAAAGTCACTTCTCTGAGGCATGATTGGATTGTACCACCCCACATCAAAAAAGGGTGGGAAAGGCTTAATCCCAAAACCAAGCCCCAGGCTACAAGGATTCTCAACACACATTAATATCACCTGGGTGATGGCCTCATGTGGACAGTGCCTATTTTTAACAAAGTGAGCATAATACATTTTATCTGCCCAACAACTGAATGCTTAAAAGAGTCTCCAGACACCAGAAAAATTGAGAGAAAAGAATAAAAAACCAACACATATAGAGGTAAATAATTTTGAATTTTAAGAATAAGTTATAGTGTGTGAACATATTTGAATATTATGTCACATATATACATATTCTAAAGATACTGAAAATATTTACATTATAATGTTAAGTGAGTGTAAGGCCAGTATCCACGGCCACCATCACAGCCACCTGGCCCAAGCAGGTTTGCATTGGATTCGGACAGATGGTAATGAAACAACAGAGCCAAGAACTGGTGGGCCATTAGTTTTAATCCTAACTTGCACCAGGCGGGCAAGTAAAAACACACACTGGGCTCCAAATCCCACTTGTAAAGTCAGTGGCCAGGGCCACCATCATAGCAGCCACCTGGCCCATGCAGGTTCGCATTGGATTTGGACAGTCGGTAAAGAAACAACGGAGCCAAAAACTGGGGGACCATCATCTTTAATCCAAGCTTGCACGCGGCGGGCAAGTAAAAACACACACTGGGCTCCAAAACCCACTCACATTCAGTGCTCACAAAGCTACTGACTTATCCGAGTTTCCTAGAATCAAAGGTTTCTTGCTCACCAGACTTATTCACCTCTGTTCCCCATCTTCTTCCTTCCCCCTGCACAAACTCTGCACAAACTAGCTTCTCACTCAACACTCTGCCATCTTGGCTGCTTCTCCTGGCCTCCTCCACATGGCCTTTCTCTGCTCTCTCCTCTAATGTTAATCTCAGGAACCAAGAGAGCAAGCTCCTGTTCTGCCCCCATTTTATAGTGTAGAAATCAAAACCTTTAATCCAATATACAAAATAGGAAAGTTTTTAATCCAAAGTCACTTATCTGAGGCATGATGTGATTGTACCACCCCACATTAAAAAGGGTGGGATAGGCTTAGTCTTAAAACTAAGCCCCAGGCTACAATGATCCTGCCTGCCCACAGCCCACAGAGACACACATTAATATCACCTGGGCAACGGCCTCCACGTGGGCAGCGCCATCTCTAACAAAGTGAGCATATTACATTTTATCTGCCAACACCACTCATTTAGTGCTCACAAAGCTACTGACTTATCCGAGTTTCCTAGAATCAAAGGTTTCTAGCTCACCAGACTTATTTACCTCTGTTCCCCATCTCCTTCTCTCTACACAAACTCTGTACAAACTGGTTTCTTCTTCAACACTCCGCCATCTTGGCTGCTTCTCCTGGCCTCCTCCACATGGCCTCTCTCTGCTCTCCTCTCTGCTCTCTCCTCTTTTGTTAATCTCAGGAACCAAGAGAGAGCAATCTCCCAGTCTGCCCCACTTTATAGTACAGAAATCAAAACCTTTAATCCAATATACAAAATAGAAAGGTCTGTAATCCAAAGTCACTTATCTAAGGCATGATGGGATTGCACCACCCCACATCAAAAAGGGTGGGAAAGGCTTAGTCCTAAAACCAAGCCCCAGGCTACAAAGATCCTGCCTGCCCACAGCCCACCCCCAACACATTAATATAATCACGCCCATCCCAAGCAATCACCTGGGCCTAGGCTTCCATGTGGGCAGCGCCATCTTTAACAAAGTGAGCATAATATATTTTATCTGCCCAACAATGAGAAAAAAGTAAGTGCAAAATTGCACAAACACATCTCTTAGTCATATGAAAACATGAATTGGAAGTAATTAATCCAAAATGTTAATTAAGAGCATTTTCTCTGAGTGATGAGATTGTGTGTGATATTTTTCTTCTTCTGAAACCTCAGTTTTATTACTAGCTTTGACCTGTGCCCTGAGCTCCAACTCCCTCATCAGCATCCATCATCAAACTTATCATATCTGAAAGAAAACTACCAATTTTCCTCCCCATTCTCCTTGTCGCCCATTTTTCTATATCTCACTCAATGGCTAAGGTTAAAAATTTAGGAGTCGGGTACACAGTTTTTCATCATATTGCTATTTAAATCATATGTATTATATATATTCTTAATTATTTTGTTAATATGAAATATTTAATAATTTTAAAGAGAGGTCTAAAGACTTGTCTAAAGAACACACGACCCAACCTAAAGGAGCTCCTCATAACCAAAGTTGAAAAAATTTTGGGCGAATCAATGATTTCATCAGAGAAAAGGTTCTTCTCATGCTGCTACTCTGCTCTTCTCAGTATTGGTTTCATCCTCAGACTGACAGCAAGCCAACTAGAGCCACACCAGGCAAATATCCAAACATGACCACTCACAGAGAAGAAAGGAGAAAGTACCTTCCTGTGGTTCTCTCTCAGGAAAAAGAAAAATTTTCCTACAAGTTCCTCAGCATTTCTCCTTTGTCTTAGTAGACAGAGTTAGAACACAAGCTCATTCTTAAATCAGTAACAAACAAGGAAGTTGCAATTACCCTTAACACCAATAAGGTGATGCTGGGGTTTGGAGGTGGGGCCATCTTCGCTTGAGTCACAACAAATGTTTTTAAGCCAGGAAAAGGAAATTATACATAGATCCTATTTATTAAAGAAAAGTGTACCCGAGTGGTGTGCTGTTAGAGAGTACTTACTTTTAAAAATGGCATCTACACAATTATTCACTCTAGTGGTTTGTTCTAACACATAGTTAGAAAATTAGATTCCTCTTATATTACCATAATTACGCACACAATCTAGATCACATGGTAGCTCTTCCCATTTTTATCTTTTATTATAGAACTGCAATAAGTATGCTCTACTTGAAACTCCAGGCACTTAAACGCTTTACTATGATAATGAAAATAGCAGAAGAGAAAAAAAAAGTTAGGCTTTAAAAACAAGGGATAAAACCAAGAAGTCCTTGCTTGGTTGGTTGATAACTAAATGACAAGATCATATGTGGCAGTTGAACTATTGGGTCTAAAGTGAAATCATGAGCAGGTTATAGAAAAGTCCTTGTATTCTTTCAGAAGTCATTGAACAAGTACCAAATAAGAGTGGAGCTGGATTATGACAACATAATAGATTTCTCTGCCAGGAAAAACAAAACAAAACAATATGCAGTCATTATCCCAAAGAAGGAAAAGAGAAAGCTTAAAACTATGACTTTGTTTCAGAAAGTATTTGAAAGTAGAATGCATTCATTCTCAAATAAAAGCCTTATCTGTTATTTCATATGAAATACAATGTATTCTCATTCTAATACCAGAAAAAAAATACAGCAGTAACTTTGCTAATACAAAGAATGTATATGTAATCAAGTACTGTCATCAGTGTATACTAAATCCTAGAAATTGGACAAGTGGGAAGTAGTATATGTCTATTTTAGATTATAAGAGCAGGTACTTACAAAGCTCCATGAAAATGAACTTTATAAAGTAGTCTTTTGGTTTACAAAACCAAGGCCTTGAAGAAAAATACAAAAGAGAAAAAGGCAAAGAACACAGTAGACAGTTCACCAAGTAAACAAAATACAAAAGGTAATAAACTTATACAAATATATTCAACCTCAATAATTCAGAAATGAAAAATGAAAGGAAGTAATACCAATGTTCACCTATCATATTGGCAAAAATTATTGACAGAATCCACTGTTGTTAAAGGGAAGGATACTTCTGCATGATTGGTGGAAGTGATGATTGGTACATTATTGTGTGACAAGTTATTAGTGTATCTGAAATATTTTATGTGCCACTTTAGATTTTCTCATCTTTATTTATGCTTTTTTCCATGTTGTGGGGACTCAGTGTGGGCTCAGGTGGGCTTCGCAGAGGTGCAGGTTGACCTATCTCCTGCCCTACCCCAAGGTTTCTCTGATGACCTGCAACTCAGGACTCCATAGGAATACACACAAGGGCCAACACATGTGCAAACCAGATGGGCTGGGGAGTCAGCATCACATGAGGTAAATCTCTGATCAGTGGGGGACAGAACTGATGGATAAGTGCTTCCTCTTTTCCTGCTCTTTCCCACCCCCACCCAAATGGATGGTCTGAAATACATTTCATATGGCTTCTCTTAAATTCCTGTGCATTTAAGCAGCCAGCCACCTATAATAGCCACCAACTCAGTAAGTTATCTTAGTATCAGCTCTCCTTCCTTCCCGACTTGACTTGCCCTTCTCATTCCTGCTACTTGGAATCATATTCTTAAGAAAGTTATAACGTGTAGGCCTTTGTCTCAAGCTCTGTGGAAATTGGGCAATGGCAGGTAATAGCCAGCATCCTTTAGAGTGTCTGCCTAGCCTGCCAATCTCTCTCTCTGGACTCTTTCATATGGACAAGCTTACTAAAATGTGGCAGTGATGTATGTACAGGGATGCTCATTAATAGCATTTCTTGTAATAGGAAGAAAGGATCATTCTGTTGTACTATTAAATAAAAGGAGCAAGTTATGGGAGAGTATGTATATAAAAATACATACATAAACAAGTCTCCAAGAAGAAGAATCGAACTGTTTACAATGATTATCTTGTAAGAAGTACAATAATTGGAATGGGAGCACCCAGTTTCTTTCTTTAAAAAAAATTTTTTTTTTTTTTAATTTAACAGAGACAGAGAGAGACTCAGAGAGAGGGGTAGATAGGGACAGACAGATAGGAACGGAGAGAGATGAGAAGCATCAATTCTTCATTGCGGCACTTTAGTCATTCATTGATTGCTTTCTCATATGTGCCCTGACCCAGGGGCTACAGCAGACCAAGCAACCCCTTGCTCAAGCCAGCGACCTTGGGCTCAAGCTGGTGCACTTTGCTCAAACCAGATAGATGAGCCCGCGCTCAAGCTGGCAACTGCAGGGTTTCGAACCTGGGTCCTCTGCATCCCAGCCCAACACTCTATCCACTATGCCACTGCCTGGTCAGGCCTCTTTTCTTTTTTATTTGTATAATACAAATAAACCCAACCAAAAGATTTTTTAAAAGAAAAAGCAATCATACATCAATGCTTTTAATGTTATCCAAAAGGAAAGATACTTCAAAAATGTATGCTGACTAGAGAAATTGGAAGTTTGTTTTCTTCCCCAGTTTTAATTCTTTCAATGATTGTGTCTCTTCCCTAATAAATCTCTACTCACCTTTGGTGTGGGAATGACTCACCTCTTGTTTTTCCTCTCTCATCCCCAAGTCCATTAAAATTGAACTCTTCTGATTCCCATTCCTTCAGGGTGCTAAATTACAAGGCTGGTAATCTAGACACTGAGTTGGCATCTCTGAAGTGGTCATATCATCATTTCAGAGGTGAAGAAACTAGACCCCAAAGAAGATAAGTTACTTGGTCATAGGTGCATAACTACAGAGCTGGTAATAGAACTCAGGTCTCCTAATTCCAAAATTGGAGCTCTTTCCATTAAATGGTAATCAGAAAAAGTCATTAGGTTATGGCATAAGCTAATATTATGTGATGAGTTGATTTTATTCCTCTAAGCACATCTTTTCAAAGGGAACTGAAGGAGCAAATTCAATGAAAGCATAGCACCAGGAACAATTTTGGGTGAGGTCTTATGCTATTTCAGAAAGTCATACCTCATATGAACCCTACTATCCCAGGTACACATCATCTTCAGTTCTACAAAAACTCTCTTACCAGCTTGTAATAACATCACACAAGAACCGAATGACAGCAGATGCTTTGATGTGACTCTGCAGAATCTCCCTTCTGCGAGTAGCCTTGAAATCGCTGTTATAATCACCCAACAGACCGAGATTCAGGTGGCCCTATGCTCAAATGCGTACAATTCAGGAGGACTGCCATTTAGGTTTTCTCTGATAATTTTTCTTTGATTTGCTAGCCTTTTATTTGATGCCATTTATCTTATTTTCCCTCCTTTTGGGTAATGTCTTTCTAAACATCTATGTTATAATTGGTGCTGAAAATCCCTGATTGTGCATGACAGAAAGAACTTAAAGAAAATTATGCATTGCTCTGATCTAGCCTAAGGCACACAAATCAAAGCCTTCACTGCAGACAAGACAGAGTAAAATTGAAAGTAGCTACACTTTATATGGAAATTAGCTGCTCCTAGAAGGCAATATAGTTAAGCATATATCAAAACCAAAGACAATGAACATATGAAATCTACTCCTGTACTTGGACTATTCCTTTTCCCTTTTCTTCACATGTAGAACAAATTTTAGTGTATTATAGTACATCAAAAAGTAGAAAGTTAACTTTCTTAACATAAACATATGTACACTTGGTGTATTTGAGAAATCTTGGAAATTTTCTGTCTCCATTTTTTTAAACTAATATTTTATGGAGACTTTGAAAATAATCAAGACCTAAAAGCAGTAATCTGAAAACACTGTTCTGAATGCCTTTTGCTGATGTAATCAGTAAAAAATGAAAAAAAAAATGTGTTTCCTTCAGAGCAGACATATGCAAAGAACATCTTTTTTTTTTCTTGGTTGTTTTTCTTTTTAAATTAGAAAAGAAAAACCTGAAATAAAGTAATGTATATATTTTTAAAGATTTTAAAGCTTTTAAATCTAAAGGAGGGAAATTGTTTTGTTTGAATAGCAGTCCTGTTCATAGAACGGTCTCCACCCAGGGTCTGGCAATCCACAGCTGCCACATGCCGACTGTTCGTGAGAAGAGTGAAAAGAGAGACACAGCCCTCAGGAATTCGGTCACTTCCTTGCAGATGGCCACAGATAGATCACAAAGTTTACCAGTCTTCAAAACTCTTGGTTTAAATGAGATGAGCATCTGCCTTTTAATTCTCAATACAGCTTTGCTTTTGCTTGCAAAAAACCAAACTGTGCTAGTTTACATAGAAAAGGAACTTATCAAAGCATTTTATACACCTCAGTGAAACATCTTAGAGAACCCAAGAGTGAAACTTGGAGGCCATGCAGCCAGGGCCATGTCCAAACCACACAGCAGGACATCTCCAGCAGAGAGAGCACCGCGGCCAGATGCTGAGGTTTCTCTTCCCACCAGGCCAGGAATCCAGCGGCTCTCCTGGGATGGGTTAGACAAAATAATGGCTCATCAGCTACTCATCACAGGCATACATCTCCATTAGTCAGTGCCTCTTCACATGTTAAAGATATTTTATTGTCTCTCATGCCTATATTTTAAAAATGGAGTGATTTCATCCCATAAAATACTGTGTACATATCTACATATGTTTCTATATACTTAGAAAGTGTGGTATCTCTGGAGAGTGAGATTGGGTAGAGGTAGAAGTGAGAAGTTAATTATGACTTTATATATTTCTGTGTGGCTTAAGTTTGAAACGAGCATGTATTCCTTTTATAATAAGCATCCTGAAATAAAGAAGCAAATTATTGTTTCATTTTCTTAACATATTTAAGGTCATTTTTGTGGTTAGGAGTTATTGTTTATGAGCTATACTCTCTGACTATCAGAATTGGAAGAGACTTAAGAGTTCAAGTGCAACTTTCCTAGCCAAATCTTATAATGGACAGTCAGTCTGTGTTTTTACCTCCAATGCTTTACCTCCTGGTCACACTTAGAATGACAATGACCTTATTGTATTAAAAATATCTTTATTGATTTAATCTTACTAATTTTTTTATTTTTAGTTTTTGTTTTTTGTTTTGTTCTTACTTTGTGAAATTCTAGGACAACCAGAGGGCTGGATTTTGCTGTTGGGGTTGGAGAAGCCAACATCAGCTTGAATGTTGGTCAGAGTGGCATCCTATTTACTCCAGACCCCTGGAGTAGGGGGCAGTGAACTCCTGCTGCTTTGGAAAAAGTCTCCATAATGTTGTCTCAACCTGCTTGACAGCTTGGAAGTAAGGAATGAAATTGGGCCCTTGTTTTCCCTGTTTGGGTTTCTATATGGTGTTTCTTTCTGGTTTCTCTCTCTCTCCCTAGCTATTCCTTTTTGGTTTCTTTGGCTGGCCTCTCTCTCTTTACACAATCTTTGCAAGACTATTTTCTTCTCTCTACATTTATAACCATGGTTTTACTCATTCCTGTATGACTTAAATGATCTTCTGTCATCTGCTGTTCCCCAAGTCTATATCTCTAGTGCTGACACCTCTCTTTAGTTACTCATCATCTGTTGCTTGGATTGTTAACAATGTCCTGACAGGGATCCCTGACTGGCCATGTCGCACACATTTTAAATTTTTTTTTTTTTTTGAGAGTAGGAACAGAGAACTACTCAAAATAGTTCAGGAAACAGAAGTTACAACAGGTTGGACCTTAAGAAGACAGGAGCGGGAGGGTGTTTCTGCATTTAAAAAAGGCTCTGTAAGCTAGAAGCAAGAGTTGGCAAATTTGAAGAGCTCTTCATTCTGATGTCCTATCATAAATGTGACTTAACTGCATTCCTTTACAAAACTCAATAGAAATGCAAATTTTAGCCTTATTTCTTAGTTTTTTAAGAAAGCATATGATTCTTTAAACTCATATTTTACCTTTTTTCCTGATCTTAAGTGTAGAATTGAGTCATTATATCTATACATACTCCAACTTGTTTATGCAAGGTCAGATTGATTGTTTTACTTTTTCTCTCTTACTTCTCATTGTCACTCTTTCCAAAAGCATTAATTCTAATATGTGTAATATATGTTCTCAGGTGGTATGCATCTTTAAAAGGTAGCATTGCTTTGTGTAGGTCTCCATTTAGAATCTGTATAAATAATGCTATATGATTGCTCTATTTCTTTTTTCACTCCACACTGTTTTTAAAATTCATGCTTCTGTATATACATCTAGTTATGATGGCTGCAGGCTTTTCAGCATATGCATTCATCATATTTTACTTCTCTATTCTCATAATGATAGACATCTGGGTTGCCTCCAACTCCCTACTTCCAAAACAATGCTGGAACAAATAATTTTATATATTATATCCATTTATCAATCCATAACTTCAATCTTCTGATTTTATATGTGTATGTGTGTTTGTGGTGGTGGGAAGGGAATTGCTAGATATATGCATGATTAATTTTACCAAATAGTTTCAACTTACTCTCCAGATTGCCATATCAAATTTATATTTCTTCTTGCAGTGCCTGAGGGTTCCCATTTCTCTACATCCTCATGAATACTTATGATAGTGCTTACCAAAGTGGACTGACAATGTATCTCATCTTTTCAAGTTTCATCTAGATCCAAGATTGGCCACTCTTGCATCAGGTGCCTTTGAATAGCTAGTGAAGGATGGAGTCACATGATAGATAATATTGATTTACTTTCAGCAAGGGCAGTGTGTGTGGGGGCAGCTTCTTCTACTGGAAGGGTTTGCCAAAGAGGTAAGAACATGCCCATTTACCCTGTTGAAAGGTGATGTCCACAGTCTAAAACCCAAACTCCTTAGGATGCTCTGCCATCTGGCTCCTAACTTCCTCTCTGGCCACATTGGACCCCCGTGGTTTTCCTGGCAGGCCACACTGTTTCATACTTGTGCTTTATCTCTTACTGTTTCTTGTGCTGGCAAAGTTCTTTGGCATCCCCAACTCACTCTTCTATGGAAGTCTTGACTAATCCTATTGAATCTAAAGCTTTGGCTGTAGACTCACCAACTCTAAAAGTTGCCCATTGCAACCACTGTGTCTCCTTGGTTTCTCTGGCACCCCATGAGAACATCCATCCTGTTCCTGTATTTATTACGCTGCTGTCTCCTCCAGCTCAGCTGCATGCTCTTTGAAGACAAGACAAGCATCTTATTTGGCTTTTTATTTTTAAAACCTAGCACAGTGCCTCAATCTACTGAGTACTTAACAAATGTTTTTAAATAAATGAATGAATAAGCCACTTAGTTTACAGAGGGTGTGGAGAATTTTATGGCTTTTCCAATGACATACAGTTAGCCAATAATGCTGGAAGCAAAATCTAGGTCTCTTGATTTTTATCATTTTTCACTATACTGTGAAGAATTCCCTCACTTATCCAAGTGAATTATTTTTATTCTCCAGAAACTGAGAAATTGAGAAAGGCTTCTTGCTAATGTCAAGAAACATTGCACCATATAGTTCTATGTAGGCTCTTAAACATTTCTTTGGATTTCTCCTCCTTATTGGAAAAATACTGGGCTATATGAAAGCAGAACGTCTAATAGCATTTTGGATTGTAAATTATATGAAAAAACCCCACCATGGAAGCCTAAAACTAAGGATAGAAAGTTTTAAATCAAAGATTATATATACTAATTTTTAAAAAGCTGACATCACTGACTAAATAGTATTTTCTCTTTTATGTTATCTTTCCAACTATTTCCTGACTGTAAATCAGAAATGTAGCAACCAAAGTAATAATTTCTGTCAAGAAACTTTGCAAAAAGGTTTACAACACTGAATGTACTATTATAAAAGTATGTCCTTTTCAGTTTTCAAAAGACCTTGAAGTGTTTTGCAGAAATCCTCCACCCACTTCAATACCCTCCTTGACCTTGAGAGAATGCCACAGAGTTCCCACTAAAACCGAGGAGGAGAGAAACCATTTCTTCTGTATTTTTTCTTCCATTCCAAGGGTCATTCAGCAGGAGCTGGTGAGAGTGGGGCCATTAAACCTATGAATTTCCCCTGCCACTTTAGAAATGGAACAGACAGGTGTCAGAGGAAGTGTGCATGTGTGGGGCTTCAGCAGCAAGACCAAGGGACTGCTGGTAGTTTATTGCTACTGCTCTTTCAATTTACACAGATCTTCAGAAGGGCAATTGCTCCCCACTGCCTTGAGATCAGCTACCTATTTTTGTGCTGTGAATTAGGGGCAGGAATAACAATACTCCATGTATACTGAGGAAACTCAGATGCATAGAGAGTCTGCACTTGATCGTGCAAATCTGGCAACAAAACTGGGGACTTCTGATTCTCTGCTTGTTGTTTCCAGTCAGTTAGGAAAACAATTTTCCATCAAACAAGAATGCCACACAGGCTGATAGCATTAATGTTTATAACCATCAGGGAATCGTAATGTTTATTCACATCAGAAGCAAACTAGAAAATTATTTATGATATAATTTGTTTGTATCATTTAAACACACAGCGATGTTCTTTCTAGAAATGCTCATGAAGGGTGTCAGTGGGGAGGGCTGATGGCAAAGATGTAGGAGGCAGTGGTATTAGTGGGACTTGTGTTTTGTTTTTAACCCATAATAAAATAATTCACAAACCGAAACACTTGAAAGCCACTGCATTAAAAGCACAGCCTTTCCAAGAACAAACTAATGTGCTATTTCATCATGAAGTAACAAGCATAGCATGATTATTAAAAGCCTGAATGATATACTCTGTAACCACACCTTTAGACATATAGTAATGTATAATTAATGTTATTTACACTGATTATATAATATATATTTACATATAATATTTATATTAATTAATAAAGATTAATTAAGTAGATGCTTAGCACTATATACATCATACATAAAGAAAGGTATTGCTTCTTGCCCAAAGTGTAGACTAATTTAAGAAATTTTGTAAGATTTTTTTGTGGAAAAGAATTATTAGTGGGTTCGTAGATTTATTTATTTATTTATTTATTTTTTACAGGGACAGAGAGTCAGAGAAAGGGATAGACAGAGACAGACAGACAGGAACGGAGAGAGATGAGAAGCATCAATCATCAGTTTTTTGTTGCAACACCTTAATTGTTCATTGATTGCTTTCTCATATGTGCTTTGACTGCAGGCCTTCAGCAGACTGAGTAACCCCTTGCTCAAGCCAACGACCTTGGGTCCAAGCTGGTGAGCTTTTGCTCAAACCAGATGACCCTGTGCTCAAGCTGGCGACCTTGGAGTCTCGAACCTGGGTCCTCTGCACTCCAGTCTGATGCTCTATCCACTGCTCCACCGCCTTGTCAAGCTCATAGATTAATTTAATTGGACCAATTAGTTCTGTTTAAAAAAACCATTAAGAACTTTGCAAAACTATATTGTTCACGGTGGCCAGGACATGGAAACAGCCAAAATGCCCTTCAGTAGATAATTGGATAAAGAAGATGTGGTACATATAGACAATGAAATACTACTCAGCCATAAGAAATGATGACAAAGTATCATTTATGACAACATGGATGGACCTTGATAACATACTGAGTGAAATAAGTAAATCAGAGAAAACTAAGAACTGTATGATTCCATACATAGGTGGGACACAAAATTGAGACATAGACTCATGCACATAGACAGGGATGCGGTGGTTACCAGGGGGAAGGGGAGGGTAGGGAGAGAGGGAGATGGGGAAGGGGAAAGGGGTTAAAGAGAAACAAAATATAGGTTGACAGAGATGATTTGACTTTGGGTGATGGGTATACAACATAACTGTCCAAAGGATGTGGAGATGTTTCCTCTAAATCTATGTACTCTGATTGACCAATATCACCCTGTTAAATTTAATTGTCTAAATTTAAAAAAAAAAGAACTTTGCAAAACTAGCAAAAATATTTCCCCAATTTGATGAAAGTTTGGTTTTGATCATGAAAATATATAATAACCATAGAATAAGCACAATAAGTAAAATGTTTAAATTGTGCTATAAGTAAAATATTTTGTGTTAGCCAGGATTTGGTGACTTGTAAAGGCAGGGAAAGATAGTGAAAGTAGTTTTTACTTGACCAAGATTCTGTTTGTTCTGTTTACTTGCAGATGAAACAAATAAATCTAATGTCTACTCTTTAGAGTTGTCTGACAATGGACAGATAGGTAGTTTCCAGGTAAGGATAAAGAAAGGAGTAAAATTTTGAGACAAATAAATTATTTTAACTTTTATTTATGTATTTAATTCTGAGATTATGTAAAAGTAAGAAAGATCTGTTAGGCCATGTAGGTGTGTATTGGAGCCAAGATAGGATTGTGAAGTGTCTATTCTAGATTGAAACATAAACTAGAATTAAAAAAGTACATTTGTTTTTGGCAGCTGAACGTATGAAAGGCCTTCATGAAATTCTTCATGTAACTCTCCAAGTTCTTACTTGAAGATTTGAAAATGTATTTTATGCAGCCGTGGTCCCGTACATTTTGGTCAGTACTTCACTGAAATCAGCTCCAAATTTCAACTCTTTCCTTTACATTCCTTAAAGCTTATCAAAGAAAGAAATGTCTTACATTCCATTTATGATTACATCTCATTGATGTCTTCTTTGTAAGGGGACATATCGTCCGGTGGACAAAGGCTGCCTAGCCAGCTTCATCCAGCCTCTGGGAGCCCTGGGCATTGCAAACTCTGATTTGTCTGTCAGGATCAGGACATCCTCAACCAGCAGAACGTGAGTAGGTTTGGGTTCTGGAAGCTCCTTTTTAGAATTGAAGAAGAAGCTTTTTAGCTTCCATTTTCCCCATGAGCCATTTGGAATCTTTTAGTCTATAGTCTGCCAGAATGTTCTACTTTTTATTTCTCCTCCTCCTTCGATGATGACTGTGGGCCCCAGGTGCCAAACTGTGGAACATAATTGTCTACTGATGGCGACATCTGGTTCGTTGGCAAGCTTCTTCTTGAGTTTTTCTCTCTTTTTTTTTTCCCAGTGAATAAATGATAGCTTAGAGCTGGGTAATAATGGAGCTTTGTCTAACATGTTTGGGCCAGGTTTATTTCAAATTCATTAGCTTATGTGAAGTGTAAATTATGAACCAAAGATAACTAACCCTGGCTGCAAGTTACTCTTCAGAAAATCTGTAGTCATAATTAGCCTGGAATAAATTCTACAACTGATTTTTTAATAAAACATTTTTTTTATCTCTAGGGATGCAAAAGTAAGAAAGATTTTTAATCCATTTACAAGGGAAAAAAATCAACTTTTACAACTATTAACTGCTAATTCAAAGTAGGAAGAGGATTCTTTTGTGAAAGTATTCCCAGAGATAAAATTTACAAAAGACTCCTGATTTTGCTGAATATAGATACAGTCTAGCCAATCTTTGTGTTTATTCACTCACTATCCATGTCACCCTTTTGCTATTTTTAAGGTGGTTTATGCCTACTCATCCATTATCCATATCTTGGATTAAAGTCTACTAAAGACTGAAGAAAAATTGAGTGCTGACAAAGGACTAAATAATAAACTAAGTTACTATTTAAAAGCAAATTTTAAGTATTATTTTTTAAAAGAAGAGAAAGTTAAAAGTGCTAACTGCTTGAATTGTAGAAACTTGACCCTGATATTTTTGGTCCTATAATAAACAGTTCATGCACATGTTTTTGTTTTTGTTTTGACAGAGACAGAGAAAGAGAGAGAGAGAGTCAAAGAGATGGATAGATAGGGACAGACAGACAGGAACGGAGAGAGATGAGAAGCATCAATTCTTTGTTGCAGCTCCCTAGTTGCTCAGTGATTGCTTTCTCATAGGTGCCTTGACTGGGAGGCTACAGCAGAGTAAGTGACCCCTTGCTCAAGCCAGAGACCTTGGGCTTCAAGTCAGCAACCTCTGGGTTCAAGCTAGTGACCAAGGGGTCATGTCTATGATCCCATGCTTAAGCCAGCGACCCCTTGCTCAAGCTGGATGAGCCCGTGTTCTAGCCAGCGACCTCAGGGCTTCAAACCTGGGTCCTCCGCACCCCAGTCCAACACTCTATCCACTGCGCCACTGCCTAGTCAGGCATGCTAATGTTTTTAAAGAACGAAAACTATGCACAAAGTTTAATACAAATAGATTCTTAAGTTTCTATTCACTCAAATAGTAAATCTACTAGTTCATTGCTTTGGTAAAGAATGGATAAAAATTACACTAAAAGCTAGGTAATAATGCTACGTGGCCTTATTCTTCTACAAATAATTTTTTTTCTACAAGTAATTCTTGAGCTAAAAGTCAGATGATTCAGAAAATGAAGAATGTCACAAAGCTTACACTGATGCATTTGTGAGGTTATATTTGCCTAAATATTATTCCTCATTACTATTACCGTTCTCTATATATTATTAGTTCTAGAAGGCAAATTCAATGAATAAGAAAGTCAGTAAATTACCATTTTCTAGAGCTTTTAAGCTAAGCTACAAAGGCAAGAATAGGATTTAGGATATAAACTAAGTCCAGATTTAACAAAGCATGTAGCTCTATGTGGAATCCATTCCTGAAGAAGAGGATAGGTTTTCGCAGGAAATAATCGGAGCAGGAGAAAGCTGAGTAGGAGGTTGCAGTATTCAAGGGAGGATATAATAAGGGTAGAAGAAGACCTTAGCTCTGAGGCTGAGGAGGAAGAAAGTAACTTTAGAATACTACAAGAAGGAATGGCAGATTGACAATTGCCTGGAAACTGAATGGAAAAGAGGGAAATTTAATGGGATTATAAGAAGGAACTTTAAAAAATATTTTAAAAGAAAAGGTAGTAAAAGTCATAGCTGAGTTTAGAAAAGTAAACCTTTGGAGTAACAGATGTGAATGAGGTTTCTCGGGTTAACATCTTTGAGTCAACCTTTATCTCCTTTCTTGAGTCTCTGAATGATTTAAGAGCGGGGTTGAGTTGTTTTCCTTTAACCTCCACACCTCCACTTCTCTGTCTTCTGTTTCCACTTCCATTATCTCTTGAGCTGGCTCTTGAGGCCCTCCTGAGCCTCTTTCCCAGTGGCTTTTTTTCACTCATTTCCCAGTTGTCTAATGCTGACCAGCAAGTCTGGGGCAGGGTTGTCTGCCCTGGTTTCTATGGCCCTGGGTTTCTATGGCCCAGGTTTCTATGGCCCCAATTTCTATGACCCTGGGTTCTGCTGCTTTCCCACCTCCTCTCACGGTACTGCTTCTCGGGCCTCTCTGCCCCACCTGTGTCCTCAGCTTGAGTGTCTCCATCTCTCATCTCTCTTTACTCTTTCACTGGGGTATGTTACACAATTTCAGGGTGTCAGACAACTCAGTGAAGATAGGTCTACATCACTGCCTTCCACTTTTTCCCAAGCTCCTCTCTCACACTGGCCTGCTGGGCCCTCTCCCTGGGATCCCATAGTACTTCAAGCTTAAGGAGTTTGAAAATTAATTTTCTTTCCATCACAAAATCTGCTTCTCATCTTATGCTCTTTAACTTTGCTATTAGTTTCGGTCTTTCGAATCACCCCAGATCAGAAAGATTGGTTATCCTAGATGTCTTCCTCTTTTTTGCTCCCAAGATTCAACTGTCAGGTCACTCTGCCTTGGTAATAACCATATCTGTGGGTGACCTCACGTTCATTAACTGTCATCGTCACCACTCTATTGATGCTTCTGCAACTATAACTTTATTATTTTCTCTGACTCTATTATCTCCCATAGGGTGGACTGATAATATAATATGAATAAAAACTTACAGAGTTAGTAAATAATATCAACATTCATTCAATCAAAAGTTATTTATAAAGTGCCTGCTATATGCTAGACTAAGGCCAATGGAGACAGAGGATAACAAAAGGTATTTACACTTTAAAAAAATAGCTGAGAAAGAGATAGACAAGGACAGACAGACAGGAATGGAGAGAGATGAGAAGCATCAATCATTAGTTTTTTGTTGCGACACCTTAGTTGTTCATTGATTGCTTTCTCAATGTGCCTTGACCGCAGACCTTCAGCAGACCAAGTAACCCCTTGCTCAAGCCAGCGACCTTGGGTCCAATCTGGTGAGCTTTGCTCAAACCAGAGGAGCCCACGCTCAAGCTGGCGACCTTGGGGTCTCGAACCTGGGTCCTTCGCATCTCAGTCTAAAACTCTATCCAGTGCGCCGCTGCCTGGTCAACTTTAAAAAAATATATCAAGCTCTCTTTAAAAGAGGGATTCTTAATTTTTAATCTGCTAACTTCACAGATAAAATGGCTGACAAATATTTTATTTGTAGAGAAGTAAATGTATTAAAGAAAAGTTTGTTGATGGCAACATCTATCAAACCATAGAATAGGTTATTACAATTGTTTTATAGAGTCTTCTTTCTTGAATATTTTAAAAAATAACATTATTATTCATCAAATAAATACTAGGGTCAGAACCAAAACAAAATCATGCTGGTAAGACTCAGTATACTTACTGATCCATTTACTCTAGTTTGTCTTGTTTCAGTTGCTTTTCATATTGGAATCCATATCTGTGGGTGACCTCTAGGTACATTCACTAGAGGAAAAAACTTCTATTTTCTTTGCTTACTGGTAACCAGAGAAGGCTGTAGATACTGCTTAAGGGAAAGTGAGTGGCTTTAAAACTGTTTAAAAAACCCTACACTTTGGTTTAAATGCTGTTTTGAATAGTTCATTATTGAAAATATACTTCTGCTTTCAGAAAATGCCCAAGCTCTGCATCAAAGGCAAGCTGCTGATTGTTAAGGGAAGGATGTGGTATAAGAGTGAGCCAAGTGTTGATTATAAGGCAAGGCGAAGGCTTCCAGCTAGTTAATAAAGCAACCTGCTAACAGTTTTCTGGTCGAAAATAGTGATCAAGGACTTTTCCTTTGGACAAACAGCATCATTTGATTTTTTCTTGTTCTTTTATCATCAGAAGGTTTGTTCAATACAGTGGGAAGTTGTAGAAAAGCTTGCGTAGGAGGTGCCATCAGACCTGGGGTTGAATTCTAGTTCTATTCATTTGATGCTTATATAATCCTGAGAAGTCAAACTTGCTGAGTCTGAAAATTTCAGATATGCATGGCATATTTTCCGTTAGAAACAATGCTGTACATGGTGCTTGAGTCCCTAGCATCCTAACTACTTTATCCAAAAGTAATTGAAAGGCTTTAACAGGTTGGTTCTGAACATTATTCACTTTCTTGTAACTTTGTGCAGCAAAAATGGACTCATTTGTACTTCTGCTGCTGCTCCTTGGAACATGGGAAGGACTTGTGTTGACTTAGGTCGTGGCTGTGTCCTCTCCATGTTCCCAGGACATGATCAGAAGGGAATTCTTGAAATGTCCTCACTTTTGTCTGCCCTCACCCAGCACACATCACACTAAGAGTCCTTATCTCTTCTCTGTTTAACCTGCTTAGATTTTGCTAAATCCTTGACAACAAATTCTTAAAAAGCCTTGCAGTAAAATCCCATCCACTCTTGCTGCTCCTATTTTTCTAGAAGGAGATATGGCCTTAAGGAAGTCTCTGTCATGGCTCTGGGAAGCTCCAGGTCATGTGGGAAGGGGCCAGAAGAAGTATCATTAATTAGTGGGCTTGAGATGCCTACTTCCTTTTAAAAAGTCAAGGATAAGAAATACCATGGACATGAGTTAATGCTTTCAGTGGGTAGTTTGTAAGTTAGAGGTCTCCATGTAATGTTCCTTCACTACAAATTCCTGTGCTATTTTAATAGAGGGAATATTCTCACTGTTTGAAAGAACAATCAAGAGAAAGGCACAGTTGTTAATCTCAGCTTATTCTGTCTTATAATAAGACACCATTTTGATGGTTGTAATAATATAAAATGATGAGAAAAATATCCTAAAAGATACAGTTCCATGCTGGAACAAACAAGCTTATCTTTGAAAACCTATATATGTATGTCTCATGGTTAAAAGTCAACAGACATAGAAGAAAAGAGTTTGTGAAAAATCTGTATGATTAAAAATAGGTGAACCAATATTGTCAATTTTAATGATGGCAATGATATAAACTTCTAATCTCTCAGCTCCAGGGTGGTTACTGGGCTGCCATCTGTGGTTGTACAGTTTGTGCACCGAACAAAGGGGCTAACCTGAATGTTCGTGATGTTAACCCCCTATCAAGCACTCTGATCCAAGGCTGAGCTGGAAAGAAAAGACATTTTCTAGAAATTTGCACTAAAGTGCTGTATATGCTAGCAACTACCCTGCTTATTTATAATCAAACACAATATTAATCTACTTATCTGACAAGAGAAGAAAAATTGCAGCCTATGAAATATCTTAAGAGATTGATACAATCAACTCCATTAATCTTGTTCATTCCACATTAAAGTTGGAATGGACACTTAAACTTTTTATTTGGGAAGGAGGAGGGAAGTGAATAATTGTTGAGTGCCTATAGCATGGCAGGAACTGTGCTACTCTTTCGAAGGTTGCTGAATAGCTTTCATAAAAATGGGCAAAGGTATTACAAAGGAATACAAGCAGACAACAATTAGAATTTTAAATGCCTTAAATTAGCACATTATTTTTTACAGAATTTGAATATACTTTATCTTATTTATCACAATAGTTCTGTGAAAGAAGTGATATCTACATCTGACAGGTAAATTGTAGAGAGGTAGTTACCTAACAAAAATTTACTTAGAGCCTGACCAGGCGGTGGCGCAGTGGATAGAGCATCGGACTGGGATGCAGAAGACCCAGGTTCGAGACCCCGAGGTCACCAGCTTGAGCGCGAGCTCATCTGGGTTGAGCAAAAAAAGCTCACCAGCTCGGACCTAAGGTCCCTGAGCAAGGGTCACTTGGTCTGCTGAAGGCCCATGGTCAAGGCACATATGAGAAAGCAATCAATGAACAACTAAGGTGTCGCAACAAGAAACTGATGATTGATGCTTCTCATCTCTCTCCATTCCTGTCTATCTGTCCCTGTCTATCCCTCTCTCTGACTCTTTCTCTGTCCCTGTAAAAAAAATAAATTAATTAATTAAAAAAAATTTACTTAGAAATTTAAACCAAGTCTTCAGTTGTTGAGTCCTAAACTCTTTCCATCACACCATTAAAAGGCACATTTAAGAAATGATATCTGTAGGCTGAGTCTTGGAGTAAGAATCAATGTGTGAGGTTTGGGTTTGGTGAAAGAGAGGCTGATGGGGGGGGTGTTTTCAGGTTGCAACACAGTTCTGTTCCTACGACAATGATGTAACCTGAATTTTGGTGTAAGTTGAAACACACACTAGCCTAAGTTATTTATCTATCCTAATACAGTTGTAAAATCATAATCTAGAACATAAAAATACAAGTGAGCCACAGAAAAAGAAAAAGGACACAAATATACTGTTCTGTACACTGTACTGTAATAACAAAAAAATGAGTATAATAAAAAGTACGACACTAACGGCGTAAGCCAAAACACTCACATCTGAATTTTTTTTAATGGGAGTGAGTGTCGTGAACTTAAAATGTCATATGTCAAGACTGTCATAACCCAAGGACCCCCTGTATTGGAAAGATATTAATCTTTGAAAAGAAAAAAAATTAAGTAAACAGAAACAAATGTTAAATATAGCTTGGACCTTCCCCTCTCCTTCCTTTCTGTCTCTCTCTTCCCCTCCCACAGCCAAGGTTCCATTGGAGCAAAAGATGGCCCGGACGCTGGGGATAGCTCCTTGGCCTCTGCCCTAGGCGCTAGAGTGGCTCTGGTCACGACAGAGCGACGCCCGGGATGGGCAGAGCATCGTCCCCTGGTGGGCGTGCCAGGTGGATCCTGGTCAGGGGCATGCGGGAGTCTGTCTGACTGCCTCCCCGTTTCCAGCTTCAGAAAAATACACACACACACACACACACACACACACACACACACACACACATATATATAATATATAGCTTGGACCTAAAAACAGTGCAAATGAAAGAGGAAAACAGCCAGAAATATTCTCTAAGCCTAATGAAAGAATAGAGGTAAAAGCAGTGATGGAATTCAGCCAGTTCACACAGGTTTGGCAGAACCATTACCTAATTTTTTGTTGCATTTGGCCAACCAGTTGTGAAAATGGCACTTGTAATCAGGGTTCTCTCTGAGGTAGGTGCCTGGGCAGCTGCCTAATGTGGAAATCACAAATTTATACAGTGTATTCGTAAAGTCATGGTGCACTTTAGATCAGTCACAGGAAAGCAACAAAAGATGATAGAAATGTGAAATCTGCACCAAATAAAAGGAAAACACTCCCATTTTCTGTAGGATGATGTGGCAGCATGTGCACATGTGCAGATGATGACGTAACACCGTATATACAGCGGAGCAGCCCACGGCCATGCCAGTCGAGATGTGGACGGTATAGAGGAAAGTTCAGTGTGTTCTGTGGCTCACTAAATTCGAATCCATGACCAAAGTGCAACGTGCATATCGGCGAGTTTATAATGAAGCGCCACCACATAGGAATAACATTACTTGGTGGGATAAGCAGTTGAAGGAAACTGGCAGTTTGGTGGAGGAACCCCGTTCTGGTAGGCCATCAGTCAGTGACGAGTCTGTAGTGGCTATATGGAATAGCTACCTAAGGAGCCCTAAAAAATGTGTGCATGAGCCCACATCGAACTGCACTGAATAGGTATGAAACTAGGAGAGTTTTCCTATAATTTGGTGCAGATTTCACATTTCTATTGTCTTTTGTTGCTTTCCTGTGACCGGTCAAAAGTGCACCATAACTTTACAGACACACTGTATTACTTAATCTTTTTTAATGTTCATCTTCATAACAGCATATTCTAAGCACCCATACTAATGTTCATTCCATCCATAGATAAAGGAATGAGGTCCTACTCCTACAGTGAAAAGATGGTTAAGGAAAAATATACAGCTGATGATGCTTGGATAAAAGTGAAGAAAATTGCAAATGAGTGTATCAATCAAGAAGCAATATGGAAATATCTTAAATAACAGTTTTATTAATTTTTGTCAGGTATTATTTAATATCTTTTCATTCATATTTTAAAACTTTTATAACATAATCTAGTTTTGTGTACCTCTTTTGTCGTTCTTATTTAAATATTAAGTATATGAAATAATAAACTACCTTTCAGTATATCATTTTTTTTATATACTTAAAATGGTCACTAAGGCAGAGAACCAGTCGTTAAATTATTTAAATCCTATCACTGGGTCAAAGTAAACCAAGAGAAATGGAAATTGAAACAGCATTAAGATAAAAGCAGTAGGCCTGACCTGTGGTGGCGCAGTGGATAAAGCGACGACCTGGAAATGCTGAGGTCGCCGGTTCAAAACCCTGGGCTTGCCTGGTCAAGGCACGTATGGGAGTTGATGCTTCCAACTCCTCCCCCCTTCTCTCTCTCTCTCTGTCTCTCTCTGTCTCTCTCTCTCTCCTCTCTAAAAATGAATGAATAAAAAAAAATAAAATAAAAAAATAATAGTTGTTTTCTTTAAAAAAAAAAAAGATAAAAGCAGTAAACCAATAGCCATTCCTCTTGGATGAGTTGACTGCCAATCCAATTTTATTATTATAGACACAATGAACTATTTGAGAACTATATTTCATCAAAGAAATGATCCTTGTTAAAATCCAAAGATTTTTTGTTGTGCTGATGTTAATGAGACCCAGCCTCTTTCCATTTATCCTTCCATCCTTCTGTCCTTCTATTCACCCATTGATCCACCTATCCATTCTAGAACCCAGCCTTCAATTCATTCATTCCTATGTTCATTTCTTCATCCAGCCATTTATTTTTATATCCATTCATCCCTCCGTCCATCCACCCATTCATCCATCCAATAACGCCTTTATTCTTCCTCCTCAGCAAAAGTTAACTTCTTATTGATCATCAGAAAATATGAATAAATAGCACTGGAAATCAAGGATGCATTTAGGGGTGTGCAAAATTCAGGTATGTCAGAGGATGTATAATTACATCATTTATTATGGTCCTGGTAACTGTCTAGTTAGTTTATCATGTTGCAGTTCAAAACTAAATATAATCATTGATAATTACCAAACAATAACATTTTCTGTTTACCATTTGCATTACTTGTAAACATTATGGCAACTGCCATTTCAATTTCTGAAAGTAAATTAAATCCATTTTATTTTTCCTGGTGAAAGACTTCTATTGTTAATTTTAGGAATGTTTTACTCACTTCTACAATATTTGAGAAACATATTTGTTTTCATTGTTCAGCTTCATAGACAGGAATAATTTCTTCCTGTTATAGAGACTTATAGTTTACAACACTCTTTTTTTATATCCATCATCTTTGCTTCTCAATTAAAATCCAAACTCAGTATTTTGCATATGTTTTGCTGTAGTTCTCATTTCATCTCAGGTAAGCCAGCAGACCCCCTCTCTCTCCTGGGACATGCCCCGGTGCTGTTTTCATTAACTTTCCCCTGGTGTTTGTTTGGATATTCAGATGATGATGAAGTGGATGTTGTTCTCATTATTCCTGCCTCAGGATGTGGTGGACCACCATCTGCAGATGCCGTGTAAGTGATCATCTTGGCACTGACCCATATGCCACCTTTGTAGTCATGAGTATTCTATCTGAGAGATGCCATCTGGTTTTCATGGAAGCTGGTGGAAAAGTGGGGGTCTATGTTTTACTGCTGAGAAGCATGTTCAGAGAAAAAAATTGAACATTTTTCATTCCCATTAGGGACAGAGCATCAGCTGTTCTGTTCTTTGTATCAAATTTTCTCAAAGCTTATACCTTTGTTGTTGTTGTTGTTGTTGTATGCATGTGTGTGTGTGTGTGTGTGTGTGTGTGTGTGTGTGTGTGTTTATCAGAAATGTTAAGAAGCCTTTTATACTCTTTGGAGTGAGACTGGGATATGGTTGGATAGGAGAAGAAGGAGGTGAAAGTGACTGCTCCATCCACAGAACCTAAGATCTTATATGATTGAACCCAATATACTGATCACAAATTTTTGGTTTTTTAGATACAGAAAACTCTTTTAGATTATCATCTTTATTTAAGTTTTATTAAGAAATAATTTCAAATTGCAGAATTACAAGAATTGTACAAAGAACTCCCATATATCCTTCACTCAGATTGGACAACAGCTTATGTTTTGGCACATTTGCTTTATATATTTTTGATATACTTTATATATATTTTATATAATATATAAAGAAAATATTTATATATTTTGTTGCTTTATATATATAATTGTTCTGAACAATTTGGGAGTTAATTTTTAAAACTGTGTACCATTTTCCCCTAAATACTTCAGTGTATATTTCCTAATTGCAAGACATTCTTTCATATAAACACAATGCAATTTTCAAGTTCAGGAGATTTAACATTGATATAAAACTATTATCTAATATGCAGGTCATAATTTTAAGACTTAAAACCAATGTTCAGTTACAAAAATTCTCCATTATGTTTTTGCCTTTAATCAGGTTGGTACACATTTTTATAGCTCCTCTTATTGTATCGCTACTTCTTTATAGAAACTTGACAATTTTTGAATGCTCAGTACACTTATCCCAACCTGTAGCACAGAGTGAGTATGGAATGACTAGAGAAACCCTTTATACTTGACTCCTCACAGAGCTTGTAGAAAGAAATTCTTCCTTTGTCCTACAAAGTGTTTCTCAGATTTGGACACATGTCAATTTCTTAATTCTCTTCTTTGCTTCTGGCCCAATTATCTAGTGCAAGGTTGCGGCTAGAGCAAGAATCCTAAATGAAAACATTTTTATTTTTTTTGCTTCCTCTCTGTTTTCTCTTCCCAGCTCATATTCAAGTAAGGCAGTCTAGTCCAGTGGTGGGATTCAAATAATTTAATAACTGGTTCTCTGCCCTAATGACCATTTTAAGTATAAAAAAAGATATACCAAAAGTAGTTTATTATTTCATACACTTCATATTTAAATAAAAACTATAAAAGAGATACACAAAATTAGATTATGTTATAACAGTTTTAAAATTATTTATTTATTTATTTATTTATTTATTTATTTTTTACAGAGACATAGAGTGAGTCAGAGAGAGAGGGATAGACAGGGACAGACAGACAGGAACAGAGAGAGATGAGAAGCATCAATCATTAGTTTTTCATTACGCATTGCAACACCTTAGTTGTTCATTGATTGCTTTCTCATATGTGCCTTGACCATGGGCCTTCAGCAGACTGAGTAACCCCTTGCTGGAGCCAGCGACCTTGGGTTCAAGCTAGTGGGCTTTTCCTCAAACCAGATGAGCCCGTGCTCAAGCTGGCAACCTCGGGGTCTCGAACCCGGGTCCTCTGAATCCCAGTCCAATGCTCTATCCACTGTGCCACTGCCTGGTCAGGCTGTTATAACAGTTTTAAAATATGAATATAAAATATTAAATAATATCTGGCAAAAAACAATAAAACAGTTATTTAAGATATTTCCATATTGCTTCTTGATTGGCCTCTTCACCTACAATTTTTTTTCATCCATGGACAGAATGAACATTATTATGTATGCTTAAGATACTCTGTTGTGGAAATGAATGTTAAAAAAGATTAAGGAATGTAAATTTGTGATTTCCACATTGGGTGGCTGCCCGGGCACCCATCTTAGAGAGAACCTTGATTACAAGTACCATTTTAACAACTGGTTTGCTGAACTCAACAAAAAATTAGGTATCTGCTCTGCCAAACCTATGTGAACCGGTTGAATCCCACCACTGATCTAGTTGTTAAAACTGTCTTCTTATTCAGAAATTCACCCACTCCTCCAATGATCAAATTTTCTTCTATATGATAAGAGCCTAGGTGAGTAAAATGTACTCTTTAGACTCCTTAGGACAGTATCACTGATTTTCCAGAAGTCTTCGAACGGAAATGCAGAGAAATAAGCATTATTTGCACAGGTATTGTTTTCATAATCAGTAACTATTCATCTCTTTTATTAGCAGCTTTATCAATTACAAAGAGGGAAATGGGCATCTGCAAGTAGTGGCAATCAAGGATACTGCAGGAAGCTTGCTTTGGGGAGTACACACATTCTTACCTAGTTCTTATTGCCCTGTGCATTTTCTTGGTTCACTGCATTTAGCTTTATAATTTGTGTTGTTTCCACCATTAATTTTATTCCCTTGTTTACTAATTTATCCAGATAAATGTCTTGTGACCACAAAACATAATGATGATTCATTCCCAATATTATTTCTTATTTTTACTTTGCACTACCAATAGCTAGTTTCATATTTCAAACAGAGTGTTTTCTTATAAAATACCCTTATTTAAAAAAAATGATGAAACATTGAAACAAAAGACCCCAATTGGCAAAGTAATTAGTTGGTCAACTGCTTTTTATCACATAAATTACTTTTCTGTCAAGTGACAACAAATGTAATTTGAACTGAGATTAATTACATAATAATTATGCTTAACATAATTGGTTAAATAGAGGAATTTCTTATGAAATGGTAGATTCTTAAATTTATACAAATAAGACCAGATGGTGAACAGCTAGTTTTAATTAAATTAGGTTTGATAATTATAGATGATTAATTTCAGATTTGACTCAGATTAGAAAGACTATATTAAAGGTATTGTTTTTAGTTTTTTTCAATAGGATAACAACATATTGTAATGATTATAAACCCTAATGCCTGGAATTAAATTAATAATCCCTTAATTTTACTTTGATAAATAAGAACTTGGAAAAGGTTACTACAAAAATGATAAGATCTTTTTCCTTGAAGGTGTTTGAGATTCAGTCAGACATCATGTGTATAAAAGGTTAGTTTTCTTTCACAGAGATGGAGGTAAAGGAAGGGCAGGGGTTAGAAGAAGTAAATGATTTCCTGAAGATGTTTTTAATTCATGAATGTGGTAGCTAAGCCAGTATTGTAGAATAATGCATATTAATATATCAGACCACAAAAATGGCTTCTGAAAGGGATGTAACATTCCACAGATGCACATATTGTAGAGAAAGCATTTTTCTCCACATTTGCTTTTCATTCAGGAAGCATTTTCACATGGCTTATCATCTGAACTCTGGCACAAAGAATTTGTGAATTGCTTGTAACCACAGGAGGCACATGTCACTCATCTGTGAAAAGTCTAAATCTAAAAGTGCAAAAAAAGATAAGGCCAGCTCACTGAGGGGTCTACCCCACAGTAGGCAAGAGTCATTTTTATTCTACACGGATGGCTTTAGATTATGTTTGTTTGTTCGCTCATTCGTTTTTTCATTCATCAAATATTTATGGCATGCAAAGCTCTGTGTTAGTGATACGATTTTATTAGGCACTTGCTTTCAAAATAAAAGACTGTCACTGCAAAAGCTAGCTTTCTATATTTTGATTGTGCCTATACTCTTCCAGCAACATGTCTTCAGCTGCTTTTACTACATATTTCCTTTAACAGAAAAGCAAAGTCCAGTTCTAGCTCAAAATCAACCTCGTGCTGAAGTGTCCTGAATCTTCAAAGTGCCCAACTAGGAGAACAGTTGCTGAGGCAAGGTCTCCAGATGAAAGCATACACAAAGCTACGTGCACATGGCCACGTGCGGAGGAGACAGGGTGAGTTCATCGGGCTGTTTTAGAGCAGCTTCCTAGAGGCCCCCACCATGGAGGAAGTGCGGTTAGATTCTGGTTTACTGACACGTGCCGGTCTGATCTTGAGTGCTGCAGAAATTCGCTTTAAAAACTATACAGGTAGTTTTAACTGACCTGAGACTGGATGCCTGAAACCAGCGAGAGTTGGCTTTTTGTTTGGGGGTAGATCTATAAATCTGCCAGATTATAGACGAGCACGAAATTAGAACAAGAGAGCTGGGTTTCTACACTTAATTATAGTTTTGTTCCACAAGTCATCTAAAAGTATCATAAAGTTACCAGATAACAAGAGGCAGGAAGAAGAAAAAATGACTTTCAAACTCACCATTCAGCAATTACCACTCTGATCATTTTGGGATACATTCTTCTAGATGTTTTTCTGTGGATATCTATTTTGATTTTAGAAAGAAAAATGGTGTTTGTGTATATGCGATTTTGTAACTCACTTTTTTTTTTTAATCAAAGAGCATATTATGAACATTTTTTTGTCATTATATTTACTTCAGAACAATCACCTTGATAAAAACAGGATGTTTCATAATATGAACTTTATGTAGTCAATCCCTTATTTTTAGATGTCAAAGACTCCGTTTTAATTTTTTTAATAAACTTGGTGAGCTCCCTAGTCCACTAATGCTGAGTTTCTTTCCAGAGGACAAGGGCTACTCATCTGGAATTGGAGCACCCTCTGGGCAGCATTCATAAAAAATAGCAAATCTAAATTCTAATTCTTCTGTTTAATTTCTTTCTGTGCACTTTCAATTACCAAGTGAATATAGTTTATTTTTATCAAGTAAATTTTGGGTTAGTTACCTTATAGTGATATATCTAAAAAAGTAGCATCTTATTTAATCAGTAAAGTATAATACTTAATTGGTAAACTATATTAAAATCACATAAACGAATACATTATTACACAAAAGATGTCTTAGGTCAGCGGTTCCAAACTTTGGCTGTTCATTAGAACCACCTAGGGTGCTTTGAAAAATCTTAACACATAGACCTCTCACCTCAGTATAATTAAACCAGAACCTCTGGGTGAGGCCCTGAGCATCGGTTGGTATTGTCAATCTGGCTAGGTAATTATCATGTGCAGTCAAATTTGGGAACCACTGATTCTTTATCAAGTCCCTCTCTGTTTCTGAATATAAAGTTTCCTTTGACTTCTCTGAACCTTTGAATCAAGCAATGACCTGAAGTGGGAATTAGCAGATGGAGAGGGAAACCCTACATGTTGCTGCTTTCTTTCTTCCCCTGAAGGATAGGCTGAGGGTGGGACAGTAGCTGGGGCTTGAGATTCATGGGATAAAACCTTGCCCTGCAAAATGGGTAAGCTATGTTCTTCATAATGACAACAGCAAGACCAGGAGCAGTCATTGCATCACTGAATGTTCACAACAGCTCAATGGGGAGGGTGCTGGGATCATCCCAGGTAGTAGAAAGTGGAGGTGAAGAGTACACACTTGGAGCCTAACACCTGTTTTCTGTCCAAGCTCAGCCCCTTAAAGCTGTGTAACCTCCAGTTGGTATTCAGTTTCTCTGTGCTTCAGTTTTTGCACCTGTGGACTAAAAGTAGTACCCACCTTTACATTGAGAAGAATAGATAAATTAACACTTGAAAAGCTTTCAGAAAAGTGCCCAGAACTCCTCAAAATACTCAATAGAACAGTGATTCTCCATCAGGGGCGATGTTGCCACCTCCTTCATCCCTCCACTCCCTGCCCAGGGAGCATTTGTTAATGTCTGGAGATATTTTGATTGTCACACTGGAGAACAGAGGGGATGTTACTAACATCTAGTGAGTAGAGCTCATGGATGCTGCTACAGACCCTGCAATGTCCAGGACAGCCCTCCACAACAAAGAATTACCTGGCCCCAATGTCAATAGTGCTGTAGTTGAGAACACCTGCAGTGGATGTTGGTTATTTAGTCATTTAGAGATGGGGGAACTAAGGCTTAGAGAGATCGAGCAATTTATCTAAGGCCATACAGCTGGTAAATGGTAGAGCTAAGACTTAAACCCAAGTCAGAAATACAGTTATCTTTATCACGCTCTGAGAATGTGGTCTATGGTGTGAGACGTAACTTCATTTCCTAGGTGTGGACACTTCTTCACCTCATTCTTAGATTTTAAAAAGAACTCCGGGCCTGTGGGTTTTGGTCTTCTGATATCAGTATGTGCGTTGGAGAGAGGTGCTATTTGGGAATGTTGGCAGTCTTCACCAACGCTGGTTACCATCAGCTCTCACGCTTTTACCCTCATCAGGGAGAGAAGAAAAAAGAAAACTAAAAAGAAAAAAAAAATAGTGATGCAAAGAGTGTTACAAATACCATTATATGCTGAATGAGATTGCTAGAAATATAGGGATGGATATGTGCCTTCAAAGACTGTTGGCAATCTACCCAGCTTCACCTTTCCCTGGAATCAAACACACACAGCTTCTATGTTCCTATCCATTTACCAACACAGGCAAACTGCCCTCATGGGTAATTTAACAATCATACACATTTCAATTTCCAGGCTGTTTTATTCATTCTCCAGAAACTGTGACTAGACAAGAACTGTAATGAATAGGCTGACACGTTATAGTGGGCCTCCACAGTTCAGACAATTTAAAAGCCAGCAAAATTAATAAAGGTACATCAAAGTGTGCTTTCCAATCTGTTAGAGGAGTGAGAAATCTCATAATGCCTAATATAGAGGCTGCAATAAGACAGCACTGAGCGGCAGACTTTCTTTGCAGGTTCAGGATCACCTCTGGATGTCCATTATGGAACTTAATGAATCCCTCTTAAAACGTCATTTTCACCAGAAGTTTCTTGGAGAAGCTCTCAGTCTGGGTGGGACAGGGGCAGAGCTGCCTTGCCCTTGCTCCAGAATCACATCCCATTTGTACTGCGCTCACTTGGAAGAGCTCTCTCTCCATTAGGTATCTCCTAGTAAATCTATATAATTCTTCACAGGCCTTTCTATATCTTGAAAGCTGTGTTCTCCCCATGCCCATTTTTCAGCCATATCAGCTGTGTAAATCAGCATATCCCCTTGGATTGATTTTCTTTGTGAGCCAGGAGCCATTTGTGGTGTTTCTGCCTGGGAGAGTAATTTGAGCTGTTTCATTGTTGAGTTTTTCAGGGGCTGTTTTAAATTCCATACAGTAGGTCTTCTTTCTTTCACTTGTCCCTGATCTCAATCTGTTTCTATAGAGAATTGATTCTGCATTTGATAATGAGTTCACTTACAATATATTCAGGACTTTCTAAAAACCAGACTTAGTAAGAATGAAATGCATGTACAACATGACAGTTTTTCAACACTTCCGGAAGAGACACAATGCTTGCACGCAGAAATAAAATTACCTGTCTGATGATGGAAAATTGAGAACACAGTGATCATTGCCTTTTCATCATAAAGGCATTAAAAAATGAAATATAGCAATGCCATTGCATTACAAATGGTTTATGTCTCATAAATGTGAAAAGACAATCATATATAAATGAAAATGGGGGTATTTCATGGCATACTATGTTTTTAGCATGTTGAAAATTATAAATCAGCTATAAAGTATTAAATTAACATTTTACAGAATGTAAAATAAATTAATTCAAATTTTGAGTGCATTTCAAACTTCTCCCCTTCCCAGATCAAAACTAAAATTTGAATATATTGTTTTATTAGAATAATGCAAGTATCTATTTTTTTGTGATGTGGGGAAAACATTATTAGAAGGATATGTTTCTAGGAATAAGTCTACATGTTTTAATTCAATTTATAACAATTCAAAAATAATTGCCTTACAGATTGTAAAGATTTCTTTAATAGATATGTAGTAAATGTTAATTTCATTCTTGATAAATCACTTTGAAATCTGGTCATTTTATATCAAGCCAGTTTTCTTTGTGTTTGAATACAGAAAGATTTAAAATGGCATCTGTTGGAAAATAAACTTATTTAAGTTCTAAAACTCATTTAAAAATTTTAATAGATTTACCCGAGTGAGAATAAGTTCATCTTTAAAGTATCTCATAAAAGAAATAAAATATTTAAAACAGAAATTTAAATTAAATTAAGTTAAAAATATATTAGTCTGTGAACAAATGTGTTAAAATTTATATATAACTGTGAATGTTATTTTTTTTGTTTTGATTTAATAGGCTTTATTTATTTATTTATTTTTTAAAATAAATTTTTATTAATGGTAATGGGATGACATTAATAAATCAGGGTACATATATTCAAAGAAAACATGTCTAGGTTATTTTGTCATCAAATTATGTTGCAAACCCCTCGCCCAAAATCAGATTGTCCTCCGTCACCCTCTATCTAGTTCTCTGTGCCCCTCCCCCTCCCCCTAACTCTCTCCCTCCCTCCCTCCCATGTCCTCCCTCCCCCCCCACCCTTGGTAACCACCACACTCTTGTCCATGTCTCTTAGTCTCATTTTTATGTTCCACCAAAGTATGGAATCATGTAGTTCTTGTTTTTTTCTGATTTACTTATTTCACTCCTTATAATGTTATCAAGATCCCACCATTTTGCTGTAAATGATCTGATGTCATCATTTCTTATGGCTGAGTAGTATTCCATAGTGTATATGTGCCACATCTTCTTTATCCAGTCTTCTATTGAAGGGCTTTTTGGTTGTTTCCATGTCTTGGCCACTGTGAACAGTGCTGCAATGAACATGGGGCTACATGTGTCTTCACGTATCAATGTTTCTGAGGTTTTGGGGTATATACCCAGTAGAGGGATTGCTGGGTCATAAGGTAGTTCTATTTGCAGTTTTTTGAGGAACCACCATACTTTCCTCCATAATGGTTGTACTACTTTACCGTCCCACCAACAGTGAATGAGGGTTCCTTTTTCTCCACAGCCTCTCCAACATTTGCTATTACCCGTCTTGTTGATAATAGCTAATCTAACAGGAGTGAGGTGGTATCTCATTGTAGTTTTGATTTGCATTTCTCTAATAACTAATGAAGATGAGCATCTTTTCATATATCTGTTGGCCATTTGTATCTCTTCCTGGGAGAAGTGTCTGTTCATGTCCTCTTCCCATTTTTTTATTGGATTGTTTGTTTGTTTGTTGTTGAGTTTTATGAGTTCTTTGTAAATTTTGGATATTAGGCCCTTATCTGAGCTGTCGTTTGAAAATATCAGTTCCCATATAGTTGGCTGTCTGTTTATTTTGATATCAGTTTCTCTTGCTGAGCAAAAACTTTTAATTCTGATGTAGTCCCATTCATTTATCTTTGCCTTCACTTCTCTTGCCATTGGAGTCAAGTTCATAAAATGTTCTTTAAAACCCAGGTCCATGATTTTAGTACCTATGTCTTCTTCTATGTACTTTATTGTTTCAGGTCTTATATTTAGGTCTTTGACCCATTTTGAATTAATTTTAGTACACGGGGACAGGCTGTAGTCGAGTTTCATTCTTTTGCATGTGGCTTTCCAGTTTTCCCAACACCATTTGTTGAAGAGGCTTTCTTTTCTCCATTGTGTGTTGTTGGCCCCTTTATCAAAGATTATTTGACCATATATATGTGGTTTTATTTCTGGGCTTTCTATTCTGTTCCATTGGTCTGAGTGTCTATTTTTTTGCCAATACCATGCTGTTTTGATTATCGTGGCCCTATAATATAGTTTAAAGTCAGGTATTGTAATGCCCCCAGCTTCATTCTTTTTCCTTAGGATTGTTTTGGCTATTCGGGGTTTTTTATAGTTCCATATAAATCTGATGATTTTTTGTTCCATTTCTTTAAAAAATCTCATAGGGATTTTGATGGGAATTGCATTAAATTTGTATATTGCTTTGGGTAATATGGCCATTTTGATTATATTTATTCTTCCTATCCAAGAACAAGTAATATTTTTCCATCTCATTGTATCTTTTTCGATTTCCCTTAACAATGCTTTGTAATTTTCATTATATAGGTCCTTTACGTTCTTTGTTATGTTTATTCCTAGGTATTTTATTTTTTTTGTTGCAATCGTGAAGGGGATTATTTTTTTGAGTTCGTTTTCTAATATTTCATTGTTGGCATATAGAAAGGCTATGGACTTTTGTATGTTAATTTTGTATCCTGCGACCTTACTGTATTGGTTTATTGTTTCTAATAATCTTTTTGTGGAGTCCTTGGGGTTTTCGATGTATAGGATCATATCATCAGCAAAAAGTGATAGCTTTACTTCTTCTTTTCCGATATGGATGCCTTTTATTTCTTTGTCTTGTCTGATTGCTCTGGCCAGAACTTCTAGCACCACGTTGAATAAGAGTGGAGAGAGTGGACAACCCTGTCTTGTTTCTGATTTAAGGTAGAAAGTCCTCAGTTTTATGAATAGGCTTTATTTTTTTAGAGCAGTTTCAGATTCATAGCAAAACTGAGTATAAATTACAGAGACTTCTTATATACCATAGTCCCCATAAAATCAGCTACCTCCTCCACCACAATCAATGAATCTATACATTCTATAGGTTTTATGTCTTTTTTTTTTTTTTGTATTTTTCTGAAGTTGGAAATGGAGAGGCAGTCAGATAGACTCTTGCATGTGCCTAACCAGGATCCACCCGGCATGCCCACCAGGGTATGATGCTCTGCCCATCTGGGGCATTGCTCTGTTGTAACCAGAGCCATTCTAGCGCCTGAGGCAGAGGCCACAGAGCCATCCTCAGTGCTTGGGCCAACTTTGCTCCAATGGAGCCTCGGCTGCAGGAGGGGAAGAGAGAGACAGAGAGGAAAGAGAGGGGGAGGGGTGGAGAAGCAGATGGGCGCTTCTCCTGTATGCCTTGGTGGGGAATCGAACCCGGGACACTTGCACGCCAGGCTGATGCTCTACCACTGAGCCAACTGGCCAGGGCCACATTCTATGGGTTTTAACAAATGTGTAATGGTATGTATTCATCATTATATTATCATTGAATGTTAATTTTAAACTGAGAAACTCTAGACTTTAAAAAATAGTTATATAAGTGTATTCATTAAATACCCAAATCACCCAATACACAAAATTAAAATTATTTTATTTAAAATGTAGAAAGAGCTATTTTAAATAAAAGTTTACAAATTTTTTGTCTAAAATTATAATAAAAATTAATTATAAAGCAAGCTATAGCTAAAGGGGATATATTTTAACTAATAATATAAATCAAAATTTTAAAATGATGTTCATGCTTATTTGTTTGTTTGGATCAACAGAATATGTGCAAAACAGACAAAATTCTTACATTCAAACAGCTACAATTATATTTAAATTCAAGACTCTAAATATTGGTTAATAAAACATCTATTACATTTTAAAATTCGTTGATTTCCTGCAGAACTGTTCTCTACTTCCCTACTTGTCCTCCTATTGATAATTTCTATATCAAGTCATTCTAGACACATGGCTTTTCTAAATCATTGAGACTTAACTGTCAATTGCCAAAACATAAACACTTTGGTTTTATTTAATGAAAGTATTTATTTTTACTAAAATATTTAAAAAGTGCAGAAAATAATGTAGCAAGCATTAACCTACACTCCTAGATTTAAACATCCTAACATTTTCCCACATTTCCTCCAGTTTACTAAAGAAATGAAATCTTACAGATACAGGCAAAGTCCATTTGATGCCTTCCTCGATCCCATTATTCTCTGACTCTCCCTTCTTAGAAGTTGGCGAGTTCATACTCCCATTTATGTTTTTATGCTGATCCACTTACTTGTTGACTTAAGACTATATTGTACCCGCATTTCTACACTCACCCTTTCGCTTTTTATTGGGCTGTTTTGTTTTACTTTTCACAATTTGAAATATGAACACTCTGAATTACATATATATGTATATTTGAATAGTAATAACACCCTGTCTCCCCACCCTAACTTATTTTATTACTCCCTTCCTTGCCCTGCTGTGCCCAGAGTTAGGCTCTATCCAAAATTATGTATCTTGATTTAATTTTTTTCTCACAGATCTTTAAATAATTATTATTTGGTTTTCTTTGCTTTTGAACTTATAGAAATGAAATGGATGTATATATTTCCCCATGACATCTTTTTTTTTTTTTTTTTTTTTTTTTTTTGAGAGAGAGAGAAAGGGACTGATAGGGACAGACAGAAAGGGAGAGAGATGAGAGATGAGAAGCATCAATTCTTTGTTGTGGCACCTTAGTTGTTTATTGATTGCTCTCTCATATGTGCCTTGACTGGAGGGCTACACAGAGCAAGTGAACCCTTGCTCAAACCAGTGACCTTGGGCTCAAGCCAGCAACCTTGAGCTTCAAGCAAGCAACCATGGGGTCATGTCTATGATCCCACACTCAAGCCAGTGACCCTGCACTCAAGCTGATGAGCCCACACTCAAGCCAGATGAGCTCGCACTCAAGCCTGTGGCCTCAGGGTTTTGAACCTGGGTCCCCTGTGTCCCTGTGACACTCGGTCCTGCACCGCTGCCTGGTCAGGCATGACTTACTTTTTTATTCAATGATATGTTGCTGAAACTCATCTTGATAGCTATAGTTCATTCATTTCCACTGTTGTACAGAGAGATCTGTATAAATTAAAGCATCACAATTTATCTATTTTAATATCAGTAGACTTGTTTCTATTTTCAATCAAAGCTTTTAAGGAGAGTTTTGTACAGATGGGCAATAATTTTTCCAGGGTTTATACTTAGGAGTGAAAATGTTGTATATGTTCAAATATTCTAGGTAATGCCAAGTTATTTTTTTAAAAGTGATTGTACTAGTTTACTTTTCTCTCACCGTGAAAGAGTTAGTATAACACATTCAGGCTAGCACTGCAATTGATTAAAATTTTAAACTTTTGCCTGACCTGTGGTGGCGCAGTGGATAAAGCATCGACCTGGAAATGCTGAGGTCGCCGGTTTGAAACCCTGGGCTTGCCTGGTCAAGGCACATATGGGAGTTGATGCTTCCAGCTCCTCCCCCCTCCTCTCTTTCTCCCTCTCTATCTCTCTCTCTCCCTCTCTCTCTCCTCTCTAAAAATGAATAAATAAAATAAAATAAAATAAATTAAAAAAAAAATTAAAAAAAAAAAATTTTAAACTTTTTTTGCCAGTCTAGTGGCTAAGAAATGAGATTTTTTTTTTTTTTTGTATTTTTCTGAATCTGGAAACCGGGAGGCAGTCAGACAAACTCCCGCATGCGCCCAACCAGGATCCACCCGGCCCGCCCACCAGGGGGCGATGCTCTGCCCATCCGGGGCGTCACTCTGCTGTGACCAGAACCAGTCCAGCACCTGAGGCAGAGGCCATAGAGCCATCCCCAGCGCCCGGGCCATCTTTGCTCCAATGGAGCCTTGGCTGTGGGAGGGGAAGAGAGAGACAGAGAGGAAGGAGAGGGGGAGGGGTGGAGAAGCAGATGGGTGCTTCTCCTGTGTGCCCTGCCTGGTAATCGAACCCAGGACTTCCGCACGCCAGGCCAACGCTCTACCACTGAGCCAACTGGCCAGGGCCAAGAAATGAGATTTTACTGTGGGTTATTATTTATATTTTCATGATTATTAATGAGGTTTGATAACTTTTCATATATTATTTTGGCGTTTTGTGCTCCCTCTTCTGTAAAATGCCTGTTTAGATCTTTTGGCCACTTTGCTATTTGGATGTGTATATTTTATATATTAATATGTGCTCTTTATGTATTCTGTATACTAATCTTGTGTGATAGTCACATCAAACTGAAAATGTACTCATGCTGTTGTTAACAGTAATTTGTGGTTGGCATTCATTCTAATTGGTTCCTATCCTATACTTGTTAAATATTTTAATAACATCTTTATTTCTTTTGTGTTCTGAATATCTTCTTGCAGTTTGTGGTTTGTCTTTCTACTACCTTTTTTGATCTCTTCTGAGAAACAGAAATTCTTAATTTTAATGGTGTCATACTTAGCAATCTTTCCCTGTAGGAGTTAAACATTTCTTAGAACTTGTTTGGCATGATGTGGTTTGTAAATGGTGTTATATTGAGTTTTACACTTGAAACCTGTATGGTTTGGTGAACCATGTCAACCCAATAAATTAAAAAATAAATTAAAAAAAAGAAATCTTTTCTTGCACTGAAGTCATAAAAATTATATCCCATATTCTAAAAGTTTTAAAGTTTTGTCTTTTACATTACAGTCCTTGATCCATGTATAGAATTTATTTTCTGTGATCATATTTTTTCAGCCTTTCCACATGATTAACAGAGTTCCAGCCCTCTTTCTAGTTGCAGCCTGAGCACCCCCAACTCTCTCTATTAGCCTGTGAACCCTCTTTCTCCCAGCATTCTGAAGGTCCCTTCTCATTGCCTTCATCTCCACTTCTAATTGATGTTGCTACTGCCTTTATTTCTCATTTCCAATGATTTATTGCCACTTTCTTTACCTGCTGGCTTCTCTCATATCTTCTTATTTTGGGGCTCACATGAATAGTTTGACTTTTTAGAGTCATTGGCCACTGGTCAGGATATAGTCTCTTTTACTATGCAGTGTTTTTATACTATTTAGGCATTTGGTTATTAAATTTGTCATTTCTGGATGTTCAAGTGCTCTTTTATTTACACTCACTCCTCTACTCCTGACTGCTTTTGGAAGGCTCATCTCCATAAAATTGTAATTTTATTATAATTACATCTGAGAGTTGAAGGAAAAATGTAACATAATCTGACACCCCCTGCCATACTAAGTGACTGGTAGGATCCAAATTATCCAAATAAGCACACTTTTCACTGGATATCTTGGGGTGTTACTAACTGAGGGCTGACAAGAGCAACAGTGGGTGCCAGGGTGCAGTTACCATGGTCATGGGATGTGGCAGTGTAAGTGGGATGCTGAGATTTTTGCACGGCAGGTAGAATTGCATCCCACATAAGGTAGATAGTGACATCATAGCTTCTTCCTGAAATGGGTCATTATCTCATTATCTCCCATCTGGGCCAATTTACCATCAAGAAAGACAGAAGCTAGCCAGGACTTAAAAGGCTGAGCTGGACTATGACAGATGATTTTAAATGGCTTGCAGTGAAACCAAAAGAGGCAGCTACTCTAGGAGAGATCCAGCTAAAAGCCACAGAGAAGAGTCTTTTCCAGGAGGTAAGCCATGGTACCTATAGTAAACAGGAGTGTGATTACAGAGTAAGAGGAATCAATTGACTTCAAGGGACAAAAATAACAGGTATCCAGGACTGTATTTCAAAGGCAGGAGACTCCTTCCAGAAAAAATGGGCAAAACAAGGAAAAGTCATACAGCTAGCTGCTATGTCTGTTAATAATCTCTACCACTAATAAAAATTCTCATGTCTGCTCTTTCCTGGTAGGTCACGTGTTAAATATTTTATGAAAACATATGTTACACATATGAGATTATCAGGTGTGCAGTAATATTTTTTATAAGAGAAAGAATGTGATTAACATTTCTATCAGGGCACTCTACTCACATACCCTGCCTACTACCACAGAAACCCATCACTGGAAGGATTAAATAGTTCCAATTGATCAGGAAATGATTAAGCTGGTCAAATTGTTTAAAGTATCATCATGTAAGTTTTAAGACTTGTCCAGAACACATACCTTTACTGACAGGATACAATTATTCATTTTTCTCATGTATTCATTCAGTAATAATTTTATGGACATCTGTTCCATTGGAAACACTGTGCTAGGATCTGAAAAAATATATATAAGCCTCAGGGACAGAAAATGAGGACAAAAAGTTTTTCCTGTACTGGTCAGTTAAAGGGTGTATAGGTTTTTGAAACAATGAAAGCAATTCTATGTGACAGGGATTCCCTCAGAGCCCCAGGAAAACTCATAAAATAGAAAAATCTCTTTTTCTCTGTTGGCTCCTATATATAAAAGGTTCTCAGGTCAACTGTACAAAACTCAAGGCTCCACAGAAACTGCATCAGTAAGTCACAAATTCATTTTTGAAAATGCTAAGGTTAGCAGATAAAGCAGTAAATTACAGAAGCACCTACTATTATACATAACATTACAAAGAGATCAACTCCTTTTCTAAACCCTTGAACGACTTTCAAAGTATAACCATCAGTCCTCTGCACATGGAATTGCACTGCACCTTTAGGACATTTGTTCAAATGGAGGCAGGACAAAAATGTGAACTAATGTATAGCAATGAAATGCTCTTCCCTTCCCAGTACATTACTTGCTTCTCCCGGGGCCCAATTTTTCTGGTTTGAGTCTTAAAGTTGTTCAAGAAGAAGCACTCTCTCATTTGTAGGACAAAATGTACTGCTTACTTGAATGGTCTTGCTTTTTGTGACAAACTACTTGTCTGTTTGAACATGTTTAGTTTTGGATGCATGCCATTCAGTATTCGGCTTGGAGTTAATAAGTGTTGAGGCATAGTGTCCATGACTGAACATTTACATAATGGATATTATGTCCTTTTGGCTCAGCAATCATCTAATAAATTAATATTAAACAATAATTTCCAGGCTGCTCAGAACACAGTGAATGTCTATTCTTCATATTCTGGGCTTAATATTCTTGTAACATTTTTCCACCCTTGAGACTCAGTAATATGCCTCATTGGACAATAAAACAACACTAGGAATTGACACAGTGCATTGATAAGAGAAATGTTTGCTTAGTAATTGTGCAGCTCCTGTATATTGGCAAAATCGGAATCTTACCTCCTTCTTCCAAACTATCCAAAAAAAAAATTAACCCTCTTTATGTTATTATTTCTTGTATTATTATTGGTTCCTTCAGATGGCAATATTCTTGTGAGACAAACTGTTTTTAAAGAATATTATAATGTAAATAAAGTGATTGCTACAACAACCAATGTTTGAAAAACATCTTGAGAATGAAGGCCTCTGAACACATAATAAGTGCAAAAGGATTTTCATGTTATATTCCTAACCTATAGAGGTTGTATATAGGAGTTAGAGCCAGAATTCTTTCAGTATGCATTCCCTACCCAGTTGTCATCTTCCATCTAATATCACTGTATACCTAGAAAATAAGGAGAGGAAATAGGATATCTTGAGGAAGAAGAAAAGAAAAGGTCAAAGAAATGGAAATTGGAAAAGCATATGGTATAAATACATCTTCCCTGACAATTTTGCCAAGGCACATACTTTATATCTTAATGTTCCCTAAAAATATATTTCTTTTGTTGTTAATGTAAAAATAGGTTGATTCATTCTCCAGATTAATTGAAGATTGGAACAATAAATATGTAATTCTAGAATAAAAAGATCTATGGGTCGCTACCTTACTCCAGTGATCAGTCTTAATGGTGAAACACCAGATGGTGTCTACCTCCAGGAGCAATGCAATGTGAAAGGCACTGCTCCTCCATGAAGCATTCTTGATCTGACTTTCAGTTTACAAGAAATACATGAAATATAATAATTGAATGACTGTGAGAAAACAGGTAAAGCCAAAAGTTTGGATATCCCACAGGACAAATAGCCTTCCTTACTCAATAAGGCAATGTCATTTAAAAAGGGGGTGGGGCATGGACTCAGATTAATAAACTTCAGAAACATAATGAACAAATGGAACACATGGTCCTTGAGTAAATACTGGCTCTAAACCAAATGTCAAAAATATTTTTGGATGAATAGGAAAAATCTGAATAGAGATTAGATATCAGATGTTATAAGGGAATTATTATAAATTTGTTTGATGTCATAATAGTATTATGATTCTGTAAGAAAATATTTTTACTTTTTAGAAATGTATACTAAAATGTTTAGATTAAAACATCTTGGCCTGACCTGTGATGGTGCAGCGGATCAAACATTGACCTGGAATGCTGAGGTCACTGGTTCAAAACCCTGGGCTTGCTTGGTCAAGGTACATATGGGAGTTGATGCTTCCTGCTCCTCCTCCCTTTCTCTCTCTCTTTATCTCTCTCTCTCTGTCTCTTTTCTCTAAAAAATGAATAAATAAAAGATAATAAAAATATAAAAAACAAAGCAAAGCAAAAACATCTTGACATCTGCAATTTACTAGTATTTCAGCAAAATGTTGAAGCATTGTAGTAGATTGTTTAAGCATTGCAGAACGTTAAGTATGAGTAATTTTCTCTAGTTTTATGTAAGGATATATATATTCATAATAAAAGTTGAAAATTTCAATTAAAATAGTTGAGGATCTTGTGCATGATTTTATCATTTTTTTCTTGCAAATAGTCTAGGCCTCACATTTTTTCTTCTAAAATGAAATGGCCTTATTATTAGCCATTATTATCATTGTTGTTATAAAAGTAATTAATAACATGAACACTGTCAAGTCTTGGTGAGGATGGGGGCAACTGTAACACTCATCATACACAGCTGACAGTAGTATAATTTGGTACAACCATTTTTGGAAAACTGTTAAAATATATTAAAGCTACTATATGAATCCATTTACACAAAATTCAAAAAGCAAAAGAAGAAGTAGTTAGTGTTAGGGTAGTAAATCTTGAAATAAAGGAATTAGTGACTGGAAGGAGTAGAATATATAATGATAATGACTGATATTTCAATCTGAGTATGGGCTACCCTGGTAGATCGGCTTAGCAAAATTCATTAAGTTGCATATTTGTGATTCATGCATTTCTCTGTAAGTGTATTATATGTCAATAAAAAGTTTACAAAAATGTAATATATGTTCATTCTAACAAATTTAAACAACAGTATAGTATTTTCTTTGGGCGAATTGATCATATGTCAAGAAATGGTAATGTATGGCTTCTTATGGCTTAATTGTAGAATGTTTGCTAATTGGTTTATTATAAGAGAAAGACCTTAATTTGTCTCAAACAATCATTTCATCTAATAAGTCAATGCCCTTAGGACTTCTGTTCAAAAAAGCTATTGTCTAATACAAGTAGTTTGCCCTTATCCACAGTTTTGCTTTCTTGATTTCAACTACCTGTGGCTGTGGTCTGAAAATATTCTTTTTATTTAAAAATTAAATTTAATTGGGTGACATTGACCAATAAGAGTACATAGGTTTCCGATGAACATCTCCATAGTTTTTGAACGGTTGATTGTGTTGTGTGCCCATCATCCAAAGTCAAAACATTTTTTGTCACCGTATATTCATCCCTCTTTATGCTCCTCCCCCAGGTAATTACTTCACTTTTATCTATGTCCATGAGTCTCAGTTTGGTCTGAAAATATTAAATGAAAAATTACAGAAATAAACAATTCATAAGTTTTAAATTGCACACCATTCTGAGCAGTGTGATGAAACCTTTGTCCTGCTCATGACGTGAAGTATCCCTTTTCCCAGCAGATCTGCCCTGTCTGTGCTACCCTCTTGTTAGTCAGCTAGTAGCCATCTTGTGTACACTGTATTACATAGTAAAGTGCTTGTGTTCAGATTTTATTTCATTTAATAATGGCCCCAATGATAAAGAATAATAATACTGGCAAGTCGAATAAACCAAAGAGAAGTTGTAAAGTATAGGTATGTATAGAAAAAAAATAGTACAGTAGACCCTCGTCTATCACAGGGGTTAGGTTCCAGAACCCCTTGCAATAGACGAAAATCTATGAAGTAGCAACCTTATATTTATTTTATTACTTATATATATTTTAAGGCTTTTTAACCCTCCCCACACTCTTATAAACCTCTTTCCCACACTGTTATTAACTTTTCTCCACTCATAAACACTTCCTATGCTCTTAAACACATTCTACGCTCTTAAACCTATGTGATCCTAACAACATAAAAAGTTCTAATGGGTATTCACCAGTGAATATACAATAGTGTGCCGTGTATGATCTCATGTGGGCAATCTAGCTCAAGCGGAAGTGGCCGTCGCTGTGTTTTCCAAACGTGCGAGTCTTCGTCTATTCATCTGTTGTACGTTACATATTTTATTTCGATTTAATATTCCTTTAATATGTTTTAATTAATACTTTTATATTTTTAACATGATTTTCAATTTTTTAGGTTAGAAAATGCTTATTTGACCATCAAAATAATTAAAATATGTAAAAATCCGCTATACAAAATTAGATATATACAATTTAAAAATCTGTGATAAAGTGAGATCACGAAAAGTGAATCGTGATATGGTGAGGGATGACTGTGTGTGTATGTGGTTCAGTACTATTTGACGTTTGAGGTTTCAGCTTCCACTGAGAAGCTTGGAACACTTGGAACAAAGACCCCTGATAAAGGGGGACTACTGTACCACTGTTTGAACACACAGTGATAGTACTTTGAGACAACAATGGCTGCTCTATGTTATATTTCCTATGTAATGGATTGAAAAGAATGGAAACTTTAACACTGAAAGTTCACTTTGTGTGGATTTAGGTTAGAGAACTAACACAACCAAACTTCAAAGAGGTATTTCAGTTTTGTTCTGTTTGTTTGTTTTTTAACAAAATGTCATACCCAACTGAAAATTAAGTATAAATTTTGACATGTTCTCAATTATTACTTTATGTATTATTTTGTATGCCAGGGCCTTATACTTAGGTGTTATTTAAATGTCAACCATAACAGCTGTTTTCTGCTATTAATATAAAATTATTTTTGCATACTTGAAGCCCTTGCTTTCAAAAAGGTTGTTGCTTCACCCTAATACCATAGCCATGTTGGCTTTTCTATGGTCTATTGCAGAAGTTACCAGTTCACAGCCTAATGTCAGAGGAAGGAGGAGCACAATGGAGGCATTTAGTAGCATTTTCATCAGTGTAATAAAAAAGACAATTATTAAGATCAATGAAGGGACTGGATATTACCCTTGACTATGCCTATTTGTACTTCTTTTCCAGCAGGAATAATGAATTCTGAAACCTTCCTGGATGACTGCAAAGCAGAACCCAGGTAGCTGCATGTTCTGTCTTCAACTATTATAGTATATTGCAAACTTGTAGAGGCTTGTACAGCAAGATAAGTAAAATAACAGTTTTCAATTTTTATATACTAATAATAGCTTTAATTTACTAAGCATTTTCTGTGTATCAAGTGCTTGGTGAACTATTATTAGTTTCATTTGAATGTAATCTGTTATATGGGTTAAGGTAATATTAGCTGCTATAACAGTAAACCCAGATATCTGCATGGCTTAACACAATAGACAATTATTTCTTGCTTATATGAGGTCTAATCTATGGTGAAAAGAGCCTCTGCTCTACACTATCATTTCAAGACCCAAGTTTACAAATGTTCTACCATTTGCAATTCATGAATTCCTTGATGGACCTAGGATCAACAAAATACAGTTAACAGATATGAGGGAAAAAGAGAGTGAAGGCTCATGCTGAAGGTATTTATGCATGCTTAGTAACAGTGTGTATCACTTTCCCCCACTTTTCTTTGACCAGAATTTAGTTACATTATCTTATTTTAATTGTAAGGAAGGCTGAGAAACATGGATTTGGTAGATGGCTCATCTGTCTTTGCCATGCACATGCTTTAGGGAAGGAATGATGTATGTGCACATGATTTAGGGGGAACTATAAGGAGGTAAGAAGAGAAAAAATTGGTTGGTCTTAACAAGCAACCAATAGTCACATTATAATCTCTAAAACATAAGCATTAAAAATATCAAAGAAGCATCTCTCAGTATCAACAAACATGGAAATTATAATACTTGCATATGTGGAGGAGAGCTTTGAGTAAAATATGTTCAGCTACCAATGTCATCACCCAGCTTAGAAGAGTACAAACCACTAATTTGTGCTTGATATTTGGGAACACCTTCATTTATCACTTTCCCAACAGTTTTATGATATTTACCACTAGATTTTAATTTTGAAGGCAAAATTGAGGAGCAATGACGGGAAGTGTGGACAGGAAAGTGGGAAGGCTGCCCAATATGAAGAAAATGTAAACTTTGTTTTTTTTCAATGCTCAGTATTTTTTTTTAAATCTCTGCCTACCAAGTATAAGGAATTAACATTTTGTCTCATTGATTGAACTTGCTAATGCTTTCACTGTTCACCGCCCAGGATGTCAGCTTCAGTGTACACACCATTGGCTGCCAAGTCCTTTTGAATCAGTTGTTTAAATAAGGGAACAAAAAGGACTTATTGAGTTTATAAAAGGTTATCAATTTGTTTATGAGAAGATACAAAAAACATTTTTGTTTTGAAAAATGGGTTCAGACCTCAAATGAACTTTGGCAATAGTTTTAGAAACAGAGTGACGCATGAGGATGAAACTGCACATCAGAACCCAGGCATGTGTGCGCATGCACACGTGCAAATTCATACACATAATAAGCTGGAAATCAGAAATGCATTAGAATGAAAGAATTGATCTTTTGGCCTGTCCTTTTGATTACTCACATAGAAAATATCTGATTTCTTAATGAGCATATGTATGTGTATGTGTATTGCAATAACTGAAGAGAAATCGTAGGCTAGGGATATTTTAACTGGCATATTTTGAGGACATTTTCTGACCTTGTGTGAGGCTGCAGGAATTTTGGAAATATTACACCAGTCACTGGTATGATGTTACCAAAGCTTGTATGATCTTAGACACTGAAATATAGTAAGGGTAAGTTCAGAAGCTTGTGCAATAGCTAACTCAGCAAAAGGGCTTTATTTAGTTTGCTTAATGTTGCAAACAGACTAAATAGTATTTCTCATTAAATGTTTTCTTTAATGCCATTTAAAATCTCTAATAAAAACTAAATTCTGTGCAGGTGTTTTCTACTCTAATTTTGTGCTTACTGTTGTATGAAAGCTGAACAAGATGCCATACTACTTGAGTTCAGAAAGGCATAATTTACAATAAAATAAAAGGAGTAATTTTTACTATTAAAACCTTCATCTCTTTCTTTAAAGTTGGAAGTGTTAAGTATATTATTTTACTACTTTGTGTTTTAAGATTGTCAATCAATAATTATTTATTTCAGGAAATAAATCAGAGAATAAGAATAAAATAATGATCCACTAGAAGAGTTAGAGCTGTGTATAATTTATTATTTATTTGATAGAAATTTAAATATATATAATTTAAACAAATGTCAGCTAAATTCTATTATCTTTTACCTTAAATAAATCAGTTAAATATTTTAAATATCCTGTAGTTTGAAGGTGATAAAAAGAATATTTTACAGGAACGGTTAAAAAAAATAAAGTTTACAAAATCAGTATTGCTTCTTGGAAAAGCTTTAATTCTACCATCTTAGTATTTAGTTTTTATGTATTTTATGGAAGATTAAACTTCATGTTTAAATTAGAGGTTGCCTGTTTACTTTTGGACCAAGACAACTTCAAGCCCAAGTACATGAGAAGTGGGTGGAATTCAATTTGTGACACAAGAATAAAAAATGATTAGGACCCATGGAAATTCTGTTCCTGGGGAACATTTGAGCTCAACTAAAATGTTGGTCCCAGAGCCTCATATCAGACATGCCCACACACAACATTACACTACTCACATGCAGACCTCCCTGCACGTATACAAAGATACACACACACACTCATGCCACATGTACTAGGCACATATACCATGCACACACTCATCACACATATCACAACCACACAAACATATATTACACATTCAGCAGACACATATATTTACATACAACACACACTTATAAGCATAGCCATATGCATGCCTTATACATGCACCACACATTCACATATGTACACACATCAGATACACATGCATTTCTTTTTTTTCTTTAAAAAGACTTCATTCATTTTAGAGAGGACAGAGAGAGAGAGAGAGAGAGAGAGAGAGAGAAGAGATGAGAAGTAGGAAGCATTAACTCTCATATGTGCTCTGACCGGGCAAACCCAGGGGTATGAACCAGTGACCTCAGCATTCCAGGTCGATGCTTTATCCACTGTGCCACCACAGGTCAGGCTTACACATGCATTTCTATAAACATTTACTGGAAGTCAAAGATAAATAGGTATAAGGAATTCAGCACAGTATTTCATTATTCCATTACTTTTTCTCAACTATGTGCATTAACAAAAATCCATAATAAAGATTTGGTCCCAATATTTCCAAATTCTCCACCCATACTGCATATTGTCTGTAAGCCATGGTAAAAAGTGAAGACCTAGATTTGCATTGCATTTTATAATGGAATAAAAAATGCAAAGAAATGTTGTCCTAGTTGTATCTTAGCCTTTTTTACTGATCTTTTGGACATATACTATCTATCATATTTCTATAATGATTTAGAATAGTGCTTTCAAATAAACAGTTTTATGTAAACCTTGCAGTGAGCTATAGAGCTAGGTATGATGACCCCTTTGTTAAAAGGCATGTCTAGGAAGAAACAGTGTTAGAATTCCAAACTAAGACAAATGAATTTACTGTTTCTAAATGACAATTCCTGTCTATATTTTTCCTCCAAGGCTGTGCCATAGATCAGTGGATGATATTTCTGAACTTTGAACTGCTTGATTGTTAGATCCTCTTTCATTTCTCTTCTCTGCTATTGCCACCAGACCTTGCTGGCACTAACCACAGGGAGATTCAAGTGCACAGGCATAGTCATGACAAAGTATTGCACAATCCCACAGTTGATTTGGAATCAGATTGCCTTTCACAGTTGATTTGGAATCAGATTGGAGACTCTTTCTGAGAAGATGATGCTGAGGTATCACCGGCATCGGAAATGGTCCGTTTTCTACTCTATCAAAAGCAATGAGTACAGAAAAGAAATAAAGATTTCAGGGCAAAAAAAAATTGCACTTTTACATTGCCTTGCACAGTGACTGGCATATGTTGGCATTTAAAATTGTTTGTATACATAATGCATATGCAATTAGGTGGCACTACAAAAATTAGAAAATTGATTTTACTTATTTTGCTGCTAAGCTTTGTCCACAAAGCTTTTTCCCTCCCTTTACTTTTTTTTTGCATTAACTAACTTACTTACCTTATTTTTTAAAGCAAGGATTTATATGTATATATACTTTCATTTAGACGAACAATTCTAGAAACTACAAACATAAATTCTTCCAAGTAAAACCACACCACACCATAGCATGGGTTGTTCAGGAAAGTATTTCTTCCAGAAATGAATGACACTTCTACTTGGCACTCACAAGCTGTTTTTTTCACTAATTCTTATCATTTATTAAAATTCCAGCATGAATGTCCACTTCTATACTTGTAACTAATGAAGGATGTCCAACCCTGCCAATTCAAAGTAAAGAAAACCTCTTATTTTGTATTTATTTTCTGAGTTTCTTCATAAACAGCTTTTTCTATTTTTGGAGATTGGATTCCTCTTGTAAGTGGCTTTACTAAATAATCTTGTTGTAGTGACAAAATTACAATTCTGTCAGCCAGTGGAATGATGCTAAGAACATTCATATTTATAGAATATACTTAGATCACCAAGTTTCCTTGGTATATGATTTCTACATCCAAATATTTGAACTTTAATACTTTGACAATTCATTTAGGCCAACCAAGGTCAGTAAACAGAAATAGTGAACTTATCAAAACATAGCATAATTTCTTGTACAATGTGTAAACTTTACTATTTGGCTTAAATACACTACCAAAAAAATAAAAAAACCCAACCACCTGAGAAGATGTTCTGTTTAGGATGTTAAATTCAAATACCATTCTAATGCACTCTTTGCTGCTTCTTAATTTAGCATATGGAGGTAATAATAAATATTCTGGATTATGAATTATATGGAAATGGTTAGATAGTTGTTGTAATAGCCATATGATATTTAAAACGCAGGGGAAGAGAAGACAGTGTGCAATATTTTACTATAGAATCTTTTAAAAGGACCGAGATAGAAAATAGCTGTCCATGGTGCTGATAATCCAGAAATTGACAAGCGTGGAGATAAATAGGCAATAAATTTAAGATCAGAGATCAAAATACCACCCGTTCTCAATATGTGCATTCCCAGAGGGATAAGGATTAGTAATAGATTCTAGTTCTCAGGCTCCTCATGTGGATGCCCATTGAACCATTAGCACACACTAGCTTCAGTTTTTTTAACTGAAGCTGGATACAGAAGAGTTGAATTTTATTTTACCACTCAATAACTGTATAAACTTGGGAAGTTCACCCGTGTGTGTGTGTGTGTGTGTGTGTGTGTGTGTGTGTGTGTGTGTGTGTGTGTGTGTTACCTGTGAAATTGGATAATAATATCTCATGGCCTAGTTTTATTTTCTATCTCTATTTATGTAAATTAAGCTCTCTGAGAGCAATAATTTTATTGATTTTGTTCACAGATCTATCCAAGGCCTTATTAGTTTCTCCAAACATGCTAGGTATTCAGTAAATATTTGATAAATAAATATTCAGGAGGAGAAATTTTTTTTAGTTTGGAAATTAAAAATTTCTGACCTGTGGTGGCACAGTGGATAAAGTGTTGACCTGGAATGCTGAGGTCACCAGTTCAAAACCCTGGGCTTGTCTGGTCAAAGCACATATGGGAGTTGATGCTTCCTGCTCTTCCCTGCTTCTCTCTCTCTCTGTCACTCCTAAAATAAATAAATAATTTAAAAAATTGTAAAAAAAAGGAAATTAAAATGTCCTTGGATATTCTTAGATTCTAAAGAATACATATGGTAAAATGGCAGTTAGAGATAAAAAATAGAAAAAAACTGGAAAAGAGAATTCAAAATAAAGCGAAATTGGATCAAATTAACTGGTGTCTGATGTACTACTTGGAAAACTATATTTTAGAAGGTTCGAATCTCCATCCAGACCACTAATTTTGAGAAAGTTCACTTCTTGAAAAAGCTGTGATTTCTACAGTTATATTTTGCATTACAACAGGCCCTTTGAATGATTTGTAATGTTTCTGTGACTTTGTCATGGAGTGATGCTTCAGCACCTGTGGTAAATAGTTGAGGATTTGTGTTTCAGATAAAGAATGTTATTCTGGCTTTGAAGGTTCTCCTTTAACTTTCTATCCAAAACCCTTATATCCTGGAATCTCTCAGTGTGACCCTGCCCTCTATTTTTCACACTGTCCAGGACAGTCCCGGCCTATTCTTGCCTCTATACTCGACTCATAATGTTTTACCGTATCCAAAAAAGAGCGATTTCTTTCTTTTCTCTAAGCAAGTACTACACATTTTTAAAGTATACTCATTAACTCTTATGACAATACTTCTAACTATTCCTTGTTCCATTAATCTTTCCAATTAATAATCCTTTATATTATTTAATATCATATTATTCATTTTGTCCTTAAATATAAACTATTTGTATTGTTAATTTTCCTTTGCATAAGTCTGCTATTGTCATTTGAAGGAAAAGATATTTCTGATGTTATTTAAAATACCAGGTGTACTTCTATAGAGTATAGTGGGTACAAAATAAATGTAGAATTAAAATAAACTGATTATTTAATTCCTCTTTGTGTACACTCATTTTGTGTACATAAACAATTAAGTCCTCTACACAGGAGATATTTTATGTTTTTCTAGTTATCTGAGGGTTTATTGTAATGTGATATTTTATTAATAGTATATTGAACAAGCTGAATTTTCCTGAAGTATATAGATGATACTAAGATGGAATTATTCCTAGTAACAACCTGAAGGGAGATAAAAAATTTAAAAGCTCTAACTTGGAGGTAGTCATTGAAAGTGAATTTAATAAATCAAACAGTTATAAGTACATCATAGTATATTTCATAAAAAATAAATTTTAAAGATTACTCAGAAACATATCAAAAGAACTAAAGCTCCATCTCTGATTCTTTTTTTTAAAACTTTATTTATTTATTTTAGAGAGGAGAGAAGAAGGAAGAGGAGAGAGAGAGAGAGAGAGAGAGAAGAGGGGAGGAGCAGGAAGCATCAACTCCCATATGTGCCTTGACCTGGTAATCCCAGGGTTTTGAACCGGCGACCTCAGCATTCCAAGTTGACACTTTATCCACTGTGCCACCACAGGTCAGGCTCCATCTCTGATTCTTACATAGACTTTTTTTAACTCCAAAACTTCCAGTCTTCCCACTCTCACCCCCATTTATCTATCTTATTCTTAAACCCAGAACTTTCTCTCCACCAAAAGCACCCCTTCTTACCTTCCTTCATATTTTTCAGGTTCACTCCTGTCTATCTTGGCTCAGAGCCATGTTCTTAAAGATTCCAGCTGTATCATGCTTCCTTGAAGGTATCATGGGGCCAATGAGGGTGAGTTTCTGTCAACAGGACAACAGCAACAATCCAACAATCTAGTAGAATTCTGTGATAATGGCAATGTTCCATATCTGCACTGCCCAGTATGGTGGCACTAGTCACAAGTGGCCACTGAACATTTGAATTGTAGCTAGTGCAAATGAAGAATTAAATTTTTAATTTTATATTTGTTTGTTAATTTAAGTGTAAATAGCCACATGTGACTAATGATTGCTGTGTTGGATAGCAAAAGTCTAGGATTTTCAGGTGACAAGAGGATTCTAGGGACTTATCAAAAAAAGCACTTTCCATAACTCCCTCACTCTTTCTAGAGATACTTATGGCACAGAAAAATATATGAATGCCTCAAACTCAGATCCTGAGTAATCAAGAGAAGGCTACATTATATTTCATTCACTAAGTGTTAGGGGCTGAACTGTGTCACCTAAGATCATGTTGAAGCCCTACTCCTGGTACCTCAGAATGTGACTATACTTAGAGATGGGTCTTCAAAGAGGTGACTAAGTTTAGACTGTTGGGTTTGGCCTTAATCCAAGCATAGTGATGTCCTAATAAAAAGAAGAGGTTAGAACACACACAGAGGGAACAGGGGTGTGCATGCATAGAGATAAGACAATGTAAGAGCACAACGAGAAAGTGTTCTTCTGCAAGCTGAAGAGAGAGGCCTCAGAAAAAACCAAACCTACTGACACCTGGATCTTGGACTTCTAGCCTCCAAAACTGTGTAAAAATAATGACCACATTGGGTGGTCATTTAGGCCACCCAATGTGTGGCATTTTTTTATGGCAGCCTTAACAAACTAATACACTAAAGGCAGTTAAAAAACAAGTGCAATATATTTTTCAAAATTCAATTTGATTTGGGTCAAAAATTTCAACCTTTGTTGAACTTTTATTTATTTTGCCTTTGTTTATTTATAAAACCTTATGTCTTATTTTTGTGACAACTCTAATTCCTTTAAAATTGAGAATTTACAATCAATGTGAAGGCTCAGAATCTTGTACTGGAACATTCAAAGGGGAAACTAATTATACACTACAATTACTTGTTGCCAAGAAGTATTTTATATGCTATTCAATTTTAATTCTAAAAGCCATATTAATGACGGTTAAATAGTAGTTCCCTATGCAGGATGACAGCCTTTAAAATGTGATTTCTTAACAGAGGATTGAAGGGAATTTCTGGTTGCTGAGCCTTAATTTGGTGCTGTGAAGGTCAGCATTCTTAAGTAGGAAAATGCATTAGCATCCGGGTGTTGCAAGAGCTGCATAAATTACTTCTTGCAATGGCCAGTTCTTTCAAAGATCCCTGCTTGCAGTTATGGTGAACATTGAGCATGAGGAGGAGATGGCATCTTCTTTATTTTTCTTGTCAACAAAGTAAGTTATTATGTTTTATCCCATACTCTTTTCTCGCTACAAATGTCTTCATACATATTTTGTTTTTTGTGATATTGCCAACTCATCAAATAATCACTAAGCGTTGCCTAACCTGTTATGGTACTTTGAATCTTATAGATATCAGACATATGAGAAGACTCATTGTTTTACTGAAATGTGAGGAGGCTTCATAGGCAAGCCAAAAGCTACACATTTTAACAATTTTTTTTATAAATTGGGATAAATATTACATATTGGGCAGTAATTGATAAATAAACAAATTTTACTCAGTAGACAAAAAAGGTTTAAAGTTATTTACAGAGATTCAGAGATCTTAACAGGAACCTGTTTCCCCCTCTATTGATAAACATCTCCAATTGTGAGGATTTTTTCTCAAGAAAAACCTCATTTGGAATCAGTGTTAAACCTGGCTCTTCTTCAGGATGAGATCATAAAGTTGGCAAAATCAGTTTTTCCTGCTCCCGCATCCCCTTGTGTTATTGTTCATAGTATGGTATCAGTTCTTTTGGGCAGTCCCTTGGTGCTTCTGACCTTTGGTCACTCTCTTTTGCCTTTAGATTTGTCTATAAAATACCCTATTCCTTCTATTCTATATGATTTCTAATTAATAAACAATCTTGCTAATATATTAATGGGTTGTGTAGACTTTCCACCTTTCTAAGAATCATCTTTGTTTTCACATTCTTTTGGTAAAGATGCTGATGGTTAAATAAGAGATATGAATGGAAGTAATATGACTCCATGGTAGATGGAGGAGGGGTAATGTTCCCTCCCAGATGGCAATTCTGTTTCCTCTGAAATTTTATTTCTTTTAAAGCTATTTTCTCTTCCTACCTTCATGAAGGCTTTGCTTCAGTAGGATTCTTCATGAAACTTGTAATTGGACATGAAGAATTATACCTTTTGAAAAGAAAAAGCAACTATTCCCACACTGAAATATGTTCTTTTCAGGCACCCTTTTGTAAGTCAGCACCTGGTCTGTCCATCAGAACCAGTAGAAATAACTGAACCACAGAGACTAACCCCAATTTTCAGAATGAGGATCAAAACTATAGTTGACCCATTCTATATCAATCATGATAGGCTAAAATATGCTTCTATAGTAAGCAACCCCAAAATCTTAGTGATCTGTTATAATAAAAATTGTCTCTTCTATATATATCCATCACAGATGGGCTAGGATTTATATTCGAAATCATTCCCTCCCAGAATCTAGGCTGCCCATGTATCAAATGTTGTCAAACACCATGTCAGAAGAAAAAAGAGCTCTGGAAGGTCTCACAACAGCAACTCAATGCTTAGCCCAGAAGTGACATATGTTACTTCTGCTCATAACTCACTTACCGGAACTAATCACAGGGCTCACCCAGTCACAGAGCCTTGGAAATGCCATTCCTATTTTCTTATGTTTGAAAGAGAAAAAAACAGGACATATTTGGTCAACATTTTGAGAGACAATCACAATACCTTAAAAGGACTGTTTTAGTTTGAAATTTATGAGAACTGTAAGAATGAGATGGCACTCCATCACCAGATGTGCAGGTTTTATTAGAGGAGAAAGACTTGACAGGGCACTCCTCCAGGAGAAGTGCACCGGGTTACAGACTAGGGGCGAGTTATATAGAGCCTGAGGGGATACTGAGGCAAAAGTCCTGGTATGTCCGGAATGCTCCTCCTTGAGGGGCTTCGAGCATGCGGGTGTTGAATCAAAAGTCCTGGTATGTCCGGAGCCCCTCCTTGGGGCGGCTTGTCAGCTTTTTGGAATTCCTCTGTCTCAGGGGCAATAGTCCAGTAAGGGTGAGGTCTGACAGATAAGCGGAACATCAAGAGGGCAGTTTGGAATACACATATCTATCAAGAACAAAGCACTAGCTAAAATTAACTAGATGTGTATAATGAAAGAACTGTACTTACAGTACTAAGTAGTTAAATTAGTTATAAACAAATGCACAGAAAATTATGAATAACTCTAACCAATAGTAACCAGAGAAGAATCTCTCTCCTAGGTCTGGTTTAGATCATCTTGTCCTACTTTGGTATTCTGGGCTACTCCAAGCAAAACTGTCAACTTTTATCAGTGCTAATGTATTCATTTCAAAAGTTCTCAGTTTTTACCTCCAAATGGTAAAACTTTTTTTTATTTTTTTTACCAATGGCACCATTAATTTTAAAGATTTTATTTATTGATTTTACAGAGATAGGAGGAGAAGGGGCAGAGAAGCACCAACTCATAGTTGTTCATTGACTGCATGTGGTACGTGCCTTGATCAGGCAAGCCCAAGGTTTAAAACTGGCGACCTCAGAATTTAGGTCAATGCTCCACCCACTCTGCCACCACAGGCCAGGCCAAATGGTAAAACTTTAATGTTTAACACAGAGAAATTTTCTGCCTTAATTATGCAAACTTTATTCAGTGAATTTCTATTAACTGGCTATTTCCTTTTTTATTTTACACAATAAAAATCTGTTAGTCATAGGGAATGTGGAGGGTTCCTCAATATGAATGTGTTTTGCAGTATGTCTCCCCATCTGTAAATATGTTCTGCAGAAGTTATAAATAGACATGGTTGAACCCTATGAATTGCCATTTTTGTAGGTCAAGCAGTTGAATATTGTCAATTACATATGTTTTGACCTAATAAATACTTTCATGGCTTTTAGATAAGAAAAATCTTTTCAAGGCTGAATATTGCTTTTAGAGTCCCTCCCATTTAGTTATAATCCCTGTAGAGGTTAATAGTGTAGATTTCGAATTCAAATAGTCCTGTCCTTTCATCAAAATTCTTCTTTTCTTAATCACATGGCCTTATGTAGACTCTCTGGCCTTCTGTTTCCCTGTGGCCATAAAGATAATACCAACCTCAAGGGTTTGTTGTGAGAACAATTGTGTATGTAACACACCTACCACTGTCCTTGGCATCTATCACATTTTCCCATATGGTAGGTTTGTACATTATTTCTTCTTACTTTCAAATACTGCTGACTGCCACAGCTATATTAAAAATAAGTGACTATAACCAAATTCTGCCTAGCTAGAGCTTTCCTGATCAACTGTCCCATATCCTCTGTGAGTGTATTGCAGGGGCACTTGCTTCTATGGGAAAGGTCTGCTCCATTCAAGGAGAATACTGGCACAGACATACCTTCCAGGGCCCCTTCATAGCTTCCATACCGTGGTAAGTGTCTCTGAATTTACCCCAGAGGAAGAAAGAACTTAGAAGAGGGGCTAAGGAGGAATATAGGAACTCTTGCATTTCTACTGCAGCCTTGATGCTTCCCAGGAGAGAGGGCAAAGGCAAGGGGAGGTGCAGACCCATCAGCACAAGGGGCAGCCCGGTTTTCTATGTGCATGCTTGCATGCTCTTCCTCATGAGCCCTCCTTTGGAGGTACAGAGTCAGGAATGAGCTAGAATTTCTCAACTCCTGTATTTCTCTTTCCTAAGCAACAACCTGTTCAGAATGCATTAATAAGCAGATAAGGGGGCCAGTGTGGATTACCAATCACTAAGAGTATCTAGTATCTGGATAGCCTCATTCTGTTTCCTCTCTCATCACCAAATATGTGTTTGGTAATAATTCAGTGCTTTTACAAATAAAGTTTAATCCTGTATAGATTGGCATTCACCAAACTGAGAAAGAGCAGTAAGAGAATTTTAAATTAATATTAATAGTAAGAAACATTCCAGTAATTCAATTTACTCTTCTCTAATAGCTAACTTGAGACAACACACAGAGTTGTTGAAACATCCATTCTAATTTTGTCTATCCTAATCACGTTTGCTCAAAATAAAAACTCATAGCCACATGATGGGAGATAAGAAGGATATATTTTCAATGCCTTTTTTTAAGGCAGTGAATTTTACATAATTAGAAATTTATGGCACACAGAGGGAGAATTGTTTTCAAATTCTCAAATTTATCAACAATATTTGTAAATTCTTAAATCAATTTATCTTTCACTTATTTAATTCTTTCCTTAAAGAAGTAGTAAGTGCTATGTGAATAATGCCTCAGTCTTTAAAATACCTTTCTGAGATAGAAAAGTATTTGACCTATAATTTTATGTAGTATCTAGGTCACCTTAGAACTAGAAACAGAATTACTTGAAAGTCACTAATCTTATATAGCGGCTATTATAAATATTTAGCAAAATTTTTCAATGCTTCATAAACATTAAGTGTCATGAAAAATTAGCTTTCAATGTTTTGAATTTTGTTGAAAATAAGCATAATAATAGAAATTACAATGCTATAGAAATCAATGATAAAGCTTACTTTATGCATAAAAAACAGCTGTCTCCCTACATACTTGGAGTTGCTAAGGTACCTTTCTACTACTGAACTCGACTTCTTCACTCTACATGACTAGCCAGGCCTGGGGCCACTTCCAAGGGTCCTTAAGCCCTTTCGTAGTAACAGTCAATTTTGTTGCAGTGGAGGCTCTTTTTTCATGAGGACCAGGCCATACTGAATACAAATAATTAAATGCTAAATCCCAGAAGCAGTCTTGGGATAGTAACCCTTCCAGCACAATGAGTTTCATCAGAAGAGAGGGGACACCATGAGCTATATCCTGTTTCAGGATTCCTCCTTGGAAGCATACTGATAGAGTCAGGTGAATCACATGATTTTCTCTGCTGCTGGTTCAGTAAGAGGCACTGTTTCTGTGCCAGTCTCCCAGCGAGAGCTCAATCAATATTAATTGAATGAATGACTGAACTGACATGAAGTATGTGGTGGGTGATGCTAAAAGACTTGCCCTGCAGTGGTCATATGGCCTTACTGGCACATAAATAATAGAATTCCTGGAGGTTATTACTTTTTCTAGCTGGTGGCCAAGACAATGGCTTTGCAATTGACAGTGCTCGTCTATGTGAGAAAATGACAGTATATTTTCTGCCAGTGTTTATTCTGTTTTGGCATTGAATAGAGCTACAAAATTGACTCATTTACATAGCATTTTAGTTAGAAAGATAAAAGAATGGCAGGTATATCCTGCCATTTAGTCATAAACTTTCAAGAACTATTAAAGAATATGAATTAATATATAGTGATTTAAAAAATGTTTCCCATTGATTTGAGAGAGAGAGAGAGGAAGGAAGGGGGAGGAAGAGAAAGAGAGAGAGAAAAACATCAACTCATTGTTCTACGTAGTTGTTCCATTTAGTTGGGCAATCACTGGTTGCTTCTAGTGTGTGCTCTGACTGGGGATTAAACCCACGACCTTGGCACACTAGAATGATGCCTTATTCACTGAGTCACCCAGCCAGGGCCTATACAGAAATTTGTGAAATGACTAGTGTTAATTGTATCTTCCCAAAGCATTTAATTTAATTTCAAAAGCATCAACAATGCTTATTTCCATATTCATATTTTATTATATTGTATATATTTTTAAATTTACTTAATTACAGTAATAAGTATGATTGGAATAAATAAATTTGGGGAATGAACACAACTAACTATTGGTCAAGAGCAACAACAACAACAACAAAAAACTCAACGAATGAGAGCAGAAGTGCACAGGCACACTTCAGAGTAGCTAAATATATATATTTATATATATATATTTAGCTTAAGGCTTCAGTTAATGTTTTGCAGATGGAATAAGAGGGTTTGTAAAACTAGCTCATCAGTTAAATAGAGGTGAATTAAGACAGCTTCCCCCGTACTACTGTCTCAGTGCCCATGATGGCTCTCATCCCTCTTGTATCCATTTTTACTCCTTTCTGATCATTGCTTTGTACCTTTCTGCCTCCTTATTTACATAGTCTGGAATATAATATTTGTTCAATAAATGTCAACTAATGAATGTTGAACACCAACCAATCACAGGCTGTCAATTATGATTCTTGCATACATGATGCTTCTACAAATTTTCTTTCTCACTTGAGTTCTTTGGATCATTTAGTGCAGCACTATGTTAGTCGGTATTTAATCAAAGTGTACCTGGACTTATGTGTTCATAACTTTGATGGTTCTTCTAACTCTCAGTGACATCAAAGTTTTAAGAATTAGTGCTATTAGAAGTTTGATTTTTCCTTGTTAAATAAACCAAGTCTTCTAGCTTTTCTTCCTGGTCTTAATTGTTTTTCCTTTCATCATGCTTCTAAAGATAAAATATAACTTAAGTTATAAGCCCATGAATAAACAAAACATCTGAAAGAATGTCTGACTAGTTCTGAGAATAATTAACATGACCTCTTTTTGCTTATTGACAAGATTGCTCATGTATTTCAGGAATTATTATATTTGTTTGATTTTATACTTGTTGCTTTAAATATTATGTTACACAAATCTAATGATAATGCATCCAAAATACAACTTTCTTTTTTAAAAGTATTAAGTAGGATTAATATTAGACTGCCTAAGGATGAAAATTTGGTCAGGCATCCTGGCTTTTGTACAAGTAACAGATAGCCCTATAATCACTTCAAGTCCCCCAAACAATCTTAATTCAGTAATCAAAACATCCAGTCTAAGACATTATTCAAGTCACTAAACTTTATTTAACATTAAAATAAGAATCCTTTTCCTTTCTTTAGCTTGAAGTTACTTCAGGCTGGAAGTCTGCAGTGGGAAAGTGAGACAGGATAGAGTTTTGTTCATATTTCCACATTGGGTTTCTCCTTCCTTTACCTCCACTTACTACTGGTCAATTCCTGAACACTCTACTGAGAGACATGGGAGAGTGGGAAAAGGATGAGTCACCAGAGAACAGAAAAAGTCTTATTTATATTAATACTGTTGTAAGCTGGCTTCACACTCTCTGAGCCTGGCTGAACTCTGTCTTCTCAGAAACATTTTCATGGTCTCTTCAGAGGTCCCCTGGCCGAATCCTCTGATGGCACTCTTTATGACGGAGGCAGTGGTGGGATTCAGGTAGTTCTCATAGGTTCGGCCGAACGGAGACCTATTTTTTTGTTGAGTTCAGTGAACTGTTTTGTAAAGTGGTACATATAATCAGGGTTCTTTCTAAGGTGGGCGCCCAGGCACCTGCTCAATGTGAAAATCACATTCCTTACTCTTTTTTTAACATTCATCTGCACAACAGTGTATTCTAAGTGCCCATAGTAATATTCATTTTGTCCATAGGTGAAAAAAATTGCAAGTGAGGAAGACAATCATGAATTAATATGAAAATATCTTGAATAACAGTTTTATTGCTTTTTTCAGATATTTGATATTTTTATTAATATTTTAAAGCTCTTATAACATAATCTAGTTTTGTGTACCTCCTTTATTGTTTTTATTTGAGTATGAAATACATAAAATAAACTACCTTTCAGTATATCATTTTTTATACTTAAAATGTTTATTAGGGCAGAAAACTGGTTGTTAAATTATTTAAATGCCACCACTGGATGGGGGTGCATGCATCTTATTTCCAAGCCATCACTTGCAACTCCTCTTACATCCCCTAAGAATTCTGAATTTACCTCCAATTTCTTGTTAGTAAATCTCCACCTTCCTGTGTGGTCCTTTAGGACAGGATGTAAAATGACCCCACAGCAATTTTATCTCTCGTGTGACTCAGATATGGTACACAGGAAATAATATTTGTTAGCTTAGCACACATTGAAAGTTCAGCCACACTCCCAGCAGAGCCACCTCTAGCCTTGTTAACACAGGGATACTTTAACTTTATCAAGCATCAGTCTTTGTGTCTCCCAACTTTCAATATATACTGCTCACAAAAATTAAGGGATATTTAAAAATGAATATGATGCAATAAAAAAAGAAGCATTTGATTTTATTAAATAAGAACATCAAAAAAGCAAACGACAAATCTAAGAAATTTATTTGATTATGCAAAACCAACTTTTATTGCATTGGTAAAAATGCACTATACAAAAGGCAGAAAGTACTGGAGTGTCTGCATGTTCCTTGATCCCCTAATTTTTGTGAGCAGTATTTCCAAGGCATCCCATAAAAACGTCTCTCATGAAGCTTGAGATGATAGAGCTAATATTCTCTTAGGAGGCTTACAGAGCAGCAACAGCTCTCTCAAAGAAATGTCATCACCAGATTTTCTACCATTTTCATGCATTTCTCTCCATTGATATCTATGAGTCCTAAAAGTAGTTCCCCATCATTTTCTTTATAAATTCTCAGAGGAGGGTTTGTCTCACACTATCTCTGGCTTTCTTTTGGCACTTGAGTCAAAAACGAGACACGATGAGACCTATTCTAATACCCTGTTAAATAACCATTTCTATGCCATGCTCTTGCTTTAGATCAAGAAACAAATGAATAAACTGAGGCCAAACAAATATATATAAGGAATATATAATAAGTCAAAGAATCCTTGAAACTAGCATACAGGAAGTATTAGTTGTCACAAATGAAAACTGTAGCTCTAATGAAAACAGGCCCTGAAAGTTAGAAATGAATCTTGAGGCCCTGGCTGGTTGGATCAGTGGTGGTAAAGCATTGACCTAGTGTGTGGAAGTCCTGAGTTCAATTCCCAGTCAGGGCACACAGAAGAGGTGACCATCAGCTTCCCCTCCTCTTATCTTTATATCTCTTCCTCTCTCCTCCCACAGCCATGGCTCAACTGATTCAATCACGTTGTCCTTGGTGCTGAGGAAGGCTTCCTGGAGTCTCCACCTCAGGTGCTAAAAATAGCTCAGTTGAGAGTATGAGCCCAGATAGTCAGAGCATCAGCCTCAGATGGGGGTTGCCAGTGGATCCCAGTCGGGGTGCATGTGGGAGTCTGTCTCTATATTTTTCCTCCTACTCACACTGGAAAAAAACAAAAGTGAATCTTGGTGGTCAGAGATTCTTGTGTCCTGAAGTAAGATTGCTGCTTATGTAGTTACATTCTTCTTGGCTTGATTCCTCACTCAGAACCCTGAGAACATCTCCTAATTAGGTAGCCAATTGGCTGACACATCAGTTCTCTCCTTCCCTTAGAAATTATAGACATAAACTCACATACAAATATGTTGGCACAAAGTAATGAAAGAGCATTATTAAGAGAAATTAAAAGCAGTGCAAATCAAGTATTAGACCACAAAAAGATAAGTCTCGAGTCCTACAATACTCATATGAGAATTCCTCAAATATTATTTTCAGTTTCTGGATAAAGGACCTTTTCATCCTGGGCCTTCCTGTCACCTCTGCTGTGCTCTGTTGGCATGAACTGCTGCCAGGTGCTTGGTTATTTGTCTTCTATTGGCAGCATTGCTTTCACATGGTGTACCCTTGCCCCCACAAATGTGCTCTGCCTCCACAAGGCTTCTCTGGCCTGGCCCACTCACCTCCTTCTTCCGGAGCTGCATCTCATGCTGAATTAACTCTTGGCCTGCTCCTCTGTATCCAGTGACCTTTATTGTGCACCTGTTCCGGGGAAGGCACTGAACTGGTTAGAATTCTTGTTGCAAGTGATAGAAAGTCCATTTGAACTAGTTAAGCAAAAGGATAAATTTATTGGCCTCGGGTCCAGGATGGGCAGGTATAACTGGTGCTGCAGGAGCCAGGGACCTGTTCCACCAGGACTCTACCCTTCTTCCCCCTGCTCTTGGCTCTCTGGCTTCTTTCTTTCTATATGTAAAAAAAAGTTTTTTCTGACCATATCTCTTTTAATTTTAGAGATAAACAGAAAGTTCTGGAGAAGGATTTTGGCCCACAAAATATGAGCTCCCAGTCCAATTACTGAGATCAGGTAGACAGATCAGGGTGGTGGCTCCATGCTGGGAAATACTTTTGGGGAGATGGGGCTGAGCTAGGAGCTCTCAATAAATGTCCATGAAAGCACAATGCCAAGACATTAATGAAAAGGACATAACATTTGCCCGACAGGCAGTAACTACAAGACAGACACTTCTTTAACAAGCTTCCACTTTTACACTGAGCTGCCAAGAGGAAGAATTCTCCCTTGAGACTATTTGGCCACCTGAACAGTGTGGGGCCATGCCCAAGGGGAAGAACTTCTATCATTTAGAACTCTTTATGTGTTGACCTAGAAAGAGGAAAGCAAAATAGTTATAGCGCAAGTTAAAGCATTTCTGGGGTCTCAGTATTCAGCTGATACTCAATTTTATTTGAATTATCAAATTTTCTTCCTATAAAATTCCCACTAATATTTGAAGGGTTCTTGAAAATGACATAGAGAAAGAACTAGTTGTTGATAAACACTGGAAATACAGATCTTAAGAAAGCTACACTAAAGGTTCTGGGTCAGGGATTCTGTGGTGTGTTGGCTCTCATAACTTCACTGTGGGGAGTTTAGATCTTGATTCAGTCCTGGCCTCTGTCCTCCCTAATCTCTGGCATCAGGACAAGTGAGGCATCCCCTTAGGGTGACAAATTGGTTAGTCAGAGGATTCCAGGCCTCAGATTACTCCTCAGTTTGTGTACCTTTATGGACTTGTGGCATATTGTATAAAGAAAGCAAATTAAAGAATTCAAATTTCATCTAATTTTATGTTTACAATTAAAAATATCAAACACTACTTCCCTAGGAATAAATTTTATTTTTATTATCAATTTTAAATTACATAATGCATCTTGATGCTTCCCCCTGGAATTTATTTTCTTTTTCCTGGGGTATATTCTCTACTAATTCTTATATAAAAATATCTATGAGTAATAAGCTCTCTGAGGTCTTGTATGTCTGAAATGTTTTACTCTACCCTTATATTTTAGTGACCGTTTCACTGGGAATAAAACTAGAGACTCAAAGCTATTTCTCCTTACCTTTTTGAAGCTGATGCTCTAATACTCTGTTATATCTAATGCTGCAACTGCTGCTGAGTATTGTGTCTAATTTTTCTTTCTCCCTCCTATCTTTTAAGATTTTGCACTTATTTTTGACATAACTGTAAAATGGCACCTGCAGATTTTGCCACTATTGTGTTTGTTCTTTAACAAACTTTTTAATTTTAGGACTTAAATTTTTATTCAAGTCTAAATTTTTTTGTTTTTGGCTTTTATGTTATGAGAATTGTTTCTGTATTCTCCATATTCTTTGAGTTTGAATAATACCTAATGGATTGATGTTGGTTTCCAGCCCTGTTTTTCATGTTTATTTGTTTTTATTTTTAACCTTTCTTTTGTGCTGTCCTTGTACTTTCTTCATTTGTGCTACATTCAGGGATAATTTCTTGGCGCAGTCTCTCACATCACTAATGTGCTCTTTATTTGTGTTTATTCTACCAGTCAGCCCATTTTTTTGAGTTTTTCTAATTTCGAAAGGTTTATTTTATTTCCACCATCTCTAAGAACCAGTTAGAGATCAGTTAGAGTCTTCATGATGTTTTTTCCTTATCTCCCCAGTATATAAATTATCTTACAGGCCTACACTATTTCCACTAGTAAAAATTATTTCATTTGTCAAGTTTATGGATTTTTTTGAAAAGATCCACCCTTTTATGGTGTTGGTGTTCCTCATACTTAGAGAATATTTTCATCTTTCTTATGAGTTTGTTGGGTAGCTGAACTTCTCTATTAGATTTTCTGTTAACTCCTTTTGTACAGCCTGGTAGGGAACAGGGAGCTTCTGCTGAGGTGCTTTGTCTCCAGTGATGGAGAAAAAGTCTGTGGCTCTCAGCGAGGTAGGACATCCTGATTCCTCCAGAGCACTGATGACATGTGGAAGAGCTGCCTTGTCACTTTTTCCTAAGCTCCTACTACTCCGGTGTAGAGATGAATATGCCTGGCGTGTGTGTGTGTGTGTGTGTGTGTGTAAACATCAGTAGCTCTGTTTGATGCCACTGTAGTGCTCTTGATAATTGCTTCTGGGTATTTTTCTGTCCCCTACCTCTAACCCCTTCTGGCAATGGAATTTATTTGGAGCTACTTCTATACATGTTCTGAGAAATGTTTTTCCAATTCATCTTAAACCATGTACTTTCCATTTTTTAAGGTTTCATTAGTTTCTTGTCAAGCAAAATTTCCCCTCTTTTTAATTATGCTTATATACTTTATTATGTATTTTAATCATTGGTATGGATTTTATATGGAAGCAATGTTTGCTAGTTCTACATTCTATCATTTTGAAATCAGAACTTCATTTTCTTTTAAGCAAGCCTTAATTGAGCCAACTATGCATTAAACACAGCTAGGCCTGGCAGTTAGGATAGTAACCCCCAAATATTCTTTACCTCTTCTCAAAGAGCTGGGGTTTTTTGCTATTGTAGTGCCAACTCAAATTGGAAGGCAAAAAAAGAAAAACTATTGACTTTAGGGAACACTCAGTAATTATCTCAAAAGGTCAGATCAATTATATCAAGCTAAATAAGGTGTCAAGAAAATAGACAAGTCATGAATTACAGGCCAGGAAAACATCCTCTGGTCCTCCAGTGTTTCAGAATCATCTATGCATAGGGTGGCCATATGTCTCAATTTGTCTGAGAATTTCCTGGTTTATGCCTCTTGTCCTGGTGTAATTTTTAACAGCATCCCTTTTACTCTCAAATGTGTCCTGGTTTAGACTATAAATTATATGATCACCTTATTAAGACAGTATGTGAAGAAAACTAATAAATTGCTCTCTCTTGTTGGTAATATTTGGAGCAGTTAAGGGTGCAGAGAGCAGGAGCAGTAAGTCATCATTCATTCACTCATTCATTCATTCATCAAGGGTTTACTGAAGCTCTTCCATGCCCCAGGTACTGTGCTAAGAGCTGAATGTACAGTGATGAACAGCACAGACATGCTCATAAACTTTTCCTTGAAAAATGATTAGCAAGCTAACAAATCTATTTCTCAGATACAAACTAAGATTGAATTATATGATCACTCAAAATTTTTTTCTAGTTCAAGAATATGATAAAACACTTTAAACTCTCTGCCTACTCAATCATATACTGACAGATAAGGATTAAGTTAACATATCAAAGTACAGTATTGTTCAAAAGGAAAGATAAAATGCTTGTCTACCTAACATACAAATCAGGGGGCTCTATGGTTCATAATGAATTTGAAGTCACTGGCTGGTCAGTTTGGATAATTAAGTAAACAAAACATACCACTGAAAATATTATCTAGATTGATTATTAACATGGCTTTGAATTCAAAAGATAATTTCATCACCTTCTTCACTTAGGCACCAAGATAATGTATGTAACAGATGGATCACTCGCAATTTGCAGCTCATTATGCTCAAACCCTCTTCATCAATTTCCCTGCTCAGCATATAATTGCCACAAAAGTGACAGCAAAAAGCAAGTTATAACCTGCAGCCACTATTATTACTTATTCTTTTATTTAAAAAAAATGCAATTCCTGCAAAAAGTTTGAATATCAAATGTTCCTTTTTGTTATTTTATTTAGATAAAAAGTTGCAAGGAATTCTTTCATTTCTTCAAGATCAATATTCCTAGATAGACTCATTGTAAACCCCAGGGAACTTTGAAAATGTCAGGAGCTTCTTAAATGGTGTGAAACCCACTTACAGCTTATTTCTTACAAGCTTTGATGTAGAAGGAGCAGAATGGATATATTTTTAAAATGTAGTATCAGTAAGAATGCATTATTTGTGATATTATCCATAGTCAATTAACTCCTGCTAAGACAATACTGCTAAAACGTTTGAAGGCTGGGGTTCCATTCCTCATGGGTGATTTTTTTCCCTCTATAATTACAACTCTCATTTTGGCCTCGGATTTTGCATAGATATCATTCAAAAGTGGAAGACAGGTGAGTGTAGAAGAGCAAGTCTATATACTAGAAAAAGAAGTCAAAAAACAAATTAAGGTTGGCCAAAAGGTCTGTCAAGATAAATGTTAACATCTTGATAATATCTATATGTAGACATTAAATAAAACACTTGTACTTTTGTATTTTCTCTCATAATTACTAAATCCTAAGTTTATTCCTCTTTACCTTTTAACTCTTCCCTTATCATCTTTCTTAGTTAATGGCACTGTGATCTACTCAAACTCACCATAGCAGAAAACTAGTCATTATGAATTCTTCCTTTACCCTTTATATCCAATCTCCTTTAGATCATTCAATTCCAACTCCTACAGGTCTCAAACTCTATCTACCCTTCTCCTGTTGCCCTGCCACAGCTTTAACTAGCACCTTCAGGTCACCATGACAGTTTTCTCTTAGATTTCCCAGCTTTATTTTATGACTCTTCTGCTAGAAGAATATTACTAAAATGCTTCCTTGCTTAGAATTCTTCAGTGATTCCCCTAGTATAGAAAGCAATTATCTAGACCTAAACTTCCTTGCCAGCCTTATCACCACCTATCTCTGGGCATGCTCCATGCTCAGGGCATCCTGATTTATTTAAGTCTTAGACACATCATCTTCATTTAGGTTTCCATGGCCTTGTGTACTTCCTCATAAATCCAGAAAACCCTCTGCCACTTCTCTACCTTGTAAACTTCTATGCTCAGTCAACTTTCTTTTATAAAGCCATCACTGCATTTCTGTGATAGTTATTCTCTTCCTTTTCTGCATCTATAACCCTTTATAATTGACTGCGTTATAACATGCATTACATCTCACCATAATTATTTGTCTCTTTCAGAAGATAGTGGGAATTACATTCTTTTTTATTATGCCAGTTCTTTGTGATGTTTGGCAAGTGGCATGCCCCTTAAATATTCACCAAGTAGGGACTCTTCAACCCAGGAACGCAGAAGAAGCCACCCAGAGACTGGTAGGAAAAGCGGAAACGCGGAGAGGGCTGCCCAGCTTCTCGGAGCGAAGGGCAGCAGGGAGAGACTCGCGTGGCGGGAAGTGAGTTTAGCAGAGGGGAAAGGGTCCTGAGCCCCAGGAACAAAGCCCCAGCCTGCCACCCCAGAGCCCAGAAGCAGCGTAAGGACAGTATTTAGCTGGAAACAAGTCAGGATACTGTTTGTGAGAGAGTCTGATTTCTCAGACCCAGGATCCTTCTTAAAGGGACCACGCAGAACATCTCTCTCACAAACACTCACCTGGGGCTCCTGGGGACGGGAGGAGAGAGGAGAAAACCACAGTAACAGGAAGAGAGTGCAATCTAGGAGGCATAGGGAGAAACATTTTGAGAGATAGCCACCCTAACCCCTGAGACGAGGCACTCCCCAAAGCTGAAGTGAATATTTCCCCCGGAAACAGCAATACCAGCAAAGGGAAGCAGGAGAGCAGCCAAACAAGCTCCCCCGCAGCATTCAGAGCAGAGTCGCATAGAAGGAGGGAGCTTTCAGGTCTACAGTAGTGAGTCTTAGGGTCCGAGCTGCAACGCCCCACCCACGCGGCTGAGGGCGCACCGGAGAGCGGGCGGCAGCGGGAGACAAAAGCGCGGTTCTGCTGGCAGGGGCGGAAGCCGGCTGGCCACCAGTGGGCTCAGGTGTGAGCTCAATCTTGCCCGGCTAGGGAGAAGGGGGCGTGCAAAAGCAGTCAAGCTCAGCTGCCGGCAGCCTGTAATCCAGCCTCCGGGAGAAGGGCGGGAAACCCAGAAAGGGTAGAAACCAGCCCCGGGGCAAGGGCAGAGGAGCACATCCCTGCCCCACCTGTGCAACCCAGGCTTGCGGTCTGACTTGGTAGCCGGCTCCTCCTGCGAGGGTGGAGCCAAAAGCCCAGAAGAGGCGGAGTTGCGCTACGAAGCTGAGCTTGGGCACGCAGCCCTGTCTGGCGGTAGAGCCAAGGCTAGCAGCTGTTCCTTGAGTGGGATCATCCTGCAAAGGCAGGGCGAAAGCTCGGAAACAGGTGGAGACCCACAGCTGAGCAAAGGTGCTCTCCAGTGCCCTCAGGACCGAGCATAACGTCACACACGGGGGCGGGGCAAAGGCCAAAGCCACCAACCCTTGTGCACCCGAGCACTTGATCACAGCCACTCTCGTGAAGAGAAAATGCGGAGGCAGAGAAATACAACACAAATAAACCAAGAGAAATCCCCAGAAAAGGACCTAAGTGAATCAGATATAACCAAATTACCAGATGCAGAGTTTAAAATAATGATTGCTGGATGCTCAAAGATATTAGAACCACCATAGATTGCCATTATGAAAACCTAAATAAAGAGATAACAAATATAAAAAAGGACATTGAAATAATAAAAAAGAATCAGACAGAAATGACAAATACAATATCTGAAATAAAGAATACAATGGAAGGAATTAAAAGCAGGATGGATGAAGCAGAGAATCGAATCAGTGAGTTAGAGGACACAATAAATAAAGGCACGGAAGCAGAGCAGAAAAAAGAAGAGACTCAAAAAGTCTGAGGAAACTCTAAGAGAGCTCTGTGACAACACGAAGAGAAATAACATCCGCATCATAGGGGTTCCTGAAGAAGAAGAGAAAGAACAAGGGATAGAGACTTTGTTCAAACATATTATAACGGAAAACTTCCCCCAATTAAGGCAAGAAAACATTTCACATGTTCAGGAAGCACAGAGAACTCCATTAAGGAGAAACCCAAAGAAACCAACACCAAGACACATCATAATTAAATTACCAAAGCTAAATGATAAAGAAAAAATATTAAAAGCTGCTAGAGAAAAAAAGACTATCACCTACAAAGGAGCCCCCATAAGGATGACTTCTGACTTCTCAACAGAAACACTTGAGGCCAGAAGGGAATGGCAAGAAATATTCAAAGTAATGCAGAAGAAGAACCTACAACCAAGACTACTTTATCCAGCAAGGCTATCATTTAAAATTGAAGGAGAAATAAAAAGCTTTACAGACAAAAAAAAACTCAAGGATTTCACTGCAACCAAACCAAGGCTGCAAGAAATGCTAAGGGACCTGTGGTAAACAGATCAAAGGAAAAAAAGAATATAGCAAAAGAGAAAAACAGTTTTAAAGAAAAAAAATGGCAATAAACAATTACATATCAGTAATAACCTTAAATGTTAATGGATTAAATGATCTGATCAAGAGACATAGGGTAGCTGCGTGGATAAGAAAACAGGACCCATACATATGCTGTCTACAAGAGACACACCTTAAATCAAAAGATGCACACAGACTGAAGATAAAAGGATGGAAAAAAATATTTCACGCAAATGGAAATGAAAAAAAAGCTGGGGTAGCAATACTTATATCAGACAAAATGGACTTTAGAACAAAGACCATAGTTAGAGATAAAGAAGGTCACTACATAATGATAAAGGGAGCAATCCAAAAGGAAGATATAACCATTATAAATATCTACGCACCTAATATAGGAGCACCTAAATATATAAAGCAGACTTTGTTAGACTTAAAGGGCGAGATCAACAGCAATACTATAATAGTAGGAGATTTCAATACCCCATTAACATCATTAGATAGATCCTCAAGAAAGAAAATTAACAAAGAAACAGCAGACTTAAAGGACATATTAGATGAACTTGATTTAATAGATATCTTCAGAACCTTTCACCCTAAAACAGCAGAATATACATTCTTTTCAAGCGCTCATGGTACATTCTCTAGAATAGACCACATGTTAGGGCACAAAAGCGGGCTCAACAAATTTAAGAAGATTGAAATCATATCGAGCACTTTCTCTGATCACAATGCCATTAAACTAGAAATCAACCACAATAGAAAAATTGAAAAACATTCAAACACTTGGAAACTAAATAGCATGTTATTAAACAATGAATGGGTTAACATTGAGATCAAAGAAGAAATTAAAAAATTTTTAGAAATAAACGATAATGAGCATACATCAACTCAAAATTTATGGGACACAGCAAAAGCAGTCCTGAGAGGGAAGTTTATAGCATTACAGGCATACCTCAAGAAGCTAGAAAAAGCTCAAATAAACAACTTAACCCTGCATCTAAAAGAACTAGAAAAAGAACAACAAGTAAAGCCCAGAGCTAGTAGAAGGAAGGAAATAATAAAGATCAGAGCAGAAATAAGTGACATAGAGGCTAAAGAAACAATACAGAGGATCAATGAAACCAGGAGCTGGTTCTTGGAAAAGGTAAACAAGATCGATGAACCTTTAACAAGACTCACCAAGAAAAAAACAGAGAGGACTCAAATAAATAAAATTAGAAACGAGAGTGGAGAAATAACAACTGACACAACAGAAATACAAAATATTTTAAGAAAATACTATGAAGAACTGTACGCCAAAAAACTAGACAACCTAGATGAAATGGACAAATTCCTTGAATCATATAATCTTCCAAAAATCAATCTGGAGGAATCAGAAAACCTAAACAGACCAATTACAACAAATGAGATTGAAACAGCTATCAAAAAACTCCCAAAAAAGAAAAGTCCTGGGCCTGATGGCTTCACAAGTGAATTCTACCAAATATTCAAAGAAGAACTAACTCCTGTCCTTCTCAAGCTATTTCAAAAAATTCAAGAGGAAGGAAGACTTCCAAACTCCTTTTATGAGGCAAGCATAATTCTGATTCCAAAACCAGGCAAAGACAACACAAAAAAAGAAAATTATAGGCCAATATCCCTGATGAACTTAGATGCAAAAATCCTCAATAAAATATTAGCAAACCGGATCCAGCAATATATGGAAAAAATCATACACCATGATCAAGTAGGATTTATTCTTGGGAGGCAAGGCTGGTACAATATTCACAAATCAATCAATGTGATTCATCACATAAACAAAAGAAAGGAGAAAAACCACATGATAATTTCAATAGATGCAGAAAAAGCATTTGATAAAGTCCAGCACCCATTCATGATCAAAACTCTCAGCAAAGTGGGAATACAGGGAACATACCTCAACATGATAAAGGCCATCTATGAAAAACCCACAGCCAACATCATATTCAATGGGCAAAAATTAAAAGCAATCCCCTTAAGATCAGGAACAAGGCAGGGGTGCCCCCTTTCACCACTCTTATTCAACATAGTTCTGGAAGTCCTCGCCACAGCAATCAGACAAGAAAAAGAAATAAAAGGCATCCAAATTGGAAAAGAAGAAGTAAAACTATCATTATTTGCAGATGACATGATATTGTATATAGAAAACCCTAAAGTCTCAGTCAAAAAACTACTAGACTTGATAAAAGAATTTGGCAAGGTGGCAGGATATAAAATCAATACTCAGAAATCAGAGGCATTTTTATACACTAATAATGAACTGTCAGAAAGAGAAATCAGGGAATCTATCCCCTTTACCATTACAACCAAAAAAATAAAGTATCTAGGAATAAATTTAACCAAGGAGATTAAAGACTTGTACTCGGAAAATTATAAAACATTGATAAAAGAAATCAAGGAAGATACAAATAAGTGGAGGCATATACCGTGCTCATGGTTAGGAAGAATAAACATCATTAAAATGTCTATATTACCCAAAGCAATTTATAAATTCAATGCAATACCAATGAAAATACCAATGACTTACTTCAAAGATATAGAACACATATTCCATAAATTTATATGGAACCAAAAAAGAACACGAATAGCCTCAGCAATCCTGAAAAGGAAGAAAAAAGCGGGAGGTATCACACTTCCAGATATCAAGTTATATTATAAGGCCATTGTACTCAAAACAGCATGGTACTGGCATAAGAACAGGCACATAGATCAATGGAACAGAACAGAGAACTCAGAAATAAACCCACAGCTCTATGGACAACTGATATTTGACAAAGGAGGTAAGACAATACAATGGAGTAAAGACAGCCTCTTCAACAAATGGTGTTGGGAAAACTGGACAGCTACCTGCAAAAAAATGAAACTAGACCACCAACTTACACCACTGACAAAAATAAACTCAAAATGGATAAAAGACTTGAATGTAAGCCGTGAAACCATAAGCATCTTAGAAGAAAACATAGGCAGTAAGCTCTCTGACATCTCTCGCAGCAACATATTTGCTGATTTGTCTCCACAGGCAAGTGAAATAAAAGACAGAATAAACAAATGGGACTTTATCAAACTAAAAAGCTTCTGCACAGCTAAAGACAATAAGAACGGAATAAAAAGACAAACTACACAATGGGAGAATATATTTGACATAGCGTCTGATAAGGGGCTAATAACTAAAATTTATAAAGAACTTGTAAAACTTAATACCAGGAAGACAAACAATCCAATCCAAAAATGGGCAAAAGAAATGAATAGACACTTCTCCAAAGAGGACACACAGATGGCCAATAGGCATATGAAAAAATGTTCAACATCACTAATGATTAGAGAAATGCAAATTAAAACCACAATGAGATATCACCTCACACCAGTCAGAATGGCTCTCATCAATAAAACAACACAGAATAAGTGCTGGCGAGGATGTGGAGAAAAGGGAACCCTCCTGCACTGCTGGTGGGAATGCAGACTGGTGCAGCCACTGTGGAAAACAGTATGGAGATTCCTCAAGAAATTAAAAATCGAACTGCCTTTTGACCCAGCTATACCACTGTTAGGAATATACCCCAAGAACACCATAGCACTGTTTGAAAAGAAGAAATGCACCCCCATGTTTATGGCAGCATTGTTCACAATAGCAAAGATTTGGAAACAGCCCAAGTGTCCATCAGAGGACGAATGGCTTAAAAAGCTTTGGTATATATATACTATGGAATACTACTCAGCCATAAGAAATGATGACATAGGATCTTTTACAACAACATGGATGGGCCTTGATAACATTATACTGAGTGAAAGAAGTAAATCAGAAAAAAACTAAGAACTATATGTTTCCATACATAGGTGGGACATAAAGATGAGACTCAGAGACATGAACAACAGTGTTGGGGTTACAGGGTGGGGGGAGAAGAGGGAGGGTGTTGGGGGAGGGGAGGGGCACAAAGATCATGGCTTTTCAGCATTTGCCATATTCCCCCCTTAATCTACAGACAGCAAATATTTACGTATGGTGTTTCCACTATAAAGACTGCTGTCTTAGGGACAAATGCTGATAAACTATTTCAGCAGTTCCTCCTTCTTCAAAGACTTATAAGTAAACATAGAGCTCTATGTTTCATAGGACATACTCAAGCTCACTCCATGCTCCCTGGAGCTTTAGCACAAGGGAATGCCCCCCCCTTTTTTGTGTTTTTTTTTTTTTTAGTATTTTTTCTTTTATTTATTTATTTTTTGTATATTTCTGAGGATGGGGATGGGGAGGCAGTCAGACAGACTCCTGCATGCGCCTGACTGGGATCCACCTGGCATGCCTACCAGGAGGAATGCTCTGCCCATCTGGGATGTTGCTCTGTTACAATCGGAGCCATTCTAGCGACTGGGGCGGGGGCCATGGGGCCATCCTTAGTGCCCAGGGTGGATTTGCTCCGATGGAGCCTTGGCTGCAGGCGGGAGGAGGGGGGCCGGGAGGAAGGAGAGGGGAGGGAGTGGAGAGGTAGATGGGCGCTTCTCCTGTGTGCTCTGGCCGGGAATCGAACTCAGGAATCCTGCACACCAGGCCAATGACTCCGATGGGTCTACCATATCATGCTTTTTAATTTAAAAAAAAAATTTACATTTCTTTTGAATGCTGATGAACAGGAGACACCAAATCTTTTTCACCTGCAAACTACTACCTTCTTTATTAGATCTAGCTAATAACACTGTTCTGTCTTTTTTCCAAATAGCTCCAGATATATGGAAAAGATTTATATAGGCGGATGGGGATCCTCAAACCCCTCAGCGAGATCTTCTGAGAATGGCTCTTAAGATACCTAGAGGCAGAAAAAGCCCAATAGAGATCAGGGGGAACTACCAGCTTTTAGGATACACCCTTAAAGGCTCCAACACCCCAAAGGGGTCTCATAGGATGCCATCTGGGTCCTGCTTCAATAGTGGAAAGGAAGGTCATTGAGCTAAAGCCTGCCAGGCTTACATGCCTCTGCTGTGAGGAAACAGGGACACTGGAAGGTGGGCTTCCCCCTCGCTCCTCTAAGGGAGGGTTCAGTCTCTTTCAGCCCTGCTCCAGCCACCTATGACCTAACCTTGCCCAGAAAGCTGGGGTTTGCCACTGAAGGCTGAATGTGCCCAGGGCCGTCGACCCCATCTACGACACTGTGGACGAACTTAGGGTATTTCTTCCAAGAAGCAGGTAAACTGATCTCATTCGCACAAGGGCCACTTAACTATGTCTTGCCTGAATAGTCAGGTTTTTTATTCTTCCCTCAAAGATCTCTGTTGTGGGTGTTGATAGTCCTATTTTCTGCGGCTTTGCTTAATATATAGTGTTTCTTTATCCCTCCTACCTCAATGCCCCACTCACATTTCAGGCTGGGACCTACTCTTAATTTAGAGCTCTCTTTCCTCCTTTTGCCAATTTGTATTATGAATTTACCTTTGCCACCCAGCTTAGTGTATCCCAAGGTTCTCTTTACCAGGCCACAGTCACAGAGCTCCAGGGAAAAGCAACCTGGTCTCAACTCTCCAGGCAGAGGAGAACAGGAGCTCCATATCCACGCATGCTGCAAATGGCTTTTTCCAGTCTACCTGAATCATTACCAGCTAGAAGCAGCAGTCATTGGGACTTGGCCATGAGCTGCAAAGTATAGAATGGTGACAACAATTCCAGTGCCATGCGGACTTTTCCTGTGGGGAACTTTCCTGGACTCCTGCTCCCTGTGACAGCTCCTAACAGACTGAACTGTGGTTGGGTTGCATTTTTCAGGGATTTGGCATGGTGATGTGGTCAACTTGGACTTGGGGAACATGTTAAGGACACTACTCATTTATGGATTCTTGCTGTATTCGCCAAGAGTTTGCTTACAGGCTCTTAATCACTGTAAAAAAAAATAGAGCACTAGATGAAGAAGATGGGGCACATATACACCATGGTATATTATTCAGCTAGGAGAAATGGTGACATTGGATCACTTATAGCAGAATGGTGGAGTCTTGGTAGCATTGTGCGGGGTGAAATAAGCGAATCAGAAAAAAACAGGAACTGCAGGATTCCATACATTGGTGGGACATAAAGGCGAGACTAAGAGGCATGAACAGGAGTGTGGTGGCTATGGGGCGTGGGGGGAGGGAAGGAGGGAGAGGGGGAGGGGAAGGGGTACAGAGAGAACTGGATGGAGGGTGGCGGAGGACGATCTCTCTTCGGGTGATGGGTATGCAACATAACTAAATGACAAGATAACCTGGAAATGTTTTCTTTGAATGTATGTACCCTGATTTATTGATGTCACCCCATTAAAATAAAAATTTATTTATTTAAAAAAAAATATTCACCAAGTAAATCATTAAACATGTCTTTGCTAAGTAATACAATTTATAAGTTAATAAAACTTTAGTCTATGAGTATTGCAAGGAGATATCTTTTCTGTTTGTTTCTACCACCTTGGAATATATGTGCATGTGTGCAGATAATTTGTCTAAGCTTCCCTACCACCTTGTGGCACAGAATAAAGAACACCAGGATACTCTGATAATGCCAGCCAGGCCAGGTTCTTTTGAAGAACAGAAATGAGAGCATTAGAGCTAGGGCAGAGCAGAGTCCCACACCAGGGCCTACCCAAGTTACTGCCAGGATATTCTAGGAGGTGACAGCACTATTCCCAATGATCCATACATGTTGGACTCACCCAATACAGAGAAACTTGAGCAAGGCCAATTCAGTAATGCTTAGAAATAATACCTCTGAAGAACTGCTTCCTACTGCAAAAGTTGTCAGGGAGCCCAAAAATTCCTGGAAGGGACTATGAATCTCAAAGTAAATTTTATGGCTTTCAAATAGAGATCATCCAGCTGCCCCATACTCCTCACACCCTTCGCCAGAGGCACCAGCAACTTTGTTAGCCTGAATCCATCCAAAAAACCCAACTGGCTGGAGTCTGGTCTCATGGGCCCTTAAGAATTTTTTGCTACAAACCTTGAGTTTCACCACTTTTGGATAATCTGTATGTCCTAGATAACAACAACAACAAAAACTGAAAGTGCTATTTCCTCTAGATTTGACTTTGAATATCTTCAAAGTTAGAGAGCTATTTGCCAAACAAATTATTTCTTGGCAAGTAGCATAGTACAGTGCTAGATCACTTTCTTCAGATGAAAGTTCAAGCACGCACCGTGAAAAACAATATGGAATTACCTCAAAAAATTAAAAATAAAACTGCTTTAGGACCCAGCAATTCCACTTCTGGAAATCTACTCAAAGAAACCAAAAAACCCCCACTAATTTGAAAGAATATACACACCCTTTTGTTCACTGCAGCATTGTTTACAGCAGCCAAGATTAAGAGCAGTCCAAGGGTCAATAAGTAGATGAGTGGATAAAAAAGCAGTAGTACATCTACACAATGGAATACTATTCAGCTGTAAAAATGAAGGAAGTCTTACCTTTTGTGACAGCATGGATGGACCTAGAGAGTAATATACTAGCTGAAATAAGCCAGTCAGAGACAGACAATTACCATATGATTTCACTTATATGTAGAATCTAATGAATAAATAACAAAATAGAAACAGACTCATAGATATGAAGCCCAGACTACAGCTGTCAGATGGGAGGGGTTTGAAGAGCTGAGAAGGGATTAAGCAAAGGAAAAAAACCTCATAGACACAGACAATAGTATGGTGATCACAAGAGTGAAAGTGGGCTGCAGGAGGTAGGAGAGGGTAAAGGGGGGTAAATGGTGATGGAAGGAGGGTGGTGAACACACAGTGCCATATACACATGATGTATTATAGAATTATACACATGAAACCTATATAGTTTTATAAACTAATGCCAACACAATAAATTCAATAAATCCCTTCCAATAATAAAAAAATTAATTTAATTTAAAAATAAAGTTCAAGCATAAGTTCAAAATATAAAATAAACAAAGCAAGCACTTCCCTTTTTAAAGTGGGAGTGATATCTGGAAAGTCCTACTTGCTCAGGTTCCCTCTGGTGGGTTTGAGGGTTCCTAAGAGTCCTCAGAGAACACTAATGGCCATAGACACAGTTGGATCCCTTCCACCTCTGCCACTGACCAGCTGCATTACCTGGGACCTCACCCGTTCCACCTCTCACCCAATCACTCTTGCCATTAGCACTCTCCTACACTCATCTGTAGTAGTCTCCTCACAATCACACATGTGCTCAATCAGCTCTCACTTTCTAACATCTCACCCTTGACTCCAGGTTACCATTCCATTTCTCTACTCCCCTTCACAGGAAAGTACATAAGGCATTGATTTTTTATTTTCTTTTTACCTCCCATTGTTTCTGAAATATATTAGACTCCATTTACTCCTTGCATCTCTAAAGCCACTACTGCAGGGGTCGAAACCGTATGGCTCGCAAGCCAAATGTGGCCTTCTGATGGCTGCATCTGGCTCACAGACAAATCTTTAATTAAAAAAATAATAACGTTAAAAATATAAAACATTCTCATGTATTACAATCCATTCATTTTCTACTGCTCATGTTCATGGTTGTGGGTGGCTGGAGCCAATCACAGCTGTCTTCTGGGACACCACCAAATTTTTATTGGATAATGCATAACGTACATGGGTCATTGTATGGTTCTCATAGAATTAAATGATAAAATATGTGGCTTTCATGGCTCTCTCAGCCAAAAAGGTTCCCAACCCCTGTACTACTGGGTCAAGTCAATATCAAGTATCTTGCCTAGAAAAATGCCAGTGGCCCTTAGCCAGTGTTCCAACTTCTAATCTTACTTGCTGAATATCCACTTTTGATAGAGCAGCTAGACAACTATTTGAAAATCATAATTTAGGTCATGACACCTGAAAATGAAATATTTCAGTATCATCTCAATACATTTAGAATAAAATCTGAAGTCTTCCCTGTGGTGTAAAAAGCCCTACCAGCTCTGCCTTCTTGATTCTCCAAAGTCAACCCTCTGGGGCTCTGCTCTTTCTGTTCCCTGAATCTGGAACATTGTTGTTCTCAGCTGCACCTACCGGATGTCTCTTCAATATCTATTTTTAAATCTCACTTGTATATTATGTCCTCAGAGAGGCTGTCATTGACCCTACAATATAAAGTTCTGTCCTCAATTTTTTTTCTCATTCATCCTGTTTATTACCACAGCCTAAGTCCTCTTGTTACTGGATTGTTGTATTTCTGTGCCTGTTCCTCCCATTTTAAGCTTTCAGATTTAAGCTGTCTTTTTTGTTCATCGACATAGCCCAATACCTGGCACAGATCTTGACACAGTACCTCACACATAGCTTAAATGCTTGTGCTTTTTATTACTGCCAAAACAAAGTCCATTTGGGGTGACAAAAATGATCTAAAACTAGATTATGTTAAAGAATACATAACTTTGTGACTATACTAAAAACCACTGAGTTTTATACTTTAAATGTTTTGAATTGTTTCACATGTGAATTATATCTCACTAAAAAAGTAGAGGGGACTACTCTAGGCTTATGTAGCTCAATCCTGTGGGGTTATAATATACCTCAGCATCATTCCAAGAGCATTTTCTCCCTAACACTTTGGCCTTCCCTGTAGAACTACTGCAGAAAGTTGCAGATGCTTACAAGAATAAGACTTCATGTATCTGTGGTCAGACACAGATGGTCTTCTGTGCTCCAGACATAATTTCTCAGACACACAGCAGCCCAGAGTCATCCTTCTGGAGCAGCTGTCCACCTCTCATGGTACTCAGTGTCAGTGGTGCGTGGTTTTTCTGTGCTGAGTTTTTCTGGACTCTGAACCTTCTTGTTCTTCTTCGTAAACGCCTCCTGAAAACTGAGACAAATTAGAATCCTGGGGACCTGATTATCACAGAAGGTAGTATTAGAAGCCAAGACGAACTTTATATTCCATGATGAAAGTTGCTGCTCTGCACAGAATGTGTGGAGAATTATGGTTTAATCAACTGCGAGATACATCCTGCTGCCTTCCCTACCATAATGTTTGTTATAACCCTAGAGCAAGTCTAAGTTTCCTTCCCTTACACCTTTTATTTGCCCCTATATTTGTGGCAACAAGCTGAAGTTTCTTGGGGACATTGTAAAACTGTAATAACCCTGACACAAGACCAGAAAAGGTAAGTAACTTATTGTAGCACATAAAAATGTACATAACTTTTAGACATGATGCTTTTGCACTTGCTGCTTTAAAATCTGGAGTTAAAGCTATATTAGATACTGCAGCTAAAATGACCCAGTGATTTATTGTTGCTTTGAAATTTCCCCTCATAAAACTAATGCTGCAAATGTTACCTTTCTTTACACTCAGAGTTTCACTTTAGCTTTGTTTTATTTTGATCTTTTCAAGTTCTTTTTAAAATTACATGGACCCACCCTTTGCTATGTTATGTGGGTCGTAAGGACTTTTGATCAAATTTAATAAAATTCTGTCCCATTGCAGCTTACTTATCTTGCCTGTCTCATCTATCTATCTCATGCTCCCTACCTGCTCTAGAGAAGTTGCCACAGTGGAGATCTGTGCCCTTATAGCTCTATCCTGACTTGTTTGGTAATTGCCCTTGAGTCTGAACAGAATCCATGTGCAGGACTAAAGGATGATACCAATGCCACTTCAGCCTATAAAGAGGCTGGAGTGAGCTGGCCCCCATCTTCCTCAGCAATGTCAGTCTCACAACTGGTCCTCAGCCCTGGAAGATAGAGGCCTTCCAGTTTCTACTTTTACATGGTATCTGTCAATTCTTTAGCCCTGTGTATCTTATTAATGCCAGTGCAAAGGTTAGAAAACTCGCCTGACCAGGCAGTGGCGCAGTGGACAGAGTGTCAGACTGGGATGCAGAGGACCCAGGTTCGAGACCCAAGGTCCCCAGCTTGAGCACGGCTCATCTGGTTTGAGCAAAGCTCACCAGCATGGACCCAAGGTCACTGGGGTTCCTCGGTCTGCTGAAGGCCCATAGTCAAGGCACATATGAGAAAGCAATCAATGAACAACTAAGGTGTCGCAACGAAAAACTAATAATTGATGCTTCTCATCTCTCTTCATTCCTTACTGTCTGTCCCTATCTATCCCTCTCTCTGACTCTCTCTCTGTCTCTGTAAAAATTAAAAATTTTTTAAAAAATTAAAAAAAAAGAAAAAGAAAACTCTATCATGTCACAACCATGTGAAACTGTCATGTTAGCATGTTCCAAATCTTCCTGCTGGACTTTTGTTCATGGCTAGATCTTCTTGGAGCCCCCTACTCTGGCTGTCTTATTCTTAATTTTCTCTACTCATTTAAAAAGCAGTGACTAATCTTTGTTATAGGTCAGGCATGATGCTAAGGCCCTGAAGACACAATAGCAAGTAAAATGGGCATATGGCCTCATAGAGCTTAAGTCTGGATAGAGGAGAGAAACAATGAAAATACAAGGTGTGAACAAGTAAATAAGTATATAACTACAAATTTAGGGAATTGTTGTTTAATATTTTTAGGGTGCTATTGGGAAGATATATCTGTGGACTACCTTTATCTATATTGCATCTAGAATTACTGTAAATGTGAACTTCAGGTTTCATAATCTGGATACAAGATGCCATATGAACTGTATTTATTGATAAGGTCTGTCTTTGTCTTTCCTTAGTATGATGGTTTTTTCTTGATTAATTCAATTATATCTTTAAATTCATGATACTACACTCACCTTAATATAACAATTGAAACCTGTGAGCTTTATCTCTGTTTTGAGGACACCAGAATATATATTTAGGGAGGTCTGGGATAAAAAAAACCTAATTTCTTTCAGCTTAATATTGGTAAGTTAGTCCCTTATGATTATGAAAAAGTATATTTTTATTCTGTAATATTAAATAGAAGGTAATTTAAGTTTCTCCTTTGGTTTCTTAAAAAATACAATTTTTCTTAAAATTAAAAATATCCCTTCTAAATCTTTTTAACAAACGGTATTAGAAAAACTAATCATCGGAGTGACGTCAGAGAAATGGCACCATGAGGAGCACTTTCGATACCTCTCCCCAAAATTTCAACAAGTTCTACAACCAGTGACAGAAAAAAATCTATCCTTGGAGTGTCTGGAAGTCCCACACACTGAACATGAAGGTATGATCGAGCGAAAAATTGACTAAATATATAATCAACCCTGTAGGAAATAAGACAGAGAACAGAACACTCCACCTTCCTCACTGACCTGAGCAAGGGCTGCTTTCACTTGGAACAGAGAGAGAGTGGGGGCTGGGGTGGTTGCGGCACAGACCTCCAAGCTGAGGAAAGAGTGTGCTGCGGTGACTCAACCCACGTAAGCTAATGCTGGCACCGGACTCTGGCAAAGGCTGGCAAGCAGCGGCCTCCATTACCCCTGATATCCTGGTTCGGTGAGCATGGATAGTGTGTGAGAGATTCCTCCTAGCGCCCCAGGAGTGGGCGCCCATGTTCCCAGACAGAGGGGCGGGGTCAGAGGCCTCTGCCTGGGCTGTGACCAGAGTCTCGGGGTGATCCCGCATCTCCCAACAGCGCACAGGGAGTGCACGATAGCGAACTTCCCTATGCCCAAACTTCTCTGGGCAGACGGGGCACCTCCACCAGGCTAACAAAGCACATTCCCCAGGAAGAAAAAATACAAAAGCACTAGGGGGAGGGGCGTGCAAGCAGTTTGCAGTCTGTCTCTGAAGCAGATCTGCGGATCCAATCGCTGAAATTAGCTTAACCCACAGTCTGCTCACCTCCCAACTGACTTACATGGCTCTAATTGACAAGGCCTCTCTCAGATCAGCAATCTAAGACAAGAGACGTGATATTTTTTAGTGCCTCTTGCTCTGCACATAGAGGCGGGGGTAACTTCCTGTCAGCTGATACAGGGTTAAGAACACATTCCTACGGAATAAACCTTAGAGAACACTGCAGAAGTTAGACAAGATAGGCTGTAGGCTTTTTAACAAGGAAGAAGCCTACAGGAAACAATCCCATGGAATGCTAAGGCAAATTTAAATAGATATACTTGGGGAACTGAACAGAAGTCAACACGCCCCCCTACCTGCTTAAGCTGGTGGCTCTAATTGGCAGAGCTTTCATTCTCAGGGCTGTGCACTAAAAAGAGGGGCTTGGCAGCTTTTAAGACCTCCTGTTCTGCAGGCAGCAACTAGGGCATCTTCTTCCCAGCCAAAATAGGTTACAAAGTGCAAAAAACCTGGGGAGAGTGGTCCCACAGAGTGCTGAGACATACTAAACATGCCTAGAGGCTCATAAAAAGGCACCTTGAGAGCAACTGGCTCCCAGCCCTACCTGATTACGCTGGCAGCTCTGACTGACAGAGTCTTACCCAGAGCCTTACGCTGAGTGGGGATAGAGTGGGGATTTGCCAGCTCTTTGAGCCTCTTACTCTTCAGGCAGAGGCAGCGGCAACTTCATAGCTGGATCATCAGGCTGCTAATTCAGGAAGGAGAGACTAGGAGAGAGGCTCTGGGAAAACGGACTATCCCATTGTTGGAGCCTGCAAATGCTAACAAGCCCTGACTATGAACGAGACTGAAGCCGAGTATATGACATCGCCATAGAATCTCATCAACTGCAAATCCCTACCTAAGCGTGCCACCAGGGCAGAGCCTGGGGTACAGAGCCACCAACCAGGAAGAGGGAGAGGAAAGAAAAAGGAAGAAGATAACCTCTCAAAATCAAGAAAAACCCACAGACTTTATAACTTTTTCCACTTCTTTTTGTTTCCTCCATCTTCTTGGCTTTATTTTTTATTTTGTTTCTTCCACCTGGGTCCTTTTATTCTCTGCTCATCTTATTCTTTTCTCTTTACCTTGAACTACATTACCCATAAGTGTTACATTTCCCATTTTTTCTCTTTTCTTCTTCCTTTCTCTCTATGAGGCTTACACTCCAAAACCCTTAACTCTATTTTCCATTTTTTTCTTCTTTTCTTTTCCCCCCTTTTCTCTTTTTTTCTCCCTCTCTCTTAATTTCTTCTTTTCTCCTTTACTTTTCCTCTCATTCCATCCTCACTCACGAACAAATTATTTTATTTGGGACTCAGATTTTTTTTTGTGGCACTTTGGGTGCTTTTTACTTCGTGTTTTAACTCATTAGCATTCTACCCAACCCTGGCTCTCTATTCTATCTAGTTTTTGTTCCACTTAATACAATAGTACTTTTTTCTTTTTCTTGTTTCCCTCTTATCCCTTTCATTTTATCTCTCAGTTGACCATCATTTACAAGCAAATCATTTTATTCTTGATCCAAATTTTTTCCTTTTTGCATTTTGTGGGTCCCTACTTCTTTTTTTTTTTTTGCCCCTTTATCACTTCTCCCAACTTAGGCCCTCTATTATAGGTAGTTTTTGTTCCATTTAGCACAATATAACTCGCAGTTTTTCATGGTATTTTCTCAAAGAAGTAGAGAAAAAAGGAAAAAAAGAAATAATAAAATTTCTTTTTACTTTATATATTTTTTACTTTTTATTCTTTATTAATTCTCATTAGTGTAATTAACAAAACCACCCTCAGATGCCATTAAAGAAAAGGAAATCAAATATCATGCATACAAAGACAGACATGTAGCACAAATAGATGAGGAAAAATCTATGGAAAAAAATTTAATAGATTGGAAATCTTGGAGTTAAATGACAGAGAATTTAAAATAGAAATCCTAAAAATACTCAGAGATATACAAGAAAACACAGAAAGGCAATTTAGGGAGCTCAAAAAACAACTCAAGAAACACAAATAATATATTACCAAGGAAATTGAAACTATGAAAACAAATCAAACAGAGATGAAAAACTCAATTCATGAACTGAAAAACGAGGTAACAGGCTTAGCTAATAGAACAAGCCAGATAGAAGATAGGATTAGTGACATAGCAGATAAGCAACTTGAGGCATCACAGAGAGAAGAAGAGGAATACTCAAAATTTTTAAAAAATAAGAAAGCCCTACAGAAATTTTCTGACTTCATCAAAAAGACTAACATAAGAATGATAGGTATATCGCCTGACCTGTGGTGGCGCAGTGGATAGAGCATCGACCTGGAATACTGAGGTCGCTGGTTCAAAACCCTGCACTTGTCTGGTCAAAGCACATATGGGAGTTGATGCTTCCTGCTCCTCCCTCCTTTCACTTTCTCTCTCCCTGTATCTCTCTCTCTTTCTCTCTCTCCTCTCTAAAATAAATAAATTTAAAAAATTTTTTTAAAATTAAAAAAAAAGAATAATAGGTATATCAGAAGGAGAAGAGAGAGAAAATGGAATGGAGAACATATTCAAAAAAATAATAGACGAGAACTTCCCAAGACTGTGGAAAGAACTAAAGCCTCAAATTCAAGAAGCAAACAAAACACTGAGTTATCTTAACCCCAACAAACCTACTTGAAAGCACATCATAATGAAATTGGCACAAACCAACGACAAAGAAAAAATTCTCAAGGCAGCCAGGGAAAAGAAGAATACAACATATAAAGGAAGACCTATTAGATTATCATTGGATTTCTCAGAAGAAACTCTACAAGCTAGAAGAGAGTGGACCCCAATATTTAAAGTTCTGAAAGAAAGGAATTTCCAGCCAAGAATACTATACCCATCTAACCTATCCTTCAAATACAGAGGAGAAATAAAAACATTCACAAATACAGAAAAGATGAGGGAATTTATCATCAGAAAACCCTCACTTCAGGAAATACTAAAGGAGGTTTTCCAAACAGATACAAAGAACAAAACAAAGCAAAACCACAAGTAAAAGCTCCACCAAGAACCACAAGAATCAAACAAGATACAAAACTAACAGAAAGCAATTTATAAAATGGCAATAGGAAACCCTCAAGTGTCAATAATTACACTAAATGTAAATGGATTAAACTCACCAATAAAAAGACACAGAGTAGCAGAATGGATTAAAAAAGAAAATCTGGACGTGGCTGGTTGGCTCAGTGGTAGAGTGTCGGCCTGGCAAGTGGAAGTCCCAGGTTCAATTCCTGGCCAGGGCACACAGGAGAGGCACCCATCTGGTTCTCCATTCCTCCCCTTCTCTTTCCTCTCTGTCTCTCTCTTCCCTTCCTGCAGCCAAGGCTCCACTGGAACAAAAGATGGCCCAGGTGCTGGGATGGCTCTGTGGCCTCTGCCCTAGGTGCTAGAGTGGCTCTGGTCGCAAAAGAACAATGCCCCGGATGGGCAGAACATCGCCCCATGGTGGGCGTGCCGGGTGGATCCCAGTCGGGTGCATGCGGGAGTCTGTCTGACTGCCTCCCCATTTCCAGCTTCAGAAAAATACAAAAAAAAAAAAAGAAAACAAAATCTAACTGTATGCTGCCTACAAGAAACACATCTGAGCAACAAGGATAAAATCAAATTCAAAATGAAAGGCTAGAAAACAATACTCCAAGCAAATAACATCCAAAAAGAGCAGGTGTGGCAATACTCATATCTAATAATGCTGACTGTAAGACAGCAAATTTACTCCGGGACAAAAATGGTCATTTCATAATGATTAAGAGGACACTGAATCAAGAAGACATAGCACTCCTTAATATATATGCACCAAACCAAGGAGCACCAAAATATACAAGACAGTTACTGATTGACCTAAAACCAAAAACTGACAAAAATACAATTCTACTTGGAGATCTCAATACACTGCTGACAGCTCTAGATCATTCATTCAAACAGAAAATCAATAAAGAAATATTGGCCTTAAACGAAACACTAGAGCAATTGGATATAATAGATATCTATAGAACATTTCATCCCAAAGTAACAGAGTATACATTTTTCTCTAGTGTACATGGATCATTCTTAAGAATTGACCATATGTTGGGCCACAAATATAGTATTAGCAATTTCAGAAAAATTAAATTGTACCAAGCATATTTTCTGATCGTAAAGACTTGAAACTAGAATTCAACTGCAAAAACACGGGAAAAACCCCCACAAAAATGTGAAAACTGAACAACATACTTTTAAAAAATGAGTGGGTCAAAGAAGAAATAAGCGTAGAGATCAAAAGACATATACAGACAAATGAAAATGACAATACAACATATCAGAATCTCTGGGATGCAGCAAAAGCAGTAATAAGAGGGAAGTTCATATTACTTCAGGCCTATATGAACAAAGAGAGAGCCCAAGTAAACCACTTAACTTCACACCTTAAGAAACTAGAAAAGGAGAACAAAGACAACCCAAAACCAGCCAAAGAAAGGAAATAATAAAAATCAGAGCAGAAATAAATGAAATAGAGAACAGAAAAACTATAGAAAAAATTAATAAAACAAGGAGCTGGTTCTTTGAATGAAAAGATCAACAAAATTGAAAAACCCTTGGTGAGACTCACCAAGGAAAAAAGAGAAAGGACTCATATAAACAAAATCCAAAGTGAAAGAGGAGAAATTACCACAGACATTATAAATATACAAAGAATTATTGTAGAATACTATGAAAAACTATATGCCACCAAATTCAACAATCTAGAAGAAATGGATAAATTCCTAGAACAATACAACCTTCCTAGACTGAGTCATGAAGAGAAAGCCTGAACAGACCAATTAGCAGGGAGGAAATAGAAAAAACTATTAAAAACCTCCCCAAAAATAAAAGTCCAGGCCCTGACGGTTATACTAGTGAATTCTATCAAACATTCAAAGAAGACTTGGTTCCTATTCTACTCAAAGTCTTCCAAAAAATTGAAGAAGAAGCAATACTTCCAAACACATTTTATGAGGCCAACATAACCCTCATACCGAAACCTGGCAAGGATGGCACAAAAAAAGAAAACTACAGACCAATATCTCTAATGAATACAGATGCTAAAATACTAAACAAAATACTAACAAATCGAATACAACAACATATTAAAAAAATAATACATCATGATCAAGTGGGATTCATCCCAGAATCTCAAGGATTGTTCAGCATACATAAAATGGTTAACGTAATACACCATATCAACAAAGAACAAAAACCACATGATCTTATCAATAGATGCAAAAAAGGCATTCAATAAAATACAACACAATTTTATGTTTAAAACCCTCAACAAAATGGGTAGAGAAGGAAAATATTTCAACATGATAAAGGCCATATATGATAAACCATCAGCTAACATCATATTAAATGGCATAAAACTGAGGACTTTCTCCCTTAAATCAGGAACAAGACAAGGTTTTCCACTTTCTCCACACTTATTTAATGTGGTGCTAAATGTTCTAGCCTGAGCAATAAGACAAGATAAAGAAATAAAAGGCATCCATATCGAAAAAGAAGTAAAGGTATCACTTTTTGCAAATGATATGATCCTATACATTGAAAACCCCAAAGACTCCACAAAAAGATTACTAGACAATAAACCAATACAGTAAGGTCGCAGAATACAAAATTAATAAACAAAAGTCCATAGCCTTTCTATATGCCAACAATAAAACATTAGAAAACAAACTCAAAAAAATAACTCCCTTCATGATTGCAACAAAAAAATAAAATAAAATACCTAGGAATAAACATAACAAAGAAAGTAAAGGACCTATATAATGAAAACTACAAAGCATTGTTAAGGGAAATTGAAAAGCTACAATGAAATGGAAAAATATTCCTTGTTCTTGGATAGGAAGAATAAATATAATCAAAATGACCATATTAACCAAAGCAATATACAAATTTAATGCAATTCCCATCAAAATTCCAATGACATTTTTTAAAGAAATAGAACAAAAAATCATTAGATTTACATGGAACTATAAAAAACCCCAAATAGCCAAAGCATCCTAAGGAAGAAGAATGAAGCTGGGGGCATTACAATACCTGACTTCAAATTATATTATAGAGCCACGACAATCAAAACAGCATAGTATTGGCAGAAAAATAGACATTCAGACCAATGGAACAGAATAGAAAGTCCAGAAGTAAAAATCACATATATATGGTCAAATAATTTTTGATTAAGTGGCCAACAACACACAATGGAGAAAAGAAAGCCTCTTCAACAAATGGTGCTGGGAAAACTGGAAAGCCACATGCAAAAGAATGAAACTCAACTACAGTTTGTCCCCTTGTACTAAAATTAATTCAAAATGGATCAAAGACCTTAATACAAGACCTGAAACAGTAAAGTACATAGGAGAAAACATAGGTACTAAACTCATGGACTTTGGTTTTAAAGAGTATTTTATGAATTTGACTCCAAAGGCAAGAGAAGTGAAGGCAAAGATAAATAAATGGGACTACATCAGACTAAGAAGTTTTTGCTCAGCAAGAGAAACCGACAACAAAATAAACAGATAGCCAACTAAATGGAAAATGATATTTTCAAACATCAGCTCAGGTAAGGGCCTAATATCCAAAATATACAAAGAATTCATAAAACTCAACAACAAACAAACAACCCAATAAAAAATGGGAAGAGGACATGAACAGACACTTCTCCCAGGAAGAAATACAAATGGGCAACAGATATATGAAAAGATGCTCATCTTCATTAGTTGTTAGAGAAATGCAAATCAAAACTACAATAAGATACCACCTCACACCTGTTAGATTAGCTATTATCAACAAGACAGGTAATAGCAAGTGTTGGAGAGGTTGTGGAGAAAAAGGAACCCTAATCCACTGTTGGTGGGAATGTAAAGTAATACAACCATTATGGAAGAAAGTATGGTGGTTCCTCAAAAAACTGAAAATGGAACTACCATATGATCCAGCAATCCCTCTACTGGGTATATACCCCCAAAACTCAGAGACATTGATACATAAAGAACATGCAGCCCCATGTTCATTGCAGCATTGTTCACAGTGGCCAAGACATGGAAACCACCAAAAAGCCCTTCAATAGGTGACTGGATAAAGAAGATGTAGTACATATACACTATGGAATACTACTCAGCCATAAGAAATGATGACATCAGATTATTTATTTATTTATTTTTTTTTTTACATTGAATCATTTAAAACAAAATAGATGGATCTTGATAACATTATACTGGGTGAAATAAGTAAATCAGAAAAAACTAAGAACTGCATGATTCCATACATAGGTGGGACATAAAAATGAGACTAAGAGACATGGACAAGAGTGTGGTGGTTACCAGGGTGGGGGGTGGGACGAGAGGGAGGAAGAGGGGGAGGGTTTAAGGGAGGGGCACAAGAAAAACCAGATAGAAGGTGACGGAGGACAATCTGACTTTGGGTGATGGGTATGCAACATAATTGAATGACAAGATAACGTGGAGATGTTTTCTTTGAACATATGTACCCTCATTTATTGATGTCACCCCATTAAAATTAATAAAAATTTATATTTAAAAAAACTAATCATCTACATGCAAAAAGAATAAATCTAGACACAGACATTGCACCCTTTACAAAAATTAACTCAAAATGGAGTATAGTCCTAAATGTAAAAAGTAAAACAATAAAACTAGTGGAAAATAACATAGAAAAAAATCTAGATGACTTTAGGTATGGAGATTACTTTCTAGATACAACACCAAAGGCACAGTCTATGAATGTAATAATTTATGAGCTGGACTTCACTTAAATTTAAAACAAAAACAAACAAACAAAAAAACTTCTTTCTATAAAGAAAAATGCCAATAGAATGAGAAGATAAGACAGAAGTTGGGAAAAAATGTTTGCAGCAAACACATCTAATAAAGAACTGTTATACAAAATATGAAAAGAAATATTAAAACTCAACAATAATGAAACTAACAACCTAATTAAATAGTTGGCCAAAAATTTAACAAACTCCTTACCAAAGGAAATGCACATACGATAAATAAAGGTATGAAAAGATGCTTAACATTATATGTCATAAAAAAACTGAAAAATTAACCAACAATAAAATAGCACTACACACTTATTAGAATGGCCAAAATCCAAAACACTGACAGCACCAAATGTTGACAAGGTTGTAGAACAACAGGAGCTTTCATTCTCTGTTGATGAGAATACAGAATGGTGCAACCACTTTGGAGGACAGTTTAACAGTTTCTGACAAAAGTAAACATTCTCTTACTGTATGATCAAGCAATTGCATTCCTTCATATTTACTCAAATCAGTTGAAAACTTATGTTCTGCACAAAAACCTGCACATGGATGTTTATAACTGTTTTATTCATAATTGCCAAAACTTGGAGGCAACCAAGATGTCCTTTTGGATGAAGGAATAAATAAATTGTGATACATCCAGATAATAGAATATTATTTAGAACTAAAAGAAATGATCTATCAAGCTAAGAAAAGACATGGAAGAAAATTATGTACATATTACTAAGCAAAAAAAGTCAATCTGAAAAGCCAGAATGATGACAATGGCAGAAGCTCTATATGTGTGGGGGCAGGAAATCTCTCTACCTTCTGCTCAGTTTTGCTGTGAACCTAAAACCCCCTCTAAAAATAGTCTATTAAAAACAAAGAAATCTTAGTCTTTAGGATAAAGATTATTTTTCTCTCATGATATTCTTGGTTCTTCTTGATTTTCTCCACCACATATGTCCATAACACCACTCATCCATTCAACCATCCATAAAATATTTATTTAGAATCTTTAAATGAAAGGTATTGCTAGGTGCTAAGGCAAAACAGTGAAAAGACAGACAATATTATAATATGATATTTACAACAGTAAATTGTAATCATCACTGATTTTTTTATTTTAAGACTTTGAAATCTTTGAGGCCAGAATATTTTATCTTGTTTACCTAATATGAAAGGTACTAAAAGACAGTTTGTAGTTAGATATATGAATAAATAAATACATAAGCAAAGTTTTCTTTATGACATTTTGAGTTCAGTTTGCATATTTATAGTTCCTTCTGAAGACTTGTAAGTAAATGGTCATTTCAGTGTACATACATTATACTTATTCTTCAGCACCTTCTGAGCAAGAATCCAAAAGTAAGAGTATGTGTTATGTTGCAACATCATAGCTTGCTAATGCAAGGGAACTTACAGCTCTTCGGAAAATGCAGAAGTCTATACCTTCTATAACTGCTCGGGTTGACAATGACTGACAGAAGTCTTGGCAGAAAAGTATTTTTTTAAAAAACAAAAAAGCTTGGATCTCACAGTTTACTAATTAAAAGTAAGACTTCTGAGTCATCTATTCGAAATCCTCTTACTTGGTCTTTTTTTTTTTAACTAAATGGTGATATTTTGTTATTTTTCTATAATTATTGGTTGCAATTTTGTAAATTATGTGGTATAGTTTATATAGGAAAGTCAAAATAAATGCATGCTTGACTCTTGCTTTATTTACCAGTTTTCAAAACTAATAAATTCATTCCTTGGTCTTCTCCAAAACTGATCAATGAGTTGTTTTCCTATTGAGTTTTTCCCCAGTGTCATTATAATCTTAAGAATTTAAACGTATTCGATGTGTTTTACTTTGAGCATCTAATATATTTGATATTCTGATAATCTCATCTTCTTGTTGTGTGTGTGTGTGTTGGAGGGGTCTTCTTCAAGTTAGCTCCTGAACTTTTTGACATGACTCATTGGACTCCAATACCTTCCTAGCTTTCACAATTGACATGCCAACTTCATTTTGACCATAACATGAAATTGGCAATTTTTCCAATACACCAGTTTATTTTAGTGGGAAATGGTTATTTAGAGACCACAATCTGAATCCTGGCGGAGTTCATTTGTATTCGGTTTGTCAATGTTTCTAGGTTTTGTCAGTGGACAGAGTTAATATACAAAATGTGTTCCTTTTAAAAATATAAACAAATATGGTAAATGTTTTTCATCTATTATATTCAAACTATCTGATTTTTAGAACAGCCTATTATAACATATACCTTTAGGGTAGCATTACTAAAAATATTTAAACATCAAATTACCATGATAGGATATAATATATGAGAAAAAAGTTGTACTTGAACAACTGTTCTTTTGATATGAGGTCCCCACTTTAAACAAACTGTTCAGTTGAAGGGCATATTCAAAACTTTACAAATTAACTTATGGAGAGTAGACTTGCACATGAAATAAAAAAAATTTAGATCATCTTGAAGATAAAAAAAACATATACAATTATATTTTGTAAGAATATAAAATCAGAGCCTGACCTGTGGTGGCGCAGTGGATAAAGCGTCGACCTGGAAATGCTGAGGTTGCCAGTTTGAAACCCTGGACTTGCCTGGTCAAGGCACATATGGGAGTTGATGCTTCTAGCTCTTCCCCCCCTTCTCTCTCTCTCTCCTCTCTCTCTCTCTCTCTCTCTCTGTCTCTTCCTCTCCTCTCTAAAATGAATGAATTAAAATTTTTTTTTAAAAGAATATAAAATCAGGACAAATATATGGTGATGGAAAAGTGATATGACTCTGGTTGGTGGGCAGTGCAGTCAGCAGCTTAAAGGCTATAGAGATGTTCACAGGACCCTATGTGCTCTTGTTGATCAATGTCATCCCATTAAATGCAATTTCAAATATGTATATATACAATTTAAAGAGAGATAGCGTGCATATACCACTAAATAACTTTGTAAAAGTGTATGTCACTGAAAATAAATATATTTAATTTAATATCCTTCATAAGAAACATAAAATTCCGGGAGTACATTAAGCTTTTTGCTTTAAAAGTCTTAAGACATGAAAGATATGTGTGCATAAAATTCTAGTATCAATTTGCATCTTAAAAAGTTTGAAAACCTGCCTGACCACGCAGTGGCATAGTAGATAGAGCATTGGACTAGGACGCGAATGACCCAGGTTCAAAACCCCAAGGTCACTGACTTGAACGTGGGCTTACTGGCTTGAACACTGGGTCACCGGCTTGAGCATAGGATCATAGACATGACCCCATGGTTGCTGGCTTGAGCCCAAAGGTCACTGACTAGAGCCCAAGGTTGCTGGCTTGAGCAAGGGGTCATTTGCTCTGCTATAGCCCCTCAGTCAAGGCACATGTGAGAAAGCAATCAATGAATAACTAAGGAGACTAAGGAGCTGAAATAAAGAATTGATTCTTTTCATCTCTCTCCCTTCTTGACCATCTGTCCCTATCTGTCCCTCTCTCTGACTCTCTCTCTGTCTCTGTAAAAAATAAAAAAATTGAAAATCTATTTTGAATCACAGTGTTTCTACAGAGAGTAAAAGCTTCTTTTCTACATTATATACTGTGTCCTTAGCCTAACTAATTTTGTTTCTAGAATAATAGGCTGATTAATTTCCAACCTTATCAAATTTTCTGATTATATTAGATTTGTATCAAGTAAAATACTTTTTAGATATCCCTGTTCATTTATATTCTGTTACATTATGGTTCATAGTTTTTCAGTATTTTTATCTGTACAAGCCATATTTATCCATTTTCAAATGGATGAGAGCAGAGAAGAGCAGAAATAGCTTTACCCTAGAATCAATTTCCCATACATTCTAATTCAGGGTGTGTAAGAGACAAATTATGAAGTCTCTATTTTTGTCACAGTCTCTTGCTCCTTACCATTACTTTCTCATCTCTGAAAGCTTTTCATCTTATCATTAAAAGGACTGCCAAAAATAAGTGTCTATATTTTGGCATTTAACTTATAATTATTGAGAAAATGTACAAATTTTCCCTCCAGCTAGTTGACAACTAAATCATTTACTGATCTAATACAACCCCAGTCATAAAGTTCAATACCGACCATTTCCATTTCTATGTGGCCTTTGGTACTGTCTCCTGAGAAAGTGGCTTAGAACTGCAACAGATATAGACTTGCACAAAGAGCAGTTGTCAGATGCCTTGACTGCCAGCCACCTAGCAAATTCAACCCGATGTGGACAAAACTGACCACACTAAGAATAAAATCTTGCTCATTGGTGGTATCCAGATTTTGTCACTCCATATTAAATAGGATGTGGACAGAGGGAGAAAGACCTAAATGCAAATATCAAAGGGGAAAATAAATCTTACAAGCAAAGACTAAAAAAAATATGGGTAGTACTCTTTGGCAGGAAAAATCTAGCTTTGCTAGCATTACACCTGGGCTAGGGGACTGAGGACAGAGAGGAGGAGGAAAGGTGCAGGAACAGGTCAAAGGTCTGATCTTTGAGCTCTGGATTTTCATTTTTTTCTGAAGATATGCCTTCATTCCTTCCTATCCAGTGGTTTAACACACATTCACCTCAAATGCTCGATTAAATTTCACCACAGTGTGTAAGAATTCAGGCATAACAACATAGTTAGGGGAGAATCACAACTGTAATCATGAGTTAATCACAAATACAACTTTTGGCAAAAATCTAAAACAATAAATGCTTTCACGTGGTCATTGTTGACATCTCACTTTATTTTTTAAAAAAAATTTGTTAATTTTTAATTTATTGTGTTTACATAGATTCAAGTGTCCCACTGAGTATAACTCCCTCATCCCCTCACCCCTGTGTCCCTTTTTATATCCCTTTATGCCTTTCCTCCTAACTTCCTCCCCACCTTCCCTCTAGGATTTGCTGTCCTGTTATCTACATCTCTGTGTTATGTATATATAGTTTCACTAACCCCTTTATCTTCTCTGATCCCATACCCTCATCTCCCTTCCCTCTGACAGCTCTCCCTCTGGTTTCTGTGACCCTGTCTCTGCCTCTATTCCATTCCTCAGTTCACTTTGTCCATTAGATTCCACATATATGTGAGATCATATATTTTTCTTTCTCTGCTTGGCTTATTTTACTTAGCATAATAATCTCCAGGTCCATCCATGCTGTTACAACTGGTAAGATATCCTTCTTTTTCATAGCCACATAGTATTTCATTGTGTATATGAACCACTGCTTTTTAATCCACTCATCCACTGATGAACACTAGGGCTAGTTCCAGATCTTGGCTGTTGTAAACAATGCTGAAATAAATAAATAAATTTTGAATCAGTCATTTGGTATTTGTAAAGCCAGTAGCCACGGCCACCATCACAGCCACCTGGCCCATGCAGGTTAGCATTGGATTCGGACAGATGGTAATGAAACAATGGAGCCAAGAACTGGTGGGCCATTAGCTTTAATCCTAGCTTGCACCCAGTGGGCAAGAAATACACACAGTGGAAAAATACTTCCCTTTCCATTCAGGGCTCCCAAAGCCACTGACTTATTCAAGTTTCCTAGAATCAAAGGTTTCTAGCTCACTAGCTTTATTCACCTCTGTTCCCCATCTCCTTCTCTCTGCACAAACTCTGCACTAATTGGCTTCTCCTTCAGCACTCCACCATCTTGGCTGCCTCTCCTCTCCTCCACGTGGCCTTTCTCTGCTCTCCTGTCTCTGTTCTCTCCTCTAATGCTAATCTCAGGAACCAAGAGAGAACAAGCTCCCTGTCTGCCCACTTTATAGTGTAGAAATCCAAACCTTTATCCAATATACAAACAAGGAAGTCTCTGATACAAAGTAACTTATCTGAGGCATAATGGGATTCCTCATAAGAGTGCACCACCCCACATCATGCAATCAGTCAAGGGTGTGGGGAAAAGCTTAGTCTTAATACTAAGCCTTAGGCTATAACTACCCTGCCTGCTTACAGCCTATCCCCCACACCCAATACAAACTATAAGCGAGCAAACATATATCATATTTAAAAACTTATTTGATCAACAGTATTCTTAGGATATCTTCCTAGTATTGTAAGGTACCAAAAAGCTGCAAAATTAATATTGATATTCTAGGAGGAAAAGGTCAGGCTTTCCTATCCTTTCTTTGGAAAATGGAGGAAAAGGAATGTGGAGGTCTCCTGGCTTACAAGGACGACTAGGGTCATTTGGTTTTAAATTCTCTGAAAGAATTAAGTTTATCTGAAGAACTCCCTTTCACTTTCAATAAGAGACAAAATTTGCATACCACCCTCCACTGATCTTGGCTCTCCCTCCCTTCATGGAATCTTGAGATTAACGTGTATCTCTAGGCAAAGGAGGAGAGATAGACACTAAAAGGATTTGTGAATGTCTTTGATTGTATGATATTACCTTGAAAGTTTTAATATTCTTTGTAAATCCTCTTGAAAAATGTTATAATCTTGTTAATGATTGTGTCATGCTGTCAAGGCCCCCCAACCTGTATGTAGTCAAAGGGTATATAACCAGCCTCTGAAATATACTTGGCACACACGGTTTAGGTCTGCTATGCCCCATGTCAACCAAGTGTGGCCGGCATATTTAATAAATCTCCTCCTTTAATAAAACCTTTCAAAGTTCATCTGGACTTGGTATCTCTATGTAAACCTGCTGAAGTGAGGTACAGTGCCTTTCAGAATCTGGGGTACAGTACTTTACAACACTAAAAGTGGGATAGCTGGGTCAAAAGGCAGTTCCACTTTTAATTTTTTGAGGAAACACCATACAGTTTTCCACAGTGGTTGCACAAGTCTGCATTCCCACCAGCAGTGCAGGAGGATTCACTTTTCTCCACACCCTCACCAGCACTTATTGTGTGTTGTTTTGTTAATGAGTGTCATTCTGACTGGTGTGAGGTGGTATCTCATTGTGGTTTTAATTTGCATTTCTCTAATGATTAGTGAAGTTGAACATTTTTTCATATGACTATAGGCCATTTGTATGTCCTCTTTGGAGAAGTGTCTATTCATTTTTTTTGCCCATTTTTTGATTGGATTTTTTATCTTCCTGGTGTTGAATTTTACAAGTTCTTTATAAATGTTGGTTACTAACCCCTTATCAGACGTATTGTTGAATATATTCTCTCATTGTGTGGGTTGTATTTTTATTTTGTTCATGGAGTCTTTTGCTGTGCAAAAGCTTTTTAGTTTGATATAGTCCCATTTGTTCATCCTGTCCTTTATTTCACTTGCCTGTGGAGATAAATCAGCAAAAATATTGCTGCAAGAGATGCCGGAGAGTTTACTGCCTATGTTTTCTTCCAAGATGGAAAAAAAGGAACACTTTAAAGGTCAGTGGCACTTTTTTTTTTTTTGTAAAGAGTGGAGGGGGGGTGGGGATGAAGGCTGAGAGGAGTCATTGATCCCTTTGGGAATCTGATGCCTGCTAAGGATCTGATCTCCCCAGGAAAAAAAAAATGCAAAGACACATTTTTACAGATAATTTCAGAGGGCCCTAAGACCTCTAGTCTATTTTGTCCCATTTTTATTTGCCAGGCCAATGACAATTTATTGCTTTTGAGTTCCTTTCTGCTTTTGGGAAAATGAAGTCCTTCCAGAATTGAGCCTACCCCTAGATTGATCCAGTTTGGCTTTTTCCAGCCCCTAAAAAAATGAATCTTTTCAATTCTTTCTTCACCCACACAGCCAGTGTCCATGGACCTCTGTACCTAGTCTAGCTCTTTCTCTCTAATATAACTTTCTAAAATGTGCTCTCTACTCTTTCTTCCAATTGTAACATCTCTAAATCCTGGAATGCTTGGTGATGTTGCCAGAAACATCTAGCATTTAGAGGCTTAGTTCATCCTCCCACCCCCACCTCTCACCTTTACAATTGCTTCTGTGGGAAACCACAATAATGACATGGATAATGACAATTCCACAGTTTTTTCTCACAAATCTTAAAGCACTCAAGAACACTCTATTTACATTTTAATGCAATAACCATTAGTCCCTTTATAGAGAGCTCAACTCTTCAATTCACAGCATTTTTTTTAACCAGTAAGGAATGCTTTATCACGAGCCTAGATAAAGGAGATAAAATATGTCTTAATGGCTCCCTTTATGCATATATTTCATTAGAGATTACTCTTTTTTCAGAGCTATCAGAAAAAAAAGAAAACACACACTATTTTCACAACTAAAAATAAGCCAAATCAGCATATTTCTTATCTGACCAGTTCTGTTTTTCCCACAAAAGGACAGCATATGAGTTAAAATTCTGTATCTTAAACATTAAACCCCTCTTGCGTTTTTCTTATTTTACTGAGAAATAGTATAAAATTACATTGTATAAACATACCATTATACATGACATGCAGAGTACTTAATTGCAAACTAAATTATAAATATAATAAAAGGCTTGTTTTTTCCAGGGGTAAAGTAATTATGAACAGTTCTAATTAATATCTGATCTGAATTTCAGGCTATATATTGTTTATTAACAAATAATTTTTTTTTCTTTTTAAAAAATTTTTTAATTAATTAATTAATTTTTTTTACAGAGACAGAGCAAGAGTCAGAGAGAGGGATAGATAGGGACAGACAGACAGACAGGAATGGAGAGAGATGAGAAGCATCAATCATCAGTTTTTCATTGTGGCACTTTAGTTGTTCATTGATTGCTTTCTCATATGTGCCTTGATGGGGGGGGGGCGGGGGCTACAGCAGACTGAGTAACCCCTTGCTCAAGCCAGCAACCTTGGGTCCAAGCTGGTGAGCTTTGCTCAAACTAGATGAGCCCACGCTCAAGCTGGTGACCTCGGGGTCTTGAACCTGGGTCCTCCGCATCTCAGTCCGATGCTCTAACCACTGTGCCACTGCCTGGTCAGGCAACAAATAATTTTTTTATTTGCTTTCCTTGTGTTTTTCTTTGTATGTCCCTTAAAGAATTGCCAGAAATAATATCTCATAAAACATACACCAATACAAGATATACTTTTTATGAGGGATTATTTGAATTTATTCAAATTTTGGGGAAACTTCATAATGTTAGCTATATTATTTCTCTTACTGTGATAAAGTTTAGCAGTGGAAAAAGATGAAAGAAATAGAGATACTACATAAGTATTGCCAACATGTTGACATGTCTTTCAGTATATTATTTTCATTAGTAAAGATAATATTAACATGAAATTTACTACTGATACTTTATTTAGAGTCCCTCTAAATGTAACACCAAAACTCTAAGGACAGGATGATCTGTGGTCTAAGTACAGCATATCATATCAAACCTCTTTCTGGCACAGAGAAGATGGGGTACCTCTCAGCTTCTGCACTCTCTCATAGTGTTTTGAACACACAGCTGCCATCCAAAACTGCTTTATATTATTTATAATAGCCAAAACATGAAAACAACCTACGATGTCCATTGATGGATAAAAATGTATCTACACATACATACACACAAATTTTATTCAATCATAAAAATGAGGAAATCTCATCACTTGCAACAACATGTATGGAACTTGAAGGCATTATGCTAAGTGAAATAAGTCAGACAAAGAAAGACAAATACTGTATGATTGCATTTATATATAAAATCTAGTTAAAAAAAAGAAAAACTCCTAGAAAAAAGATCAGATTTTTGATTACTAGAGGTGAGAAATGGGCAGAAGAGGAATTAGAGAAAAGTGGTCAAAATTATAAGCTTCCAGTTATAAGATAAATAAGGGATGCAATGTATAAAATCATTATAGTTAATACTGCTGTATAATATATAAGAAAGTTGTGTGAGTAGATCCTAAGAGTTCTCATCAAGAGGAAAAATTATTTTCTTTTTTTATTGTATCTATATGAAATGATGAATGTTAACTAAACCTATTGTGGTAATCATTTCAGAATATATATACGTAAATCAAACCATCCTGTTGTATACCTTAAACTTATACAGTGATGTTTGCCAATTATTTTTCTTTTTTTTATAAATAAATTTGTATTAATGTTAATGGGGTGACATCAATAAATCAGGGTACATATATTCAAAGAAAACATGTCCAGGTTATCTTGTCATTCAATTATGATGCATACCCATCACCCAAAGTCAGATTGTCCTTTGTCACCCTCTATCTAGTTTTCTTTGTGCGCCTCCCCTTTTCAATACAACTGGAAATAAAAACTGCTCTAATTCTCCATTTACCTACTTCCACCTGTGACTGTTCAGAAACTTGTAATCGAATATATTTTACTTGTTTTTGTGTCATAAGTGTCAGCTTCTTAACAGGTGATCAGTAAATACATCTTAAATGTAGATATGATATCAGTTCCTGCGATGGTCTGAATGTAACCCCCCAAAATTCATGTTAAAACCTAATGTCCAATGTGATGGTGTTAAGTAGTGGGGCTTTTGGTCAGTGAATTAGTGTCTTTATAAAAAGAGATACCAAAAAGCTAGCTCACCCCTTCTGCCAGGTGAGGGTAGAACAAACAGATGGCTATCTAGGAAGTGGGCTCTCAGATACCAAATCTGCTAATCCCTTGACCTTGGACTTCCCAGACTCCAGAACTATGAGAAAAAAAATGTTTGTTGTTCACAAGCCACACAGTCTCTGGTATTTTGTTATAGCAGTAAATATAGACTAAGAAAGTTCTCTATGAAAATTTTCTTAGGACTTTCAGTTAGGCTATTTTAATTAACCCTTCTATCATGGTTGTTCAATACGTGTTGAATGCCAACTTCATTGTAAGTATAATTCCTTTGCCTGGATTTCTTCTGGGCTGCTTTGCCTTATTAACACCTACTGATCTTTCAGTTTCAACTAAGTTCAGGAGTCTCTTCCTGATCACCCTGGAGTAGGTTCCCATTCAAGGTTTTCCTACAGATTCCTGTACTTCTGCTGCTTCCATCACTAAGTGAAAAGACCAAAACCCACCAAACTTGTATTGAGATTACTTCAAAGTAAAAACATCTGAGCTACAGAAACTATAGAAAGAATGTTATCTGAACTTTCCTTATCTGACCAGAACAGATCTTTACAATAGTCAGTTGGCACAATCAATCAGCCAGAATGGCGCTCATCAACAAAACAACACAGAATAAGTGCTGGCAAAGGATGTGGAGAAAAGGGAACCCTCCTGCACTGCTGGTGGGAATGCAGACTGGTGCAGCCACTGTGGAAAACAGTATGGAGATTCCTCAAAAAATTGAAAATCAAACTGCCTTTTGACCCAGTATATATATATATATATATATATATATATATATATATATATATATGTATATATATGTATATATATGTATATATATATATATAGAGAGAGAGTTTAAATTGTGTAAACAAGCCTCAGCAGAACCTTCCATTCTTTTTTTATCATTTTTTAATTAAGTTTAATGCAGTGACATTGATAAATCAGGGTACATATGTTGAGAGAAAACATCTCCAGATTATTTTGACATTTGATTATGCTGTATACCCCTCACTCAAAGTCAAATTGTCTTCCCTCACCTTCTATCTGGTTTTCTTTGTGCCCCTCCCCTCCCCCTACTCCTTCTCTCTTTCCTCGTCCCACCCCTCCCACCCCCCCACCCTCATTACCATCACATTCTTGTTCATGTCTCTGAGTCTCATTTTTATGTCCCATCTATGTATGGATTCATATAGTTCTTAGTTTTTTCTGATTTACTTATTTCACTCCATATAATGTTATCTAAGTCCATCCATGTTATTGTAAATGATTCGATGTCATCATTTCTTATAGCTGAGTAGTATTCCATAGTATATATATACCAAAGCTTTTTAATTCACTCGTCCTCTGATGGACACTTGGGTTGTTTCCAGATCTTCGCTATTGTGAACAATGCTGCCACAAACATGGGGGTGCAATTCTCCTTTTGGAACAGTTCTATGGTGTTCTTGGGGTATATTCCTAAAAGTGGGATAGCTGGGTCAAAAGGCAGTTTGATTTTCAATTTTTTGAGGAATCTCCATACTGTTTTCCACAGTGGCTGCACCAGTCTGCATTCCCACCAGCAGTGCAGGAGGGTTCCCTTTTCTCCACATCCTTGCCAGCACTTATTCTGTGTTGTTTTGTTGATGAGCACCATTCTGGCTGGTGTGAGGTGATATCTTATTGTGGTTTTAATTTGCATTTCTCTAATGATTAGTGATGTTGAGCATTTTTTCATATGCCTATTGGCTATCTGTATGTCCTCTTTGGAGAAGTGTCTATTCATTTCTTTTTCCCATTTTTTGATTGGATTGTTTGTCTTCCTGGTGTTGAGATTTAAAAGTTCCTTATAAATTTTGGTTATTAACCCCTTATCAGACGTATTGTCAGATATGTTCTCCCATTGTGTAGTTTGTCTTTTTATTCTGTTCTTATTGTCTTTAGCTGTGCAAAAGTTTTTTAGTTTGATATAGTCCCATTTGTTTATCCTGTATTTTATTTCACTTCCCCGTGGAGATAAATCAGCAAATATATTGCTCAGAGAGATGTCGGAGAGCTTACTGCCTATGTTTTCTTCTAAGATGCTTATGGTTTCATGGCTTACATTTAAGTCTTTTATCCATTTTGAGTTTATTTTTGTGAATGGTGTAAGCTGGTGGTCTAGTTTCATTTTTTTTTTTTTTGCAGGTAGCTGTCCAATTTTCCCAACACCATTTGTTAGAGGCTGTCTTTACTCCATTGTATTTCCTTACCTCTTTTGTCAAATATCAGTTGTCCATAGAGCTGTGGGTTTATTTTCTGGGTTCTCTGTCTGTTCCATTGAACTATATGCCTGTTCTTTTTTTTTTTTTTTTTTTTTGTATTTTTCTGAAGCTGGAAACGGGGAGAGACAGTCAGACAGACTCCCGCATGCGCCCGACCGGGATCCACCCAGCACGCCCACCAGGGGCAACGCTCTGCCCACCAGGGGGCGATGCTCTGCCCCTCTGGGGCGTCACTCTGTTGCGACCAGAGCCACTCCAGTGCCTGGGGCAGAGGCCAAGGAGCCATCCCCAGCGCCCGGGACATCTTTGCTCCAATGGAGCCTGGCTGCAGGAGGGGAAGAGAGAGACAGAGAGGAAGGAGAGGGGGAGGGGTGGAGAAGCAGATGGGCGCTTCTCCTGTGTGCCCTGGCCGGGAATTGAACCCGGGACTTCTGCACGCCAGGCCGACGCTCTACCACTGAGCAAACCGGCCAGGGCCTTATATGCCTGTTCTTATGCCAGTATCAGGCTGTTTTGAGTACAATGGCCTTGTAGTATAACTTGATATTAGCAAGTGTGATACCTCTCACTTTATTCTTCTTTTTTAAGATTGCTGAGGCTATTCGTGTTCTTTTTGGGTTCCATATAAATTTTTGGAATATGTGATTTATATCTTTGAAATATGTCATTGGTATTTTAATTGGTATTGCATTGAATTTATAGATTGCTTTGGGTAATATAAACATTTTAATAATATTTATTCTTCCTAACCATGAGCAGGGTATGTGCTTCCACTTGTTTGTATCTTTCTAGATTTCTTTTATAAATACTTTATAATTTTCTGAGTACAAGTTTTTAGTCTCCTTGGTTAAATTTACTCCTAGGTACTTTATTTTTGGTTGTAATAGTGAAAGGGATTGTTTCCTTAATTTCTCTTTCTGACTGTTCATTGTTGGTGTATAAAAATGCCTCTGATTTCTGAGTATTAATTTTATATCCTGCCACCTTGCTGAATTCATTTATCAGGTCCAGTAGTTTTTGACTGAGACTTTAGGATTTTCTATATACAATATCATATCATCTGCAAATAATGATAGCTTTACTTCTTCTTTTCCAACTTGAATGCCTTTTATTTCTTCTTCTTGTCTGATTGCTGTGGCTAGGACTTCCAGGACTATGTTGAATAAGAGTGGTGAAAGGGGCCACCCCTGCCTTGTTCCTGATCTTAGGGGAATTGCTTTTAATTTTTGCCCATTGAGTATGATGTTGGCTGTGGGTTTGTCATAGATGGCTTTTATCATGTTGAGGTATGTTCCCTGTAATCCCATTTTGCTGAGAGTTTTGATCATGAAAGGGTGCTGGATTTTATCAAATGCTTTTTCTGCATCTATTGAAATTATCATGTGGTTTTTCTCCTTTTTTTTATGTGATGAATCACATTGATTGATTTTCAAATATTGTACCAGCCTTGCCTCCCCAGAATAAATCCCACTTGATCATGGTGTATGATTTTTCCATATATTGTTGGATCCGGTTTGCTAATATTTTGTTGAGGATTTTAGCATCTATATTCATCAGAGATATTGGCCTATAATTTTCTTTCTTTGTGTTGTCTTTGCCTGGTTTTGGAATCAGGATTATGCTTGCCTCATAAAAGAAGCTTGGAAGTCTTCCTTACTCTTGAATTTTTTGAAATAGTTTGAGAAGGATAGGAGTTAGTTTTTCTTTGAATATTTGGTAGAATTCAGTTGTGAAGCCATCAGGTCCCGGACTTTTCTTTGTTGGGAGTTTTTTGATAACTGTTTCGATCTCACTTGGTGTAACCGGTCTGTTTAGGTTTTCTGATTCTTCCATATTGATTTTTGGAAGATTGTATGTTTCAAAGAATTTGTCCATTTCATCTAGGTTGTCTAGTTTTTTGGTGTACAGTTCTTCATAGTATTTTCTTACAATATTGTGTATTTCTGTTGTGTCAGTTGTTATTACTCCACTCTCATTTCTAATTTTATTTATTTGAGTCCTCTCTCTCTTTTTCTTGGTGAGTTTAGTTAAAGGTTCATCGATCTTGTTTACCTTTTCAAAGAACCAGCTCCTAGTTTCATTGATCCTCTGTATTGTTTCTTTAGCCTCTATGTCATTTATTTCTGCTCTGATCTTTATTATTTTCTTCCTTCTACTAGCTCTGGGGTTTACTTGCTGGTCTTTTCCTAGTTCTTTTATTTATTTATTTTTACAGAGGCAGAGATAGACAGGGACAGACAGACAGGAATGGAGAGAGATGAGAAGCATCAATTATTAGTTTTTCGTTGTGACTTCTTAGTTGTTCATTGATTGCTTTCTCATATGTGCCTTGACCACGGGCCTTCAGCAGACAGAGTAACCCCTTGCTGGAGCCAGCGACCTTGGGTCCAAGCTGGTGAGCTTTGCTCAAACCACATGAGCCATCGCTCAAGCTGGCGACCTCGGGGTCTTGAACCTGGGTCCTTCCGCATCCCAGTCCGATGCTCTATCCACTGCACCACCACCTGGTCAGGCTTTTTCTAGTTCTTATAGATGCAGGGATAAGTTGTTTATTTGAGCTTTTTCCAGTTTCTTAAGGTGTGCCTGTAGTGCTATGAACTTCCCTCTCAGTACTGCTTTTGCTGTGTCCCATAAATTTTGAGTTGATTTAATTTTATTGTCATTTGTTTCTAGGATTTTTTTATTTCTTCTTTGATCTCATTCTTAATCCATTTGTTATTTAACAACCTGCTATTTAGTTTTCATGTGTTTGAGAATTTTTGAGCTTTTCTGTTGTGATTCATTTCTAGTTTCATGCCATTGTGATCAGAGAAAGTGATTGATATGATTTCAATCTTCTTAAATTTGTAGAGACCACTTTTGTGCCCTAACATGTGGTCTATCCTAGAGAATGTACCATGAGCACTTGAAAAGAATGTATATTCTGCTGCTTTAGGGTGAAAGGTTCTGAAGATATCTATTAAATTGAGTTGATCTAGTGTGTTCTTTAAGTCTGATGTTTCTTTGTTAATTTTCTTTCTTGAGGATCTATCTAGTGATGTTAGTGGAGTATTGAAATCCCCTACTATTATAGTATTGCTGTTGATCTCGCCCTTTAAATCCATCAAAGTCTGCTTTATATATTTAGGTGCTCCTATATTAGGTGCATAGATATTTATAATAGTTATATCTTCCTGTTGGATTACTCCCTTTATCATTATGTAGTGGCCTTCTTTATCTCTTACTATGTTCTTTGTTTTAAAGTCCATTTTGTCTGATATAAGTATTGCTACCCCAGCTTTTTTTTCATTTCCATTTGCATGAAATGTTTTTTTCTATTTTTTTACCTTCAATCTATGTGCATCTTTTGTTTTAAGGTATGTCTCTTATAGACAACATATGTGCGGGTCCTGTTTTCTTTTTTTTTATAGAGGAAGAACCAGGCTCAGAACTTTCCTCTTTTTTTTTTTTTTTGTATTTTTCTGAAGCTGGAAACAGGGAGAGACAGTCAGAGAGACTCCCGCATGCGCCTGACCGGGATCCACCCAGCATGCCCACCAGGGGCGACAGGATGCTCTGCCCCTCCGGGGCATCGCTGTGCCATAACCAGAGCCACTCTAGCGCCTGGGGCAGAGGCCAAGGAGCCATCCCCAGCGCCTGGGCCATCTTTGCTCCAATGGAGCCTTGGCTGCGGGAGGGGAAGAGAGAGACAGAGAGGAAGGAGGGGGGGGTGGAGAAGCAAATGGGTGCTTCTCCTATGTGCCCTGGCCGGGAATCAAACCTGGGTCCCCCGCACACCAGGCCAACGCTCTGCCGCTGAGCCAACCGGCCAGGGCTGGGTCCTGTTTTCTTATCCATGCAGCTACCCTATGTCTTTTGTTTGGATCATTTAATCCATTTACATTTAAGGTTATTATTGATATGTAGTTGTTTATTGCCATTTTATTCTTTAAAGCTGTATTCCTCTTTTGCTATATTTTTTTCTCACTTTGATCTGTTTACAGCAGGCCCCTTAACATTTCCTGCAGCATTGGTTTGGTTGTGATGAATTCCTTGAGTTGTTTTTTGTCTGGGAAGCTTTTTATTTCTCCTTCGATTTTCAATGATAGCTGTAAGGCCAGGAGCCGTCATCGTGACCATTCACATGCAGGTTCCCATTGGATTCGGGCAGGCGATAAAGAAATGGCGGAGTCAGAGGATGGGGGGCCATCCTATTTATTGGTGTCTCACCAAGACAGGCAAACCACAAAAGAAGACAAGGGAAAAGCAGAAAACCAGCTCTTCCCATGAAGGGCAAGGGATCAGGGGAGCCCCTGCAATTGTGATAGCAGGAACTGTGTGTCTGAGCTCCTGGACTGTCCCACTTTATAGGGTAGCAAACCAAAATCCCTTAATCCAATATACAAACAAGGAAGTCTCTGATACAAAGTCACTTATCCAAGGCATAATTGGATTCCTCATGAGAGTGCACCACCCAGATCATACAATCAGTCAAGGGTGTGGGGAAAAGCTTAGTCCCAAAACCAAACCTCAGGCTACAACAACCTGGCCTGCTTATAGCCTGTCCCCCACACCCATTATAAGTCACAAGCGAGCAAACATATATATCATGTTTACAAACTTATTTGACCAACATTCCACCTCTTTTGCTCGCTTTACAATCTAAACCACAGGCATCTTCCATGATGGTCACTGTGCAAAGAGTAGGATACATTGCATAAACAGAAATAGTACCAACTACAGCAATAGGATTAACAGATCAAAAACTATGGGCGAAATGAGAGAGCTGTCAGTGGCACCAAGAGAGGCAAATCTTTTCCCTCTGGCAGAATACAGGCCAGAGTTTTATCTGCAGACAGCACTGTAGCTGGCACCAGAGGCCGCCCTGAGCGGGCGTACCAAACCTTATTGGCCAATACACCAGCATCTGCTGGTTCTATGTGTAGTAAAATAGGGGAACTCATTATTGGCCATAAAGAAATTACAAAGGTGCCCTTCAAAATGCTGTCCCCTTGAGCACTCAAGGGATAATACACTTCTACCTTAGGTGGCCAGGTGCTGGTTGCCCAAGGAGTTAACTGGAGGTCCACCTCTAACCCCTTTCCCCATGGTGCCAACAAGGCCACCCATCTCAGATGGGGGGCCTGTACAGTCCAGGGCCAAGTCCATTGAAGCCGTTGTCCTTTAAGAAGGGCTGTTGGAGCAGGCAAGAGCACGTTGCCCTGCTGTCCGAAACCTGGCTTGAGTAAAATGTCCTTGGTGCGTATCTGCAACTGAATAGGGGCAGCTGTCCGATGCAGGAGGGCCTCTACTGGAGCTGGGCTTCCCCGTCGAGGTCGCTCATTCAAAATCCAAAGTACTGTCCATAAGCGGCGTGTCCATCCAGTAAGAGAGCCGGTGCCCCCCTCCTGTCGTAGTCCCTGATTTGAGTCCATTATAACGCCCAATGGTGCCAGCAGCCTGGGGGTGGTAGGGAACATGGTACTTCCAGTCCACCCCCAGCTTTTGAGCCCATTGCCTCACCGTTGAACCAGTGAAGTGGGTACCATTGTCACTTTCAAGGACCAGCGGTCGCCCGTATGCAGCACTCAGGTGGTCCAGAGCCTGTATGACTGCCCTCTGGTCAGGGTTACGAGCGGGGTAAGCAGCAAGCAGCCCGGTGGCAGTATCTACACAAGTGACTGCATACTGGTACCCTTCTGACTTTGGTAAGGGTCCAATGATGTCTATCTGCCATCGTGTCAGTGGGACATGACCCCTCTGGATCTGTCCAGGTGACACCAGTGGTCTCCGAGGGTGTTCCTTGGAACATACTGCACATTGCTCACAGGCTGCAAGTACCTCTGCATAGGACACAGGCAAGTTCCAAGCCTTAACCGTAGCCCACATAGTTTTCTGTCCTGCATGGAGCAGGCGCCGGTGGAGCCACTGTGCCACATCACCTGCAGGTGCAGTCTCCAACCATTGCACCCTTGCCAACGTATCTGCCTCATCATTCCCAGGATGGGCTAGAGGGGCATGCCCTGTGACATGATATACTGTCACCTTCTTCTGGTGTCCTATTTCCCATAAGTCCTGCCACATGGCCTGACCCCATAATGGACGGTGCATTACCATTCACTGGTTAATGTGCCAAGAAGCAATCCAAAGGGTCAGTCCACGATAGACAGCCCAACTGTCAGTACAGATCACCAGAGGTGAAGGTTCATTATGGGCAACTAGCCAAACAGCTCTTAATTCTGCCCATTGGCTGCTTTGGCCTGTACCCGTGTCCATCCAAATAGTCTCAGTGGCCGGATGGAAGGCGATAGCCGTCCATTTGGCAGGTTGGCCCCTGCTGGAACCATCAGTATACCAGGCATCTTCGGGGATGGGCACCCACCCCTCCTGGTAAGGACTGACCTCAGGTTCTGCCTCCTGAGCCCCAGTTGCACCTGACTCTAAGGTCGCATAGGTGACTGGACCCAAGACCTTCTGCAGTTCTGCCCTCAATGGGCTGGTGCTAAGAGCACAGCGTTGTTGCAGGTAGGCACCCCACTTGGCCAGGGTAGACATTTGGGCCATACCACTATGTGGTTTAGTTGCCCAATCTCTCACCCATCCAGCTATAAGGTATGTTGTTTTGACTGTAACTGGTGTTGTGGTTGTAATACTCTCAGTTGCCAGGAGGGCAGCATACACAGCTGCCAGCTGCTTCTCTACTAATGAGTAACGAACTTCAGCACCTTTCCACAATTGGGACCAAAATCCAATAGGTAGCCGTAGGCGCTCTGTCCGCTGCCACAAGCCCCATCCAAACCCCTCCGAGGTTACATGAACATCCAGCTCACAGGGCCTGGCAGGATCAAACACATTCAAGGCCTGTGCCACCTTGACAGCTCTCTTAGCAGCTGCAAATGAACCTTGCGCCTGCTCAGTCCAATCCCAGCGAACCCCCTTTCGAATAAGGTTGTACACGGGGCGTAGTAACTGAGCCAAATGCGGTATAAATGCTCGCCAATACCCCAACAAATGCGGTATAAATGCTCGCCAATACCCCAACAAACCTGTAACTGTTTTACCGTAGTGGGCACCGGGTATGCTTGAATCTTATCTATAACTGCATCAGGGATAACTTTTGTCTTACCCGACCAGACAACTCCCAAGAATTTAACAGATAACCCAGGTCCTTGTAATTTGTTCTCGTTAACTGCCCAGCCACATGCTTTCAAATGGGATAGCAGGGTAGGGACTGCTTGCTCCAATTCTGAAAGAGAATCACTAGTTAGCATAATATCATCAATATAATGGTACATGCGGACTACCTCTGGCTGTTTCCATTTAGCCAGGTCAGCAGCCACCAGCCCATGGCACAAGGTGGGGCTATGCAAATAGCCCTGGGGTAACACTGTAAAGGTCCATTGTCTCCCTTTCCAACTGAAGGCAAATTGGTCTTGACTCTCTGTGGCTATATCAATAGAGAAAAAAGCATTGGCCAAGTCTGCCACAAAGTGGTATGTCCCCAACTCATGGCTTAGCCGATCCATCATGTTAGCTATCGAGGGAACAGCAGCGTGCAAAGGGGGAACAACTTTATTAAGTTCCCTGTAATCTACTGTCATTCTCCAGGTTCCATCCGCTTTGCGCACAGACCATACTGGGGAGTTGTAAGGACTGTGTGCTGGCCGGATGATCCCCACCCTTTCTAGTTCAAGGATTGTCCCTGTGACTTCTTCATAACCACCTGGCAGGCGGTACTGCTTGGTGTTAGTCACACGCCGAGGGATGGGTAATTGCAAAGGGGAATGTGATGCATGTCCCCGCAATACTGCCTTCACAACCCTGATCCGCAGCCGGAACTCCCCAGCTGTAGTTTCCAACCACAGTCCTTGCAAGACATCTACCCCCAAAATATATTCAGGAATAGGAGATACATACACCTTATATGGCTTAGGAGGCAGTCTCCCTATCCCCAATGGAATAGTTATTGGCTTCACTTGGACAGTTTGGCCCCCATAACCGTCAATGGCCACTGGGGTCCCAGCAAACCGCTCTGGGTTTCCATAGAGAAGGGAACATTCTGCACCTGTATCCACCAAGGCCAACACCTGTTGTACGTTGGAAGGGGACCAGTGGATAGCCAGTTCCACATGTGGCCTCCGGTCCCCGCCCATCCCCGTTAGACTGGTCCCTCGGCCTTTTTCCTATTCAAACTGGTACAATGGGTCTTGGGAGTTCCCCTCTCCCTCGGCTGTCTCTATCATATAATCTTGTAACCGAGCTGTGCGCGCACCAAACTTTTTTTTTTTTTTTTTTTTTTTTTTTTACAGAGGCAGAGATAGACAGGGACAGACAGACAGGAACAGAGAGAGATGAGAAGCATCAATCATCAGTTTCTCGTTGTGTGTTGCGACTTCTTAGTTGTTCATTGATTGCTTTCTCACATGTGCCTTGACCGTGGGCCTTCAGCAGACCGAGTAACCCCTTGCTGGAGCCAGCGACCTTGGGTCCAAGCTGGCGAGCTCTTTGCTCAAGCCAGATGAGCCCGCACGGGACCTCGGAGTCTCGAACCTGGGTACTTCCGCATCCCAGTCCGACGCTCTATCCACTGCGCCACCGCCTGGTCAGGCACCAAACGTTTTATTGGTAGCTGCTGGGGCCTTTTGTCTCAGTGGCTGGAACTTCTGTTCTGGTTTAAGCTGCCGCCAAAGCTCCAAAAGAATTTTATTAGACTGGCCATCCAATTTCCCCTTATCTGCTCCAGCCGCAATCAAGTCTACCCACATCTGCGTTCGGGTAACCTTTACAGGCCCGTTTCCCTTGTTAGTTGGGGGGGAAACATAGGCAGCAGCCCTCACTGCTTTATGATCCCGAGCGGCCTCCAGCTCTCCCAAATCTGCTACCATCTGTGTAACTGCATTGATGGGCTGCCCCACATAGGGGCCCAAGATAGCCACAAGTGACCCAAAAAGGGCTGACGGGGCGCTAGCAAGGACAAATTCCCTCATTTTGGCCGTAAACACTTCTTCGTCTGGCCCACGAGACCCAGGGTTGAAAACAGCATTCTTCATACCTAGTTCTCGAAGGACCTTTACTAACTCACTGTAGCACTGCCACCGACTCATTGCCCCCGGCAGTTCTCCAGCATTCTGCCAGACCATACGAATGGCAGCCATCACCCATTCTAATAGGGTATGGTCTCCTGGGTTGCCATGGCAGTTCTGAAGACGCTGCCTCAAGGAAGAGTGTGTGGTAATGGCGGCCAATTTCTCCATCTCTGTTCCGGAGAGCATGATGCCATCCACCCCTATATCCCATAATCGTAGTAACCAGGCTACCAGGGATTCAGTAGGTTTCTGCCTAAATTGTGCCCCCAACTCCATCAGCTCTGCCTGGGTATAGGGCCGGACCACAGAGTGTTCCATTACCTGGGCAGGAGGCTGTGGCTGCCCCTGAGGGACTCTTTGTTGCTGGGTTTTTACCTCCTTGGCGACAACTGGTCGGGCTCTCAGTGTGCGTATGGCAGCTTCAGCCTGAGCCTTCTCATCCTCATAAGAGGAGTCGCAAGCGCCTGCTCCCGCTGACTCAAAGCCAATCCACCGGCACGGATGCTGCTGCTCCTTTGGTGACCGTTTAGGCTCCTGTGGCTGCTGGCTTTTGGCCAGAAGCTGAGACTCGAGCTCTTGAATCCGGAGTTGTTTCTCCAACAACTGCCGGTGAAGACGTTCAGCTTCCAGGGTAAACTGCAACTCTCGAACCCATAATTCCTTCTCCAGTGCTCGCTCCAGTTCCAGCCTTTTCTGCCGTTCTGTTTGCAATTCATGCTGAAGCTTTTGACCTCGGGCAGTTTCCTCTTGAGTAAAAAACATGTAGCCCATGGCCCCTAAAAGGACAGCCATGGGGAGCCAGAGCAGCAACCAGTACTCTATCCCACCCATCAAGGGTGGTGGCTCCATACCAATCTCTGAATCCTGCCGGAAACTATGCCAGTTGTAAGGCCAGGAGCCGTCATCGTGACCATTCACATGCAGGTTCCCATTGGATTTGGGCAGGCGATAAAGAAATGGCGGAGTCAGAGGATGGGGGGCCATCCTATTTATTGGTGTCTCACCAAGACAGGCAAACCACAAAAGAAGACAAGGGAAAAGCAGAAAACCAGCTCTTCCCATGAAGGGCAAGGGATCAGGGGAGCCCCTGCAATTGTGATAGCAGGAACTGTGTGTCTGAGCTCCTGGTCTGTCCCACTTTATAGTGTAGCAAACCAAAATCCCTTAATCCAATATACAAACAAGGAAGTCTCCGATACAAAGTCACTTATCCAAGGCATAATTGGATTTCTCATGAGAGTGCACCACCCAGATCATACAATCAGTCAAGGGTGTGGGGAAAAGCTTAGTCCCAAAACCAAACCTCAGGCTACAACAACCTGGCCTGCTTATAGCCTGTCCCCCACACCCATTATAAGTCACAAGCGAGCAAACATATATATCATGTTTACAAACTTATTTGACCAACAATAGCCTTGCTGGATAAAGTAGTCTTGGTTGTAGGTTCTTGTTCTGCATTACAGAACCTTCCATTGTTTAAAGCCCTTAAATTAGCCCCACCCCACCAACTCCAACTTTTGTTAAATTAGTATATAAATATTTAGCCGTAGGCATTCTAGGAGTTACTATTTATACAGTGTACTCCTGCATGCATAATAACATCTTCCCTTGTTTTAATCTTTCTATTGTCGATTAATTTGCAGGCCTCTGACCAGTTTGACCTATGTTGGTAGAAAAGATTTTCTTCACAACACATAGCACTATTTATTACAAACTGAGTTAACATGACTATAGCTCACTGAAAGCAGAGATTGTCTTTTTTTTTTTTTTTCCCATTTTTCTGAAGCTGGAAACAGGGAGAGACAGTCAGACAGACTCCCGCATGCGCCCGACCGGGATCCACCCGGCACGCCCACCATGGGGCGACGCTCTGCCCACCAGGGGGCGATGCTCTGCCCCTCCGGGGCATCGCCATGTTGCAACCAGAGCTACTCTAGCGCCTGAGGCAGCGGCCACAGAGCCATCCCCAGAGCCCGGGCCATCTTTGCTCCAATGGAGCCTTGGCTGCGGGAGGGGAAGAGAGAGACAGAGAGGGAAAGTGTGGCGGAGGGGTGGAGAAGCAAATGGGCGCTTCTCCTGTGTGCCCTGGCCGGGAATCGAACCCGGGTCCTCCGCACGCTAGGCCGATGCTCTACCACTGAGCCAACCGGCCTGGGCCGAGATTGTCTTTCTTGAATTTACTGAATCCCCTAAGAGGTTCCTTAAGCCCATGCTTACGCTTGAGTATTTTTTTCATTTCATTCACACATGAACACTTAAGTAATTGGATATAGAATCCATGTACTACAATCCTGTCTCCCCACCCACCACCACCCGAAGCTAACTGGATATTTCTCAATTGATCTAGTTGTTTGATCCTTGCTGGATATGCCAATTATTCTCCTTATCCACATCCCATCCCTCCCTTGATATCCATTCTGTTTTTCTGCCCTTCTCTTACTAGCAATTTTTGCCTCTGTTGGCATGTTTGCTGGCTCTCTCCTAGTTTGTTAAGCCAATGGGAGGTACCAGCAGGAGATCAGAGGGCAAAGAGTGGTCAAACTTAGCATGTTCCCATTCCCCACCCCTGTTGCTGCTAATAGTAGCTGTGTCCCTTTGCAACTTTAGAACCAACACAAGGCTCCTCCTCCAGGATTTCAGCTCATTAAACTCTGCTAAATCCATTTCTTTCCTCATTCCTTAGCCCAAAAGTTTTGGACAGTTTCCTATTGTTGCTAATATCTGTGTGCCTTATTTTTCTTGTTTGCATCTCTAGCCCCCTCTGTAAATAATGCCTTTATTAAAGTCTCTTCACTGAACCATCAGAAGTGGTTCTCATTTCCTGAAGGTGTCGTAACTGATACAGTAGATAACTTAAAGGGTGGTTGCTGGTTTTATTTTGTGTGTCTGGGAGGGGGTGCTGAAAATGTCTAGGATTTTTACACACTCTTAATAACTGAAAATGATTAAGTATTGTTGAGTACTGTTTTGTTATGGCATTTGCCGCAGAGTACTATTCTCACTTTTTATATTTAAGTGTTTAGGCTGAGTTTTTCTGGATTAACTATTTTTTATTTTTCATTAACTCTTTGATCCTTGTTTCTGGTCCACATATTCAGTTCTGTCCTTAGAAAATTCTGTATTCCTCAGTTGAATCTCCACAATCTTTTCTCATATTTTTAGATTGTATTTTTAGATTATTTCAACACACTGTCACTCAACAAAATTGAAAGTTTAAAGATTAATTTAATGATTTAAATTCCTAAGTGTTATTTTTATTAAAATGTCATTGTTTCGTAAGTCCTAAATCAAAATTCTTTCCTTCTGTGTTTGGAGAGAACAAACATGTAGATGAGTCATCTGACTTACAATGGGGCCTGAGCCCCTGAGTCAATGCATGGATAAGAAGCAATCAATAAATAACTAAAGTGACACAACCATGGGTTGATACTTCTCATCTGTCTCCCTTCCTGTCCTTCTTGCTCTTAAAAGAAAAATTATTTTTAAGCATTTGTTTAAAAAAATAAGCAGAACTTTGAGAAAGTACTAAAGTCCTTGACTTTTGGAATGATTGAACACTGGCACAGTTTACTGAGAAGATCAGGGAGCTTCTCTCATCCAAAAGGTCATTAAAAATAATACATACATGGAGTTTTCTATGATTAGAATGTATGATGAACTGCCTTTTATTCTTCTAGGCCAAGACTAAATCTCATTCCAGTGAGACCTCTTAATTGTCTTCCGTTATTCCAACTCTCAGTCTAGGAACAATTAGTTATGTTTTCTTCTATGTTTTCATAGCGCTCTATATCCAACTCAAAGACTTCTATTACATGTATGTTTCTCATCTATGTTTCTGCATCCATATTAATCTCCCCTGCTGCACTATAAAATCTCTAAGGCCAGGGACCAATCTTATTTATTATTGCATACACATAAGGTCCTAAAATGATAATTATTTTAAGATTATAACTGAATAAAAGGTTTAGAGAATATGTAACTTTCAGTGAGCAACCCCCCAAAAGTGAATAAATAAATGAAGAAATATAGGCATATTTGCCCGTTATTTTCTATTTCTTTTAGGATCAATCAATATGATTTTGTGGACCTTTTTGATTGGTAAGTGATGTTCTGTGGGATATGTTACCTACTGTTGGGATAGAGAACCAGCCTTTTAAACATGTATTTTTGAGAAAGGATAGCAGGCTGGAAATACTGCTAAGTCATCAGTCTACTGATACTTGCACTTTCTTTCCATTCATAAAACTATAGAAAGTACTAGTTATAGCATAAGCAGAAGGAAAATTGCCTGACAAACTATAGGGCATACCAATCTTAAACTCAGGTGATAAAGTTGATGGACCAAACCCCCAAAACACTGCAGTACCACCTTATCAGTGTCAAAGCAGAAGTGACATTCAGTTTTCCATGTTACTTTAGAAGAGAAACAGACTCAATTTACAATAGAAAGACTGATCTAAAAAAAATAAATCCAATTAAGAGTTAAATGCCTTAAGAGGGATTTAATAATTCCTAGATTATACTCTCTGGGAAAAAAACATGCATAACTCTGTAAAATATTCTTGTGTAAAAGTGATCTAGCATAGTACTGGTTCTGCATGAGCATTAGAATAGAAAAGTAGACTTGGGTGAAACAAGTTTGTACAAAGAAGTTTCTGACTTTAGAAACTTAAGCATAATTGTATGGTGAAATAAGAGTAATATCTGTTGCATCTTTCTATAATCTCATAAAATAGAAAAAATTCTTTGTTAGAAGGTATTAACTAATTAATTCAATAAATGTTATTAAGAACCTGTTATACATTGTTACAGGTATTGGAACTAAAAGAATGAACAAAACATAAGGAACCCTGTACTCATGAAACTTGAATTCTGGTGGATGGGATGGAGCTGACATTTTAGTGACAACTGCAGATTTAATTATTTTAAATTTCAGGATCTTGTAGAAATACTATGGGCAATCATCATTTTCAAAAAATAAAAGTCAGTCAACAGCCTGACCAGGTGGTGGTGCAGTGGATAGAGCATTGGACTGGGATGCAGAAGACCCAGGTTCAAAACCCTGAGTCACCAGCTTGAGCACAGGCTCATCTAGCTTGAGCATGGGCTCACCAGCTTGAGTGCAGGATTGCTGGCTTGAGCGTGGGATTATAGACATGACCCCATGGTTGCTGGCTTGAGCCCAAAGGTCACTGGCTTGAACCCCAGGGTCGCTGGCTTGAGCAATGGGTCACTCACTTTTCTGTAGCCCCCTGAACAAGGCACATATGAGAAAGCAATCAATGAACAACTAAGGAGACTAAAAAGCTGCAGTGAAGAATTGATGTTTCTCATCTCTCTCTCTTCCTGTCTGTCCCTATCTGTCCCTCTCTCTATCTCTCTCTCTGTCACACACACACACACACACACACACACACACACGCACACACACACACACACATCACTAAACAATAATAAATCATTTTAGGAACAGTGGTGGGATTCAACTGGTTTGCACCAGTTTGACAGAATTGATACCTAATTTCTTGTTGAGTTTGGTGAGCCGGTTCTTAAAATGGCACTTGTAATCAGGGTTCTCTCTAAGGTGGGTGCCTGGGCTGCTGCCCAAAGTGGAAATCATAAATTTACATTCCTTACTCTTTTTTAATGTTCATCTATGCAATAGCATATTCTAAGTGCCCATAGTAATGTTCATTCTGTCTATAGATGAAAATAATTGCAAGTGAGCATGCCAATCAAGAAGAAATATAGAAATATCTTAAATAACAGTGTCATTGTTTTCTTTCAGGTGTTATTTAATATTTTAATTAATATTTTAAAACTCATAACACAATCTAGTTTTGTGTACCTCTTTTTTTGGTTTTATTTAAGTATTAAATGTATGAAATAATAAACTAATTCTGGTATATTGTTTTGTTTCTTTTTATTAAATTTCAGTTTTTTGTTTAAAATTTTTTTTTATTTATTCATTTTAGAGGAAACAGAGAAAAAGAGAGAGAGAAAGAGAGAGAAGGGGGAGGAGCAGGAAGCATCAACTCCCATATGTGCCTTGACTGGGCAAGCCCAGGGTTTGGAACCAGGGACCTCAATGTTCCAGGTCAATGCTTGATCCACTGTGCCACCACAGGTCAGGCTCGTTTTTCTTATATGTAAAATAGTCATTAGGACAGATAACCTGTAAAATTATTTGAATTCCACTACTGCTTAAGAGAGTAAGAAAGACTGAAAATATTTAAAGTGCAACAGAATAATATTTTAATTATGTAATTCAACCCAAGAGTTAAGCTCATTCTGAAAATATGGGAGTCTGGGCTATGGTTAGCATATTGTATAGTAAACTGTATATCTCCTGTCTTTGCACTCTCCTTCCATACCTGAAACTACAAAAACTACCAGTTACAATAGCATAGATTGACTGAAAATACACACAAAAACACACATGACATATACATATATATGAAGACATTAACCTCAAGATCTGAAGACTAAGACTAAGACAGACATCCTGCTAGGTGAGAAGACAGCATCCAAAATTTCTATATGAGACAAGAACCTTAGGAGAGAATTGAAGTAGCTCTAAATCCGTAGTGTTTCTTGGCTTCCAGGAAAAGCAAAAGTAGAAGCAAATTCTCTGTGAAAGAAAGCACCGTCAATTTAGGTCCTCAAGATTTCCTTAGATTAAGTTGTACAGAATATAAGCTTTCAATTAAAACTCATGAAACCATAGGAAACAAAGTAAAATAAGTGAAAGTGAACAAAACCAACACATAAAAGATGATCAACCATTAACATCATAGATAACAGATGAAAATAATTATTATATCTGTAATAATGTTTACATAATGGAAATGAAATAAAAAATGAGAAAATAACAAGAGAAGACCAGCTATACTTGATGAAGTAAATACAATATATATAAATAAAAAATTATAATTAAAAACACAATTGTGAATGGGCCAAACATTCAATTAGACACAGCTAAAAATAAAATGAGTTAATGTAAGTATAGACCTGTGAAGATTACCGAGAATGCAGTATTGACAAACAGGAGCTGGAAAATACAAAAGAGAAGTTAAAAAATCAGTAAGATAAAATAAAGTCTAACTTGTGTCTAATTAGAATCTTAAAGAGAAAGAGAACAGAGTCATAACAGATTAACAATATTTGAAGTGATAATGTTGGAGAAACTTCCAGATTTGATGAAAGCCACAAACCCACAAAAATAGAAGGCATGATTTAACAGAATGAATGAATGAACAAATGAATCTATACCTAGAAGCACCTTAGTGAAAATGTAGAATATTGTAATGGTTAATTTATGTGTCAATTTAACTGGACACAGGGATGCCCAGATACTTGGTAGAACATTATTTCTAGGTATGTCTGTGAAGATATTTCCTAAAGAGATTATTAGTTGGATTCTTTAAATGACTAAGGCAGATGGGCCTCCCCAGTGTGGCTGGGCATTATTCAATCTGTTGAGGACCTAAATATATCAAAAAGGTGAGGGTAGGGGAAATCCTTCTCTGAGTGCTGGGACATCTATCTACTTCTGCCCTCAAACGTTGATGCTCTTGGTTCTTGGGCTTTCATATTTGGACCAAGATTTACACCATCATCACTCCCCAACCCCTGCTTCTCATGCCTTTTTACTCCAGCTTGCAGACAGAAGATCATGGGACTTTTGGACCTTCATAACAATTATCTGAGCCAATATATATATCCTACTGGTTCTGTTTCTCTGGAGAATACGGACTAATAGAAACAGCAAAGAAATAAAGTCTTAAAAGTAACCTAAAGGAAGAGATAAATCAGATAAATTATTTAAAAGGGAATGACAACTGGTCAAAGCATGTTTCTCAACAGCAAGAGTAAAAGCCAGTGACAGTGTGATTTACCTTTAAAGTGACTTCTGTATCCAACTAAATTATCTCCTAAGAAAGCTGTCTTTCAAAAATAAAAGTGAAATAAATATATTTCCAAACAAAAACTGAGAAAGTTATCACTAGCAGATTTCAGTAAAGGAACGTTTAAACTTTTAAATTATACCTAACACTTATTACAGCATTCACACTCTGCCAGATTCCTTATATTTATTAGCTAATTGATTCTCAGAATAATCCTAGGCATATCACTATCCACATTTTATAGAGAGATTAGGGGCAAGGTCAAACAGCTAGTAAATAACAGGTCAAGGATTTGAATTCAGGCTAAGTACAGTCTAAATCAGGGGTCTCAAACTCGCGGCCCGCAGACTAATCCATGAAGTTCAAAATATTTTGGATAAAATTAAGTAAGCCCGTGGATTAGTCTGCGGGCCGCACAAAATTGTTTGGCGGGCTGCATGTGGCCCGCGGGCCGCGAGTTTGAGACCCCTGGTCTAAATGAAGGTGCATTTCAGGACAAAAGACAATATTACCAGAAAGGTCTGAGATGCAAAAATAAATAATAGACAAAGAAATCAGGAAGTGTATTGATAAATATAAATTAATATTGCCTGTATAAAATGATAATACTAATAATGATGTGCTGTATAATCTATGGGATTAAAAAATTATATAACAACATTGCATAGAAATTTAGAGGGATTAGAGTTAAACTGTCCTAAGGTCTGTCAAGATGATAGTAAGACATTAATTAACTTTAGGCTTTGTTGATTTAAGGATAGATGTTAAAATAGTATACATAATTTCTGACAAAAGGTGTTGCTTATGACTGTGAAGTCTGTCTCCTGCACACAAATGACACCAAGGTGGTAACTGAGAGCTGATATCTGACACCATGTCTTGCCACAGGCTGTCTTAATTAGGAAAAAGGTGAGTCTTTTCATTCACAAAGATGTCCTTACTCATCAATCAATGAAGCAAAACACACAATAAAAGCCCCCTTTTCGCCTGACCAGGCGGTGGCGCAGTGGATAGAGCATCAGACTGCGATGCCGAGGACCCAGGTTCAAGACCCCGAAGTCGCCAGCTTGAGCACGAGCTCATCTGGTTTGAGCAAAAGCTCACTAGCTTCACCCAAGGTTGCTGGCTCAAGCAAGGGGTTACTCTGTCTACTGAAGGCCCACGGTCAAGGCACATATGAGAAAGCAATCAAGGAACAACTAAGGTTTCGCAATGCGCAATGAAAAACTAATGATTGATGCTTCTCATTTCTCTGTTCCTGTCTGTCTGTTCCTGTCTATCCCTCTCTCTAATTCTCTTTCTGTCTCTATAAAAAAAAAACCCTTTTCTAATCTGCCTGTCCACAAGGAATGCATTATATTAAATAGCTCAAGGCATTTTGTAGACAGCCCTACCACTAGAAGAGATATAGACTAAATACCTTTTGAAATAAAATAAAGAACACAATAAAAATAAAAAGAGAGGGATTATGAGGAGTAACAAATAGATAACACAATGATGTTAGAAACAAATCTAGACATAAAATGTATTGCAATTATTGTAAATGGACAACACTTACCAGTTAAGACAGAAATTTTCAGACCAGATGTTTTAAAAAGAAAAATTACATGCTCTTTATAAAAAACACAAAGTCATATAAAGATATAAAAAACCATTCTAGCAAAATGTTAACTAAAAGAAAGGGTATTTATATCATGTCAAGATAAAAATTATTAAATAATAAGCATTACTAAAAATATTGTCACTATGTAATGCTAATAGAATAATTTAATTCACTAAGAAAATAGAGCAAATTGAAACATAAATGCACTTAATAAAATAACTGTGAATTTTATAAATCAAAAATTGAAAGGAAGCAGGAATGACATTAGCAAGATAGCAGACTAGGAAGTCCTTGACTCTCCTTCCCATGAACATACCATTGATAAATTCTCTTTATTTTAAGACATCCAGAAATTAAATGAGAGGCTCCTACACCCCAATTGAGTGTATAACCAGCTCCACTGAAACAACTAAGAAAATTAGAGACAGCCTTTCACCATAATCCCCACCCCCACCACAACATTATGTGATTAAGAGGAAAGCTTGAGCTCCCAGAATTTCCCTGAGAAAAGAGTTGAACCAAACAACCACACCCAAAATTTATTAGGAGTTACCTGAGGGACTGGTTTCCATCTTGCCTGTCTCAAATTACTAGCAAAACTCAATATACTCTAGATACTTGGGGGTTGATAATAACAAAGATGGTGACTTGGACTAGTATGAAGGTTTGCAAAGCCCACAGAAGACCTGGCTGGGTTGATTGGTGAAAGTCCTCAGTAAGAGACCAATCTATGAAACATGAGAAAGATGGCAGTTTTTTCTCATGTGTAGACAGATAATAGTATAAAATGTTAAGGAAGGTAAAGAAACAAAGAAATAGGATTTAAACAAAGGAACAAGACTAAACTCCATAATTGACCCTATTAAAAAGGAGATATAGGAATTATCATAGAATTCAAAATAACCATCATAAAAATGCTCAGAAAATTCAAGAATACAATTCATGAACAAAGTAAGAATTCCAACTAAGAAAGAAAAAAATTTAAAAGAACCAAACAGAAATACTAAAAGTGAAGAATATACTTGACCTTAAAAAATTCAATTGAGGGATTTAACATCTGACTAAAACAGGCAGAAAACAAATCAGTGAACTAGAAGACAGGTTAATTGAACTTATATAGTCAGAGGAGGACAAAAGGAAAGAAAAAGCATGAAGAAAGCTTAAGGAATGGTAGAAAAATATCAAAGCAGACCAATATATGCATTATGAGAATCTCAGAAGGAAAATTAAAAGAAAATTGAATTGGCAGAAAGCCTATTGTAAGAAACAATGGCTTAAAACTTTCTAAATCTGAGAAAAGAAATGGACACCCAGATCCAAGAAGTGTAAAGAAAATTAAATAAGAGGATTTAAAGAAACCCCCACCAAAATACATTATAATAAAATTGTCAAAAGTCAAAGACAAAGAAAGAATTTTAAAGCTAGCAAGAAAAAAGCTACTTATCACATACAAAGGAATTCCCATAAGACTGAGCAGGTTTTTTGAAGGCCAGAAGACTGTGAGATGATATATTCAAAGTGCTGAAGAAAAACCTGACAACCAATAACACTATACTTGGGAAAAGTGTCCTTCAAAACTGAAAAAACAATAAAATAAAAAAAAACAAAAACACTTCCCCAGACAAACAAAAGCTGAAGGAGTAGTTCATAATCACTAGAACTGTATTATAAAAATGCTAAAGAGATTTCTTCAAGTTGAAATGAAAGGATGCTAAACAATAACAAATAGCCTAAGACAGAGACTTTGTTCAGGGTGATGGGTGCATGATGCCATGTGCAGATGATCAGATGATGGTTTATTGAGTTGTACACCTGATACCTGTACCCCAATAAATTTAATTAAAAAAACTCATCGGTAAAGGTAAATATATAGACAAATATAGAATACTACATTAATGTAATTATTATTATATTAATTAATACAGTATTTTACTTTAATATTAGCATAAAAATATTAAAAATACTTTATTATAAAATTATATAGATATATATTTATATACAGATAATTTTATGCATATATCTATTATTAAAGATAAAAATATAAAAATATCATAATAAATATTGGAACAGCAAAACAATTTAAATATGTGTAAACTGTGACATTAATAACAAAGTGTGGAGGGAGAAGTATAAGTGTAGAGTTTCTGTATGCAATTAAAGTTATTATCTTAAAGTAGACTATTATAACCATAAGACCCCTATCAATAATTACTTTAAATACAAATAGATTACAGTCCCCACTCAAAAGATGTAGAGTTGGTTGAATGAATTTTAAAAATAGAGAGTTTCAAGTGTATTCTGTCTAAAAGAGGCTCACTTTAGATTTAAGAACACACATAGGTAGAAAGTGAAGGGATGGAAAAAGATTTTACACGCTAATGGTAATCAAAAGAGAAATTGTATATATAGACATAAGAATAAAATAAAACTTAAATTGTTGATAAAATCTCTATGATCTATTATTAAATAAAAAAACATGCTGAAGATGAACATAAATAATATGATCAAAATTGTGTAAGAAGTAATATTATACATCTATACATATGTATAAAATGTCTTTAAGGATAGACATGAGACAACAACTGATGATTGTTTCTAGAGATTGGTACTGGGTATTGGATAAGAAGAAATAATTTTCTATTTTGAGTTTTCATTTTATACCCCCCAATTTTTTCTATGTTCAGTATTTTTTTATAATTAAAGAGTCCCAAGGTAATTTTATCTGTAATAAAGATTACCTTTTCATCAAAAAATAAAGAGAAAAGAGGAAGAAGAAAGAAAGAAATAGGAGAAAAAAACACAAAAAAATAGCAGGTTGTTGTAGTCATAGTATAAGCACGTGTACAATGATAGTTTGGTTGACCAGCTAAAAATTTGTGGATTAAAATAACTGCACCAAAGCAAATGTCAATGATTTGGCACACTGTTGCTTTTTGTGGAATTTCTAAAAATTCTTGGTCTCTTTATATCTCTGAAATCAAATCTCTTGCAGAAATCATCAAGAAAATAAATAAGGCATAAATAAACAGCACTAGGGAATAATGAGCTGATTTAATACAAATACACTAGAGATTAAAAAGATAAAGAGCATATAGAAACTTTATACTAATACATTTATAAACATATATGATATTAAATTCTTATAAGAATATAACTATAAGCAATCTAATTCAAGAAGAAATGAAAAGCCAGCAATAAATAACCATTAAAGAAATTGAATCAGTAGTTTAAAATCTTCCTTCACTAAGTCCCGATAGTTTTGCAGGCAAGTTAAAAAAATTAAAAAAAAATAACTATTTAAGAAACTTAAAATAAAACTATTTCAATATTATATAAAGTCTTTCAAAAAAAGAAATTGTTCTTTACTCATCTTATAAAGGTAGTAAATCTTGATTACAAGAGCAAGACAAAGATAGTACAAGGGAAGCAAAATTATAGGACAATCTTACTTATAAATATAGCAGCAAACATTCTAATAAAAATATTACCAAATAATATTGGCAGTGTATGAAAAATATGTTGTGATCAAGCTGAGTAAAAAATGCAAGGTTAGTTGAACACTAAAAAATATTTAAATGAAATTCAAATAATAGGATTAAAGAGAAAAACCATAAACCCTCTCAATTAATAGAGAAAAAGGTATTTGATTAAATTTAACACAATAACAGGTATCTACCAAAAATAGAGTAAAGAGCATTATTAATGGTGAAAAGTTAGAAACATTCTCTGTAAAATCAGGAACAAGCAAACATGCCCATTTTCAACATTTGTATTCAACACTGAATTGGAAAGCTTAGATAATATAACAACAGGAAAAAAAATAATAAAAGCAGAATGACTGGAAATAATAATAAAAAAACAATTCTATTTGCCCACATGACTGTTTACATAGAAAATCTAAAAGCAGTTACAGACAAATTACTAAATAGTTTAGCAAAGTGACTGAATATGCAAACAACATATAAAATTAATTGCATCCTTATAAATATATAGAAAAAAGTACTTTTTTGAAAAAGAAATTTTATGGTGATGATAATATATCTATAAAACCGGGAAGAAATCTATCAAAAATGTGCAAGGTCTTTATGGTGGCTTTTATGAAACACTGAAATATATTAAAGAATAAACCTATACACATGTTAGAGTGGAAGACTGAATATAGTCAAGATGTTAATTCTCCCCCATCTATGGATTGTGTATAATTCCTTCAAGATCTCTACAAGGTGGATAGAGAAAATTGACTAGCTGATTCCATAATTTATATCGAAAAGCAAAGAATGAAGTATAGACAACATACTCATATAGAAGGAGAAAATTAGAATTTCTGTTTTTTGAATGACTATAAAAGTAAAAAGCCACAAAATGGGAGAAAATACTTGCGGCACACATAATGAACAACACATTATTATTCAGAATCAATTTCTCTCTTTCTCTGATTATCTCTCATCTACAAATCAATAAGAAAAAAAACTGTACTGTGTATATACAATAAAATATGCAAAAAACATGGACAGAAATTTTATAGAAGTGGGAATAGAAATGTGAAAAAACATATGAAAGATGTTCAACCTCAATGGTAATCAAGAAAAGTAGAAATAAGATACAACTTTATACCCACTAAAGTAGAAAATAAAGTCAGAGAAAACCAAGTTTTGATGATGATATGAAACAAGCAGCAGTAATTCTCTACTGAAGACAGGAGAGTAAAGTATACAGGCATTTTTGAAAAATAAATTGGCATTACAAACATGAGTTGAATATACCCATACACTATAACCCAGCATTTCCATTCTTAAATATATTTATCCTTGAGAAACTCTTGTCTCTTATCTGGACACCTGAACAAGAATGTTTATAGCAACAATCAACCTTCAAAAGAAAAAAGTTAAATTAACTGCAGTATATTCACACAAAGATATGCCATTCCGGAGTGAAAATAAATAAAGCTATTAAATAAACAAGCAAGATAAATGTTATCTATATAATACTGAATGAAATAAGCAGCTACAGTACAATTTAATTTTTATAAATATTGAAAACAGTAGTTTGGGGATAAATATGTGATAAAATTTATTTGAAAAGAAAAAAAGGCACAATAATACCAATTTCAGGATATCAGTTATTCTGATGGAGACAGCATAAGAGACAGAAGAGGAATACAAATATGCATTTTAAAAGTAAAAATTTACTGGCTCTTAAGTTGAATAGTTATGCTCATCAGTATTTTATTAATGTTCCATAACTTATATCACATATACTCTTTTTAAAAAATTAAATTTAATGGGGTGACATTAATCAATAAACATACATAGGTTTCAAGTGAACATCTCCATAGCATTTGAACTGTTGATTGCACTGTTTGCCCATCAGCCAAAGTCAACTCATTTTCTGTCACTGGGTAGATACCCAGTAAAGGGACTGCTGGATCAGTATATATGCTTTTTCTGTTACCAAAACATGGAGAAGATGCAAGAGGCCTGAACAAGAACTGATTCACTGACTGTGGTACAAGAGAGAGGTGCCCTGAGCAGCTGACAAGGATACTCAACTCCATCAGTAGGTTCTTGCAATAAAAGATGGATGTGTTAGGTTTCCTTAGTTTTATGACAGCTTCTGGTAAGGTCATCAACCTTTTTTCCTCTGTTCTCATGACTACTTACTACCATCTGATAGTAATTTAGCTTCCTGTGCACTGACAGAGACTATGCTGATCAGAAGAATCACAAGTGTGAGTCCTCTCCATTGACTGTCATTTCAGTTTATATATATCAGTCTCTTATGAGTTTGATTACCCTAAGACAACATTGCTTAGGGGATCTAAGTCAATGAAGGATCTAATTACAAGATGGTGTGTCTCATCACACAGAGCCAAGGGTCAGACTATATAGATACATCCCATGGAATCTCCATCAAGTTCCTGCCATCTGACTATCCAGTCTCCTTATACATCATGATTTTTTCATTTTCTCAGATAGAATCCTGACCTTTCCATAAAATGTAAACTTGTTCACGGTAAAAAAAAAAAAAAAATCTTATTTGAGATAAAGAAAAAAATATTTCCTATGTTCCTATGTAAGATATGTAATATATTTTGGGGAATAGCTGGATACATATTTTAATTCATTTACTTTTAAGCTCTTATTCTAGTCTTTGAGGCTGCAAGGCTCCTACTCTTATGGAGCATGTGAGAGTTTATGTTCTAGTGGAGTATAATAAATAAAGAGGAATGATGTTTGCATGAAAAATGTGCTCTTAGAGTAATTAGAAGAACACAATGGTTTAATATTTTTGAAGAATGGTATGATTGAGATGGACCTTAAACAACCATAAAGGAAAAAGTAACATAGTAGTGTAGTAGATTAATAACATTGACACATATAATTATATAACTATTCAGGTGTAATTTAGGTGATCCATCTACTTTAAAGTGAAATCAGATTGTATGATATTGTAAAATTAACACATATATATGGGTATATGGGTAAAGTAACCAGTTTAGACTGGTTACTTGCAATAAAAGATGGGTGTTACTTGCAATAAAAGATTACCCATATCAAATATTGATCATTTCTGGGTAATGGAATTATAAATTACTTTTGAGTTTAATATGCATACTTTTCTATAATGTCTAAATTTTTACAGTAAACATTTATTGCTTATACAATGAGGAAAAGTCTACGGCAGTATTTCCTATTGAAAATAATACTAATAGTAACAACAATGTTCTCTGCTTACATATGAAGATTTTACTACTGACCTATTTCTAGTTAGTGGTGAGGATTTTCACTGATCTATGCAGCCTGTTAGCTATGGATGATCAGTGAAACACATTTTCTAGATATCTGGTAGGCCTTAGTAAAGTCAGTGAGTATTTTTATGTTTTTAGTCCTCTTCACTGTGTTTCATGGTTACTAGGTTGATCAATTTACTTTCTCCTATGTACAGAAAGAAGCTCTTCTGCTCACAGATTGCCTGTACCTTTGGAAAGCACTGGGAAACATCATCCTAGCTGGGCTGGTTTTCTGGAGTGGTTCTGTAAGACTAAAATTATACCCTACCTGTGGGTTCTGAGTTCTGGAGGCTGAAGAAAGGAGCCCAGAGCCTGAGCAAGCCATGAGTTCAAAAACTAGAAGCCACACAAATCAGCACTTCCTGTCTGAATTGAGGAACATAAATATCCCCTACAACAGTGTGTTTCAACCTTGTCAAACACTAGGCCTCTGCTTATAACAAATATTTTGTAGTACAGTAATCCTCCTTATCCACAGGGGATACATTCCAAGATGTTCAGTGGATGCCTGAATTGTGGATAGTACCAAATCCTATATAGATGATGTATTTTCCTATACATATACTATATACCTATGATAAAGTTTAATTTGTAAACTAGGCAAGTAGGAACAACAATAACTAATAATAAAATAGAACAATTATAAAAATATAGAGGCATACCTAGGAGAAGTAGTAGAATTCAAATAACAACCGTTTCTCTGCTTTAGTGACTGTGTTAAGTATAAAAAAACAATATACTGAAAGGTATTTTATTATTTCATGCATTTAATACTTAAATAAGAACAATAAAAGAGGTACACAAAACTAGATTGTGTTATGAGTTTTAAAATATTAATAAAAATATTAAATAATACCTGACAAAAAACAATAAAACTGTTATTTAAGATATTTCCATATTGTTTCCTTTTTTATTTTAAATTTTTTTTAAGTGAGAAGCGGGGAGGCAGAGAGACAAATTTCCACATGTTCCCTGACGGTGGTCCACCGGGCAAGCCCCCCACAGGGTGATGCTCTGCCCATCCAGGGATGTTGCTTTGTCGCTCAGCAAACGAGCTATTTTAGCACATGAGACAGAGCCATGGAGCCATCCTCAGTGCTCGGGGCTAACTTGCTCCAATGGAGCCATGGCTGTGGGAGAAGAAGAATGAGATAGAGAAAGAGGGGGAAGGGTGGAGAAGCAGATGGTTGCTTCTCTTGTGTGCCCTGACCAGGAATCAAACCCAAGACATTCATATGCTAGGCTGACACTCTACTACAGAGTCAACCAGACAGGGACCATATTGCTTTTTGATTGGCGTCCTCACTTGTAATTTTTTCACCTATGGATGGAATGAACATTACTATTGGTACTTAGAATACACTCTTGGGCAGATGAAATGTTAAAAAAGATTAAGAAATGTAAATTTGTGATTTCTACATTGGGCAACTGCTCAGGAGCCCACCATAGGGAGAACCCTGATTATAAGTGCCATTTTAACAACTGATTTGACAAACTCAACAAAAAATTAGGTATCGGTTCTATCGAACTAGTACGGACCAGCTGAATCCCACCACTGCCTAGAAGATACTGTGGGTTCCATTCAAACCACTGCAATAAAGCCAGTATCACAATGAAGTGAGGCCTAATTTTTTTGCTAGTGGAAGGTCTTGCCTCCACTAGCAAAAATGGAGGTCTTGCCTCCCATTTGTAAAAATGTAACATCTATGTAGCACAGTAAAGTAAAGAATAATAAAATGAGGTATGCTTGTACCATAATAAAAATTATGTGAATGTGGTTTGGTCTCTTTCTCAAAAAGTATCTATTTGTACTGTACATACCCTTAATCTGATGAGGTGAGATGATGCCAGTGTGACAAGATAAAGTGAGATTAGTGACCCAGGCCTTGTGACCTAGCGTTAGGCTACTAGAAGAATTCCTGGAACACAAGCACTGGGATAGTGCAACTGATAACCAAGTTGGCTAAGTGACTACTGATAGCGGGTGGGTACAGAGAGTATGTGCAGTGTGGGGACGCTGTATGATTCGCATCCTGGGTGGAGCAGAGCAGGCCTCTCAAGATCTCACCATGCTACTCAGGACAGTGTATAACTTAAAACTAATGAATTGTTTATTTCTGGCATTGTCCATTTCCTATTTTCAAACTTCAGTAGGGACTTCAGGTAACTGAAACCATAAAAAGCAAAACCAGGATAAAGGGTGGCTACAATATAATCTTAACTGAAGTGAAATAAAATTCAGAGATAAAAGTTACTACACACATGCTTCAAAAAAAAATCAATATCTTGCCTAAGTAAATTACAAAAAGAACCAAAGAAAGTAATTTATATAATATCCATATACGTATACCATTACATATAAGCTTGAGCATAGTTATGGCACAGTTAAATTAAACATAACATCACTGTGCATGCACTAGTTATAAATAGAAACCAATAAAGACATGTTGGTTTAGGACTTAAATGCCACAGTGATGCAATTTTCCAGAGTATGTAACTCTCAACCTACTTGGTGGTTGTATTTCTGGAAAATTCAATGTATATTAAAAACATGACAAAGAAAAAACAACACAAATCTTTGGATGGATTTACATGTAAAATATATTTAGGTTTTGGACTCAGAATAATAAAGATTCTTGGCCTGACCTGTGGTGGTACAGTGGATAAAGCCTTGACCTGGAACACTGAGGTCACTGGTTCAAAACCCTGGGTTTGCCTGGTCAAGGTACATATGGGAGTTGATGCTTCTTGCTCCTCCCCCCTTGTGTCTCCTTTCTCTCTCTCTCTCTCTCTATTTCTTTCTCTCTCCTCTCTCAAATGAATAAATAAATGAATAATTTAAAAAATGCTTTAAAATAAATAAATAAGTAAATAAAGATTCTTCACCAACATGAATGTTCACCAAAACATTTGTAAATTGTATGGAACATACCCAGGTCAACTTTAAATTGTGTGAGACTGCTCCTCTATGCATTGCAGCTTGTCTAACATCCCAGTTGCTTAGTATACACTCCCAGTCATGATGAATTATGATTCCTACAAAGTCCCACACTCCCTGAGGGCAGTGCTGGTCTATTATCTTCAAGCTAGCCTAGTGCTATTTTAGGATGGGGCCAGATTCGGTTTTCACTTCACTCGAGCCATGTAGTTTATGTGGTTGATCATGCCCAGTTAAAGGGTTCACAATGCAACTGGCATTTTCTTTCAACATTCAAAATACACAAAACTTTTACTCCAAAATTCCATTTCTAGGAATTTCTCCTTTAATTCACTCAACCAATTATACAATGTATTACAGGATAATATCACATTTAACAGCAAATACTTTTAGGTAGAGTTAGAGATGAGGGTATGAAGTGGGGTTTGACTTTTTACTTCCTAACACATAGTTTTTCATTATAATGAGCATGCTTAACTTTTATTGAAAGTTTTTAAATTCTATTCTTACTTAAAAAGAATTATAAAGGCTGAGACGGCAACACTCAACTTTAATATTGAACCTATCTATGGTTTGTTTCACTGAGTGAATCAACTGAGCACATTAGCTCCAACATATCACTGTAATGTCAGTAAAAGATCTTTTCTTATCTTTGACATTGTATTTTCTTTGAATCATTGTTTAATCAACTTGACCGGGCAGTGGCACAGTGGATAGAGCATCGGAATGGGATGCGGAGGACCCAGGTTCGAGACCCCGAGGTCGCCAGCTTGAGCGAGGGCTCATCTGGTTTGAGCAAAAGCTCACCAGCTTGAGCCCAAGGTCGCTGGCTCGAGCAAGGGGTTACTCGGTCTGCTGGAGGCCTGCGGTCAAGGCACGTATGAGAAGGCAATCAATGAACAATTAAAGTGTTGCAACGCACAACAAAAAACTAATGATTGATGCTTCTCATCTCTCTGTTCCTGTCTGTCTGTCCCTGTCTATCCCTCTCTGTGACTCTTTCTGTCTCTGTTAAAAAAAAAAGAATGAATCATTGTTTAATCAAATAAAATTAACTGCTCACTATTTTTCTCAGTGTGCTCTAACTTTCAGCATTATTCTTAGAACTGTTTGTTTCTTTGAGGTCTTTTGAGCAGAAATGAATTAGTCAGGGGCTGTCCTAGCAGACGACTCCAGGAACTCTTCCAAGTCAGACCCTTGGAGCTATCTGTGAAAGCTGAGCACTGTGATTATTTCATATTAGGCAAAGTGTCAGACCACAGATTTCACGTGCCATCTCAAGTTTCTCAATTTTAGTACTTAAGAGACTCTTAGGGATATAAATATTCTTGAGAAATATTTCTTATTTTTTACTTTCCCCTTGTTTCTTTTTTTCCTTCAGTTCATTTTTTCCTTTCTGGTATCTGCCACCCATTCACCCACTCATCCACTCAACAGGCTCCCTATTAACAAAAATGACTATTGAAGGGAGAAAGAACTAGAGAAAGGGTATGAAAGCCTTCTTCTAGACCATCCATTTTCAACCTTTTTATTTCATGGCACACATAAACTAATTACTAAAATCCTGTGGCACACCAAAAAATATATTATTACCTATTTGACAAAAAAAAAAAAGATATAATTTTAATTCATTCACACCGGATGGCTATTGTTGTGTTGGCTGCTGTTATTTTTTTACTTAGCAATCTAAGGGAAAAGAGGTCAGTGCCACTGACTAAATAGTCTGGTATTGCATGTTTTAAAAGTTTTTGTGGCACACCAATTAAAAAACACTGCTCTAGAAGGTGACAGAGGAGAGACTATTTCAGAGTACTGGAGGTGTTGTAGGATTCTCTTCATAATAGATCATTATAGAAAACTTTAGATTTGAAGTTTTTTTAATGACATTTACTGATGCTTTATTTTCCCCATATATTCTTCAGTAACTTTAATACTATAAAATTGTCACTATTTCTTTTTCTAGACTGTTGTACCAAGTTGATACATGAGATAATATCTGGAAAATTATTAACAGCTTCTAAATTAACTTCTTGTATGGGATTTCTACTCTTACAGGTATTCTTCTGATAGCCGAGAACCACACAGTACACTGAGAGGTTACCCTTATTTTATTCAACACCTACTCAAGAATGAACATGAATTATATAACCTTGACACTCAGCAACCAGTTTAGACAAAAATGATATGTTTAAAGGAATAATTAATCACATATTTTCCTGATTTTTATGTATAAGGAGACTATGTCCCCTTGAGCTGAAAAAGTAACCCCTACTGGGCAACAACTTGTAGATTTGTAGAAATAACCACAGGTGGATCAGACAATTTACCAGCTTAAAGAGACAGGTCATCATTCCACCAAATGAAATTCCTTTCTGTATACATAATGATACATTACATACATCCAGTTGTCTTATTTAAGAATCTTCAACTTGGTTATCAGTAGACTACACCTTCCCTGGCCTTGAGTACAAAATCAATGCCTTCAAAGTCTCAGATGCACAATTTGTTTATTGCTTTCCTTTGAAATGAGCAGAATAATACTTACCTGGCAGGAGAGATACCATGATCATGAAATGAGCAGAATAATGAAAATATCCTACGTAATTTGATACAACGGAGAAATCAGTAGACCATTGCACCAGATAAATTATAAATGGTATAAAATCTTTCATTGAAACTTCAATGTTTCTACCTTTACTATCTTATTAGACATTCTTAAAGACTGTGTAAAAAAATTAATCTTAGTGTTATTCCCATCTCACAAAATAGAAAAATGAGGTCTAGAATGCTCAGTGATCACCTGGTTCATCAGTGCCATTGCTGGAGATTATATAGCTATAATCTATATCCCCAGATGTTCTCCTTCCAGATCTTACCTATTCCTATCTAAATCAACAGTTCTTAAAACAAAAATTAGAAAACAATGTATTTTCAATTCTTTGATGCTGTTGAAGACAATAAAGTGTGAGCTATACTTGGTTTATTTAATGTGTTTTGGATAAAACAGACAAGACAAGGAACCCACAGACTAATCATGCACCCCATTGGCTTTTGCCAATTCTCATTTTTACTGGCAGCTGCATTTCAAGGAAAAGCTAGTGAACTGCAGGGAGTAGATAATGGGGACTTCTCAAGGAATCAGAACACCCAGACCACTGTATAAAGCAGATAATCGACGACATCTGTTTAGAATGGGAGCGACAGCAAAGAAGTCACAGCTGAGCCCCAAGAAACCATCAAAATGTGAGCACTTTATGAATTAGCTGCCCACCCTCTGGCTTGAGAATTAAAAAGCCTCCAGCCATACTGTGGTCCTCTCCAGTCACTGAGTCCAAATGCAGCTACAGTATAGCAGTAGTGGTGGGAGAAATAATAACAACTCTCATTTATAGAGTCCAAGTTCCAGGCACTGGACTGGAAATTTTGTGCTTTTATTTTATTTCATCCTCATAACCTAAGATAGATATTCATTTCTTTTTTTTTTTTTTTTTTAAGTTCCTACCTGAAGCTGAAAAAACCCATAAAGTATGCAAGGAAGAAAGTTTACTCAAAGGGCCAGCCAAGTGACCGGTGAAGAAGTACACATGCTGTAGTGCTTTTTTTCTATTACTTGTCATATTTTCACATAATACTGTTCTATTTTTTTTAAAAAATGAAATATTTAGACATAAAATTGTGTAGCCTTTTTAATTATAGAGTTTTGATGACTATTTTGCAAGCGTTTAATCAAGAGGGAACAAAACCTTTATTAACCTGTTTTTTTTCCTCTCCTTATTTGCACTATGTGCTTGTTTATTATCAGTGAGAACATACTCTTCATATGGTTTGAAATGAAAGGATGATCCATCTCCTCATTACCAATCCTCTGCTTGGTGATGAGAAACAAAACAAAACATAAGAACAAAGGAAAAATGCCTCCCTGTCATTTCTCAGCCTTCCTTGCTGCTGCTCAGCTGGGACGTTAAAGAGTGGGATTTAATGAAAGAAGGTGAGAAGGTGAAAAAAAAAGCCCCCTAATGAGCATGTGTTTAGTTTAACAGAAAGATCACTGCGAAGCGGCTGTGATTTTCTTTGTGACTAACATAACACAATGTCCCCCTGGGTCAAAGAACCCATTGTCTTTCCTTCCTCACCCATTCTTTTCCTACCCTGGCAACTAGCTTCTCCACCTAGAACAAATTTCATGAAGTTTAATTTCTGATGGTGGAGTGAAAAATAATGTCATTTCCCATCACTAGCTTACAGCTCTTGAGGCACAGGCGGAAGAGATGCGGGAGGTTCTTGGGTTGCTTGCATCACTGGTAGAGCATCTCATGAGCGAGCATTTGACATCTGAAGCTCAGGATGACAGAGCCCTTTCCCTGTCCGAGAGCTTGCTGACACCCTTCAGACTGGGAACGAAGTCTAGCAATAGAAAGTCACTGGAAAACCAAGTGCTTTAAATGACTCACAAGAGTCGATAATAGCCATCAAAACTCTAAAGCAAGCATCTGAATTAGAATTAAATTGTGTAGTCCTAATGTCATTCTGAAAATGTCTTTAATCAACGAGCATTTCAGTCCTGTGGTGTGAACATCACATTTCAAAAACCAGATAAAACACGAAAGCCAAACTCAGAAAGAACTCCCAAAACTCAGTGATGTTTTTGGTTCACCAGTTTCCAAACCAGGAAATTATTACTCATCATACCCGACAGACCACTCCTTGGGCAATAGCAGAGAGGCATGACCAACCATAATAAGTAAAAAAAAAAAAAGAAACCTTAAAGTACAGCTCCTTTTGGATCAACAGCTATCTCAGGGAGGCAGGGCATGCTTCTCTAATGTCTGTGACCAGTGTAATGTTAACACTTCGGCAGGAATAGAGATGTTTCTTTGAAGTTGAAATATGCAGCTTTCACTTTGCTCTCATTTTCTACATTTCACTGAGTGAAAAACCTAAATTACATGGAATGGCAGCAAATTGACTCATCATAGATAGCCCTTTCTACTTTTAAAAGGGTAAAGAACTAGAATACCAGACAGCCTCACATGTAGCGGTTCAGGGACCAATGAAGTCCATTAAGGGGCTGCCACAGTCTTTCCCCAGAAGGTCATGAGTTCAAATTCAACCTAGGTTTGTGGTGACTAAGGACCACTTAGTGTCTTGTGTTAAACGTATGTGTGACTTCAACATGATGTTCCTAATAAGGATGTCGACAGCTTGCATTTGTCATTCTTGCTGACTCTATTAGGAGTAGAGTGGAAGACCAACCAAATGTGGAAACTAAGCCATTCCCTGCCATATAAAGGTGATCTTTATAAAATGTAAACCTGAGTCACTGAAGAACATCTTGCTTTCAGCTGTCTATTGTCTGCCCTTCTCATACCTCTGAGAAAAAAATTATAGTAGCTCTTTGACTGGCAGTTTAACACCCTGATGAGCCCAGGACAGACTTTAAAATTTAAAGACCTGCAAACGTTTTCCAAACAACATAATAACTCTATTAGTTTCACAAAGCAGTCACTTGTGATAATAAAATGCCAGGTCATAAGTCAAATTTTGACTCTATTACTGGGCATTATCTTGGAGTTCTAAAAGTAACAGCAGTACAATTCATGAACTGTAGGGCTCCAGCTTTACCCTAACCTTGAAACAACAGAATAACAGACTAACCCAGTGCTCTGTTGACTAACAGAGCAAACTCATTAGTCAACAGAGCCAAGTATCAGCAGTACAACGATTAAAATTTCTTCTGAGAACCAAATGTTTTAAACTTAAATTATATAGGTACATTGTTATTAACTTAATTAGGGTACTCCTAAGCTGGCCTTTGCGCCCACACGTGGTATTTTGTGGAAGAGCCACACTTAAGGGGCCAAAGAGCTGCATGTGGCTCGCAAGCCACTGTTTGTTGACCACTGGACTAACCAGTTATACCTGCTGTAGTCACTAGTTGATTAGATTCCTGATGACTGGTTCTGTCTAAGGGTCACTTCAGCCAGTCACTCAACAAACAGGCTTCAAACCATTTGGATCCTACGCTTCTGCTCAGAATTTCATAGAATTCAATGAAGATATCCACCATCCATCAAAAGAGGTTTGGGATGACTTAGATTCAATTAAGGTAATTAGATTGCTCCTCTTAATGAAATAGCCAATGTTAGTATAGCAGAGTTGAGACAGGAAATTTCTATGGAGTTCCTTCCCAGGTTGTAAATACAGTAGTTCCCATCTTTAGATTTAATGTTGACCACCAAGGGGTAAGTTGATGAGTGGGAGAATGCCCTATAAGGGGCACCCCCAGGAAGTCAGGGTTGTACATCTGAAGGGTGCTAAACATGTTGGTCACCCCAAGAGCACAGATGACCTGGTTACAGGCAATGGTGGCAGCACTATGTAAAATCCTACTGCTTGAAAGACCTCCAGGAACCCAGCTTTCCAGCATTTTCTGTTGCCTAAAAGATGTCCTGACATCAGAGCCAGAAGAGCTGTCTAGATCCTATCTTTCAATTGCTAGCAATCATTTGAATCCATGCTACCAGGAAGTGGTGAGACTTTGAAGTTATTTCTAGTCACCATATCTCTTGGGAAGTTAGTCTGGAAAGTCACAAGGAGGGCAAAACTTAGTGAATATTTCCTCCTGCCTAGGGAGAAATGAAGGTAAAATCTAACCATGATTTCTAAGAGAAAAAAAGGCAACCAATGCTGAAGTCTCTCCTTCGCCCCCCCACCCTCTTATAAATCTCCATAGCAGCTGTCTTTGCAGTGAAGGGGGGTTGAATCTGAGGGAGGATGAGGCTTCAGGTTTAATGCCCTGTACTCATCCCATATCTACCCACCTAAATAAATATCAATCATTCCTCCATCTATTTATTGATGGGTCCATCAGATTTTTATTTATAACCTATTCCATCTGCCTACCTAGTAGAAATTGACTCTATCTCAAATAGCCATTTCCCTGATAGGGAAATGGGAAATACTTTTTCTAATTTAAAGCAATCTAGGGGGATTTTCAGACTAGCACTCTGAAGGAAGCCTTTCTAGAGTTGGCCTGATGTTTCCAAAACGCGCTTACAGCCTTCTCTTCTCCAAGGCTCTCTACCCACCAACCTTAGGCTTCCTCCTCACCAATTTTCTTCCCCTCCTTTTTTTTTTTTAGAGGTACGCTTTTTCGGATTCTCAGTATGTAGTTCCAATATGGGGATCAGATCTGTTACAATTGCTGTTGGGCTCTGGGCTTGGGCCAGAGGAAAGTGGAAGTGGGAATTAGATGGGGTGCAGAATGAGGACTGAGATAGTACTTGCAAGATCCGTGGCGCGATGTCACCAAATGAACGCCGAGGTGGCCAGGGAGAGGAACCGAACCAAGTGCCTTACGCGGGGCTCTTGGGGTCAGAGTGACGTGGCTCCATCAGGTGGGAAACATACAGTCCGCTCCCGACACAACTCGTGAGAGAGAAAGATGTCTAAATAACCTCGACCACCGCCGCCACGACCTTGCCCAGGTCTGAGGGAGGGGAGGGGGTGCCTTTTCTGCTGAAACAGTGGCTGGGGCTTGTTGGTAGGTTCGCAATTCACAATAAATGTAAAGACCAATTAAGGTTTGATCCGTGCACACGAGAGGCAGACGACGGCTGATAGCGGAACCAATTAACGAGCATGTTCCCTAATTCCTGCCGCGGCTGCGGGGCGCCCCGTGGATCCCCAGGCGCCTGCGGCGGCGGCCCCAGAGCCCCGCGCGGCCCCGACCGGGCCCTGGAGGAGGTGTCCTCCTCCAGCGAGAAGGTGCGACGAGCGGGGCACGGGGCGCTGGGAAGGGTCGCGCCGAAAAAGGGGAGCTAGCCGCTTATGGAGCCCAACTGTTCGCAACCGGGGCCGGGCAGGTGGGGCGCACCCGCGTGGTCCGCGCCGGGCGGGGACAGCGGCTGGAAAGCACCCGGCGCAAAGCCAGGAGGTTCCCCGAGGGCGAAGGACAGGTGGCCGCGCGGCCGCCACCAGGTAGTAAAGGGCTCAGGAGCTGCGCGGCACGGTCCGAAGGTTTCACCGGCCCTGGGGCCCGGCTCGCTTCTACCCGCAACGGGGGCGGCCTGGCGAAGGTGGTGTGGGGCTTGAGGTAGCATCCCTGGTCTGCGGCGCCCCGGCCTCTCCGCTCGCGCTCCCGTTTTCCTTCTGACTCAGCCCGCTGCCCCAGACGTGACCCCCGCGCAAGGTGTTGGTGCTGCGCGCAGTCGGGGCGCGCGTGATTAATAGCCCCAAGGTCGGGGGCGGCGCAGGCACGAGCCTGTCCTTGGCTCCGCCAGGGTGTGAGGGTATCCGGAGGAAAGCTAGGTCATGACAGTGGGGCCCCAGGGACAGTGGCGGCGGCGGAGGAGGAAGAGGAGCAGGAATGCGGGTTGGAGAGGCTGGTCCCCTCTGGCCCGGGGTGGGCAACACGGCTAGTGCCCCGCGTCAGCAAAGTTTGGAGCCACTGGCGCGGCGCTGAACGGTGCGCGGGTCCCTCCTGCGCAGTTCCCTCGGCGGGGTCTGTGCCGCCGTCGCTGCCGGGGCAGGACAAAGGCTCATTAACACGTGATGGGACCGCGCCTCATAAATGGGACTGGAGCGAGAGGGAGCCAGAGACGGAGCGAGAGCGGAGGGAGAGGCAGGGACCGCGCGAGAGGCGACGGGTACCCGGACTGGCAAAGACGGGCAGACCCACGCCGGGCCTGGCGGGGCGAGCGGGAGGACCCAGCGAAGAGCCGGGGGAAGGGGCGAGGCTCACGGGCAGAGGGCAGCCAGTGCTGATTTTTGTCGCTGGCGGGCGCTGCAGGCAGCGGACGCCGGCGCGCGGTTAGCGCGGACCGACTGACTTACTGACCGACGGACTGAGGCGCACCCGCTCCACCCCATCCCGTCGCATCCCAGCGCGGGCGCCGCCTCCCTCCCTCTACTCCGCGGCCACCCCTTCCTTCTCCACTTCTTTTCCGCCTCCGCCTCTTCTAGGCTCCCGCGGCGCCAGCGCCTTTCCTCTGGCCCGGGCGGGGCACCTCCGCTCCCTGCAGAGCTCTCGGTGGAGTCAAGGGGGACGTTCCGTTCTAGCAGAGAAGCAACCCCTGCGTTGGGCTATTGGTGCCCAGGGAGCTTTCCATACGAGAACCAGGGGATGCGAAGGGTAAGACCTGGCAGACTTGCGTTTGGAAATACTTTTTCTCCTTCATCCCCCTTGGGTACTGACCAGTGTAATCCCCAAGTGTACATCGTGGAGTTCTTATTCCGTGTGAGCGATTCGTGCCTGGGTGTTTACTTAGCTGTGTAGCCCCAGCTTCTTAACTGTGGTCTGTGCTACTTCTGGAGGTTTCCACCGTTTAAGAGTTATTGAATGTGTGTATACCTGGCTGTCTGTATGCACTGATGTCTGTTTGTGGAAAGTGTGTAATTGTGCATGTTTGAAAAACAGGGGCTTCAGTTGGTGCTTAATGTCTATAAACCATATCGGTAAATAAGTCTTCCCAGAAATACATCTATCTCTGCACCAAACCTAGAAACTGTCTCAATTATTAAATACTATATGATGAAATGTATGTCAAATAATAAACTTTTGACAGAAAAATATAGCCACAAGAACCACTCTGAGGAAAAATAAATGGGCATGTAACTAATATCTAAATTTGAATGTTGATGGAACCATTTAACTCAGAAGTGGCCATTAGCTGAAGTTTATGTGTTTTTAAAAGACGTTTCTTGCTAATGCTCATGAGCATAAATGGATCACGTCCTGAATGTGTGTTTGCTGTGATAGACGTGAGCAACTGTCATTTGGTCATTTGAAAATTTAAAAGCAATATGCATGTTTCTAATTTTAGTTTTCAGTTGAACAGAAGAGAAAAAAAATTAGTCACTTATTAATCATTTTGTCTCTCATATCTTTTTTTCTCCAAAAAGTGTTATTCTTGCTTTTTGTTGTTAATTTCTTGACGTTATATTAAAAGTCCTCTAGCATTTAATCCAGCAAGAGATCAGAATAGATTTATTGGTTATAAAAGTGTTGAAAGATAGTTCTGTGGGTCCCATAACTTCTCATTTTTATTACTAAGTTAATATCTTTTGAACAATGAAGGAAATGCAATTTCTTAGCGGAAACTGAGTGGACATTAAGTATCAGTGGGGTGACCACTGCTATCAATCAATTTAGCAGAATACTGAGAAGCTCAGAGCAACCAACCTTTAAGATTCCCATAGGACTTTATCTGATTTAAAGTGTTGCTCTTCTAATCCCACCCTGCTGACAGTTTGCAAGGGAAGATAGACGGATTGATTTTTCTTGGTCCCCTTTTTCCTTGGTACTCTTTTCCCTTCTTCTACTCTTCTAAACTCAGTTTAAAGCAGTTTTATCAAAGTAAAAACCCATGTATAGTTTCTGAAGTGAGACAGTTTTCTCATAGTATCCATACATGAACAGGATCCACAGACCTCAAGAATTTTAAACGTTGTGTAACCTTCAGGCAGTTATCTCTCAGTACAACAGTAGTTGCCACAGTTGGGCAGGATGTTTTAGGATGAACATGGTTTTTAAAAATGAATCCTCTTTAGGTTATCAAAAGAACTTACTGTAAAAGGACTCTTTTTGTTCCAAAGATGTCTTCAGTCCATTCAAGGAGCAGTCTTGGCTGAGGTATGTATCAAGTGTCTGACAGGGAGAGGTCTCATTGTGTTGCTATCTCCATGGGGGTAAAAATGATGCCACAGAGGGGAAATGTTCAGTTCTGACCTTTCAAAAATAAATGACTATGCTTGCATACACATTGTTAAGAAGGCACGTCCCCCATTTTTAATAGACAGCATTAGTATATGTGCATACATAAGAGAACGCTATGCCTAGTCCCTCCAGTAAACCATAGGTGAGAGTATTTAATTTGGTGTGTGAAGTTTTTCCATTCTGGTGAAAATGTGTTCTCACATTGGAGTAGTGCTCGGCTTTGTTTGCTATCCACTGTTTTCTGTCTTTTTCTGTTACCCTTTTCCCAGTGGACTGAGTGCCTCCCTGTCTCGCCTATGAGATTGTTCTTTTCTAATAAGCCTAGCTGCAGGATCAATGTGTTCTTTTTGGCATTTCAAAATGTTAAAATAGTGAAATTGTTAAATGTTACCAAGATGAAACTGCTGGGAATGAAATTGTCCAGAAGAACTACTATATATTTGTGGCATATTTCAGTCTATTCCAAAAGAAAAGAAAACTCCTTGAATTGGTTTACCTATTTTCTCAAGAAAGAAGCAGCCCCATTGATTAGTGTTGATAAGTGTTTAGTATGCAGTGTCAGCTTATTAATTACTAAGGCAAAGCCTGAAAAACTCATTCAAAACAATTGTGTGACATTCTTCTCTGTTTTGACACAGAATTAATATTAAACACCAGGAAATTTAGACAGGCTCCTTGTTTGTCTTGCGTGTTAGTGTTTAGAATTAGAATTGCAATACTTTGTTGTATAAGAATAAACTATTATGAAATGGAACTTATAACAGCAGTTTACAGTTCACCACGCTTACCAAATGTTTCTTCCCAGAAAACAGTTGGGCTGATAAGGAAGAGGATTATTTCTCATAATTAGCTCTCCAGGAATGCTGCAAAAAAGAGTAATAAATTGAATTTGGAAATCCCTAATAACACATGATGAATAAAACGAGATTTGGTTATAGTGCCTTGAATTTGGTCGGTATCATGGAGCGTGTCCTTTAGGTTGCTGCCTGTTCTAGGGGGTAATTACATTAGCTCAGTTGCATGAAGAACACAGATGAGAGCTTTTCATTCCTGCTAAAAAGGATGTCGTGTCTCCACCAGTGTAAGTCTGGCTCCTCTATTTTTGTCTTCATCATTTTCTAATTGAACCAACAAATTAAAATGAAACCAGCATTTGGATTTAAATTATTTATAATTCTGGTTGTTTTTTTGTTTGATTTTACTCTGAAACAACCTGGGCGCAGTAGTGTTTGAAAAACTGGGCTAGGATCAGGTTTCTATGTCCTGTATCTATGTTTTGAGGGACCGCAAGTTCTGCTGATCTTTCTTTTCTTGACTGAAGATTGCTAGAGAAGGTAAAGAGTTAAGAGGAAATCAAAACCGATTGATGTACTCTATATTGGCAAAATTTTAACTTCATTTTTCTCCCTACCTTAGATCTCCAGCTCTTTCCTAACCCTGTTCTTGAATTATGTTAACTTCATATTATAACTGAATGAATGCAGTCTTTGAAAGGTGGGGGAATTCAGCACTGCCACTGAATTGCTATCAAATGTTTTGAATACCATTTAATTAGATCAGATTAACATTATAACATATTATAGATCAACTTAGATTTCCCTCACATGTATTCTGAACTAAAAGAAACAATAAATGTCATCCAGAATATATATGCAATATCAAATTATATGCTGCATGATTTTAGATGACTAGATGTGTAAACACTCTTCTATACATAGGAATGAAAAAATTTTTTATAGATATATATCATGACCAAAAGAAAGTGAGGCATTTTGCCTTTACATATCTGAACATATAATTTAGGTTTTAAATAAACACTGTAGATTTGGGGAAATGTCCAAATTTAGGACAGCTGTGCAGATGGACACTGAAGACTCAAGGCAAAAAGAAGTACCCACCTTGAATCAAAACAAGGGTGTTCTTATTTTTCATCATACTAGAACAAGTGTTTTTGTCCTCTGTGTTCTAAGAATCTTGCAAAGATGCCAGGATGGGCATAACCATATTTGATCATAGTTTTATCATAAACACTAATTGCTAGTTTTAACAATTTTCACCAATCTTGCTAATTGCATATTACTTTGGAGAAGAAAGTAGAAGGAAAGTTGGAAGAAAATATATGAAGTTATTACTACCTCACACAATGCATATTAACATAGGGATGTTTGTTACATACTGTATAACAAATTCTAATGCTATCACAAGTAAGTTACTGCTATAAGAAATTTGTGAAGTCTGAGAAAGGGAAGAGTATGTTTAGTGGTTTCCCAGTGCCTCTCTCATGGTATTATTTAAACAATTTGATGTTAGATGAACTTCTGTCTCAAACAGCCCGGCATGGTTAATAGGTAAGTTAGAACATATCAGTAAAAATAGGTCAAAACTATTATTATATAAAGTAATCAGTGTGAACTTCTAGTTCATAACATAAAATATATGCTAAAATTTTTCCTGGGTCATATTTTTTTAATAAACAGGGTACCTCATAAAAAATAAAGTATTACATTTCACTATAATAGTTTTTCTAGGAAGAGTTGCAATTACAGCCTTTTTTTAAATCTAGTTTTCATTGATATTTTCCATATATTAATGTATAATTTTGGGAAAGCATTTAATTTAAAAGTTTCATTTGGATAGGTGTTCTTTTGTTTGTTTATTTTGTTTTGCATAACTTAATGATCATGGAATTCTTAAGGCTCATAGTTGTGTTTGTGTAGGTCTCTGAGGGAAGAATTGTTACTCACCAAACCTGAGCAAATGGGCCTGGGCAGAGTCACAGTAATTGTCCCAGAATACAATGAAGTCTATTTTCACCCCAGCTGGTGAAATTTTCACACCTGACTTAAGGAAAACTTTCAGAGTTTCTCTTTGTCTCTTTTGTTCTCTTGTTTTTGAATATGTGAATTAAGACTGGTTAGGTACAAATCAATACTTTTTAGTTCACTCTTTTCTTTAACCCACTGTACATAATATCCTGTATTTTCAAATAAGATTTCTAAAGTGTATTTTGTATTTTTTAAATGCAACAAGAAATGTAAGTTCCCTTTTTTCCTAGCACAGATGGCAAATCATTTTTCCCTAAGAGTACAATATTTTATTATCTAACGTCTTATTTTGTACTCTAATTTAGATTCATAATAGTTTAGAGTTAGGATTTGTTGAATAGACATTTGATATATTTAGCTTGATTTCTTACCATTATTACCAACTCTGAATAGCATTTTAAATTGTTGTTTTTTAAAATTTCAGATGATAAAGTACAGTATAATTACTTAAATCTCACAGTGTAATATCTATTTTTTTTATCACTACTAGCAAATTTTATGCTATTGCTTTTTAAAGAAAAGCAGAGGCATTTTTCAAAGATGTGCCAGGCAATCTGTTGTGGTAGTTGAATATACTGGCAAATGCTTTCACAAACTGTGTATGTCAGTAGTATATTTAAATATAATTAAAATAACATACAATTGAGAAATAATGTTTGTCAAAGTTTATGTTTAAATGGCAGTGTTCACTTCTTTCGTTCATCATTTCTTTATCTGTTCTTTTAGACCATATATTTAGAGAAGAAAATTAGAATTAATATGTTCTATGAATTGTTTTAAGAAGGTTCCCATTTAAACTGATGATAAATTTCATTATGCTTGAAAAAAACAAACGAACTTCTGCTTCCATATAGGGACATTTGTACTAGGAAATTTCATAACATTGATTTCTCTTGGTCAAGAGGCTAAAAATGATGTATTTTAATATAGCAAGTGAACCAACACCATAGGTAATATGTCACTCTTGCTTGGTTTTAAATGAGCAACATTTAAAAATAAATAAATTTGATTTATTCTTTACAAGAGAGATTTAATGGTACTATGATCTGTGTATTTTGGTTTATTCTAGTGTGGATTGTTAAATGGACCAGATTTTCAACTCATTTTAATGCGTTGCTACCAGAATTTGTAAATGTTTTCTCCAGCTTTTATATAGGTTGTGGTGAGCAAACAACATGCACGTGGAGAAAGGAAAACTAAACAACATATAACCAAAGTAAGCAAAAGATCATCCAGAGAATTATGTATCTTTGCATATGTGGGAATTTGAATTTGGAAAATGTACAACTACTTTTGGAAATTATATCTAAGTTCTTACAAATAAAAAACTGGAAATCTTTGAATGAATTTAGTCCTTAGCTAAGGAAATTAATTATAAGTAATCTATGATCCATTTCTTATTGATAAAATTATCAGAAAGAGAACAGTCTGCCCAGAGTCATATATTTTAGTACTTTGGGATACATTTCCATATATTTATAACTTTTAAGTATATTTGGAAGATACTTGCCATCCATAAACAGTGTAAATTGCATAATTACCAGGATAATTTTGTAAGATAATTTGCAGTGGATCTGCATTATTTAAGCCTACTGCAAAATTTCCATTTTAGTTTGTCATTTTCTGGGTTCATCTCCTGTGTTACATTATTTTATGGTTCTGGGGAAAGAACAGAAACAGAAACATTTCCATCTTTAAAAAACCAGCTGGAACGCTAACTACTTTCATTTTTTTTCTGTTCTTCTTTGTGCAGGAACCATGGGTTCTCTCACAGTGGTGTTGAAAGAAATGGCTAGCAAGACTATGTAATTTTACGTAGACTTTGCCAGTAGGATTAGGAGAAAGTGGTGTAAAGTTCTTAGTTTATATCTGCATAGTGGGTATTTATATATTTTATCTTGAAGTTACTTTTCTTTGCTGGATAAGATATAAAACAAACAATAAATTTCCTGAACAGTGCAAAGAAGCCCTGAATTGTAAGCTGGGAGGTTCTCTACTTGTGCTTATTTTCAGGCTAAACTACATTATTCTATTCCAATCAGATAGAACAGCCTTGGTTTTAAAGATCTGGAAAATTACTGTGACCTTGTAGGATAACTTTATATCAGGTAGTATGATTCCTCCAACTTTATTCTTCTTTCTCAAGATTGTTATGGCTTTTGGGGATCTTTTGTGGTTCCTATATTACAAGGCCGCAGTAATCAAAACAGTATGGTACTGGCATAAAAACAGACAGAAATCAATAGAACAGAACAGAGATCCCAGAAATAAACCCACATCTTTATGGTTAATTAATATTTGACAAAGAAAGCAAGAACATACAATAGGGTGAAGACAGTCTATTCTAAATAGTGTTAGAAAAATTGGACAGATACGTGCAAAAAAAAAAAAGGAAACTAGACCACCTTCTTAAATTATACACAAGAATAAACTCAAAATAGGTTCAAGACTTAAATATTAGACTCAAAACCATAAAAATCTTAGAAGAAAACATAGGCAGTAAAATCTAAGACATTTGTCATATATAAATAAAATCTTAGACATTTATCAATATTTTTTCTGATATATCTCCTCAGGCAAGGGAAACAAAAGAAAAAAATAAACAAATGGGACTATATAAACTAAAAAGATTTTGCACAGCAAAGGAAACCATCAACAAAGTCAAAAGACCTCCTGAATAGGAGAACATAGTCACCAATGATACATCTGATAAAGAGGTTAATATCCAAAATTTATAAAGAACTTATGAAACTCAACACCAAAACAACAATCCAATTAAAAAATGAACAAAGGACCTGAATAGACACTTTTCCAAAGAGGACATACAGATAGCCAATATATATATGAAAAAATTATCCACATCACTAATCATAGGGAAATGCAAATCAACACTACAGTGAGATAGCACCTCACATCTGTCAGAATGACTATCATCAATAAATCAGTAAACAACAAGTGCTAGCGAGGATATAAAGAAATGGGAACCCTCATACACCATTGGTAGGAATGCTGATTGAGTTTCCGGAAAAAATTAGAGAAGTGGAACTGCCTTATGACCCGCTGATTCCACTTCTGGCAATACTGTATATGCAAAAAACCCCGAGACACTGATTTGAAAGAATATATAAACCCCTGTGTTGATGCTGTGCTATTTATAGTAGCCAAGATTTGGAAGCAGCCTATGTGCCCATCAGTAGATGAGTTAGCCAAAAATCAGTGGTATAGTTATGCAATGGAATACAATTCAGCTGTAATAAAGAAGAAAATCTCACTGGAGAGTGATATGCTAAGTGAAATAAGCCAGTCAGAGAAAAACAAGTACCATATGATTTCACTTATACGTGGCATCTAATGAACAAAGCAAACTAACAAACAAAATAGAAACAAACTCATAGATATGGAGAACAGCCTGACAGCTGTCAGAGGGGAGGGGTGTTGGTGACTGGGTGGAAAAAGTGAAAGGATTCAGTGAAAAAAAGACTCACAGACACAGTCCACAGTACAGTGATTACCAGAGGGAAAGGGGGGTGAAGGGAAGTAGAAGAGGGTACAGGGAGATGGTGATGGAAGGAGACTTGGGGTGGTGAACACACAATACAGTGTACTGATGATGTACCATAGAATTGTACACTTAAAACATAATTTTAGTAACTAATGTCACCCCAATAAATTCAATAAAAAAATCTGTGAGGGGCCACTTTGTCATGAGCTGGCTCCCTTAGCAATCCATTTCGATGATCTGAAAACCTATATTATAGAATTGTCTTTCTTGCTATCTAAACTCAATTATTTCTATTCCCTCCCTGCCTCCTTAGTCTTTTTCCTGGCCATAATCTTTAACAATGGTTCCTAAACTTTATAGTGTGTTAGAATTTCCTGAATGCCTTGGTAAAACACGGATGCACCCCAGCCCTAGAGTTTCTGTTTCTGTAGATCTGAGGTGCATCCTGAAAATTTGCATTTCTCTCAAGTTCCAAGTGATGCTAAAAGCTGCTGGAGATGACCCTTTGAGAGTCACTGACCATAAAATAACTCCGTATGTACTGAGAACAGCTGGGGGACTGCTCTCACCTATCTTATTTCATATTTCTTTATCTTCACGTTATTTTTTTCTGAATCCTTTCAGTTACTCAGCTTCATCCAGAATTGCGTAATTGCATTACACAAACCCGAGGAAGGATTTGACCTTGAAAAAGTACAATTGAACTACTCCATGGTTTCAGTGGCATACAAATTCTGTTCTTGCATCCAATTAGCATACATCCTTCTTAATCATAACTATGTTTCCAAAGCACATTTTGCATCTTTACTGAAACCTAGTTCTTCAGGTTCTCTTTGTACATAATTACTATTTGCATCTTGAAAGCATATTTCTCTGTTTATATCTTTCATTGTTAGTATACACTGAATATTTTTTATTTAACATTTCAACTTAAGTAGGTGATACATACATTTCTAGTTTTTAAAATTATATCTGAATGGAACCCCAAATTTACACAATAATAAAAACTTACTTAAAATTATTCCAGTGAGGAGATGATAGGAAGGAAATTGAATTGCTTAGAAAGCTACTGTCTCCTCAATTTGTATGAGTACTTGAACAAATATTCACTTCTCTTGTGAAATATTTTAATTTAGCTCCTATAATAATAGAAGACAATTTTCCATTCTTTTTCATCCCAGAGTTATGAACTGTGATGGTGATTTCATATTTGAAAATTCAAAAGCTATATGTTTCATAAAATAGAAATGAATTGAGTTTGTTATCAGAATTGATTTGGGGCTACTGAGACATTACCTTCTTACTTTTAACCATATCTTGGCATAAACATATCATTTGTTTTCAGTAAAACTACTTTCCTTTACTCATTCTTAATTATTTTCTTGAGGAAAAATTCTAAATATTCACAATTAATTTTCATTAATTTATTAAATTTTCTCAATGTCTTTTTGCCTCAAGAGTAATTTAAAATTTCATTTTTGTAGGCAGTAGTAATAACCCATTTTAACCCTCTATAACATGTTTTCTTATTTATGTTTTAATTAATTCAGTTGTAAAATGCATTAAATGTTGTAATAGGAGAAGTTGCTCAACAGAAGCAAGAAATATGGACTGAATAGAATAACAGCTTGATTCCTGAGGGCTTATAAAGGCCACTCCATCTAGTGGTTGAATTTTCATATAACTTCTCTTAAGTTGTGAAAAGACACTTGCACAAGAGAAACTCATTTGGGAAAGAGCAACGCCTAATAGCAGGCATTTGCCAGAAGGAAAAGTCCATCAAAATCATTTTATATATTGTCTTTAAAGGTCTATATCAGGAGTAGTCAACCTTTTTATACCTACCACCCACTTTTGTATCTCTGTTAGTAGTAAAATTTTCTAACCGCCCACCGGTTCCACAGTAATGTTGACTTATAAAGTAGGGAAGTAACTTTACTTTATAAAATTTATAAAGCAGAGTTACAGCAAGTTAAAGTATATAATAATAATTACTTACCAAGTACTTTATGTCGGATTTTTACTAAGTTTGGCAGAATAAATCTTTAAAAAACAACTTACTATAGTTAAATCTATCTTTTTATATATACTTTGGTTACTCCACTACCGCCCACCATGAAAGCTGGAACGCCCACTAGTGGGCAGTAGGGACCAGGTTGACTACCACTGGTCTATATCAACAGTGTATAATTAGGCTTTGTTTGTGGCTGTGCACGTCACATGATTTATTTATTTATCATTGTTATATGGCTAAACATTACATTTCATAATGTATATATACCTGAGCTTAACAAGAATGAGAACAAAGTAAGTATCAGACCTTTGATCATAACCTATACTTGTTGCCATTATAACTACTATTTGGTACTGAGCTAAATTATCCCAGGATAAATAATTGTTCATGCTTTTTATGTAACTTATACATGCGGGCACTTTTTTTTTCATAGGGAAGTTTGTATGAGACCAAGACTTAAGTTTAATTCTCTAATGATCATCTGACTTTACTCCAAGGAAAACTACCCTTTGTTAAAAGCCATTCTGCTAAGATAGGTCTGCCATGTTGCCAATCCACACCAATATTCATTTAGTGAACAGATATTGAGCATCCACCTTGTGCTAGGCAGAAGACATGCAAGGCCATGTAAGATAGAGCCCTACCATCAAGGTTCATCGTTTGAAGGACTTAGAAACAAAAAAGACTGCTATAAGATGAGTCAGCAGTACCCATCCTCTCTCCTTGGGAGAAAACCTCAAAGCAGATATAGGAAGGGGATTTATACAGCCCAATACTATTGATAATGATGTATCATGCGCCTGTTACATGTATTCATATCTGATTCTGTTCTGTCCTCTGTGGGAGGTGGGAAGCAGATGGGCTTTGTTTGATGGGAAGAAGTTGAATGGTCAATCATTTCCGTTGTTTTCTTAACCCATATCCATTGCCTGTATGATACATGGGTATATAATGTCTGCAGTACCACATTGCTATAGTAACATCTCTGTGCCCTTTGGGCAGCAAGAGTTGCCACAGGCACTCTCTTGTTGGAGCCTTGCTGTGGTTTGCAGAGTTTCTTCTGCCTGATTCCAGCCAAGATCTTAGGAACTAGCCACCGAGAATCTTCTTCCCTCTGGGTCTAGAAAAGTACACTGCTCAAGGTGGGAAGTTGAGCAATTTCAAGTGAGTTTGAATTTCTCCATATAAAGAATGAATGTTTAAAGCTTGTTTACTAACAACAGTGTTGTCTCATTGAGACCTAAAGAAGGGAGCCCTCTTCACTCACTGGTGTTGGGGAAACTGTCATTACCATCCACAATCCTTATAATTGACTAATGAAGAAAACATAAACCTACCTAATTAAAAATAATAGTGGCAATAGTGAGCTAGATTTTATTTATTTGCCAACAGTCATTGCAAATAAGGTGCTAAATCAGGGTTGAGATTTATAGTTTAGAGTTCATTGTAATACTTTGTCCCTGAAGACCATGGATCCAGGATGACTTTCAAGTGCCATGGGCATCTTTTTTTGTGGTCAGCACATCATTCCTCCAGATTTTAATTGTTCTCTGTGTAAAATTATCATGTATTATTTATAACCTCCCTCTCCCAAAATCATCTCTTCCCCCTTCCTTAGAAATGGAAAGAAGAGTGTTTTATTAAATGATTCTTCAACCTCAAAGTTAAGAGCAGGGACTTTGAGTCATGTGAACCTGGTTGAAGTTTTAACTCTTCCCCTCTAGTTGAAGACTGGACAAAGCATTTTGCCTCTCAGGTTTCTCACGTAGAATGGGGATTGCAATACACCTATTTCATATAAATATTAAACAAAAGTAATATATATGCTTAGCACAGTGCATGGCAAATAAACATTTAAATGTTTCTCATTGAAATATTTGGGAATTGGAATTTTCTCTATTGTGCATTTAAAGCACCCAAATTCTTTGAGATTGGCACCTGGAGAGTCAAGACTTTGTTTTTAGTTGGATTTAATTTGTATGTTCATGGATTCAAAGAGAAAATAACTCTTATTGAAAAATAAATGAGGAAACTTGAAAGCATGCTGCACCATTGGACAATATGTGGCACACTTGAAACTATTGCTAGCCTGACCTGTGGTGGTGCAATGGATAAAGTGTTGATGAGGAATGCTGAGGTTGCCGGTTCGAAACCCAGGGTTTATCTGGTCAAATCACATATGGGAGTTGATGCTTCCTGCTCCTCCCTGCTTCTCTCTCTCCCTCTCCAAGCTCCCTCCTTTCTAAAATGAATACATAAAATCTTTAAAAAAAGGAACTATTGCTGTCCTTGGTAATATAATTTAAAGATAACCTGTCTAATGGGTTCTACATATATTACAGATTAAAAATATACATTGCTTTTGCCTTTTCATGACCAACCCTCATATGCAAGATAAAGACAGTTTTATGGAGGCCCTGGCCAGTTGGCTTAGTGGTAAAGCATCGGCCTGGTGTGTGGGAGTCCCGGGTTTGATTCCCGGCCAGGGCACACAGGAGAAGCACCCATCTGCTTCTCCACCCCTACCCCTCTCCTTCCTCTCTGTCTCTCTCTTCCCCTCCCACAGCCGAGGCTCCATTGGAGCAAAGTTGGCCTGGGCGCTGGGGATGGCTCAGTGACCTCTGCCTCAGGCGCTAGAATGGCTCTGGTTACAACGGAGCGATGCCCCAGATGGGCAGAGCATTGCCCCCTGGTGGGCATGCCAGGTGGATCCTGGTCGGGCGCATGCGGGAGTCTGTCTGACTGCCTCCCCGTTTCCAACTTCAGAAAAATACAAAAAAAAAAAAAAAAAAAGACAGTTTTATGGAGTATATTATAAATGGATGAAGCTTCTTCTGTATTAAAAACTGCTCTACATCAAGGAAAAGCTGCTTCCATTATGCTTGATTACTTTCTTTACAGATTATGTAGAAAAGTTATCTCTCTGAAAAAAAAAAAAGAAAGGTACTTATTAGTGGGAAAATCAAAATAGCAGAGCAGAAGTAAATGGTAAATGGAATGTTATAAAAGTCTTCAAATCATTTCATTTATATTATGAATTTGCCTGAATGATAGGCTCTTCTTGAGCATCTTCAATGACTAGTAAGTGCTGATTCAGTGTGATTTAATTCTTGAACCTTGAAATTCTTTTAACAAATCTTTAAATGTTAAATAATTAAGCATACTTAGGTTAAATTTAAAAAGAAATATAGCCTTAGAAGAGTCTTAATGTCTGTTTAGCTTATATTAATTCATATATTTTTATAAAAAAATATAACTGTTAGTAAGAATAGACAAGAAAATAATGCTTATTAGTAACTTGAATTACAAAAAAAAAGAAAAGAAAAGCTAAAGCTTTGAGAACCAACAGAGCATTACAAGTATAATGGAATTTTCTTTTATATATGGCGAAAGGAGCTGATATTAATAGAAAGGATTATGTATTTTTGCTGAATTATCAGGATAATTAATTCAATCTTTTATTTCTCTTTGTTATATAGAAGATGATACAAAAAAAATCACCAAACTACTTTAATAATTCCAAAATGCTAATGGTTAGGTAAGAGTTAGGAAAGACTCAGTGCCCATTTAATTGCAGAAGATATTGAGTTACAATGTTAGCCTGTGAGATCTGCCATGTATATTGAGGACTTAGACATAATGCAATTATGAGTCAACTAAAATTTTTCATACTAACTTTATAGGAATACATTAGCAAGTTATTTTTCTTGATCAAATTAGTAGAAAACAGACTTGTTTCCAGAGTGAATGGAAAATAACAAACAAATATATCCACTGGCACCATCGTTCTCTTGGTTTTTTTCACAAGGCTCTCCTCTGAGGCTAGCCAAGCAGAACAGCCAGAATAAACAAACAAACAAACAAACAAAAAATGCAGGGAACAAACAGGGTTAAGCCAGGGCCTGGGACTCCTGCGTTTGATACCGTGGACTGCTGTCAATTTAGATACTGTGAACTTGGCATTGTCTCCTTAAAGCAACTATAAACTTAGAATTTTAGAGAAGGAGTCTGGTGGGCTGATACAGACTATAACTATATTGGGAGCACCAGTCCTGATGTTTCCAGTGGGCTTTCTGCCTTCCTTGACAGAACAGTTGCAGGAAGTGAATACTGTGTAGTGTCTGTCCCCCCAGAGATGCTGCTCAGGCCAGAACTGCCAGGATTTTGACTCCAGATACAACAGTGATAAATATCTAAATTATTGAGATGTCTCTCTGAAACAAAGGAAGTCTCCAGCTGGGCAATGAAGAATAAAATAACCTGGTATTAAATTATACTGATACACAAAAGATGCTATTTGAAGTCCTGGTTTGAGGACTTTTATGATGCTCACCCTATCAGAACATGGATGTCTTATACTCTTAATGGGTATAGAAACAAATATATAGATCTTGGGTAGAGTTTCTTTTTTTATAAAAACTCCATACTGCTGCCATTCCTATGAAGTTTTTTTGATAATACTATAGCTTGCTAGTTGACGTATGATTTTGTGTGGAGGGGGTGGAGAGGCAGGTGTGCATATACAGAGATAGATAAAAAGAACAGGTGATGGTAGTCTAAAAAACTGAAGTTTTAGAAAAATAATAGGTGCAAGACAATGCATTAAAATATTTTTATTATTGTTATAAAGGCATGATTTATACCATAAATTATTAGACTATGTTGATTTTTTTCAAGCAAAATTCAAGGAAAATCCCCTTAAATGTCATTCAATCATTCTTTTACTATAACTATAATAAAAAACCAACTGCTTCTTTAACAGGTACATCTATGCATCTTGCTAGAAATTTCCAATTATGATTTTCCCAGTAGCAAACAAAAACAAAATTAATGGCAGCTGTGTCCCACCAAGCCTGAGAGCTATATTACAATACTAATGAACTCTCAAAGAAAACTCTCAGTGCAAAAAATAAGCAGGTGGAAATTACTGTAATAATCCAAATGTAGAAATAAAAGTAAGAATTACTGAAATGCAAAGAACAGTCTTCTTGCCATGATCCCATTAAATTAAAATAGCCTGTGCACAGTGGTGTTTGGACATTACTGAAATCCTTGAACTGTACAAAATTCATGTGTATTTTTCAACTGTATTCTTTAATTAAAGTTGGCTTATATTGGACAGAAATTACCTTGTATTTCATAACCACACCATGCTCTAGCTCATATTTTAGCATGCTAGTTTGTATTGATGAAATGCTTGGTTGCATTAAAATGGGAAATTGTGATCACATATGTGGTGATCTTAATCTACAGTAAATCATAGGCGCACACATTTTGCATTATGGAAATAAGGTTTGTGATCCTTTTTCTTCACTTTATAGCTTCCAGATACTAACTTCAGTCCTTGAGGCCATACCAGTAGGCTGATCCACCAAGATGGGCTGGCATAGGAAGTAGTGATTTAGTAGGAGGTAGTCTTAATTACTACACATTGACAAAATGCCTCAATTTTTGTCTTAAGAAGCTGGAAGACTTGAATCTAAGATGCAAAATAGCTTTATCCTAGTTACTGTTAATCGTTAAAACTACAAAAGCTGAAACTCTGGAATTTGAGAGACATAGGTTCAGCTGCAAACTTTTCATATTCTAGACAATTTACTTAACATCTAGTGGCCTCCATCTTCTTGTCTGTAAAATGGGAATTATAAATAAGCATCTGATAGAGTTGTCATTACCATTTAATGATAAGAATATATGCAGTCTAGCAAATGCCTAGAATATATGAATAGACAGTCCTCTTCCTTTACCCATGTGCATATCTTCTATTTTCTTTGTGCTTTAAGTGCTGAGACAATAATAAAAATTAAATAAGCATCCTATGATCTAATTAAGGCAATGAATTACATTGATATATAATTAATAATATATGGCTGAGAGCATTCTAAGTAATAATTATAATTAATATTGAAGAGTTAAATTTTGGGCCACACATTATGTTAAGTGCTTTTTAAAATATTTCATTTTCAGCACAGTTCTACAATTTAGGCCTCCTCTCCCTCCTCCTGCTCCTCCTGTTCCACCTCCTCCTTCCTATTTTATAGATGAAATACTGAAGTTTTGAAAAACTGACATGGGTTTGACACTAATCTTGGTCTGCTAACTCTTTTTTTTTTATTTTTGTCTGCTAACTCTTAACTCATTGTTCTTTTAGTAGTGCCTTGACTGGTTTGCAATCAGTGGGGAAAATAAGGGAGATAGTAGCATCCCTGTCTTAGGTTAGAGAGGTGGTGTCCATAAAGGCTATAAGCAGCTTTAGACCTGTACTTAGTCCAACATGGTAGCCACTAGACACATGTGGCTACTAAGCACTTGAAATGTGGCTAGTTCCACATGTTAAAATGATAATATTTTTGGATACATTGTATTAAGTAAAATACATTACTAAAATGAATTTTCCCTTTACATGTGTGTTTTTACCTAGACACTGGTAAAGGGAAATGTGGCTTGCACTACATTTTTATTGTATAGCACTGCTCTAGAACTAGAGCATCTGGGTTCTTTCTGGTTCTGCCACCTACTAGCTGTGCAAACCGCGAGTTACTTACCCTCTTTGTGCCTTTCACTTATTAAATGGGGATAATAACAGCACTTACCTCACAGGACTGTTGTGAAAATAAATAATTTCCTACACATAAGAGGCTTAGAATGCCACCTGCACATCATAAGCTTTCTGTAAGTGTTTCAAAAGGGAAAATCAGCAAGACTTAGTGATTTACCTGATTAGAGAGGCCAAGAAGGAGGACGAATCCAGGGTAAGTCCGAGGTGTGAGCTTGGACACTACAAAGATTATTCACAACACTGCAAAAAATGTGAAAAATGACACGAGTGAAGGTAATTTACTGCAGTACTATTTGTACTATCAAGAAATGATAGTGAACCTAAACCTCCATTCATAGGAGGCTGGTCACATTTATTTCATGGATAACTTAAGGTAGCTGCTAAATAGAGGGAGGTTTTACGCACTAATTATCTTCTTGTAAGTAGAAAAGCAAAGAACACAATACTATGTATAGTATATTAAAGTTTTTAAAAAAGAAAGTAAAAGAGAAATGAATATACACAATTGCTTGAATATGCATGGACTATCTCTGGAAGGAGTAACAGGAAACTTCTTACCTCTGAGAAGGAAAGCTGGTTGGCTGAGACATGCGGCAAGAGACTGACTCTGCTATATCCTTTCATATCTTTGAATTTTGAATGTAATACTATAGAATTTCAAATAAGTAAATCCTTTATTAGTAAGTGTGAAGAGAGAGCTAAGTTGAGAGAAGGTGATCTCTGGGATGGACTGGCTCCCATAGCTGCTTTAAAATGGGCTCAAGCTTTGGTGTTTGGGTCAGATAGCCATCAAATTCATTCATGTTCCTCCTCTAATTTTAAGAAAAGGCAGGTAAATATTTTTAAATTACTGCTTTAATGTATCAGATAGTAAAATTCACCTGTCACCTGCTAGGTTCGTCTGAACATTTCTAAGGGTGCCTAGCCCTTTCTTTCTCATCTGTTATCATATTCAGACTGGTGAACTATAGAAGAAAAAAAGATAACATTCCACATTCTAGTTATGAAAATAATTATATAACTCAGGATGAAATGATACGATGTCTTGTCTCCACCCACACTAATCCTATGTGTACTATTGTCGTAAACATCCTTTTCTTGGGGAAGCCTCCTTCAACCCCATGTACTGGCTGCTCCCACTGTCCTGTGTATACCCAGTTGTCCCTGTCACTACACCTTCTCATACTTATGGGGTCAGTTGCCTGTCTTCTCTGTTACACAGCAATCCACGTGATCAGGGACTCTTTCTTGAGTCCTTAGTGGTGAGCACAGTGCTTGACACACGGTGAATATTTATTTGTGGAATGGGTGAATAAACAAATTATTAATTCAGACAGGTAGGATTTCTGCATTTTAGCAAGACTCAGAATTTTAAATTTTTTCCAAGATAACAACTATCTGTTTTTTCTCCGGTAACTGTGTAATATTGTCAGGAGCAACAGCAGTAAATAAATATTGATTTTTATGATTATTTTAATTATTATAAATATCACTCAGTACTTTTAACTTTTTTATAAGCTAACAAACTTAATAGCCACATTTTCAAAAAGCATTTATAAATGGCAAAAGCAATTCTCTGGTTGTTTATTTTGAAACAAAACCAGATTGCTTAGCTTAGAATTCAAGAGCCCTTACCATTTGGCCTGTCCTCGCAGGCGTCCTTATTTCCAGCTCTGGCCACATGGGAAGCCGGAATGATGAGGCCTGTCCTCTCTTGCCAGCATGCTTGTGTCACCACACTATCAAGGGGACACTGCCAGGGAGTACTGTCTATCATCACTCCTCCTCAGTAATAAAGATCTTGGTCTTCTCACAAGCCTCAGTGCAAGTTTTCCCTTCATGACATTTTTTCTTAGTTGGTGTCGACATTTGGGAAGTTATTCTCAGTCATGGCTCAGTCCAAATGTGACCTCTGGGGAAAACACTTGCCTGAAGAGACAGGACTGGAGCCCAGGTTTTCCTGCCATGGCCACCTGTTTCCTTTGGGTCTCAGCCGTTTCTTCCTTCCCCTTTACACTCAGCACACAGGCCACACTGCTCAATCTCTGATTCCACACTGTTTGTTCAGGGTTGTCTTGCACATTCAGTCTAACCTGGGTGACGAGGTGATTCAAGGCTCCAAGAGCAGAGATTTTGTGCCATGTTGCTTCCCCCACCGGCAGTAGGAGGCTGCATGTGACCGGTGAAGCCAGGTGCAAACTCTTTCTGACAGGACTGGGAGATGCACACCATGCCCAGGACACAATTTTCTTCACTGGACTGTCAGACCCTGGCAGTCCATTCAGGACTCACACAGTGACTTATACCCTGAGAGCTTAAATAATGAAAGCTTTTTGTTAACTCATTTTGTGGACTGAATCTGGCAAGGATTTTACCTGTATTCAGAGACAGGAATGAAATAGCACGATGGTTTTATTGAAGCTTTTTGTTCTAATTCTCCTGGTTTTCTCACCATTCAGCTTTTCTGTTTTCCCTCTGTCAGGATTCTCTGCTGCCAGCATCTTCCTCAGTCGCTGTGAGTGTGGCCTAACTGAAGACAGGGGTTATGAAGTCCATCCTGGATGGCCTTGCAGACACCACCTTCCGCACCATCACCACGGACCTCCTCTACGTGGGCTCGAATGACATTCAGTACGAAGATATCAAAGGCGACATGGCATCCAAATTAGGGTACTTCCCACAGAAATTTCCCTTAACTTCTTTTAGGGGAAGTCCCTTCCAAGAAAAGATGACTGCGGGAGACAACCCCCAGTTGGTCCCCGCAGACCAGGTGAACATGACCGAATTTTACAACAAGTCTCTCTCGTCTTACAAGGAAAATGAGAACATTCAGTGTGGGGAGAACTTCATGGACATGGAGTGCTTCATGATCCTGAACCCCAGCCAGCAGCTGGCCATCGCCGTGCTGTCCCTGACGCTGGGCACCTTCACGGTCCTGGAGAACCTGCTGGTGCTCTGCGTCATCCTCCACTCCCGCAGCCTCCGCTGCAGGCCCTCGTACCACTTCATCGGCAGCCTGGCGGTGGCAGACCTTCTGGGGAGTGTCATTTTTGTCTACAGCTTCGTTGATTTCCACGTGTTCCACCGCAAAGATAGCCCCAATGTGTTTCTGTTCAAACTGGGCGGCGTGACAGCCTCCTTCACTGCCTCGGTGGGCAGCCTGTTCCTCACAGCCATCGACAGATATATATCTATTCACAGGCCCCTGGCCTATAAGAGGATCGTCACCAGGCCCAAGGCTGTGGTGGCATTTTGTCTGATGTGGACCATAGCCATCGTGATCGCTGTGCTGCCTCTTCTGGGCTGGAACTGCAAGAAGCTGCAATCTGTTTGCTCAGACATTTTCCCGCTCATTGACGAGACCTACCTGATGTTCTGGATCGGGGTCACCAGTGTGCTGCTGCTGTTTATCGTGTATGCATACATGTACATTCTCTGGAAGGCTCATAGCCACGCGGTGCGCATGATTCAGCGCGGCACCCAGAAGAGCATCATCATCCACACGTCAGAGGATGGCAAAGTACAGGTGACTCGGCCGGACCAAGCCCGCATGGACATTAGGCTGGCCAAGACCTTGGTCCTGATCCTTGTGGTTTTAATCATCTGCTGGGGCCCTCTGCTAGCAATCATGGTGTATGATGTCTTTGGGAAGATGAACAAGCTCATTAAGACGGTATTTGCCTTCTGCAGTATGCTCTGCCTGCTGAATTCTACCGTGAACCCCATCATCTATGCTCTGAGGAGCAAGGACCTGAGACACGCTTTCCGGAGTATGTTCCCCTCATGTGAAGGCACCGCACAGCCTCTTGATAACAGCATGGGAGACTCGGACTGCCTGCATAGACACGCCAACAACACGGCCAGTGTTCACAGGGCCACGGAGAGCTGCATCAAGAGCACGGTCAAGATTGCCAAGGTGACCATGTCTGTGTCTACAGACACTTCCGCTGAGGCTGTGTGAGCCTGACACCACCCAGGCAGCACAGGAAAAGAAATTTTCTTTTTTCTTTCCTTTTTCTTTCAGCTCAAAATCTAGAAGAGTCAGATGTCTCATCGGTTATATTTTTTAAGTTTATCGCTTACTGAAAAAGTGATTTTCACCCATGATCAGTTGTCTGTTCTCTAATGTTTTGGTAGTTTAGTTTTTCAAACTCATTTCTCCAGGGATATACGATGAAGAAAGACTGTTGATTTAGTGACTGGACACTTCTTCAAAATCTCAATGAAATAGGAGGGAAAGCTTTTGCTACACAATTTGAAGTCTGAGTACGAATAGAAAAATGCCCTCAAACGAGTAATGCCTTTGTAACCACAACTTTCATTATAATGTGAAAAGTATTTGTCTATTATTATCAGAGCTGTCCATTTTTACAACAGTTATAGTACTAAAGTAGAGCTATTTTGTGAAATGTATTGTGTCCTGTGAGGTGTGTGTCAGTGTTTACTATGTGTTATTTATATTTGTCTAGTTCAACAAAACTGAAAAGTAGAATTTTGAGAACAATGGAATATAAGCTGTGGATATATGCCAATGAGACCACTTTTTTAAAAAAGAATATTGCCCATGATATAACTTTGAAACCTTAATATTTTTTCAAACATCTCTATTTAAATTTGACATTGAAAATCATCATAAAGATTTATTTATTCTGTTAATCCAACAAAAAGAATTTGAAGACTCTCCAAGGCATTGAGCAGAATTCACTGACACTTAAAAATTTATTAGCTCTGCATTTTCATACAAAGACATTTATTATCTTCTCAAATAAAGCTAGTCTCTTGGGTGATGGATTACAATTAGAATGGAAGAGAGAGAAGGCATATTGACTTTTTTGGCTGACATCTCTGACTTTCTTTAGTCTTTAGCTATTATTGGACTTATTAAGACAGCATGTGTCAATCTTAATGTATATTGTTATCACTGTGCAATTGCTGTTTACTTGAAGAATATTGTATTCTTATATTCCAGGTTTAAGTAGATTTTTGCCTGGTTGGCCAAACAACAGTCTTCATTTTTTTCTTAATTGTAAAGAAGTATTGTCTGGGTCAGTGAAATTATACTGTGTGTGAGTATGAATATAAATGTGTGTATGTGTATGTTTTTATCTTCTAACTGTTCTAGTAATGTCATAAAGTGAGAAGACTGTGACCAAGTGTAAACTGTACCACTTGCTGAACTCTTGTACATGAATTCATTTCTAAAACTGAGTTCATTCAGAAGTCATGTTGATAAAAAAAAAAAAAAAGAACATTCAGAACCCTCCCCAACCCATCTCACCTTTGCCTTTAAGAGGTTGGGCCAGGTATTACTAAACTGACCTTTAAGTATTCCACAAGACCAGTGTTTAGCAAAGAATAATCAGTAATAAGCATTCAAGTGAAGGTCGGTATATTACGATGTTAATATCAGGAAATAAGAGTGTTTTGGTTTCCGAGCACCTAATATGGATCAAGTCCATGGAGATGTCAATTATTATAAGGGAAGTGTTTCTAGAAAACCTTCAATGGGAACATTTTCATTTGTATTTGTAAGCAGTGTGATCCCAATTTAAGTTACACTATACACAGTTTGCTGAAAGTTAGATGACCAGGCCCAGCTCATGTGGATAAGGAGGCCTATCTATCATACAGTGAATAATTGAGATAGAAAAGGACAGTGAGGAGCTGACACCCTTGTGGTTGAGGCCTGGATGACATATGACTGCTTCTGTGCTTCACCCAGGTGCCCTTGGGGACCAGCCAGCCTCCAGCTTTGTCTGTATAGTTTGAGGCTAAGGAATAGACTTCTTCTCTGGTCTTGAATGCCAGGATCTGAAAGCATAAAGATGAGCACAGCTTTCTGGCTTCTTAGGCCCTCTTCTGTTTTTCCTAATGGTGCCATGGCTGCTCAGAATTAGGTCCTTTCCCAGTAAGCATTGATATTGCTTAAGAAACCACTTGACTCTGACAAACATTACTTACAATCTCCTTATACAAGAAAAGCATGACTCCTGCAGGATCCAGAGGCCTGCAAAGCATGAGGTGAAGTGGGAGCTAATATTTTTGGTGACTTTTTAGGAATTTAGAGACCTGTGCAGCCAGGTGGAGTCTTCTTTGCAGTGTCTGGTCTGAGGCTGAATGTGGCCTGTGGACCAAGCTGAGATACTTTTAATCATCTGTCTACATAGCTCAAATCTACCTGCTGTTTCCCTTACTTTCCCTTACTTTACTGGGATATGCCGATGAGGGCTCAGGTTGCTAAAGGATTAACATGAGCTCTTTAGAAGAAGGAGAAAACAATCTTTATGGAAAAACTTACCAGGGTCTAGTTTTCATTTAAGAAATGTCACCCCTTTGTCCTGCATTAGCCTGAGCTAATCCACATCTCAGAGCTCAGCAGGCAGTTCCAACTTTCTTCTCACAGCTATGAAAACCTGGTGAAAATGAAATTCTAGTTACTGGTTAAAGAAAAACCTCTGGGATTGATTTTTGAAACTGTATTTGTGTGTATGCAGTGTAGATTTTATAGTGTGTTGTACTTTCAAGATTTTCAAGATCTAAATTATATATAATCAAATTAAGGGACCATGGGGCTGATGGCACTAAACTGGTGCTTATTGATATTCTAAAAAATATCTGTGAAATATCATCATGTACGTGTTATACCACCTTCATTTTAAAACACTTAAATTAGTTTGATTCAACATTTAAATTAGTTTGATTCACTTTGACACTTTTAATATCACTTCCTAACTCGGATTACTCAAATGTTTTCCTCATGAGTATACCCATTAGAATTATCATTTATTAGTATCATGCATTAATTAGTTCCTAAATTAGACCTATTAATTTAATATAATTTAGATTTCAACAAGTTTTAAAAGGTCCAACTTCAGAAGTATCTATTTTCCTCTGAGGTTAATATATTTGTCCTGACCACGTAGCCACCATCACATCATACCATCAGAAAGGGCCAAATTTCCAACCTGCTCAGTTTCTTCAGAGTAATGATGATCTTTCAGGCCTACAGCAACAGTTTTATTTTGACAAGGAAGGCTAAAGGCAGGGAGGTTCTCCAAGAGAGGAGGTTCTCTTCTAATTTTTCATTACACATAAAACATATGTGAAGGAAACACAGATCTGGGAGAAGCTGCAGACCTGCTTCCACTTGAGCTGATTCCCAAGCCTCCCCCACTGCTCTGGGTCAAGTCAATCTGGCATTAAGAGTCAAGGCATTTTGGCTGCTTAAACTCACCTTGAAGGAAATAGGCCTAACCACCAGATGAAAATTAGGCCCTGGATGAGTAGCATTCTAGTTACTGTCCTAACGATTCATTTCTGCATTTCATTTCCGTGAAAGAGACTACCAATATTACATGCAAAATTAGATTTCTCACAATCTAAGTGTATATTTGTATATTTTTAAATCTTCTAAATGCTGGGCAATGGCTAGTAACAATTGTCTTGCACTGGCCTTCTGGTGAAATGTTAACAATGCCTATTGTAATACAGACAAAACATTTTATCTACTGATTTGGGCTGAATGTATGTAAATAGGTTTTAAACAAGTCAGGTGTTTCCGCAGTGGCCTACAGATCAGTAATTTTCAGAGAGAAAAAGTTTCTTTACATTGTCGTGGTATCCTAAAAGCTTCTTCACGCACATTTAGTGCACTAGGCCTGCCAGGGATGGGAGGCCCCGAGAAAGGGAGCTTTTTCTTGTGATAATATAAATGAAGATACTAAATCATTTGAATTCTTATTTCCAATGTTTCAAGTGGAAAACAATTCTTTATTGTCTGTAAATCTGACATTATTACTTTTCCACTTAGAAGAATATTGTATTGTTAGATGTTTGTTGAGCTGGTACCATCCTTGCAACTCGTGCAGTTCCTTTGTTAGTGATCTGTATAATATTTTGTACACAAGTACAGGTAAGATTGCTATTCACTGTAGCTTCAGTCATTAAATTACTATAGCAGAGTAGTACTTCTGTAGTATTTACAATGTATTAAGCCCAAACTATATTTGATTTCAATGATGTAATTAAATTGTTACTTCCAAAATTAATCATTATAAATTGTTAATTACAAAAGAGAAAACATCCCATCATGTTGATTGTCCAAAGTTACCTGGAATCAAATAAAAATTTTAGATTATCATGAAGAACATAAAATATCTTGGAATTCTGCCTTATTTCAGAGTCTGATGTTAAAATATTTGGGATTTAAGTTCTAAAAGATTGTTAAATAACTGATTTTCAGGTCTCAAAAAGTACAACTTTATTTGAGTAATGGGAAAGATTGGATTAATGTATTTATTTTTACCATAGGAAAGCAATACAAAAGGCATCATTTATATGACAAGGGGGAAAAAAACCCTGCTTTGCTTTTTAAAGAATTATTTCATCAAAAGAATTTATAAACATCATATATTCTGAACTATGTGAAAGAGATGATTTTTCAATGTAGCTTGTAAAAACTCACACAATTTTTATTTGAACAATAAGAGAAAATTGTTTTTTTTGTTTTTTTAAGAGAAAATAGTTTAAAAATTTTATAATGAAGTGCAAAAGCACTACAATTAGATTTACACATTATTACTGTTTGAAATAAAGTATGTTTGCAGTCAGTTTTGAAAGACTGCTTTAAATTTTCAAGTAATGAATTGGCAAATATTGAAAAATAGATTATTTTTATTTTTTAATAACTATAATTAGAATTTATAATTTTCCCTCTTTTAAGGTAAACACTATAGTTAACAAATAAGCTGAATATGTCTAACAGAAAACAAATGACATGTCCCTAGTTCTTAAATTTTATACTGAGACTAGCTGGGAATAAGATACTTATTTCAGTATCTTTACATAACATCTTAAAACTCAAAACCAGATCCCCAATCAATAATGTGTGTTCTCATCTATAATGAAATATACATTTAGAATGATGCAGAATAAGAAAAGCATTAAGGCATGTGAGGAACTCCACAGTCTTCTTATGGATGGTTCAAACTAGAAAAATTTTACCCCTATCTCTAGACTATTCTACGATCAAAGTTTCTTCTGGATTGGAAGTGATAACGTGAAGTTCATGGCTCCATACTGGAATGTAAAAAAATATGCATCAAAATTGTTCTAACTTCCTTGTCCCTGGAATCCTGCTTGGACTGTAAGTATCTGATTAGCTTAAGGGTAATAAAACATGAAATGGGCGTATCTCTAAACATCTCAGAAGTACAGGTCATTGGGCTACTACTGTGTTAACCACTTCAGAAGTTTCTAGGTAAGGTTAAGTAGTGAATAGATAGGATTATATGACATACCTAAAGGAAAAGAAAATGATAGGAAAGAATGGCAAATGGGATGAACAATTTGAAAAATACAGTTGCAATCAAGAGAAAGAGAAAAACAAGATTGTGGGACTCCCAGTATTCATTACAGCATGTTGTCTATTGCTTTGAACATGGGTGCTAAAATATTTGAGGAGCAACTTAATTTTTGTCTTATGCTAAGAAATAGATGTCTAATACAGCACTTCAGTTATTTATAATAATAATAATATACTAGAATTCCTAATATTTTTGGATTTGTGTGATCCATTTAAAAGTGTTGCAATGCTCTTTATCCAAATAAAAATGCTTTTCATTTTTAATTTGTATGTAGAACAAACCATCTAGAAAACAATCTTTTTGACTAACATCAGAATCATGATGAATGTCAAAAATACCCACCAGCTTTGACTGGACATGCAGCTATTGTGCTGGAAGAAACACTGGATAAGAAATGACTGGGTTCAGAATAGAGTTCTGGATCAGTCACTTCCTGGCTCTTTGACTTTGGCGAGATACAACCTCTGGTTTGGTTTCTCACTGGCAAAAATGCCAGCTCTGAAAATATCAGTAGCATCAGATGAAATAAAGTGTTTTGAAGAGCTCTGAAAACTATGAAGGACTATACCAATGTAAGTTAGAATTAATTCATGTTCAAATAATTCCTTTTATCTTAGTATTCAGTTAGTGTCTATACCACCTTTTTAGCTGATAATAAGGAACAAAGAAGACACATTTTGTTGTGCCTGCTGAGTGGCAGGCATGGTACATAGCACTTTATTATTATTATTATTATTATTATTATTATTATATTTTTCTGAAGCTGGAAACAGGGAGGCAGTCAGACAGAATCCCGCATGCGCCTGATCGGGATCCACCCGGCACGCCCACCAGGGGGTCGATGCTCTGCCCATCCAGGGCGCCCCTCTGTCGCGACCAGAGCCACTCTAGAGCCTGGGGCAGAGGCCAAGGGGCCATCCCCAGCGCCCGGGCCATCTTTTGCTCCAATGGAGCCTCGGCTGCGGGAGGGGAAGAGAGAGACAGAGAGGAAGGAGAGGGGAAGGGGTGGAGAAGCAGATGGGCCCCTCTCCTATGTGCCCTGGCTGGGAATCAAACCCAGGACTCCTGCACGTCAGGCCGACGCTCTACCACTGAGCCAACCAGCCAGGGCTGGTACATAGCACTTTAAATTGGCACTTTCTATTTAATCCTGGTGCAGCCCTATGATGTATATATATATATTATTAACTTGATATTATTGGTGGGACAAAAGCTCAGAGAGGTAAGGACCACATAGCTAAGGTTAGAATTCAGGCCTTCTTGATTCCAAAGCCCATATTATTTTTATTATACCACAGTGCCTCTAGTTATCCTCTCATTATTCATTTAAAGTCATATATTCCACATGTTTATTGAAAGCCTCCTGTGTATTAAGAAATGCGAAAGTGAAGAACTTTACTTACCAGAATGCTTAGTAAAAATGCCCAAAGTTCTAGTGTTTTGCAGTACATTTCCACATATGTAGGTCCAAGAAGTCAAGTATCCAGCTCAAGTTCACACACCAAGTTAGTAGTATATCGAATCTCTAGAGCTCAAACACAGGTGCTTTGGCTCTGAACTCTGGATCTTTTTATCACCCCACATGGCCAGGGAGCATAGGGTATGATGAGGTGCATGGCTCTGGCCAGATACTTGCATTTTACTTCCTTCATTCTCCAGAGGACAGCAATTTGAAAACTTTATCAAATCCATTCTGGATGTCAAAATAAATTAAATTTATGTTCTTTATTACTTGCTGAGTATGACTCATCACTCACCTTGGATAGCTGAAACAGTGGCTGAGGAAAAGTTTATTTTCTCCCTAGAGCTGGATGTTACAAATATATTCCTGATCCCACCTACAGTAGCTGTTTTTCCAGCTTTTTGGCCACTTTCTAGAGCAAATATTTTATTTCCACTCTTTTAACTTAAAAATGCTTTTTATTTTTAACTTGTCTGTAGAACAAAGCATCTAGGAAACAATACTAGTCAATGAGAAAATACATAAATCATAAAAATACATAAAATCATAAAATACAATTTAGCAAGTATTTACTAAGAACCCACCTTGTACTTGGCAGTGATAATAATGGTTAAAATCTCTTTCATATATTATGAGATTCTTCATCTCGCTTAAACCTCTCAACCAGCAGGTGAAATATTATTATTGTCATTTGATAAACAGCAACCTGTGCAAGGTCACACAATTAGTAAGTGGTAGAGTTTGGATTTGCTGTTAGCCACTACATTACTGAGTTGACAGCCACAAGCCAACTCCCAATTAGCAAACTGTACTATGCATTTTTTTAAATTCAATTCCAGCAACATTTATTGAGCATCCACCATAGTCATCAACTGAAGATAATGAAACAACGTGAATAGTTAAACTGATCATCTCAATGCAATGCAATCAATGCTAAAATAGATGAAACCAATAGTGGCACAAATAAACAGCTTAGGAAGAAGAGGGGATTTTGAGCTGAGTGTTGAAGACCAAGTAGGAGCCATCCAGAAAAAGAGAAAAGAGGAAGAATGGAGATAAACAATGTTATAGGGGGAGAAATGCTTGGTGGATAGAGATATAGGGGATAGATTGAAGACAGCACGATGTGTCCAGAGAATGACACAAACTCTCATGTGGCTAGGACATGGTACCTATAAGAGAGTAATGAGGATGAAGGCAAGAACCCAGACTACTAAGGTCCATAAATGCTAAGGAGATTGTTCTTGGGCCACTTCACTATGATTTGCAGGTGCCTCAGCAGATTAATAATATTAGCCAAAAAGGTCAAAGTTTAGAAAGTCTTTTCCTGAGTTTTGATAATTCAAAGAGATTTTTTACAAAGCATTGTAGACATATGTAAAAGCATTACTTCCTGCTTGGCCCAGGAGAGAACCCAGGGGTGGGGGTTATTGTTTCCTCATTAGCTGACCACATATTTTCCCTCCTGATGACATTACTGCCACTGTTTAAAAAAAAAAGCATTATTTACTAGGAATTGAGGGATTTCAATTAGCTTCTTAAACAGAGCAGCCATCAGTCACAAAGTGTTCCTGATCATTATTCACCCAGGCTGGGACAAAACCTTTGATCTCAGGATGACAGGGACAGTATTGAACACCAGTCCTTGGGGCTTCAACTGCCCTCTTTGTAAATAAGATTATTGCTGCTACTACTGCCTGGTTTGCCTGAAGAGATACAAAATTCTTCAAGGAACTAAAGATAAAGACTAAGAAAGAGATTTTTTAAAACTGTCCAAAGAAACCCAACTCTACATCTGACCCAAGTATAATTATTTCATTTATATTGAAAACCACAAACTGATTTTCAATTAGGAGTTTGAGTTTTTAGAGGGAAGGAAAAAACTCAGAGCATCTTATCTATCCATGCTGTGGGTAGGGGAGTAAAGTTTTTAAATATTCTGGCATTAATTCTTTTCCAAATTAATGGCATATTCACAGTTTTTGTAAAGATCTCATCATACATATATTCACAAAATCTACACAAAGAAATTTTATGGCTTTTTAAAGGGAGGGGGGAATGACATCAGAGTAATGGTGGTATGAAAGAAACTCCTGATCTCTCCCCTTGAAATTTCAATAAATTGAACAATGATAATAACACAGTGAAGGAACCCCAACTGGGTTGCAGGTATGCTTGAAAGATTCATGCACCAAATAGACTAAAGGTGGGACAGGATGAAAAGGAGAGCAGAAGATAAAACGCATTCGCCATTGGCTTTGGAGAGGAGACAAACGTGGAATGATTGGGTTTTCTTTTTCTCTTCTGGACTATGAGGAGGAGCAAAGTTCAGGCTGTTTGGGTTTTGTCTGAGGGGTGTGGAAAGGGAAACCTAGAGTGACTGGGTCTCCTGCTGGGAGAAGCGGTGAGATAGAGGAGTAGAAGGAAAGAAACTAAACCAAAGAAGCCAGAGTGTGGGGTCACAGCCAGTGTTCTCATGGTCTGCCTGTAGCCTGCACTCAGCAGAGATAGAGAACACTAACATGCCATCCTCCGGCCTCCCAGATCCTACCTCCCTCACTTGGCAATATAAGAGTAACAGAGACAAACCCCACAGCTGGCTCTCCAGAGCCACACTCTCTCCTGAAAAACAGAGGTGTTCTGCATCTGGTCCACAGATCTGTCCAGACTGGGAAGGCACTCCTGGAAGGCTGAGGTCAATATTGCTAGAGCCCTAGAGTAGAAAGCCAAAGCTGTAAAGCCGAAGCCATAAAGCCCTTAAAACATGTCTCAACCATGAACATGACCATGGTCCAACCTACATAACTGTGACAGCAATGTCCCAGGGGAGGACAGCCCAGATACTTTACAGAGCTAAAACTTCTAACATAGTGACACCTACGGGAAGAAACATTTCAAAACCATAATTTTTTCCTTTATTTTTTCCTTTGTTTTTTCCTTCTTATTCTTTTTTTCTATTTCTCTCTTTTGACTTTTATTTTCTTTAATATTTATATATTTCATTTTAATTTTTTTCTCAGTATTTTGTTTTTGATATTATGATGGTTTGTTTTCAGTCTTTTTTCTGTGGTTCTTCTTTACTTGGCATACTTTTTAAATTTTTATATTTTTTATTGTATTTATTTTTTATTTTTCATTTTTACTTGTTTTTTTGTTAGGATTCTTAACACAACTTTCAAAAGCCATCAAGGAAGAAAAAATTGAATAACATGGTTACACAAGACAGAGATGTAGTTCAGAATAAAAAAAATCTCCATAAAAACCTCAATTACATGGAGACCTTGGAGTTAAATGATAGAGAATTCAAAATTTAAGTTCTGAAAATACTCAACAAGATGTGAATAAACACCAATAGGAAACATAATGAGCTCAGAAAACAAAACGAACACCTTACCAAGGAGATTGAAACTTTAAAAACAGAGATGAAGAACTCAATGAATGAATTGAAAACTGAGATAGCAAGTCTGTCTAATGGAACAAGCCATAGAGGGGAAAGATCAGTGACATTGAAGACAGGCAATAAGAGATGCTACAGAGAGAAGAGGAGAGAGACTCACAAATTCAAAAAAACTGGGAGAGCTCTACAAGAATTGTCTGGCTCCATCAGAAAGAGCAATATAAGAATAATGGGTACATCAGGAGAAAAAAAGATGAAGAAGGGAATGGGAAGCCTGTTCAAAAAAATAATTGATGAGAACTTTCCATGTCTATAAAAAGAGTTAGAACCTCAAATCCAAAAAGCAAATAGAACACCGAGTTACCTCAACAAAAACAGAGCTACTCCAGGACACATCGTAATAAAATTGTCAAAAATCAATGACAGAGAAAAAATCCTCAAGGCAGTTAAGGAAAAGAAGAACATAGCTTATAGAGGAAAGCCCATTAAGTTATCATCGGACTTCTCAGCAGAAACTCTACAAGCCAGAAGGGAGTGGACCCAAACATTCAAAGTACTGAAAGAGCAGAATTACCAGCCAAAAGTACTATATCCATCAAAGCTATCTTTTAACTATGAAGAAGTAAAAAACTTTTACAGACATATAGAAGCTAAGGGAATTTATCACCAGAAAACCCCACTGCAGGAAATACTCAAGGGGCTTATTTGGCCAGATACAAAGAACAATACAAATCAAAACTAAAAGTAAAATCTCTAACAAGGTCACAATGAAAACAAGGATAGCCTGACCAGGCTGTGACACAGTGGATAGAAAGTTGGACTGGGATGCGAATGACCCAGGTTCAAAATCCCAAGATAACCAGCTTGAGTGAGGGCTCACCAGCTTAAGTGTGGGGTTGCTGGATTGAGCATGAGATCATAGACTTGACCCCTTGCCTACTGGCTTGAGCCCAAACGTTGCTGGCTTGAGCCTAAGGTAGCTGACTTGAGCAAGGTGTCATTTGCTCTGCTGTAGACCCCTGGTCAAGGCACATATGTGAAAGCAATCAATGAATAACTAAGAAGCTGCAACAAAGACTTGCTGCTTCTCATCTCTCTCCCTTCCTGTCTGTCTCTATATGTCCCTCTCTCCAACTCGCTCTTTCTCTATCAAAAAAAAAAAAAGAAAGGATAATCTGTGACAACAGTAACATAAAAGGGAAGAGGATAAAGATCTGCAGTAGCAAAGGAGGATAGACTGTAGAAGTACTCATAAGACAAAGGACTCTTATACGTATGTACATTTTTCTCTTAATAACTTAATGGTAACTTAGTGGCAAGAAAGCTGCTACTGAAATACACAGCATGAAAAAAGAAGAAACAAGAGAAAGAAATATGGAACACCACCAAACAAAAACAACTGACAGAAAGAAAAAAGAGAGAAACCAAACAAGACACAGAGCTACCAGAAAACACAACATAAAATTATTTATATTATAGAAAATTCTTAAGTGTCAATAATTATCCTAAATATAAATGGACTGAACTCACTAATAAAGAGGCACAGAGTGGCAGATTCGTTCAAAAAGTGAAACCCAACTATATGCTGCCTTCAAGAAACACATCTAAGCTGCAAGGACAAAAGTAGACTCAAAGTGAAAGGTTGGAAAATGATTCTCCAAGTAACTATCCAAAGAAAAGGAGGTGTAGCCATACTTATATCTGACAATGCGGACTTCAAGAAACAAAGATAATCAGTGACAAAGATGGACATTTCATAATGATAAAGGGGACATTGTAGCAAGAAGATATAATACTTCTTAATATAAAATTTATATGTAAATATATGCACCAAACCAGGGAGCACCAAAATATATAAGACATCTACTAATTGATCTAAAAATAGTAGCAGACAAAAACACAATCATACTTGGAGATTTCAACAGACTATAGATGGTTTTAGATAGATCATCTAAACAGAAAATCAATAAAGAAATATCAACCTTAAATGACAAAAGGACCAAATGAATAAAATAGACATTTATAGGACATTTCATCCCAAAACATCAGATTATACATTCTTTTCCAGTGTGCATAGAACATTCTCAAAGATAGACCATATGTTGGGCCACAAAACTAGCACCAACAAATTCAGGAAGATTGAAATTGTACCAAGCATATTTTCTGACCATAGGCTTTGAAATTAGAATTCAACTGTAAAAAGAAAGGGAAGAAACTCACAAAAATGAGGAAATTAAACATATTTCTAAAAAATGACTGGGTCAAAGAAGAAATAAAAACAGAGGTCAAAAGATATGTACAAACAAATGAAAATGACAACACAACATATCAAAATTTCTGGGATGCAGCAAAAGCCGTAATAAGAAAGATGTTTATATCATTACAGGCATATTTCAAAAAACAAGAGAGATCCCAAGTAAACAACCTAACATCACATCTTAAGGAAGTAGAAAAAGAAGAACAAAGACAATCCAGAGTCAGCAGAAGAAAGGAAATAGTAAAAATTAGAGCAGGTCTAAGTGAAATATAGAACTGAAACACTGTAGAAAAAATTAATACAACAAAAAGCTGGTTCTTTAAAAAGATCAATAAAATTGACAAACCACTGGCTAGACTCTCTGAGGAAAAAAGAGAAAGGACTCATATAAATATAATTTGAAATGAAAGAATAGAAATTGCCACAGACATCATAGATATAGATAGGACCATAATAGAATATTATGAAAGACTATATGCCACCAAATTCAACAAACTAGAAAAAAAATGGTTAAATTCCTTTAACTATACAATCTTCCTAGACTGAGTCACAAAGAAGTAGAAAACCTAAATAGATCTATAAGCAGGGAGGAAATAGAAACAACTATCAAAAACCTCCCCAAAAAACAAAATTCCAAGACCAGGTGGCTACACTAGTGAATTCTAAAAAATAATCAAAGAAGATATGGTACCTATTTTTCTCAAAAAGTTCCAAAAAATAGAAGAAGCAATACTCCCTAACACATTTTATGAGGCCAACATAACACCTCATATTAAAACCTGACAAGGGCAACAGAAAGAAAGAACACTAAAGCCTAATATTGCTAATGTATACAGATATAAAAATCCTAAACAAAATACTAGCAAATCGAATACAACAGCACATTAAAAAAATAATACATCACAATCAAGTGGGATTTATTCCAAGAGCACAAGGATGGTGCAGCATATAGAAATCAATCAATGTATCAATAATACATCGCTTGAACAAAACAAAGAAAAAAAATCATATGAGCTTATCAATAGATGCAAAAAAAAAAGGCATTTGGTAAGATACAACATCCCTTTATGTTTAAAACATTCAATAAACTCAGAATAGAAGGAAAGTACCTCAACATATTAAAGGCCATATATGACAAACCAACAGCTAATATCATACTAAACTATAAAAAATGAAGTCTTTTTCTCTAAAATCAGGAACACTATATAAGACTACCTACTCTCCACTCTTATTCAACATAGTTCTGGAAGTTTTAGCCAGGGAAATCAGGCAAGAGAAAGAAATAAAAGACATGCATAATGGGAAAGAAGAAGAAACATATCACTTTTTGCAGATGACATGATCCTGTATATAGAAAACCCCAGAGAATCCACCAAAAAACCATTAAAAAAGATAAACCAATACAGTAAAGTTGCAGGATACAAAAATCAATATTAAAAATTCCACTGCATTCCTATACATCACTAATAAAATATCAGAAAGTGAATTAGAAAAAAAATTCCTTTTACAATTGCAACAAAAGAAATGAAATATCTAGGAATAAACTTAACAAAGAATGTGAAGGACCTATTTACTGAAAACTACAAAACATTATTGTAAGAAATTAAAAAAGAAAAATGAAATGGAAAAATATTACATGTTCATGAATTGGAAGAATCAATATAGTTAAAAATGGCCATATTACCCAAAGCAATATATAAATTTAATGCAATCCCTATCAATATCCCAATGTAATTTTTTAGAGAAACAGAGCAAAAAATTTACCAGGTTTGTATGGAACCATAAAATCCCCGAATAACCAAAGCAATCCTGAGGGAAAGAAATGAAGCAAGAGGTATCACACTACTTGACGTTAAATTATACTATAGAGCCATGATAATTAAAACAGCATGGTGTTTGCAGAAAAACAAACATACAGACCAAAGGAAAAGAATTGAGAGCCTAAACATAAAAGCACATACATTTAGATAAATCATCTTTGACAAAGAGCCTAAAACACACAATGGAGAAAAGAAAGCCTCTCCAATAAATAGTGCTGATAAAATTGGAAAGCCACATGCAAAAGAATGAAACTTGACTATAGTTTGTCTCTCTGCACAAAAATTAATTCAAAATGGATCAAATACCTAAATAAATATAAAATTTGAAACAATAAATTACATAGAAAGAAACATAGGTACTAAACTCATGGACCTTGGCCGTAAAGAATAATTTATGAATTTGACCCCGAAGGCAAGGGAAGTAAAAGCGAAAATAAATGAATGGGAATATGTAAAACCAAAAAGCTTCTGCACAGCAATAGAAACTGACAACAAAACAAATAGGCAGCCAACTAAATGGGAGATGATATTTGCAAACAAGAGCTTCGATAAGGGGTTAACATCCAAAATATATAAAGAACTCACAAAGCTCAGCAACAAACAATCTAATTAAAAAATGGGGAGAGGACCTGAAAAGACACTTCTCCCAAGAGGACACACAAATGGCCAACAGATACATGAAAAGATCCTCATCTTCACTGGCTATTAGAAATGCAAATCAAAACTACAATGAGATACCACCTCACACCTGTTAGGTTGGTTATTATCAACAAGACAGGTAATAACAAGTGTTGCAGAGACTGTGGAGAAAAAGGAACCCTCATTTACTGCTGGGGGGAATGTTAATTAGTACAACCATTATGGAAGAAAGTGTGGTGGTTCCTCAAAAAACTAAGTATAGAACTACCATATGATGCAGCAATCTCTCTACTGTGGATCTACTCAAAAGCTTGAAAACATTAGTATGTAAAGACACATGCATCCCATGTTCACTGCAGCATCATTCACAGTGACCAAGACATAAAAACAATCAAAGTGTCGTCCCTCAATAGAGGATTGGATAAAGAAGATGTGGTACATACAAACAATAAAATACTACTCAGCCATAAGAAATGGATGACAGTGCCATTTATGACAACATGGATGGACTTTGAGAACATGAATAAGTAAAACAGAAAAAAGCTAAGAACTGTTTGATTTCACACACAAGTGGGATATAAAACGGAGACTCATGAACATAGATAAAAATGAAGTGGTTATCAGGGGGAGAGGGACGTAGGGAAGGAGAACAGGGGAGGCGGTGGGGGAAGGGTGTAAAGAGGGACAAATATAAGGTGACTAAAAATAATTTAACTTTGGGTGATGGGTATACAACATAATCAGCAATTCAAATACTATAGAAATGTTTACTGGAAACCTCTGTGCTCTTATTGATTGCTGTCACCCTGTTAAATTTAATTTTCTAAATAAAAATTTAAAAAATTAAAAAATAAAATAGGGGGAGCTTTGCCATACATTTACTTCCTACAGATTTTATTACTTGCATTTGGTGAACAACAATTTTTCTGCTTTGTGACTCATTCAAATCTCTGATTATTCTAGAAAGGAATAGAAATCCTTAAGCTATTCAATCCAGCTTCTGATTGCTTGTCTTGTTAAATTCCAGTTATTCTAATGTGGGCACCAATAAGCAATTTTTCTTACTTGGTCATCCAATGCAAATATTTTCAAGTATTAATCCTTTCTCACGGATTGAGGAATTAGAGATGGAAAGCCTTAGAAAATGCCTTCCATTTTCTAACAGAGAAAAAACTCTACGTATTTTAGCATTATTTACCTAAATTGGATAAACCCAACTAGCCCTTTGAATTACCCAGAATGGGTTACATATTTCCAAATGCCACTGTCTTCTGGGGACAGCCTCCAGGGACAGATGAGTGTGATAGTGCCCATGGCTAGTACAAGTCCGGGTGATCAAAGATCTCCGCACAAGTTGCCCTTTCTAGAGACCATTCTGAGAAGGTGGGGACACATTTGTTTGCCCTGGCATCCCAGGCCCAAGCCTGCTTGGTTGAGTTCCCCAGTCTCACAGCTGTTGTGATGCCCGGGTAGAAGCAGAAAAGCAGAGTTAGTATGTGAGGGAAGGCTGTTCGACTGTGTTTTCTTTAGCAACAATCCTGATAGTCTCAAAACTTGAGAGCTCTTTGTTCTAATCATATTATGTCCAAGCCGAGGAAAAAAGGAAAAGAAATATTGATTCTCAGAAAACTGATTATGAAAGTAAATTCTTTAACAAGGTGACCTCAGGAGATGCCTGCAGTAGAACAGGAAGCTTCTTGAGGCTTCGTGTGAGCATTAACAGACTGCCTCGGTAGTTTCAAGCTGGAAACACGCAACAGCATGGCTAACATGCAGCGCTCACCAATGGAATCAGATTCCGTGACTCTCCTTCTTTCTTTCTTTCTTTTTTTATTTAGAAAATTAATTTTAACAGGGTGACATGGGATGGCACAGTGGATAAAGAGTCAACCTGGAACGCTGAGGTCGCCAGTTCAAAACCCCAGGCTTGCCCAGTCAAGGCACATACAGAAGAGTTTATGTTTCTTGCTCTTCCACCACCTACCCCTTTCTCTCTCTCTAAAAAGCCTATCAAAAAATAAAAATCTAAAAAAGAAACAAAAAACATCTAGGGCCATACCACCCTGAATGCACCTGATCTCGTCTGATCTCGGAAGCTAAGCAGGGTCGGGCCTGGTTAGTACCTGGATGGGAGACTCTCCTTTTCTAAATGACACATTCCTAGGGTTCTTATGGTTGAAGGACAACTGAAAGCTTTTCTAGGTCTGTTTCAAAAACTAATTAGGCATATAACGAAGATATGATATCTCATCTGAGATGCAAAGATGAGATTGTTAACCAAATCCAGGGAACTAAGGGACTTGGCAATGAATTTTAATGACATTATTCTCATGGCTATCTTTGCTGACTGTAAATGGTACAAACCAGTCTAGAAGCAAGCCTTTTCCTTTGTGTCCAGAGCTAGGGTCTTCAAAGAATTCCTAATAGATGTCAGGTAGCAGACCAAAAGAAACTAAAACTGTAGGCAATATCAGCTGTACTATGCTTTAAACACTTAACATCTTTTTTTTTTTTTTTTTTTTGGCTTGTTCTTCATGGCACTATATGTTTGTGCTGGGACTCCAAAGCCATCTGCACAAATGATAGTGAAGACAGAGCAATCATCTGAAAAATGAGAGCTGACAACAGTAGCTTTTGTCTAAGGATAGAAAAGCAAAGATGAGGTATAAACAGCAGAAAAGAATAGGAAATTTATAAGTGAAAATTAGTTTATTCCAATTTTGGGGGTCTAAATGAAAATTCTATAGACAGAGGATTAAAGTATTAGCAAAGGTACTACATTTAGCAACTTAAAAAAAAACACAGATTTTCCTTACCCCAATATATGTAAACACAGTAGCAATGGATTTAGCTTTACACAAAGCAGAAGCTTCTAAACCAGGCTATATGAGCTGGCACATTTGTTTTTTTCCTATATAGAGAGTGAGCATCCAAAAATTGTAGGAATTTGAGCAGGTGGGGCTCATTAAAAACCGTACATCCAATTTACAATAAGCACTACTTAGCTTTGAAAGTGGTAACAGCCAGACGGCCTCTAATGTTCCCATGAGAACAAATTTGTTCCCTTACCAGGTAGTCACTGAAAAGCATCTTCGCAGATTTAGCTCTACAAGTGTTTTAAAACAAGTTGATATATTCAAATTCAGAACAAAAGACAGATGAGGAGGGAATTCTTTCTTCACAAAAATAATTTGCAGCTGCGAAAAGAGCTCATAGTAGGGTGAATCTTGTCAGCTCTCTGGTGGATTTCAAATGTAACTGAATGCTCATAAATCCAATTTATAAAAGACCATTTCAAAATTGGTCTATTGTTCAAAGTGAGATGCTCCTATAGTTTAAAACTTCTTCCTCTCTAACCCTTGAATCCTATACAAGTGTTTCTTACATACTTCTGTATTCTATAACCAGGAATTGTTTCCCATGGACAGATATGATGAACTAACACGTTCAGTTCTTCAGGGAATAAAACCCCTCTGCAAATTAGAAATTGTGTTAGGGATAAAGGCAAACCTCAGCTATTCACAGTAGTAGTGAATGGAATAGATAGAGTGAGCAGTGAAATCCTTAAATAATCCCCAGATGTCTAAACTCTTTGATAGCCGAACATGAAACATTCTGTAAAGATTTTTCTACTGATGCTAACAAGTGGAGGAGGCGGCTCATTAATGTCTGATGTTTTCTCTCACTGACCTCTCTCTACTGACAGAAACAACAGGCAGGCAAATGGTGAGAGAGCAGGCGGTACAAGGCCTGCGAGCAGAGACACTCAGCAGACTGCGTAATTAGCTCCGAAATAACAAGAACACAACCATAAACAAGGCAGAAAAAAGCCAAAGGGGACTTTACTTCCATTTAGCAGTGATTTCACTATGTGCACAGTGAAGACTGAACACCTCAGCCTGCGTGATCCTTGGGATTCTCTCCCAAGACTCCCCAGAACGGCCATCAGCACCAGTCTACCTCTCAGAGGGGCTCCCTAGAGCTGCAGAGACTCAGTGAAACTGCCGTGCTGCAGGGGAAAGGATGCCAGGCCCAATTCAATTTGATCTTGGCTGTACTTCTTCCCTAACCCCATGTATGGGCCTCAACAAGCCTTCTCCTGACTGCTTAGCAGTGCCCATGGGCTAAAATTGTAATCAAATGGGATCGCTTCTGTGGCCACACCTCAAGTCAGCAAAGTGCTGTGTTAACCTAAGGTTTTATTTGGGAGGGTTTAGAAAATGAGATAGCTGTTCAAGTGATGTCAGATGGACTGTGTCTTCCCACGAACCTCCAAGAGGGTCCACACACCTTTTATTTTAGGCCACCTTCCCTCCCTTCCTCCAAGAGCACTACAGCCTGAAGGGGAGAGGGGTTTTTGCAACCAACACGGAAAAAAAAAAAAAAAGTGGCAAACTTCTGTTATATGGCTGAATTGCTGGGAGAATTCTTTTTAAAATATGATTTTGTCTTCTATGATCAAATTCAGTGCCACCTTGCTCTTCCCAGAGCCTTCTGGGTGACTCAGTAGCAGTAATCTCTGTGCACAGAAGTCATATATAAAGTCAAACTCCGCAATGGATATTACTTTTTTCTAAAGGTCAGATATAGGCAAAGAATTGAAGACACTGGAAGTAAAATAATATAATGGATTTAGAAGTAGACTTGAAACTTCTCCATGTAACTGATACTACTATTTCAGTACCGATTTGAGATCTAATTTTGGGCACTGACTTCGGGAATATATATTGAAAACTTAACTTGTACACTTTGCTTTCATAAACAGAATGGTACTGTGATTCCCAGATCTCAAATTTTGCATTATGATGTTTGGTATAATTGCTTATTGTTACATTGTCCTTGACATTTTAGCCAGGTTAAAGCACTATACAAAAGCACAATTATTTTACTCTATTCCTTCTTTCATGAGAGTTGACATAAATCAATTAGTATTTGATTATCTGTTGATTAATATGCTATTCACTCAACAAATACTTGTGCAAATTTATGGCCTGTTCTGGAAGACAACTCAAAAGTTTTTGGAGGTTACATGGTTCTGTGATGATTCAGATTGTGTAAGTGATTCTCTGCAGTTATAGGTCTATTATTCCCTGTTTTTTGTTTGTTTGTTTGTTTTTGTATTTTTCTGAAGCTGGAAACGGGGAGACAGTCAGACAGACTCCCATATGCGCCCGACCGGGATCCACCCAGCACACCTACCAAGGGGCGACGCTCTGCCCATCCGGGAGGTCGCTCTGTTGTGACCAGAGCCACTCTAGTACCTGAGGCAGAGGCCACAGAGCCATCCTCAGCACCCAGTCCATCTTTGCTCCAATGGAGCCTCGGCTGTGGGAGGGGAAGAGAGAGACAGAGAGGAAGGAGAGGGGGAGGGGTAGAGAAGCATATGGGTGCTTCTCTTGTGTGCCCTGGCTGGGAATCGAACCCGGGACTTCTGCATGCCAGGCCGACGCTCTACCACTGAGCCAACCAGCCAGGACTATTCCCTGGTTTTAAATATCCACTATATTCTTGCCAACATTCAATTCTTCCTCTTGGTAAATTTTTACCAAGTCCCACGAGTTATGAACTCATTTGTAAATGTGTTAGAATAGAGAAGTATAGGTGACATGAGACTTCTTACTAAGAAACAGTATTGATACATGCATTTTACACTGCACCATACCAACTTGCAAGGTGGGGAAAAAGAAGCTGTGATTTCTCCAATTAGAAATGAATTCAGATTAGGGACATATTGAACTTCTCAGTCTGTTATACTTTAATGTAAAAGTTTTAAAATAATAGCTTTAATGATATATGTTTTTAATAAGCACTTTTACTTCACTTTCTATGTACTGGGCACTATTATAAACATTTTCTAAATTGGTGTTAGTAGAGCTCATATTAAGAGTATTTAACTGCAGTACTCAGGAAAGTTTTTCCCCACCTTTTAAAAAATGTCACAGCATACATAGAATGTAATGCTATAGTCAACTTCTGAAGTTGCTCATGGCTGGAAACCAGTACCCTCCCACCTTACTCAGCCACCCTAAGGACTGAAGAAAGAAATAATTTAACATGCTTGTAACCTATTTCTGCCACATTGGTTGAAAATGTCTGACTTAAGAAACTGGTATTTAATTTGGCAGTTATAAAGATAGGAAATTTTGGAGCAGGAAGTATTTGGAGGAATTTGGAAGGCTTTGAACAACTAGTGGGTAGCAAGAAATCTTGGATTCTTTGAATCTGCCTAAATATGAAACGAGAGGATTTTTCATCAGTTATTAGCATCTTACTAGTCAGATTTAAAAGTCATACAGTTCTGGTACTTAGGGAAGAGAGCTTATAATTTATAATACTATATAAAATTTTAAATAATACATGTGTGCTATGTAGTTCTGACTTATTGTCAACTTCCCCCTCAGATCAACTATCAGCTCTTCTGGCAATTCTCCTGGGCACATCTTGATCTCATTTATGAGGAAGTCAATAGGCTGCTTTCATCAGTTCATAAACTTTTATAAACTTCCAGAGTTTCATCAATGAACTAGGTGCTTATTCTACACTGGGATTTTCAGTTTCTAAATAAACACTGTAGTAAGTCATTGTTTCTGAATAAAAAATGGTTGAAAGATGATTTTGATGGCTGTAATTTAAGAAGTTCTGTATTCTTTTAACATTAGTAATGCTGATGTTCATATATATAACATTTTTTCCACATGAAAAGTGTTTTCTAATAATTTATTAGTTTCATTCAATTGAATGTTTTTGCCCTTTGATCTCCATTATTCTTATTGGAGGACATTCTTCTATTTCCCAGTAATAATTGTTATTTCAGAATCTTTCATTTCTATTTTAATTGATTTAATTCTTTGACCCAAGAAGCCAGAAGTCATTTAAAAATGAATTACTTTTTAGAAACCCACCACACAATAACCATTGACCTGCCATTTAAAAATGTAGATAGTAGAATCACCTGAGAATTTCTCTGCTTTAATGTCATGTACAAATATATAGCAGGTTTGGGAATTAGAGTATTCAAGCCACTGTAATGATTAAGAGATAGTGAGGTGGGGAAAGTAAGTGGAGATTAGAGGAAAGAGAACTAGTTCAATTGAATTCTTACAAATTAAACCAATGCATTGAAAATGTCCTCAATATCACTGAATGCATATCTGAACTTGAATAATAACTGAGGTTAAGTGCAAAATTTAGAATTCAGTGACATCTGTAGGCAGGTTAGACAAAAAAATGCTGGCACATCCTTTTGTTCATGCATACAGAGACTAGACAGTTAGCTGATTAAGAGTAGAGGTTCTGTAAGTGACCATAAATAGACAAATGGATAAAGAAGTTGTGGTACATATATACAATGGAATAATTCTAAGCCATAAAAAGGAATGAAATATTGTCATTTGTGACAACATGGACGAATCTAGAAGGTATTATGCTAAGTTAAATAAGTCAGACAGAGGAAAAAATATCATATGATTTCACTTATATGTGGAATCTAAAATACAAAATAAATGAACAAACTCATGGATACAGAGAGCATATATGGTTGTCCAATGTGAGAGAGTTGGGGGATGGATAGAAAAGGAGAAAAGATTAAGATGTACAAATTGCCAGTTATAAAACAGGGATGTAAAGTACTGCATAGGGAATATAGTCAATATTATTATAATAACTATGTATAGTATCAGATTGGTACTAGACTTATTGGGGTGATCACTTTGTAAGTTACTTAAATGTCTAACCATTATGTTGTACACCTGAAACTAATATAATATTGTATGTCAACTGTAATTAAAACATTTTTAAAATTATTTTTTAAAAAGAGTAGAGGTTGCAGAATCAGGGTGCCTGAGTTCAAAGCTCAGCTTACCACTTTGTGATCTTGGGCAAGTTATTTAGCTTCTTTTTATCTCCAGTTTTCCACTTGTACCATCTTGAGAGTGCATAAAGAGCAGCGAGTCAACCATTTGAAACTTTAAGATGAGTCATTTTCATCTTTCCATCTTAGTGTTCACCATGTTTTTCCATATTATCTTCAACATCTGTTCCCAAAACACCCAGTTTTCTACACTGAAAAATCAGCTGGGATGGTTGTCTTCTACCTTGATGACTTCTACCTCTGTCATGAGGTGTTTCTCTGTAATGACCAATGCCCTATCCTTGTTGCCCCCAGCACATTCTAACCTTGGGCAAATACCAAAGAGGACCTTGGACCTATGAAAACCTCCAGTGTTCATAGCAGAATATCATTAGGAGCACTGTTATCGTGATTTGGTTCTAAAACAAACTTCAGGCATGCTACTGAATTTACATTAGAATATTAGGGATCCCATATTGGTTTCAATATTCTGGACACACACACAAATGGTTTACCATCTGTCTGTCATTTCCTTGTTCTTTATCTAAAGAAAAGGTCAATATCTCCAATTGGAAATTTACTCTAGGACCACATTCAAATGCTGATAGCCCATCAGCCTTACTCCTACTTCTTGCTTTAAAATGACCAGGCCCCAATGCATCCATCATCTCTGGCCACCCATCAAAATTCTTGCAGTTCCCAGTGCAGAACACTAAGAGAAGCCTTCTTATGTTCGATAACAACTATTTTCTTCCACTATAGAGATATAGGAGTGCAAAAAAGCACTACACCCTTATTGAAGAAATGCATCTTCTTCACCTTTCCCTCAGCCCAATGCTGAGTCACCAAATGTTGCTTTTAGTGACCCTACCATTAAAGGGAAAGGATGTATTCTTGGCATCCAAATACATTTATCCTTGATTTTTATAAACAGTGGTTATGTCTAGTTAAAAGTAGCACTATTAATGCTGTTCTACAGGCATACTGTGGTTACCTAATGACTATAGACAGCAAGATATCTATAGGAAAACTTCTTCCAAATGCTAACCAATCACTACACAAACAAACTTTAGGGCATGAAAATTACCCGTACACGAATTCAACTTCAAAGATGTTGTGTTTATTACTTAGATTTCCAATAAGTTAAGCAGCTCCACTTTCTTTTGAGGTGGTCTGTCCTAGATATGGACCAAGAACACGCCACCTGTATATTTCTCAACAAGCTGTGACTGCCCATGTGGTTTTACTATGTACCTTTTACTTAAAATGGCTTTCCCTCTTTAGAGGTCTGGAAAACACCCACCCATCTTTCAGGACTCAACTCAAGCATCTCCAACTTTGCAAAGCTTTTCCTGACTGCCCTCCACCCAGCCCCAATACATGTACTTGACCACTCCTTCCATTATACACTCATTGCATTCTTTTCATCTATAACATTTTATTGCATTTATTGCACTATTCAGGTCTGCCATAGAATATGGGCTCTACAAAGTTAGGGATTACATTGTAACTAGTTTGGGTATCTTTAGAACTTAAACTAGATCTTCAGAGTGAGTATTAGTAGATATTACATAAAATTCCCTATTCTCATATTTTGTTATTGTGTAAAATAAAAAACATTTATTTCTGATATATAACCTATCATCATACAAATACTTTTCTTAGCATTTAAAATTTTTTACCTCTATTGTTTTTATTTCCAGATATTCTATTTAATTCTTTTAAAATCTATGTAGTCTCAAATTTATTATGTTCAAGACTTGGGTAGCTAGTTTTCATTTGTTTTTATGTCTTGACTCTCCTTCATGGTGATTCATTTCCTCATGTGGTTTGTAATTTTTTAATTTGTGAACTCATCTTCTGCAGAGCCTATTTTTCTCTGGAGATCCTGATTGCACTAAATGTGGGGAAAAAAAATAAAACACTTTTGATTTCTTTCAGATGTGTTTTCACTAGAGATTTGAGTCATTCAGTAGCCTCCAATCAGCTTCTAATGCTAATTTCATGGTTTAAGTTTTCTGAACCACCTTAGTAGAATAAATTCAGACTCTACACTTACATCTGGCACAACCCATATGTGGTTTTAAATTTCTCTTAAGCAACATTTTTCCTTTCCCCCAAGGCCTTGGAAAAATAATAAGTTTTAATTCTGTTTTTCTGAGCTGGTAGGAAAAGTTTCTGTAGATCTGCTTAGACAAATGGTGTAGCTTTTTAAGACTCCAAACTTTGTGCACAGAGTTCTTTTTTAGCCCGCCTACCTCATACAGATCCAAGGCCATGTCTCTGGTTGCCGACCTCTGGACTCTAAGTACATATCTGTCTGAAACCCACTTGGGCAGGTGGTATCAGCTCCTACTTACTGCTCTGGTTTTGGTTTCCCTCTGAATTTCTGTCACTTAGGATTTTCTTTTCATTTTCTTAGACTAGCTATGCACTAAATATTTTTCCAACACTTGAATTTGAGCTCATGTCTTCTGCCTTCCATATTACTGAAAGTCCTACTTTAGATTTTTGGAATACTTTCACATGTTTTCTCAAGTGATCTACCCAGTAACTATCAGGAAAGATTAGCCAGGTAGTAGGTTCTCTTATACTAGGTAACTCTGTAAATTAAAATAGTTTAATAAATTTGCCTTAGTGTTCACGGATTATAAATTGCCTCACTGGTTTGGAAAACTCAGGTCTTCTAGTTTTAGCCTAATGCTGTGCAAACTCAAGTCCAAGGATTCAATCAACACCTAGGGAAGGTAAAGGTGACCTTTTGGGAAGTGGTCCTTAAAAGTGCCACCAACTGCCTGACCAGGCAGTGGTGCAGTGGATAGAGTGTCGGACTGGGATGCAGAGGACCCAGGTTCGAGACCCCGAGGTCACCAGCTTGAGTGCGGGCTCATCTGGTTTGAGCAGAGTTCACCAGCTTGGACCCAAGGTCACTGGCTTGAGCAAGGGGTCACTCGGTCTGCTGTGGCCCCACGGTCAAGGCACATATGAGAAAGCAATCAATGAACAACTAAGGTGTCACAACAAAAAACTAATGATTGATGCTTCTCATCTCTCTCCGTTCCTGTCTGTCTTTCTCTATCTATCCCTCTCACTGACTCACTCTCTATCTCTGTAAATTAAAAACAACAACAACAACAACAAAAGTGCCACTAACTTGCTCTTTCATGGGCTCCAGACCTAGGTTTATTCCCTTCAATCTTACCTTGCTCCCCTCCTCTCTCCCACATCTCCAGCCTTTTTTAATATCTACCATTCTCAAATACTCTAAACAATCTTTTCCACCCAGCTGTCTTCTAACCTGTCACTCAAACCTCATGAATTTATCCAAAGTTACCTTTGGCCATAGGAATCTTTCTCCCTTCTCTAATCACTGTGAAGATGCTCTTCTCCACACTACATCTTTCTGTTTTAATGCCATCCTTTTGCAATCACACATCATTCTCCCACCCAGTGAATGGAAGAGATTAGGAACACAGGTCAAATTTAAACTGCAGGAGAATGATTTAAAAACCTGTGGATCTAGTGAAGAACTATATGCTCATCATAAAAACTGTGTATCTTTTCTGTCTTTGTTTACTCATATTATTATACTCTAGACTTTCCATAAGGTGAAAACTATCTCCAACTGCAGTGTGTTCTGAGATGTCTGGGCTCCCTGACAAATTAACAAGCCTACATATGGAGGACAGTTATATTGCTCACTTGGAATTGACCCCCTTTCAACACACCCAGCCCAGGGGCGATAGGTGTCCTAAAAAAGCCAGAGTGAGGATCAGAATCTTAAATCAGAGAATGTACTTGTCTCACCTACCTTCCTCTACTTCATATCTTTTTTGTCATTGAATCCTCTCAGTTCCTAAAATATTTGACTTTGCATCTTGGCTATTTTTTTTAGACTTGTTTGGATTTAGTGAGTTGCCTCCGACTGTTCTCCTTGATCCTGACTATAATCTCTTTGGAAACCTGTTCTAGAAAATGTTTTGTGTCTTTGAAAACCTCAAGAGAAAATAAGTACCCTGTTAGCTGAAATTCAAAGGACCCCGTTCCCATCTTCTGTACAAGGAGGGAGATCAAAGCCTTTTAATTTCTAACCACCGATGAATTAACAATAGGATAGTGCAACTGTAGACATAAATCCTGCACCAAACATTTTATTACACACTTTGAATAAAGTCAGAGCAAATGGCATATAGTCACACTAGACTGAGAGAAATTCTGTACCTGCCTCTCCCCGCCAAAATAATAACTCTTAAAGCCAATCAAAAGTCTTACTAGTTTCAAATTTCAGTACAAGCAGAGAAAAAATAATATTTACAAACAGAAAGAAGAAAAATAAGCATCCTTGAGTATTAGCTTCAAAACATCTAGTTAGTCAGTCTTTGTTGTCTCCTTACTTTAGGTCAGTGATTGCAAGGGAAATTTATGTAGGAGCACTAGTTTTTCTGGGATTTCTCATGCTAGTAAAAGATGTTTGAGTCAAAATTAAATGTGTAAGGTTATCTTCTTACTGAAGATGACACTTGTCACAGTGTGATTGCCAGCAACCTGGAGAGTTAATGCAAATAGCTTCATATTTCCATGTCTGAGATGTATTACATTAGTGTCATAGTGCATTGGGTTAAATATTTCTACCATCTTATATCTCTGTTGTCCCTTTCTGCTCATGGGTTGTTGCAAAACAACAACAACAAAAAAAAATGAAAGGAAGGAAGGAAGAAAGACTCCCAAGTGTGCTCTGAAGATATGTAGTAATAGGAAGCTATTCATTTAGCTTTATTATTATTATTGTTATTATTATTATTTTACCAGTGAAAAGTATTCAAAATGCTTAGATTTAGCAATTGGCAATTCAACTATTGAAAATGTAGTGTTTAGGGAGAAAATGTACTTAGATGATTCTGATCTTATAATTTCACACATGTATTCATGATATATCAGATAGAAGGGGTTAAGGAAACCAGCAAGGAACAAAGAGGTTGTTTTTCTTCTGCTTGGCTTCTATACAAAGCTCCTGATTTCTATAACTTGGCTTTTTTGGTGATTCTCTGACTCTGGTCAGTAAGTGCAGTCTGAGAACGTGCTACTTGTGTGAAGAGAGGTCACAGAACGTGACAGTCTGGAAGGTCACAGAACATGACAATCTCATCCAGCAGGAGTCCACTTATGTGCATCTACTGGGGGCAGTGAAGGAAGTTGTTGACAAATGTTATCACAGCTCTTCCTGAAATCAAATGCTTTCTTTAGGATATAATGTTGCTTTATTCTGGGACTCTGTAAGGTTTCTGTGGCATTGGGCTTTGAAAATTCAAAGAATTCTCCAACAGCAAGCTTGGCTGTTCTAAAAAAAAAAGAAAATCCGTTAGAAACCTAAGTGCTTTAGGCACTATGAAAGCAAGTCACAAATGTCCCTGGTTTGCATCTGAAAAAAAAAAGAAGAGAGATTGAATGTTATTTTAGTATCAAGGACAGCTGTCACCTAATGGAGTAAATTCTTTTCAGAAAGAAACTATAAGCCATGGAAAATTCCAAGGTCTATCCTTGTGTTAACAGGTTAAACTAAATAATATGTTCTAAATATTTGACTGTATAATTGGTCTTATTGTATTGCTTGTTAGGGGTTGCAGAGACGTGGAAAGAAAGATATGTAACTTTCTTTAGGTGCTGTAGTTCTATCAGTTATGTTAGTATTTTCCCTACTTGGTCCCATTGATTTCTCAGAGAGGTTTTTCCCAAGTGTAATATGTTTTGTTCTTATTTATGCATTGGATATATCATCCTTTATAGCTGTCTTATTCACTACTGCAGTAGCTTTATCAACACTTGGAAATAACATTACCTACCCAGCACAGTCATATTTCTGTAGTCTGCTCTAGATGTGAATGGTCAGAAATATGCTTCCCGGCAAATCTCAGGAAATGAGCATGGAATATATTACCTCTGCCTGGACTGTGACTGAAAGGGAAGAAGGCACTGAGCTGTATGTTCATGTCAAGACTTGCTTCTTTCATAACAGGTGAGGATGCTATGGAACCCTGGGAAAATATCAGCCCTTGCTTAAAGAAGAAAGTATGGCTTTAAGAACCCAAAGAGCAGGGTCTCTCTACTCACTTTGCAAAATCCAGCTCTATTTTCTCACCAGGTAGAGAGGAAAGTCAACAACAACAATAATAGTTGACATTTATTGAGTGCTTAGTACCAGGCATTGTAGGTATGTTAAGTATATTAACCCAACTAATCCTCGCAACAACCTGTTCACAGATGAAACAACTGAGGCATAGAGAAATTTTGACATGTCCAAGGCTACAGAGCTGGCAACGGCAAAATGGGACTTTGAGGCCAAGCAGTATATCCTGTGCTTGTTACTCTTCAAATCTTATTGAATCTGCATTGAATGTCAATGTCATGCAGAACACATAGGTATAGGTACTGAGAAAAAGGGAGCTAGTATTTCTGAATACACAAACCAAATCTTAGATACTGTGATAAATGACAGTGCCCATGAGAAAAAGATTCAAGACCCTGATCTCTAAAAGCAGCTAATAGAATAAGTTAGGTGGAATAAGATATTGTCATGATTGTTGTTGTTGTCCTCATATTTATGTGTGTGTGTATTTAAAACAGAAAAGCATAGTCCAGTTCTTGTCAGGTTTGTTTTCCAATAGAGTCTCAACTTTTATTTCAAGATGGGACCTTAAACAACAGATGACAGTTGACATTTCAATCAGTTTTAGACTCATGGGGAGACCTTCCCTGTCTCCTTTCATGCAATATTGCATACCTGTTTGCATTAGACCTGGTTGTATTTTTATTCTTGTGGATTCTTTTATCATCCTTTAATCCCTTCCCTTCAAAGTGTTTTCCTTCTTTTCCCTTCAGCCTATCTCTTGGTGCTTGTTGCTTCTAGACAGCATTTTAGTTACTATCAGGAAAGTCTTTTCCAGGCTGTGCTGAATACTTGAGTTCAGACTTCAGATCTAGAAGTTCTTAGATATCAGAATTAGTCACTCCACCACTGACTCACCCAGTGGTATCGGCAAGTACTTGATCAAGGTGAGTGACCTGAAGGTAAAGGGAAGGAGACAAAGTCCAGATTAAAAGTCCTAGGAGACAAAAACCTAAGGTCTAACACTGGGGGAAGAATGTGTCGGATTAAAAGGCACCAGATAGGAGACTCAGAGGAAATTCTGTCAGGGGAGACAAATGGGATGGTGGGAAGTTTCTGCTGATAAAAGAAGCCTATTGCATTCTCTTCTGTGTTAATAATATGTACCAAGGGGCCAGTCTGATTCATTTGACTTTATTGGGGTCCTGGGACCTCTAAATAGCAGAAAGAAGCAGATACTACTAAAGAAGCCAGATTGAATACATAATTGGTATGTCTGGTACAAAATGAAAATGCAGTCCCCCTTGATAAAAAGTTATTAACAATTTTAGGACCATGACAACAAAGCATTAAACCAAGAATGGAACCTTTCTACGCATGGGACCCTATACAACTTCACAGGTCACATGCCCAGGAAGACAGTGCTGAGAAGAAACTGCTATGAAAGGAGAGGTCTCTCCTGCTGGAGAGTTATTTATTTCACAGTTAGTACTTGGGTTTTGCTTGTGGGACCAATAAGGGAGAAGATATGTAATTATGGAAGAAAAGCTGTTGGAGAACTGGAGAAAAAATATAAAATTTCCAACTAATTGTCAGACACACACACACAAAAAGTATGTGATAAAGTTATCTGAGCAGTTAATAATCTCTCCAGCAGCAGAAATCTATCATCTGTCTCTGTGTGTACTCAGGGATAACTTCAAATTGAAAGATACCACCCTGTAAGCCACTAAGTCAAATTCAAAAGTAGAAAAGAAAGGAAAGAAGAAAGAAAGAAAGAAAGAAAGAAAGAAAGAAAGAAAGAAAGAAAGAAGAAAAGAAGGAAGAAAGTAAGGATGGAAAGAAAGAAGAAGGAAGGAAGGAAGGAAGGAAGGAAGGAAGGAAGGAAGGAAGGAAGGAAGGAAGGAAGGAAGGAAGGGAGGGAGGGAGGAAGAAAAGAACTCTATGAGGCATAATTTTGAAAGACTAGATGAAAAAGAAGAGAGAGTTGCTGGAAAAATGAGAAAGATCGTATATGTGTTTGTATGATGGTAATGGGTTTTGTGGGAGAAGGAGGAACAGAAAAAGAGAACTGTGAAAATGTATATGCAAATGGAAAATTATTATATGTTCAGGAATCAAAACAAATATTTAACTAAAAGTGACATTCTTAGGAAGAAAAATGGTTGATCAGTTGAGTGCATGGGAGCCGGCAGAATGGGCTAGAAGAACTCTGATTAATCAGCTTGAAAATACTTAAATTAGTAGCTAATGAAAAAAAATTGCTTTTTTTCTCTCCTCATTAATTTGTATCATGTGAGGGAAATTACATTGACAATAAACATTAGAGAACCAAAGATTTTGTTAAAACAAAAGATACAACTGTATTATTAAATAAATATACAGCAGTCCCTCTCCATTTAGTTAGTATTTATAAAGTACAATGAAATTCCTGGATAAAGGCTGTTGTAAAATTGTATATTAGTATAGTTCTGATTACTGCTAAAATGACCATAAATGAAAAAAGAAGTACCCATGCTCCATAGGAATCCATGTATGAGTAAACTACCATATAAAGAAATAAAAGGATACAGATGATTATTTCCTTGCTCAAAAGATCTAAAAATCTTCTCTGGGACAATAACAAATGCCAATGCTATTTCTGCATCACGAATCTCTATGAACTGTGTTTTGGGGTCATGTAGGGCAAGAAGAGGTCAGAAAAAACTGGTTAATTAAAAGCTGTTCTTCACACTGGAATTTTTTTACCTCCTGCCCAGCACAAGAAGAAAACTGACAGGGATTCTGATAAATGCCCAAGAAGGATAGGAAACCTTGTCAGTGTCACTGGGATTTTGGGCACTTGAGGAAGCTCAGAAGGGAAACTCCTGCAGACTCCTAGAGTCTGGGCTTTGAAAGACATTGGAAGAAATCTGGCCTTCGAAAAACCCTGAGACCTTCTGGATGGGCTCTAATAATAAATCTCCAAAAAAAAAAAAAAAGGCAGCAAAGACACAGGCCGGTGGGAGGGGCTCCCGAAGCAAGTGAACATAAAGGCATTTTTGCCTTTGGAGAAAGGTATGATTTGGGGATTTCCCCCCCCCCCCCTGCCACTCTCTCTCTTTCTGTGCATGGTATGAGCTGTGGGATTTTGACAAGAACTTGCCTTCCTTGGAAACTTGACTTAAGGACAACATGAGAGAATATTTGGCCTATTTATTTCATAAAGAAAAAAAATGGAAACAAAGAAATTAAAGCATGAATTTGAATGTGGAGGGGATGCTAGGAGGTCAGCAGTTGTCAGCAAGCAAGACGAGGGGTCAATAACCCAGACTTTTAAAAGGTTGAATAATTTTATACCAGTAGCTTCAGAGTCACAAGCTCAGAAGTTTGCCCCTTAACCATTTTCTTTTGCATTTGGGTAAAACTGGCTCCCTTTCAGCTGGCTTGAGTCTGTGCTGTTTTTGCATTAGAAAACATAGTCATAATGATCACGAACTGTTTCACTCTGGATTACCACTTGGCACGGCTCCAGGTGCAGCAGTCAGACACCAGTGGGCCTTAATCTACACCAGACAGCTGAGTGAGAAAGCTGGAATCTCTCAGACAGACATGCCCAGGGCACAACAGTGCATAGCGGGCTGGCCTTTGGGTGCTCTCTGGGCATCAAGACACAGAAATGTACCCCTAGTGCAATCTGATGCTCACGCTGAAAATGAGAAGATGGAGGCTGTGAACAACACAGTTGGGATGGGGAGTCAGACAGCAAAGTATAAAGGGTGTTGAAAAGTCACCCCAATTAATTCAATGAAAAAGAAAAACAAAAGCAACAACAAAAAACAATTAGAGATAGAGATGCATGCTACAACTTGGTTATCCTTTTGGTCTCTTCTACTGTAAGATTTTATAATGTTACAATCTCCTAAAGAATCAGGAGAAAAATATTTAAAAGTATGATAAAAGCAAAAAAAAAAAAGTCAAAAATTTAAAAATAGCTAATATTTAATTTGCACATTTTATAAGCCATGCATTTGGCTAAGATCTTTACATGATTTTTATTCTTCAAGACTTATTACAACCCCATGAGGGTGGATCTTTAATAATAAAGTATCCAAGAGATAGGTACTAATCTTCTCTCCTTTTTACAGATTAGGAAACTCATGCTAAAAAAAAAAGGTAAGCTACTCGCCCCAGGATGTACAGCTAGATAAACAAATCTGAATCTGCCGGACACTGGAGTCTTCACTTCCACCACCATGCTGCACTGTGTCTTTTAAATATAGACTGGAAAAGGAATTGAAGAGTCACATAACTTAAGAAGGACCAGAGAGAAAAGGATTAGGCTGTGAATGTTCTTAGTCTCTGAGAGTTTTAGAAGATATTTTAAAGAAGAGATAAAGTTTGAGATGTTTTTTTATCAACAAGAAAGAATCCCATAGTTGTTGAAAGAAAATTTTCAGGGAAACTATTTTCCAGCTCAATATTTGTTCCCCCACATAGCAGAAATATCAAGGTTTGTTGAATGACACTTTTACTTAACATTAGAGGGAATATAATTGGGTAGCATTGTCTCCTCACAATTTAGATGATGGTCATTGGTGGAAATAGGTACCATCTTTCTTTAAATGCTATTTCATTCTTTGAGTCATATCTTGATATGAATCATATAGCTCCATCTTTAGAAAACTAAATTCAATGCATAGTTCACTTTCCTGGCAGCATGAAACATGCATGAAGATTCTTAATCAGTATTTATTCTTTGCCCTTTACGTTCTGAAATGAGAAATGGAGCAGAAGAGTATGTTAAGTATTTGGCAAAGTGCCTAAAAGCAGAAAGACCTTAAGCAATGATAGTTTTTCTACTCTGCTTTCCCTCATCATTCTTCTGATCCAGAGGACTCCAAAAAAAAATTTTTTTTGAGAGCAAAAGAGAAAAGGAAAGAATGAAAGAGTTGAGAATGTGCCTTTGGCCATGGTATGGCTACTGCCTGCTTCCTCCCTTCCTGGCACTTATATCTCCCAAGAACTCTCTCATTCCCTTCTGAATACAAGTCTTTACCTCAGAATCTGCTTCTGGTGAATTCAATATAAAACAACCTTCAGGTATATTTTAATAATGAATATTGCATATAAATGTTGGAGATATATATGTACACACATTGTATTCAAATATTTCACTATAAAATAGTCACAGAATTGAAATTTGAAATAAATTTAAAAAATATATATACAAGTTGAAGTTTTAATTTCTTCTTCCCACATCTCAATGAACTATATTGTGCAACCTCTCTACCTAACCTTACACACATATACACATACATACACATAAAGCTTGTTCAATTAATAAGTAAAAGATTCTATCTTAAGTGTTGCAGAGAATGTAAACATGATCTTACAGTGTAGTTGGGAAGAAAAAAAAAACACTTTTAGAAATAACCAATGTACAAAACTACAGAAAATCTACATCATCTGTAAATAAGGAAAACACAAGAGGACTGGGTTTTATGCTGTAATGACTTACAGGATATGGTACCAAACATGAGGACCTCAGAAAAACATGAGGACCTGGAGAAAATTATTCAGTCTTTATTCTGACATTTTGACTTTAGGTTGATCATGGGACATCTAGGTGGGAATATTTAATAATTATACATGCAGGGCTGGAATTGAGAAAAGGAATAGAACTACACATGCGTATTTCAGAGCCATCTGCATAGCAATCTTATTTGAGTTCTTGAAAAGAGATGAGACTCTTGGAGAGAGAATTACATAGAATCAATTTCAGAGGATGAAAGAAGGAGACAAATGGATCTGAGGTGGGGAAGGGGAGTGTTACAAGGTGAAGAGAAAGATGGTCTCAAACCAAGGGCAAGAGTAATGAAAATCAATTGTCAAGGTATTGAAACCTGTATGAAGTCCCATGAGCAGAAAGTATCTGGAAAGTGATGCAGAGATTATGATCATCTCTAAGAGAACACAGTCAGTTAATCTGGGGGATGAATAAGAGAGGTATTGTGAGGCAATACAGCTTTCTTTTGAAGTTTGGCTGTGAATAAAGCATGAGAGAATATGGTGGTAAGAGAGAGTGACAGATACATTAATAAAAGCATTCTCAAGGAAATAAGACATGTACAAGAAAGAGGAATGGAGGTGCTATAGACTGAAAGGGTGATGGGTCAGCCAAGGAGGAGGCAAGTCCAACCAAAGCATGGAGGAAAGAAGAGTGCCTTGAAAACAAAGCTCTTAATCTTCCAATCTTCTAAGTTAATAGAAAATAAAGAACATGGGTGGACAGAGAGTTACTGCAGGTCTGTTCTGAGTCTGCCTAATTTTTGTTGAACTTGTACAAATTTCACTCTCTTGTGGAGAACTACCACTACACACAAACAAACACACATACATAAATCATCATACACTCATATGCATACATATCAATATATGCATACATGCATACATACATATATAATATATTATACATACATATATGCCTCAAAGGGACCAGCTCCCATCAAAACCTAAGTAATTCTGAAAGGGGGAATGCTTTGGCAACTTAGATGAAAAATTAAGATTTGCAGCTACCTGGATGTCTTGCATTTAAGGACATTGTTGTCAACCTCCAACTGGTATGAATGCCACCCTCTCTCTCTTTTATCCTTCAGCACTGCTAAAGTCCTAAGGCCTTGGCTTAGGACATGAAGACTTGTCTTTCTCCTGTACTCCAGAGAGTACCAAACTAATCCTGTTCTGATGAAGGAGAGGATACTGTCCCTGAGATCTGAATGGGCTGAGTACCTTCTCTAATAAACACTCTCTCTACAGCTCCATCAAGATATACCAGACTTCCAAGTAGAGGGAAATGGACTGGTATTGCATCTGTAAGGCTGCCTAAGCACTCTTTTCCTTTATCCCACTCACATATTTGGTTGGGACAAGCTAGAGTTGCCTCTGGAAGAATCAAGTCTTGAGATCCAGACAAAGCAAATAGATATATGATAGAAGATGTTCTGAGAATAAGAAGCCATCTGGTGGCAAAAAAGCAAGCCAAGGTATGGAGTTATATAGAAGAAGATCTAGATTTAAATTCTAGCTCTTTGACTTGGTAAGTTGAGTGGCCTTGCGCCAACAACTTGCCTGCTTCAAACTTCCGTTTCTTCATTGGTAACAAAAGGTTAATAAAGCCTAACTTCCGTGGTAAGTTGTTTTGAGGATTGGAAGGAAAAGCACCTGGCACATAGTAGATGCTCAGTAACTAAGGGCGAGGGTGGGGAAAGGGAGGAACGGCCAAGAGAAAAGATGAAGGAGCTATCATACAAAAGAAAAGCTTCTTCAGTGGCATCCTGCTGGTTGGAACAGGAAAGGCAGAAAGAAAAAGAGCAAGACCATGTTTTCCACAAAAGTTGGAATGGGCAAACAAATATTTGATGTAAGAGATAAAAGAAAAGAGCCAATGACATGCTCAGAGAAATAGAATAATGTTAAGCCTAATCCGGAGGGACTCGAAACATTGAAGATGCGAACAAAATTCGTCGATTACACACCAAAGCTTTATTGTCTAGCTTGGCCAAGCGGCGGCAACTCCGACAGAAATCTGAGGGAGAGCGTGCTGGCCCTTTGTTCTACCTAGTTTTTATAGTTTGTAAGTGGGAAGTACAGAAGCAAAAATTGCAATTAGATGCTCTTTACCACTATTGGTTATAGTCATATGTCCTTTAACATGATAGGACCATGTTCAATTTACAAGTCATACATCATTTTGGAGAAAACAAAATTTACAAGCCAACACAATGGTAGAAAGATGTCTCTTTACATATTAAAAGGCATTCCTATATTCTCTAATGTTTATCCGCCATCTCTGTCCAGAGTCACACACATTAACCACATGCATTCACATAGGAGAGGTAGTTTCCGTGGGAACAAATAACCAGCAAATGGCTCATTGCTATAAGAAAAGGTTTATTTTGGCTTTTCTTTTCCTGCACCTGACTAGCCATTCACCCCTTTCCCCACAAGTATGGTGGAATGTCTGGGGATTCATGTTTTCTTTCCCTTTGCATTTACAATACAATGCCAAGGGCCATCCTGGTTTTAGGCCAATCACACAGTGCAGAGATTATTCTCAAAATTTCTCTGCACACCTTAACCCAAATTAATAAAATGTTTTTCAAGCCTCTTAAAATATTAATAATAATTCTGCAGCTTTTGGTACTTTATAACACCTGTGGGTGAGGTGGCACAGTGGCTCCTCAGGGCTCCTCAAATAATATGCCCAAAGACTGTCATAGCAGCAAGTACTAAAATAGGATAGGAGGTTCTGAGAATTCTGGCTAGATTGCTTTTAAATAATTTGTAAACTATTAAATTATTTGTAAATGGCTGACAAACAAAAACATTGTGGTGTTTTGTTTATGTACATTTGCCAAACTCTCAACGACTTCCTAAGGAAGGCAGGATGCAGGCAGAGGAAGATTACAGTATTCTAGATGTGTGACCCCCAAGGCACAAAAAGATAATATAGCCGTGAAGTTGGAAAGACTGGGAGTAGAATCATATTGACTTGAGCTAAACACTACCTTGGTTATGAACCTGAAAGAACTGGGATACAACAAGTCATCACATCCTGTTTAATATGTACAGAAAACTGGGAACAAAATCAATTCAGCAGTGGAAACTGGCTGGTGACCTGATAGTCACAAAGGAAGGCATATTTCAGAGAGCAGCTGAGGTCATTCTCCAAAAGCCAGGCTCAGGCAGAGAGGCAATGAAATTTTTGTATGCCCTTTGGAGTGTCCTGTGAACTTTTTGGTTACTTATGCCTGTGATTTGCTAAAACCACTGCTACTTATCTCCCTTATAACTGACCAGAGACATCATAGCTCCAGTTGTAGGCATTGCTTAAAATTCACACCGGCACACAGACATACACCAAATTGAACACACATATCCAACCTATGCATACTACATGTATGCCAGAAATATACTTTAGAAAGATGGGGCAGGGATTTGGAACACACAGAGGAGACAGAACAAAGAATTTCCTTCCTTTTTCTCACACCATATCCCTTCTTCCCCTTTTAAGAGGATTTCTTATCCCTGCCCTAATGTGGCATAAAGAAGTGGTTTGGTGACACGTGGAAGTGTCTAGAAGATATTCTTTTTCCTCTTTGAATTATTGCTAGCCACAGGGATGGTGACTGGGCTGCTCACATCAAGGTAAAAATGATTCTGAAGAAAGAAAAATTCAGTCAACATCTGCTACCACTGCCTCCACTCCTAAGTGACAGTGCCGATCATTCTGCAGGACATTTAGTTGCATAGGCTGGGTCTAACACTACCTGGATTGGGCACACCTCTCATGACTTTTATCCTTGGCAATTTTGGCAAGTTCTGAAACCTACGAAGTTGCCCTGGTCAACCACACTGGTCTCCTTCATGTACTTTGAATACACCAAGCACATTTGGCCCAGTTGTTTCCTCTTCCTAAAGCTCTCTCTCCAGATACCCACTAGCTAAACCTGTCGCCCCCTTCAAACCTTTGCCCAGCTGTCACTTTCCCAGTAGACCCACACTGACCACTCCACCTGTTGTGCCTTGCCTGGCCCCTGCTGGCACTCCCGATCTCCCTTGCCTACTCATCATGAGCCATTTCTATAGTTCCCATTATCTCCTAACATCCTGTATACATAACTTATTATGTTGTTTGTCTCCTTGGCTAGAATATAAATAAGTTCTATTAGAGCATAAAATCCTTGTTTTATTTACTGATGTATTCAAGTGTCTAGACATTCCTTGGTACATAGTGGGTGCTCAATAAATATTAGTTGAATTAATTAAGGTACCTAACTTTATGACAGATACAGTTCAAAAGAGCATTACATTTATTTAAATCTCTTAATAACTCATAGTATTATTATTCTGAGTTTATAGATGAGGAAACTGAGGCACAGGGAGGTTCGTGACTAACCCAAGTTTACCTTATTTCTAAGTAATGGAGCCAGAATTCAAAGACATGCAGAGTGATTCCAGAGCCCACACTGAACTGCCTTTTAAGAAGGTGACATGTGAGCACAGGCCTAGATGGAAAATGTTCTAAAAGCAGGGATTGTATTTTCCTGCTTGCTCTATAGCAGCATGATCTTGAAGGCTTGCAGAGATGCTGTTACTGCAATGGGATTTTAATATGCTTTCAGAATCTTATAGCTAGAATGAAGATTAAGTATGCTAATAATGGTAAATAGCAATTTCATTTACTAAGCATATTACTGAGTCTACAGATTCAACAGGTATTAAAATATGCTAATATGATTACTGAAGAAATTGTTGACCCCAAAGGATTCGATTTGGAGCAGCAAACCAATTATCTCTATCAAAAGTTACCTGCAGTGGCCTTGGTTGCTTTCTCATATGTTGATGACTTAAAATGTGAACCATCCATTTATTAATTTCTGCTTGTTAAACTTGAAAACTCGGTGCCATATTATTTTTAATCGTATCAATTAAAATGAAAGTCACATACATAGCAGGATGTTATTGTATGCATGTAATTAATCAGGTGCTGAGGGTAAAATGGTTACTAACATATTAGCTTTATAATGTACATCAATAATAAATAAGAGAATACTGTGGATTTTAAGACCTATACTGTAAAATAATTAATGTCTTTATAGATGTAATATCAATTTAGGTCATTTTTAAAGAGATAAAATCAAATTAACTGTTCTTTATTTTTTCAAAGCATAAGATAAAACATTTCATTTTAAATTTATTATATAGTTTATATTCTGATTTGTATGCTATTGCCCCCAATAGCAACACAGCACCATAACTATGATGTAGAAATCCAATGACTTAAAATGGGTATATATTGTTGTACCTGGGTTCTTAAGCCCAACATTATGTTTGCATGATTCATCCATGTTGTCGTGTTTAGTAACAGTTCATTCATTCACTTTGATGTATATTATTCCATTTTTAAAAATATACTACCGGATGATGTCAGAGTAATGGCAGGGTAGGAAGCGATACCGATAAATCTCCCCCAAAACTCAACAAGATCTTCAACCAGAAACAGAAAAACCTATACTTGGAGCCTCCAGATGCTTCGCAATACACCCAAAGGTATGGTCGAGTGAAAAATTGGCTAAATATATAACCAAACCCCGAAGGAAATAGGGAGTAAGAAATGCTCCGCCTTCCTCACTAACCTAAACAGGGCGGCTTTCTCTGGTAACTGTGAATATAGAAACTGAGGCGGGCAAAAGGAGTGAATAGATCCAGGCCGCCGCGGCACAAACGGCCGAACCAGGCTGTGGCACGAAGATCCAAGCCGAGGAAAATCTGATCCTGTGGCAACCCGGGCAATACAAGCTAACACTCGCGCCAAACCCAAACAAAGAAAGACAAGCGGAGCGGCCATTTTACCCGGTCTCCTGGTCGGCGTGCGCGCAGTTAGTGGGTGAGAGATTTCTTCCTAAGCCCCGGAAGTGGGTGCCCGTGTTGCCCCACGGAGAGGCAGGGTCAGAGGCCTTTCTGTGCGCCGAGGGCAGAGTCTCTGGGCAGCTCCAGCGCCCTGGGAAAGCCACGCACGGGAGGGAGTGAGAACTAATTCCAATGGTGGAGATTTTCTGTGCGGGCGGAGGTTTCACTCAGAGGGAAACGCGGCCGGCCTCATATCCTGGTTTACACGCGCAGATAGTGAATGAGAGATTCCTCCGAGTGCCTCGGCAGTGCATGCCCGTGTTATCGCACAGAGGGGCAGAGTCAGGGGCCTTTGTGTGGGCCAAAGCGAAATCTCAGGCCACCCCAGCGCCTTGCAAAAACCGCGCACGGGGACGGAGTGAGAGCCAATTCCAACGCTGCAACTTTTCCCTGTGGTTGGGGGTTTCACTCAGAGCGTGAGACTGCTGGCCAGATAGCCTGGTCGCAGACAGTGAGTGAGAGTTTCCTCCAAGCGCCCCGGAAGTGGGCGCCCGTCTGTGTTATCAGACAGAGTGGCAGAGCCAGAGGTCTTTGAGTGGGTAGAAAGCCCGCCTGATTATGCTAGCAGCTCTGAATGACTGAGCCTTACCCAGAGTCTTGTGCTGAGTGGAAATAGAGTGGGGAGTTGCCAGCTCTTCGAGCCTATTACTATCCAGGCAGAGGCAGCAACAACCCCATAGCTGGATTATCAGGCTACTAATTGAGGAAGGAAAGACTAGGAGAAAGGCTCCAGGAACACGGACTCTCTCACTGGCGGAGCCTATAAATGCTAATGAACCTCAACTGCCAACGAGACTAAAGCACAATACAAGACATTGCCATAGAGACTTATCAACTGCAAACCTCTACCTGAGCATGCCAAAGGGGCAGAACCCGGGGTACAGAGTCACCGACCAGGAAGAGGGAGAGAAAAGAAAAAGCAAGAAGATAACCTCTCAAAATCAAGAATAATCTGCAGACTTTATAACCTATCTCATTTTATTATATTTGTTCGTTTGTTTCTCTTATCTTCATTCTTGATACTTTTTATTCCTCCTCCAATTTGGCCGATTAACTCTCTGCCGGTCTTACTCTCTCCTCTCCTTGAACTACACTACCCATAAGTGTTACATCTCCCATTATCTTTTCTCTTCTCTTCCTTTCTCTCTATGAGGGTTGCACTCCAAAACTCTTAACTCTCTCTCTCTCTCTCTCTCCTTTCTTTTTTCTTCTTTTAGTGGTTCCCTCTTTTTTTCTCTCTCTCTCTTTCTTTTCTCCCTCTATATTAGTTTCTTCCTTTCTCCTTTACATCTCCTCTCATTCAAACCTCAATAACAAACAAATTATCTTATCTGGGACTCAAACTTATGTTTGTGGCATTTTGGGGGGTTTTTACTTCACCTTTTTAACTCACTAGCAGTGCTCCCATCCCTGGCTCTCCATATTATCTAGTTCTTGTTCCACTAAATACAATAGTAATTTTTTAATTTGTCCCCCCATTTTTCCGTTTTCCTCTTATTCCTCTCATCATAACTCTTAGACAACCAACTCCTAAAAGCAAATCATTTTATTCTTGACCAAAATTTTTTCCTTATTGGCTTTTTGTGGGTCCATACGCTCTTTTTTTTTTTCTTTTTTTTTTTTTTGCCATTTTATTACTTTTCCCCAATTCAGGCCCTCCATCATAGGCATTGTTTGTTATAATTCACAGTTCACCACAAGATTTTATCAAGAAAGAGGGGAGAGGAGAGGAGAGGAAAAAAGGAGGGGGAGAATAACTTCCTTTTTTTAAAATTTTTATTTTATTTTATTTTTCTTTACTTCATTATTAATTTTTTTTAAAAAAACAACTCTTTTCGATTTTTTATTTTTTTATTATTATTTTTTATTTTTTTTAACTTTTTATTCTTTATTAAATCTCATTAATACTATTAACAAAACCACCCTCAGATGCCATTAAGGAAGAGAAAATCAAATATCATGGATAAAAAAGAAAGAGAGGTAACAAAGCTAGATGAGGAAAAATCTATGGAGAAAAAATTTAATATATTGGAAAACTTGGAGCTAAATGACAGAGAATTCAAGATAGAAATCCTAAAAATCCTCCGAGATATACAAGAAAACACAGAAAGGCAATTTAGGGAGCTCAGAAAACAACTCAATGAACACAAAGAATATATGTCCAAGGAAATTGAAACTATAAAAACAAATCAAACAGAGATGAAAAACTCAATTCACGAGCTGAAAAACGAAGTAACAAGCTTAGCTAATAGAACAGGTCAGATAGAAGAGAGGATTAGTGAAATAGAAGACAAGCAACTTGAGGCACAACAGAGAGAAGAAGAAAGAGACTCAAAAATAAAAAAAAAATGAGATAGCCCTACAAGAATTATCTGACTCCATCAAAAAGAATAACATAAGAATAATAGGTATATCAGAGGGAGAAGAGAGAGAAAATGGAATGGAGAACATACTCAAACAAATAATAGATGAGAACTTTCCAAGCCTGTGGAAAGAACTAAAGCCTCAAGTTCAAGAAGCAAACAGAACTCCAACTTTTCTTAACCCCAACAAACCTACTCCAAGGCATATCATAATGAAATTGACACAAACCAACAGAAAAGAAAAAATTCTCAAGGCAGCCAGGGAAAAGAAGAATACAACATATAAAGGAAGGCCCATTAGATTATCATCAGATTTCTCAGCAGAAACTCTACAAGCTAGAAGAGAGTGGACCCCAATATTTAAAGTCCTGAAAGAGAGGAACTTTCAGCCAGGAATACTATACCCATCAAAGCTATCCTTCAAATATGAAGGAGAAATAAAAACATTCACAGATACAAAAAAGATGAGGGAATTTATCATCAGAAAACACCCTCTCCAGGAATTACTAAAGTGGGTTCTCCAATCAGATACAAAGAACAAAAAAAAAACAGAGCCACAAGTAAAAGCTCCAAGAAAAACAAAATAAAACCAAATTTAAACTGTGACAACAACAAAAAGAAAGAGGGGGAGAAGATGGAGATTAACAGTAGCAAAGGACGATGGAGTGCAAAAGTACTCACAAAATAGTTCACTACAATGAACAGGGTAGGGACCCTTTTCATTACTCAAAGGTAACCACCATTGAAAAAACCACCACAGAAGCACATGAGATAAAAAAGATAGCAACAGAGGAAAGATGTATGGAATACAACCAAATAAAAACAAAAGATAGAAAAACAAGACACAAAACTAACAGAAAGCAAGATATAAAATGGCAATAGGAAACTCACAAGTATCAATAATTACACTAAATGTAAACGGATTAAACTCACCAATAAAAAGGCACAGAGTAGCAGAATGGATTAAAAAAGAAAATCCAACTGTATGCTGCCTACAGGAAACTCATCTAAGTAACAAGGATAAAAACAAATTCAAAGTGAAAGGCTGGAAAACAATACTCCAAGCAAATAACATCCAAAAAAAAGCAGGTGTAGCAATACTGATATCGGATAATGCTGACTACAAGACAGGAAAAGTACTCAGAGATAAAAATGGCCATTTCATAATGGTTAAGGGGACACTGAATCAAGAAGACATAACAATTCTTAATATATATGCACCAAACCAAGAAGCACCAAAATATATAAGACAGCTACTTATTGATCTTAAAACAAAAACTGACAAAAATACAATCATACTTGGAGACCTCAATACACCGCTGACGGCTCTAGATCGCTCATCCAAACAGAGAATCAACAAAGACATAGTGGCCTTAAACATAACACTAGAGCACCTGGATATGATAGACATCTACAGGACATTTCATCCCAAAGTGACTGAGTATACATTTTTCTCCAGTGTACATGGATCATTCTCAAGAATTGACCATATGTTGGGCCACAAAAACAACATCAGCAAATTCAGAAAAATTGAAGTTGTACCAAGCATATTTTCTGATCATAAAGCCTTGAAACTAGAATTCAACTGCAAAAAAGAGGAATAAAATCCCACAAAAATGTGGAAACTAAACAACATACTTTTAAAAAAATGAATGGGTCAAAGAAGAAATAAGTGCAGAGATCAAAAGATATATACAGACTAATGAAAATGACAATACGACATATCAGAATCTATGGGATGCAGCAAAAGCAGTGATAAGAGGGAAGTTCATATCACTTCAGGCATATATGAACAAACAAGATAGAGCCCAAGTGAACCACTTAACTTCCCACCTTACGGACCTAGAAAAAGAAGAACAAAGACAACCCAAAAGCAGCCGAAGAAAGGAGATAATAAAAATCAGAGCAGAAATAAATGAATTAGAGAACAGAAAAACTATAGAAAAAATTAATAGAACAAGGAGCTGGTTCTTTGAAAAGATCAACAAAATTGACAAACCCTTGGCAAGACTTACCAAGGAAAAAAGAGAAAGAACTCATATAAACAAAATCCAAAATGAAAGAGGGGAAATCACCACGGACACCGTAGGTATACAAAGCATTATTGTAGAATACTATGAAAAACTTTATGCCACTAAATTCAACAACCTAGAAGAAATGGATAAATTCCTAGAACAATACAACCTTCCTAGACTGAGTCAAGAAGAAGCAGAAAGCCTAAACAGACCTATCAGTAGAGAAGAAATAGAAAAAACCATTAAAAACCTCCCCAAAAATAAAAGTCCAGGCCCTGACGGCTATACCAGCGAATTTTATCAAACATTCAAAGAAGACTTGGTTCCTATTCTACTCAAAGTCTTCCAAAAAATTGAAGAAGAAGCAATACTTCCAAACACATTTTATGAGGCCAACATAACCCTCATACCAAAACCAGGCAAGGATGGCACAAAAAAAGAAAACTACAGACCAATATCTCTAATGAATACAGATGCTAAAATACTAAACAAAATACTAGCAAATCGAATACAACAACATATTAAAAAAATAATACATCATGATCAAGTGGGATTCATCCCAGAATCTCAAGGATGGTTCAACATACGTAAAACGGTTAACGTAATACACCATATCAACAAAACAAAGAACAAAAACCACATGATCTTACCAATAGACGCAGAAAAGGCTTTTGATAAAATACAACACAATTTTATGTTTAAGACTCTCAACAAAATGGGTATAGAAGGAAAATATTTCAACATGATAAAGGCCATATATGATAAACCATCAGCTAACATCATATTAAATGGCACTAAACTGAAGGCTTTCCCCCTTAAATCAGGAACAAGACAGGGTTGTCCACTCTCTCCACTCTTATTTAATGTGGTACTAGAGGTTCTAGCCAGAGCAATCAGACAAGACAAAGAAATAAAAGGCATCCATATCGGAAAAGAAGAAGTAAAGGTATCACTTTTTGCAGATGATATGATCCTATACATCGAAACCCCCAAAGAATCCACAAAAAGACTACTAGAAACAATAAGCCAATACAGTAAGGTCGCAGGATACAGAATTAACATACAGAAGTCAATAGCCTTTCTATATGCCAACAATGAAACAACTGAGAACGAACTCAAAAGAATAATCCCCTTCACAATTGCAACAAAAAAAATAAAATACTTAGGAATAAACATAACAAAGAATGTGAAGGGCTTATATAATGAAAACTATAAACCATTGTTAAGGGAAATCGAAAAAGATATAATGAGATGGAAGAATATACCTTGTTCTTGGCTAGGAAGAATAAATATAATCAAGATGGCTATTTTACCCAAAGCAATATACAAATTTAATGCAATTCCCATCAAACTTCCAATGACGTTTTTTAAAGAAATAGAGCAAAAAATCATCAGATTTATATGGAACTATAAAAAACTCCGAATAGCCAAAGCAATCCTAAAGAAAAAGAATGAAGCTGGGGGCATTACAATACCTGACTTCAAACTATATTATAGGGCCACGACAATCAAAACAGTATGGTATTGGCAGAAAAATAGACACTCAGACCAATGGAACAGAATAGAAAGTCCAGAAATAAAACCACATATATATAGTCAAATAATTTTTGATAAAGGGGCCAACAACACACAATGGAGAAAAGAAAGCCTCTTCAATAAATGGTGCTGGGAAAACTGGAAAGCCACATGCAAAAGAATGAAACTGGACTACAGTCTCTCCCCCTGTACAAAAATTAATTCAAAATGGATCAAAGATCTAAACATAAGACCTGAAACAATTAAGTACATAGAAGAAGACATAGGTACTCAACTCATGGACCTGGGTTTTAAAGAGCATTTTATGAATTTGACTCCACAGGCAAGAGAAGTGAAGGCAAAAATTAATGAATGGGACTACATCAGACTAAGAAGTTTTTGCTCAGCAAGAGAAACTGATAACAAAATAAACAGAAAGCCAACTAAATGGGAAATGATATTTTCAAACAACAGCTCAGATAAGGGCCTAATATCCAAAATTTACAAAGAACTCATAAAACTCAACAACAAACAAACAAACAATCCAATAAAAAAATGGGAAGAGGATATGAATAGACACTTCTCCCAGGAAGAAATACAAATGGCCAACAGATATATGAAAAGATGCTCATCTTCTTTAGCTATTAGAGAAATGCAAATCAAAACGGCAATGAGATACCACCTCACACCTGTTAGATTAGCTGTTATTAGCAAGACAGGTAATAGCAAATGTTGGAGAGGCTGTGGAGAAAAAGGAACCCTCATCCACTGTTGGTGGAAATGTAAAGTAGTACAACCATTATGGAAGAAAGTATGGTGGTTCCTCAAAAATCTGAAAATAGAACTACCTTATGACCCAGCAATCCCTCTACTGGGTATATATCCCAAAAACTCAGAAACATTGATACGTAAAGACACATGCAGCCCCATGTTTATTGCAGCATTGTTCACAGTGGCCAGGACATGGAAACAACCAAAAAGCCCATCAATAGATGACTGGATAAAGAAGATGTGGCACATATACACTATGGAATACTACTCAGCCATAAGAAATGATGACATTGGAACATTTACAGCAAAATGGTGGGATCTTGATAACATGATACAAAGCGAAATATGTAAATCAGAAAAAACCAGGAACTGTATTATTCCATACGTAGGTGGGACGTAATAGTGAAACTAAGAGACATTGATAAGAGTGTGGTGGTTACGGGGGGGAGGGGGGAATGGGAGAGGGAAAAGGGGTGGGGAGGGGCACAAAGAAAACAAGATAGAAGGTGACAGAGGACAATCTGACTTTGGGTGGTGGGTATGCAACATAATTGAACGACAAGATAACCTGGACTTGTTATCTTTGAACATATGTATCCTGATTTATTGATGTCACCCCATTAAAAAAAATAAAATTATAAAAATATATATATATATATATACTACCATCTATCCACCTTATAGTTGAAGGACAGTTGTTTTCAACTTGAAGAATTATGGATATACATCTGTAGATTTTATTGTACATGTTATTTAGCACATATCTGTAAGCATTTTTATTGTACAGGGTGAAGCAAAAATAGGCTTACTGTTGTATGTGAAACACAAAATTTATTCTGGTATTATTAAATTATTATTGTACTATTTTCCATCTGGACAATGGTAAACCTATCTTTTGTGCACCCTGTATATACACTCAGAAGAAAAATGCTAGGTCACAGGTTATATATATAATTAGCTTCAGTTGATGGTGCCATCCTCAGAATCATTCCCCAAGATAAAGATTTGAGTGCCAATAGTTTATTTAAGCAGTAATCCCAGAAAGCACTGGTAGTGGAAATGGAGACATAGGAAATGAAATAAAGCCTTTAAAGAGTGCATTATTAAACATCACTGTGAGCAACTGGAGTTTAATAGGACATATCTGAGTTAATCCAACTGAAAGGTGAAAAAACAAGGGTATTTATCTACCAAATCCCCATCTGTCATTGGTTGGGAGATGCAGTAGGGAACATTGATTTTCTGGTATTTCTAGCTACCCCAATCTGCAAGCCCAGTGTGCTCACAGCCAATATAAAGTTCTCAGGCAGAGAGTCAGGAGGCAAAGGCAATGGATAGCCTTCTGCGTGTAGAATCCTAAGAAGACACGAGCTGAGCTCAAGAAAAAGAAAGTAAAATCTCTATATGGCAAAAACAAAGAGAAAAATCAAAGCCAAAGCAGTAATCAGAAGTAAATACCACTGCCCAAATGAGTTTTAGATCAGATATGGTCTCTAAAGTCTAGGGGCTGGGGACAAAAGATACGAGCATGGGCGGTGTGAGGCTGGACATGAATACCTTGCACAGAGCATTTAGCCTGAAGCATTGCCTTGTTCATAAGACAGGTTCTAAAAAACTGTGTCAACTAGCTCAGAGAAATAAAAAGACCTGAAAAAAATTTCATTTTAAATTTATTATATAGTTTATATTCTGATTTGTATGTTATTGCCCCCAATAGCAACACAGCACCAAAACTATGATGTAGAAATCCAATGACTTAAAATGGGTATATATTGTTGTACCTGGGTTCTTAAGCCCAACATTATGTTTGCATGATTCATCCATGTTGTCTTTAGCAGTATTTTTCCAGGTCTTTAGCTGAAGAGGCTACAAGTTGTCCAGGAGATATGAAAATCCCAGGCCCATGCTACGTGTAGAAGTGGGGTCTGGATTAATATTATATCTACAGTACAGGAATATTAAGCCAAAAAATTAGCATCAGAAACTGGTCCAAGATCAGTGAAACTCTTTAGAACTCTGGAAGAAGTGAGCTTGAAATTACCCTAGAAATATTGAGCTGATTCCCGCTGCAGACAACACAGGCTCAATCCCACTATGGCATTCTGGGAGGTAACGCAGGACAAATCTTAGGGTTATCCCAGCCGAGGGGTTAGAGGTAGGGATATTCATCTAACTTTCATCAGTCACTAGAGGCTGTCTCTGGTAGATTTTTTAATTTTTTTCCAAGAGAGAGGCATGGAAATAGAGAGACAGACTCCTGCATGTGCCCTGACTGGGGTCCACCTGGCAACTCCAATCTGGGTTCATACTTGTAACTGAGCTAGTTTTAGCACCTGAGGTAGTGGCTCCACGGAGCCATCCTCAGTTCCTGAGGTTGATGTGCTTGAACCAGTTGGTTCATGGCTGCAGGAGGGGAAGAGAGAGAGAGAGAGAGAGAGAGAGAAGAGAAAAGGGAGGAGTCGAGAAGCAGATGGTCTTTTCTCCTGTGGTCCCTGACTGGGAAACAAACCCAGGACATCCACATGCAGGGCTGATGCTCTACCATTGAACCTAGTTAGGGCCTACAGTGGATTTTAACCCCCAGTTCTTTGGCCTGCCCCACATGCAGGCCAAACAAGTCATGACACCCAGAAGTCCTCAGACAGAGCCAATGGGTGTTGGCAGTTGAAAACTGTCAGGCTAATGTGCATCAGAGTGGTGAAGGCTGAGAAGACACGGGCTGGGCACCAGAAGTGTATTCTATGCTAGGAAATAGTTTACACCCCCATCAGCTGGGTAGAGTGTGCCATGTCCTTCCTTCTTTCATTTTAGATATTCAGTAGTTGTTTATATATCTATATTACTGAGCCATTTTGCTTTTCCCTGGTGATGACTAATAAGGTAGAGAACTGTTCCATGTACTAACCGTTGGATATCCATTATTGTGAAATAACAATCAAGTCACTTGCTTATTTTTCTACTGGACTGTTCTGTTGATTTGAAAGAATTATCGATATTTTCTGGGTCTTAGTCCCATTTAGACATACATATCACAAATACCTTTACCTACTTTGTGACTTATCTTTTCACTTTCTTAAAGGTGGTTTTTGTAAAATTGATTGTTTTGCTTTATGACAGGTGCATTCTGTGTTCTTTTCATAAAATATTTTAAAGTATTTGCATACTCAAAAGTCATGAAATATTTCCCATTCATATTTAGATCTGTAATCCACCTGGAGAAATTTTTATGCATGGTATGAGCAAAGGATCAAATTATACTTTTATTCTATTTAGGCATCCAACTGGCCCAGTACCATTTACTAAAAAGAATTTTTTCCTCCACTATACTCACCTATAGTTCAAGAAATTCTGGTTGGCAGTTATTTCCTTTCATCATTTACTGATATCTTTGCATTGCCTTCTGAATTTCATCTCTCTTAACGTTAGTAGTAAGTGTTATATTTGCACTTTTCAAGGCAATGTGTCATTTTTTTCCTCTAGTTTTTAAAAATATTATCTCGATCTTTGGTATTCAGCAATTGTACTATGATATGCTTAAGTGTAGTTTTCTTTGTATTTACCTTATATCGACACTGCAAACCTAGATGGTGTTATTTACATCTGCAGAGGATTTCTTTGTAGCTTCCGGTAGGCAGTTAGAGCAGGAGACAAGCACCTTAATCCAGACAGGGACAAAGTTGATTGAGCCTAGGTTTTATCCTTGATAAAGCGAGGCTATTTCCAGTTTGGTCATACTTGTAGATTATATATATAGCCTTCAAAGTCAGTGGAAAGCCTGGGTGTTTCCCGAAGCTTCTCTTCCCTGTCTAGACTTGAACTCCAATTTTTATCATCTTAGTCCTATAAAACTGCTAAAAACTCTCATTTTATCTTTCTCCAAGCAGCTACTTCCTATTTATCTTTTCACTCTCTCTACCATGGACACTTATGAGTCAGCAAATTCCTGAAGGGGAAAACGATGTAGAATGTTGAATTCACCTCGAGTTTCTCTTTTCTCCAGAATCTTGAACCTTAAGTCGTGGCTACCTTGGTGCCTTTCCAGTGACTTTCAAATCACTTTTGGGTTTTTTTTGTGTTTTCTTTTCTTATTTCTTATTATTATTATTATTATTATTACTATTATATATTTTCTGCATTTTATTCAGCTTTTCCACTTGTTCTTGGTGGAAGAATTAATCTCCTGCAAGCCAGTTCCTCATGGCTAGAAGCAAAAGTTTTAGTGTTATGTTATACAGCAAACTTATTAATAGATATTTTTACCAACATTCTCATGCAGTTTTAATATAATCACTGATGTTCATTATACCAACCTCATGATATTCTGATCCCAACGTGTCTTGTGAATCATCAGAGATTAAATAAAAATCAGGACAATTTTAGTGTATAATGTATTTAATGATGTTTAATTCATTTCACAGGTAATCTATAAATAGTATATATGAGAGTTTGCCTTCAAAATCTTCCTGTCAAAGTCTTCTCTCACCTGTTTTATGTGGCGCCACCCTGAAGCATCAGTTCTGCTCTGTGAGCATTTGAGCACACCCAAAGCTGCTTCTTCAGAAATGTCTGGGTCCTTCTCTCTGAGCTCCAGAACTTATATGCAGATGAAAGAAACTTTCCATCTGGCTAAATTTAATTTTATGCAAAAATATCATCTTTCCTAACAAGATGCTTAGAATCTAAAGTATATGATTCATCCAGTCTTGAGTTGTTTGCTTTAGAACTGTTGTCCAAAAGTTTTCTGAGATGACTGATATTCAGGGGAATGACCTAGGGACATCATGCCAGTGGCTTATTTCTAGCTGCATGCTAAAGTTACATTTGGTGGAATATATCTATGTATCTATATATCTATATATCTATATATATATAGAGAGAGAGAGACATATATATATAATGTGGACCCTTCCCCCAGGCTAACTCAATTAGAGCATCTTAGAATTTTCAGAAGCACTTGCAGTGATCCTAACAATTCACAGTTTTAGATAACTAGAAAACTACATATCTAAATTATATTATTTTGCCTTTAGAAGGCATATCTTCACATAACTATGATTTAAAGTTATGCTGTCACCTTTTATTAAAAGTGAACGTAGCCCTGGCCAGTTTGCTCAGTGGTAGAGCGTCAGCCTGGCGTGCAGAAGTCCCGGCTTCGATTCCTGGCCAGGGAATACAGGAGAAGTGCCCATCTGCTTCTCCACCCCTCCCCTTCTCCTTCCTCTCTGTCTCTCTCTTCCCCTCCCGCAGCCAAGGCTCCATTGGAGCAAAGATGGCCTCTGCCTCAGGCACTAGAATGGCTCTGGTCGCAACAGAGCAATGCCCCGGACGGGCAGAGCATCGCCCCCTGGTGGGCATGCTGGGTGGATCCCGGTCGGGCGCATGCGGAAGTCTGTCTGACTGCCTCCCATTTCCAGCTTCAGAAAAATACGAAAAAAAAAAAAAAAAGTGAACGTAAGAATACAAGAATAATCAATGGTTTTATACCATCTGTGAAGCCATTTTTGGCAGTATTGTTCATCATATGGTTCAACATTGCTTATACAAAGGACAGTTTACATTCACAAGGAGTCGCTCACATGGCTTCAGCTACCACCTGCACATCAGTGACTCTCAAATGCATGCCTTGGGCCTAGGTCTTTCTGCTGAGCCTATGCACAGCTTTACCTGGCTGTCACAGGCACTTCAAGACCAACATGCGCAAATCAAACTCATTGTTAATACTCCCACTCTCCTGGATCTGATGTTCCTTTTGATTCGGTGAATGACGTCTCCAATTACCTATGACAGAATCATCCTCAGCACCTTTCACACTCTCACCCCCACAACCCATTGGGTTTCTAAGATTTGCTTCTTTGTTATTCCTCAATTCACCTTTTTCTCTTCCCACTTCTGTTTCCTGAGGTGAGGCTCATCTCTTCTCACTTGGATTCCTGCAAAAAACTTCTAACTGGAATTTTATGGTTTTATTCTCTTTAATCCATTTCCATGCTATTCTCAAAACAGCTTAGTAAAACAGAAACCCAAATTATTCACTTTTCTGTGACCTTCCAATGGCTCCTTCAGTTTCTTTTTTGGCTAAGAGCTAAACATTTGGATTACATAAGAAGCTTCTATAATCTGTTTCTTATCTATCTCCTCATGCTCATCTCATACTTTACTTTTTCCATGAATAAGCCTCAGTTTCATATCCATACCCTCTCACTTGGACTTTTCTGGTTGGTGTGTTCTTCCCTCCATTTTTTTGCCTGGAACATCCAACTGGTCATTCATAATTCAACTTAGGAATCACATGTTCCTGAAAAACTTTCATGACTCCTCCAAGATGGCCTATGATGTCCTCCTAGTCCATATTTCCAAAACACTAGTTACTTGCCTTATCATACTATGTTAATATTGTTTGTTTATATAATCTATAAATTCCTTCTAAGTAGGGAACTTGGTCTTGTTATTTTCATTCACACTGCCCCACAAAGTAACAGACATGGTGCAGGCTCACAGAAAATGTTTGAATGAATAAAATTTTTACTGCACTTTGTGTCAATTAAAAAGAACTCTCTCTCTCTCTCTCAAAAAAAAAGAGTCTTTCTCTATTTCATTGCCAGAAAGTTTAGCTTCTAGTTTTGTTTTAATTTCAGTATTTGGTCTTAAACTAAGGTTTCTAAACATACATCTCATTTTTACCCCCTACCATTTTCATCAAGGAATTCCTGTTCCATAACCCCAATGTAACTCACCTGGAGTCTGCTATTTTACTTATATATTACCCTGGGTCAGTTGGAAGCAGTGTAGAATGAGGTTGGCAATCAAGCAGGCCTTGGATTCAGGTTCTGGCCTATACTATTTACTAGATATGTAATGCACATTTCTAAACCTCAGTTTCCTCATTTGCAGAGAGGAGATAACAATAGTACCTGCTGTACTGGCAGATAAAGGTTGCAGTGTTATGACTAAATAAGATAATGCACAATACTTCACTCAATGCCATAATAAAAGTTAAGTAAATTCAACAATTATCATTATTGTTATTAACATTGTTAGCACATTAACAGGAGAGAAGCTACCATAGGCAGACATAGTTAACCTTTATTGCTCTATTTTAAAGGTAGCAAAATGTCTGTCACACTGGCAATTGCTCACTAAGTAGATATTATTAATCCTTAAAGGCTCCAGATAGCTTACCTTTGGTTGTATTATTATACAACCACAGTGTTTTCTTTTTCTCATCTCTTGTTTTCAGTTTTCCTGCCTTATTATTGATAATTCCCAGTATTAGACTGTTTTTCAGTATAATGATCATAATCATCAATTATTATCAATAATCATTCTCCTTTTATCATCACACCACCATCACTACTATTGACACCCATCAGATACAAGTTCTTATGCTTCCCTTTCTCCAGACCTGCTCCTTTTTTAATCTGCAAACTAACAAGTTCTGCAGCCCTCTATGTTAAACCCTACAGGGAGAGTTGGGGCCTAGATGACATGATGCTAGGTGTTCCAGGCAGGACAGTGTGGTAGAGAACGGTGATCTCATATATGAAATGGGAAGACTGTAGTGAGAGGCTGATCAGAAGTGGCACAATGAGCCCTGGCCGGTTGGCTCAGTGGTAGAATGTCGGCCTGGCGTGCATAAGTTCCAGGTTCGATTCCCGGCCAGGGCACACAGGAGAAGCACCCATCTGCTTCTCCACCCCTCCTCCTCTCCTTCCTCTCTATCTCTCTCTTCCCCTCCCGCAGCCGAGGCTGCATTGGAGCAAAGATGGCCCGGACGCTGGGGATGGCTCCTTGGCCTCTGCCCCAGGGGCTAGAGTGGCTCTGGTCGGGGCAGAGCGACGCCCCGGAGGGGCAGAGCATCGCCCCCTGGTGGGCAGAGCGTCGCCCCCTGGTGGGCGTGCCGGGTGGATCCCGGTCGGGCGCATGCGGGAGTCTATCTGACTGTCTCTCCCCGTTTCCAGCTTCAGAAAAATGCAAAAAAAAAAAAAAAAAAACCCAAAAAAAGTGGCACAATGAAAGCCAGGGGGTTCAGCTAGGTGCTATGGCTACCTGGATGTCAGAACTGAGCACAGAATAAAAGCAATAAGAATGAATCAAGGAAAGTAAGAGACTGGGAGCTGATTGTTCCCTTTTCTATATACTTGGCTTCCTCAGTCCCTCTAAAATGCTCCAATTTGTTGGATTGGTTGGCTTGAAAAAACACCTCAGTACTTTCCAAGAGGCAGAATTTCTTTAACCAAAGCCCCAAATTTTTTATTCCACAGATAAAGGGTTTAATATGCAGAAATATATGACTCTGGTGTGACTGAGGTTGTCAAAATGTAAGTAACTTGATATTTGTCCCTGTTTGAATAGAAAGAGTCTATACAGTAAAAAGACTCAGAAGACCAAAATTATCAGAGGAAGAAATGTGTTTAGGAGAAATACCATTGAGGGAGAAAAGGGAATAAAAGAGGCAGAAACTGAATGTTAAACTCTTATTTATTTTAATGAACTGAACTGTGCCAGAAGTCACAACAAAGATTTTCAAGTCAGCTACAAGAACTGTCCCTGGCAGATCATGAAAACCTAAGTGTCTGGCTAGCAGCGTCTGGGAACAGCCAGAACAGGTTTATATAGTGTGAGCAGAAGAAGGCCCAGGAGATGGGGATAGGGAAGCAGGAGGCAAAGCATAATGGAAATTAAGTAGAGAGAGAAATCGAGTCAAAATTCCTTTTGGCCTCAAAAAAAGTGAAGGGAAAAGAATAACTTAATTTGTTCAACCTTATCGCCCTCAGGTGCAATTTCTTGTCTGAGTTGCCAAACTACAATCCAATCATTCCCAAGCAGTGCTCACAAAGGGAAAAATTTTAATGTGAAAAGGAAAAGGTGGTCAGACCTTAAACTTTTTTTCTTTTTATATTTCTATTAACTTGACAGTTATCATTGATATCTAATAGGCTTAAATCTATAGACCAGGTTTTATTTCACCAACTTTAAACACAGTGCCAAAAATTCTTCTACAATTCCCTTTAGCACACCACCTATTTTTGATGTGAAGCTGATTTTTTTTAAAAAAATGAATAATAACCAGAAAAATGATCTAAGCTTGTTTTTTCTATAACAGTAACATTACTACAGTACATTTTAACATATTAATCAGGAGCCGGGATCTGATTATTAAGTATTTTCCAGAAGCACCCCAAAGCACTTATGATCTTATTTTTCAAAACTTTGTTTTACTCTATTGAGGTTTTCTTTAATATTTTAAATAAATTAAAAATTATATACATAACTTTTTATTGATGATTTATAAGTTTGGTTAGGAGATAATTTTCATGTAGTCTTAACTATAAATTTCATTTTGCTGGAAGGAAATATACTGAGTCTCCGTATATTGGTCTTATATGTTCCAGAGATTAGACTAGATGATTACTTATGCTGTCTGGTGCTTTAAGGATGTATAACTTTGTATGAGATTTAAAAAAATCTTAAACAAATGTAATTCTTTTCTCAAGGGAATATAATTTTTAATTGACATATTATGATGACTTCCTTATATGTAGTTATTTATAATGTTCACAATTCTAGAGGGGAAACTGATAATAAGAATAATAGAAAAATATTCAAATGCATGATAAATGTATAATGCCCTTTGTAAAGATTTTTATAAGTGACAAATAGGTCATAAACAAAAATTATTGCATATTATAAGAAGCTCTATAAAGGAAAATACATAAACCATCTTAATGACAATATTTCCAATGACTCTCAGACATTTGAACATAGTTCATTCAATTTTATTATGTGCCTTGCAGGGGTCTCAATAGTATAAATACTACAGAAAGTATAAAATATGTTCTCTTTCCTCATATTATTATGTCAGAGAAACAAGGTTAACACATAAGAAATAATCTGAAAAACATGTAACATTGAATTCCTATGCTATTGGGTCTAGTTTTCTACATAAGATTTGATGGTTTTCAGAGAAAGGTTAAAAGAAAAAAAATATTATAATTCTCTGTTAAGAAAATTCAGAAACCCTTAGAATTCTCACAGTAGACCTCAAGTCCTGTGTTCCACGGGCATGAATGCCAGGTTGTTGTCTGAATTAATTCTGAATCTCAACTCTATGTCCTTTTAAATGTTATAGTGACAAACATAAAATAAAGAACAACAATGATAATCAAAATTAAGAAATTTCCTTAGAAATTGCTACTCTGGATAGAATGTTGATTAGCAAAGAGGTTCTATTCATTAAGCTAAATTTAGCTCCATTGTAACAGATGCACAATTACAGTGGTTTTAATAAAATAGAAGTCTGTTTCACTCTAAATAAAAAGTACAAAGGTTTGAAGACATATAAATCAGTTCCATAAGATTTTTCAGGAACCCAAGTTATTTCTAGTTTTTCAGTCTATCACCACCTTGGGCACCCTATGATCCCAGCAGTCATGAGTCAAGTCTATTTTCAAGGGGTTTGAGAAACAAATCCCATGTATAGATGGAACTGACAAAAAAAATTTATAGCCATTTTCACTTACCACAAATATAAAGAAGACAAAAATACTGGAATGAGATAAGTCTGGCAAATATTTTTCATGACAACCAAAAGGACTTTTTAAAGTTGTATTTGGAGCAAGTAGATAAAGTAAGACATTGTTTCACTGATTAGGATGAATGGCATGAAAAATCTTGAAGGACAGAAAGAAAGCAAAATGTTTCAACATCTATTTTGCTCTTTCTTCTCTATCAAGAAGAAATGCCAATCAGATGGGAAAGGGCAAAATTAACATTGATATTAGGGAATTTCAGCTGATGATAAGCAGATACAAAGAAATGAATGATATTTACCTCTGCCTTGAATGACTCAACTTTCAAGGTTTATAAACAAACAACCTTAATGGAGCACATACTGTGCGTTTGGTACATTCACAGACCCTGAACATTTATTAAAAAGAGAAAGACTAAGTGCATATTCTCTGACATCAAGGATTTTATACATTACCAAACATTGAGATAACATGTCAATTCAATTAGCTGTTAGGGATATTTGATATCTGAGGGATCACAAATAATGGAAACCAACTTGAGCTAAATTTCTTGAAGATCAAATTGGTTTAGACAGAAACAGAAATGATAGAGCCCACCTGATCAAGCGGTGGCATAGTGGATACAACTTCAGACTGGGATGTGGAGGACCCAGATTCAAAACCTAGCTTGAGCATGGGCTCGTCCTGCTTGAGTGCAGGGTCCCTGGCTTGAGCAAGGGGTCACCCACTCTCTGCAGCCCCCCTCCCCCTGCCTACCCGTCAAGGCACATATGAGAAAGCAATCAATGAACAAGCAATCAATGAACAACTAAGATGCCGCAACGAAGAATTGATGCTTCTCATCTCTTTCCCTTCCTGTCTGTTTGTATCTGTCCCTCCTCTTTGACTCTCTCTGTCTCTATAAAAACAAAAAAACAAAAAACAAACCAAACAAATAAAAAGAAATCATAGGACTCATTAAAGAGGATGAAATTTAATAGGAATAAACAAACTTCAAAAACACAAGTACAGCCTGACTAGGCGGTGGAGCAGTGGGTAGAGCGATGGACTGGGATGTGGAAGACCCAGGTTTGAGACCCTGAGGTTGCCAGCATGAGCACGGGCTCATCTGGTTTGAGCAATGCTCACCAGCTTGAGCCCAAGGTCGCTGGCTTGAGCGAGGGGTCACTCGCTCTGCTGTAGCCCCCCGGTCAAGGCACATATAAGAAATCAGTCAATGAACCACTAAGGAACCACAATGAAGAATTGATGTTTCTCATCTCTCTCCCTTCCTGTCTGTCCGTCCTTATCTGTCCCTCTCTCTGACTCTCTCTGTCTCTGCCACAAAAACAAACAAATAAAAAACAAACAAAAAAAACACACACAAGTACAGGATACAAGAGAAATTACTAAATAAGTACATGTGTGACAAAAGGTAAAGGGTTTTAGTTTATTTTGAGTATAATGTGATTCATGATATGATAAGATTGCAAAAAAGAAAAGAAAAAAAAGGCAGTGAAATTCTAAATTATCTTTGCATGTAACTAGAGTCTAGAGCAGGGGTCTCAAACTCGCGGCCCGCAGACTAATCCACGAAGTTCAAAATATTTTGGATAAAATTAAGTAAGCCTAGGGGCCTACTTGTATTTTTCATTTCTCTAGCATCCTAGCTAGATATTAGCTTAGTTAACAGCAGTTGTGATGTAAACTACAGTTTCTGGTCATTTTGTGACACTGAGTAAACTGCATGTACGATTGTGCTTGTTGTACTGATTTTATTTTTTTGTTTTCAACTGCAGTGAGAAAAGTGTTGCGTAACAGTTGCCTTTTGTAGACCTAGTGCGGCCCGCCTAAGGGCTGTGATCTTGCTCTGCGGCCCACATGCTGAGTTGAGTTTGAGAACCCTGGTCTAGAGTATGTAAGAAGACAATCCTGCTCTGTTTGGATATAATCAGAAAAGACTATGTAGCATTGTGTTCAATGTCAAGTTTTCATTTTAAGTCGCTTGCCAATCACCAGGTGGGATACCTAGAGGAATGCTAGAGAAAGAGGATGAAGAATCTGGAAAAAGAGCCCATGAGGAGAGGACCATTTTTTAGACTGGAAGCAAGAAAACTTGCTTTTTTTTGTCTTTCTTTTCTTTTTCTTTTTTTTAGATGAAGAAAGCTATTTGAGCTTTTTTTTTTTTGGAATGATCCTGGTAGTCAAAATCTAAACTCCTCAAGGTTCATAGGCATGACTTCTTATGCAGTGAAGGGTTAGGTTCATGCGCCTTTGTTGACTGGTCAGTTATTAAGGAAGCAGTTAATTTTTACCTTCTGGCTAGGTATTTCTTTTTTGTTTAATTGAATTTATTGGGGTGACACTTGTTAACATAATTATACAGGTTTCAGTTGCCCAATTCTACAACACATCTCTGTACATCACATTGTGTATTCACCACCCCCAAGTCAAGGCTTTGCCCATCACCATTTATACCCCCATACCCTTTTCCACACCCACTTCACAATTACCACTTAGATCAGCCATGCAAATTATTTTCAAAGCTTTAAAGATTTTTATGTATCTCCGACTCAAAATAGGATAACTTTCTAATCTTTAAAACTATTTGATGAACAAATGTATATATTTATTTAGAGATTCTATAAGTTTTATAAAGACTCGGGATTTAAAGTGTTCTGTAGCCCTGGCCAGTGGCACAGTGGATAGAGCATCATCCCTGAGCACTGAGATTGCTGGTTTGATCCCGGGGTGGTCAGCTTGACACCTAAGATTGCAGGTTTGAGCCCTGGTCAAGGCACATATGAGAAACAAACAATGGTACCATTAAGTGAAACAACAAGTTGATGCTTCTCCTTCTCTCCCTCCTGCCCCTTCTCAAAAATAAATAAATAAATAGATAGATAGATAGATAAAATGTTCCTTAGGTTTACCAGCAATAATTGAATTTGATGAAATGTAAGATTAAAACATAAAAACAAATACAAATATATATTGTAAAAATAGAAGTACAATACCTAAATTTTTAAAAATATACTTGATAAGATAAACACTATAGAATAGACATTTCCTAAAATAAGATCAGTGAAACTAAAAACATTATTAGAAACTATTCAACCTAAAACACACATAAAAAATAAATTAATAAATGACTTGTAGAACAGTATCAAGAAGTTAAATATCCATGTAATCAGAATTTTCAAAAAAGAAATGAGAATATAGGGGTAAAGTACTATTTTAAGCAATAATGGCTGAAAATTTTCCAAATGTCTTGAAAACAGTAAATCCAAAATTAAAATAACAACAAACCTGAAGCAATCACATCATAATCAAATTGCTAGACATCAATGCCAGGGAGAGTCTTAAATTCCCACAAAGGAAAAAGATATGTACAGAGGAACAAAGTTAAGAAAGAAAACAGATGTCTTGTCAAGAGCTAATTAAATTAGGAGAAAATGGAGCAACATCTTTGAAGTACTGAAAAAAAAAACCTGTCAAACGAGAATTTTATATCATAGTAAATATCTTTCAAAAGTGAAGGCGAAATAAGACTTTTTCAGACAAAATCTGAGATAATTTATTAGAACCAAATGTTCATTACAAAAAATGATAAAAGAAGTTCTTGGGCAGAAGGAAAATCTAGATACTAGATTATTGACACAGAAAAATGATAACTATATGGGTAAATTTAAGAGACTTTTTCCATATATATAGTTCTTCAACAGACAATTATTTAAAGTAAAAAGAATAACAATGTATTTTCAAGTTTATAATATATGTAAAAGTAAAATATGATAGCTGAAGCATAAAGGATGAGAGGGGGACATGAAAGTAGCCTTGTACCTTCTTACACTACATGTACTGTAACATCATTTTAATATATTGTGAAGAGTTAAAGATTTATATTGTAGAACCTGAATTAACAATTAAAAAATTAAATTTTTGCCTGACCAGGCAGTGGCGCAGTAGATAGAGCGTAGGACTGGGATGCAAAAGGACCCAGGTTCGAGACCCCAAGGTTGCCAGCTTGAGCGTGGGCTCATCTGGCTTGAGCAAAAAACTCACAAGCATGGACCCAAGGTCACTGGCTTGAGCAAAGGGTTACTCGGTCTGCTGAAGGCCCGCAGTCAAGCCACATATGAGAAAGCAATCAATGAACAACTAAGGTGTCGCAATGAAAACCTGATGATTGATGCTTCTCATCTCTCTCCGTTCCTGTCTGTCTGTCCCTATCTATCCCTCTCTCTGACTCTTTCTCTGTCCCTGTAAAAAAAAAAATTAAATTTTTACAAGAAATCAACTGAAAATATAGAATCAATCATAAAGGATAGAAAAGACATACAATAAGGACACTAATCAAAGGAAAATAGGAGTGGTTATATTAATATCATATAAATTAAATTTAAAAAATAATATAACAGATAAAGACATTTTATAATGATAAAAGTGCCAATTTATCAAAAGAGAATAATTATCCTGTGTATGTACCTGATAACAAGGCTTCAAAATACATGAGCCAAAACTTATAGAACAAAAAAGAAAAGTAGAAAAAATCTTCAAATAAGCTTGAACATTTCAACATTTTTTCCCTTAATAATTGGTAGAACAGAGAGAAAATCATTTGAAAATAAAGACTTACCAATATTATCAACTAATATGATCTATCAATTGATTTTTAAATGCTAAAACAACTTTGCATTCCTTGGATCAACTCCACTTTCTCATGATATATTATCCTCTTTACATACTTCTGGATTTGATTTGCTAATATTTTCATAAGGGTATCTATTCAACATAACAACAGAAAGATCCATAATATTTTCAAGTGTTTATGGAATTGTCACCAAGATAAAACATTCTGGGGATAAAACAAGTCTCAATAAACTTAAAAGTATTGCAGTCCTAATGGTCAGTAGTCCTGACCATAATATGATTAAACTAGAAATCAATAATAGAAAATATGTTAAAAACACCCTAAATATATGGAACACAATTCTATTATAACTAGCCCTTAGGTCAAAGAAAACATCACAAGGGAAATTAAGAAATATGTTTTAACTAACTGAAAATAAAAAATGCAACATCAAAATGTGTGGAATGTAGCTAAAACAGTGCTTAGAAAATTTTTTTATAGCTTTAAATATTTATATTAGAAAAGAAGAAAGACCAAAGTGATTGAAATAAATTTCCACATAAATTAGAATATAAAGAGTGAATTAAATTCAGAGTAAACAGAAGAAAGGAAATAATAAAGATAAGAGAAAAAATATCAGTGAAATAGAAAACTGAAAAGTAATGTAGAAAAAAAACAGTGAAACCAAAAGATGGGCCTTTGAAGAGATAAATAAAATTGCTAACCTCTGAGGGACCATTCACTAAAGATTATGCAAACATTAAGAGAACAATGAGAAAACGTTATTTTAAAAAATCTTGTGTTCGTAAATTCAAAATCTTAGATGAAATGAACAAATTCCTTAAAAGACACCAACTACTTAAGTTCATCTAAAAAGATCTATTGAACTTGAATATCTGTATCTATTTAAATAACTTGAATTTGGAATTAAAAGCCTTCCTACAAAACAAATAAACAAAATTCTGGCTAAGGTGGTTTCACAGATCAGTTGCTTGGAAAATAGACTAGTGGTTTTAGAAACCAGGGGAGATTGTAGGGAACCCACTGCAAAGAAGCACTAGAGAAATTTGGAGATTATAAAAATAGCCTGTCAAAAATATATGAATGGTACTATATCAAACTAAAAAGTTTCTGCACAGCAAGAGAACCTGACAACTAAACAAAAAGGCAGCCAACCAAATGGGAGATATTTACAAACAACACCTCTGATAAGGAGTTAATATCCCAAATATATAAAGAACTTGGCTCAATGGTAGAGCGTTGGCCCAGCGATGGATGTCCTGGGTTAAATTTCCAATCAAGGCACACAGGAGATGCAACCATCTACTTCTCTACCTCTCCCCCTTCCTTTTCAATTGCTCTCTTTCTCTCTTTCCCTCCTGCAACCATGGTTCAATTTGTTCCAATGAGTAGGCCTTGGGCGCTGAGGATGGCTCTGTGATCCTCACCTTGGGCACTAAAAAATGACTTGGTTTCTGAGCAACAGAACAATGGCCCCAGATGAGCAGAGTATCAACCCCTAGTGGGCTTGTCAGGTGGATCCCCATTGGGCACATGCAAAAGTTTGTCTGTCTGCCTCCTCTCTTTTCACTAAAAACAAACAAACAAACAACTCACAGAGCTCAGCAACAGACAAGCAAACAATCTAATTAAAACATGGGGAGAGGATCTGAACAGACACTTCTCTCAAGAAGACATAAAAATGGACAACAGATAGATGAAAAAGTGCTATCTTCACTGGCTATTAGAAAAATGCAAATCAAAACTATAATGAGAGAGATGACATCAGAGTAATGGCAGTGTGAGAGATACTTCTGATTTCTCCCCTTAAAATTTCAAATTAAACAAATATAATGCAGCAAAGGAACCCCAGCTGGGCTCTCAAGCATGCCTGAAAGTTCTGGGGATCAGACAGACTAAAAGTGGAAAGGGTTGAAAAGGGGGGCAGAAGATAAAATGCACTCATGGTCTACTACTGAAAGAAACTGAAGTGACTTTTTTATTTTTATTTTTATTTTTTTTCTGGGACTATAAGGAGGAGGCAAGCCTTGAGTGACTGGACTTAGTCTGCCAGGATTACAGAGAGAAAATCTTGGAGTGACTGTATCTCCTTCTGTGGGGAGGAGAGGAAAGATTGAGGGGCAGGATGGTGATACTAAACCAAAATGGTGAGGGAATGAGGGGTCACAGCCAGTGTTTTTATGGTCTGCCTGCAGCCTGTAATATGTGTAGAGACAGAAAAGACCAAAGTGTTACCCCCACAGCCTCCAAGAACCCTCCTTTTTCACTTCGTGAAGTATAAAGAATGTCAGAGACAATCACCAGCTAACTCTCCAGAGCCACTCTCTCCCTTGAATAACAAATGTGCTCTGTGTCTGGTCCCCTACTTTGTTGAGATGTGGGGATTTGCACTCTGAGGCCTGAGATCCTCATTGCTAAAGTCATAAAGTCATTAAGCTGTAAAATCCTCAAACATGCCCCAACCAACAATGCAACTACAGCCCCTCCTGCATTATTATAAGAGCAACATCTCAGCATAGGTCAGCACAGGAATTTCACATAGCTGAAATTTGTAATAAAGTGACATCTACTGGAAGAAAAGAGTAACCTCTCAAAATGGAAACTTTTCTCCTTTTCTCTTTTATACCGTTTTCCTCTTTTTCTGTTTTCTCATTTTATCACTTTTTTTTGAATTTAATTTTACTTAATTTTTATATATTTTTTATTTTTTGTGGATGTTTTGTTGGCTTTCTAGTTTATTTTTTGTTTTCACTCTTAGTTTTCTGTGGTGTTTTCTTTTTTACTTGTCATTATTTTTTAAATTTATATTTTTAAATTTTTATGTTTTATAGCTTCTTTTTGTTAGAGTTCTTAACAATACTACTCTCAAATGTCATCAAGGAAGAAGAAATCAAATATCATGGTTACACAAGACAGATATAGTTCAGAAAGAAAATAAAAAATCACCAAGAAAAAACCTCGATCACATGGAAACCTTGAAGTTAAATTTGAAATTGAAATCCTGAAAATATTAAACAAGATCTGAGTAAACACCAGTAGGAAACATAATGAGCTCAGAAAACAAAATGAATACCTCACAAAGAATACTGAAACTTTAAAAACAGAGATGAAGAACTCAATACATGAATTGAAAACTGAGGTAGTAACTTTGGATAATAAAACCAGCCAGAAAGAGGAAAGAATCAATGACACTGAAGACAAGTAACAAGAGATGCAGCTAGTGTAAAGAACTTAAACAGGGGTAGTCAAACTTTTTATAAAAACTGCCCACTTTTGGAGTGCTGGTCATCCTAGTTCCTACCGCCCACTAGTGGGCACTTCAGCTTTCATGATGGGGGGTAACAGAGCAACCAAATGGCACTGCAATTGGCCCACCATGAAAGCTGGAATGCCCACTAGTGGGCGGTAGGAACTAGGATGACCAGCACTCCAAAAGTGGGCAGTTTTTATAAAAAGTTTGACTACCCTTAACTTAACATATAAAGGAAAGTTCATTCAAACCATCAGACTTCTCAGCAGAAACTCCTCTACTGAAAGAGAGGAATTAACAGTCAAGAATACTCTATCCATCAAAGTTATTTCAAATACAAAAGAGAAATAAAAGATTTTTCAGAAATACAGAAGTTGAGGGAATTTACCACCAGAAAACCTCCACTACAAGAAATACTCAATGAAATTATTGGACCAGATACAAAGACCAAAAAAAAAAAAAACTACAAGTAAAAGCTCCAACAAGATCACAATAAAAATGAAGATAATCTGTGACAACAATAACATAAAAGGGAACAAGATAAAGATCTTCAGTAGCAAAGGAAGATAGAGTATAGGAACACTCATAAGACAAAGGACTCATACATATGAACATTTTTCTCTTAATAACTTAATGGTGACCACCTGTGAAAAAACCACTACTGAAACACTCAGCTTAAAATAAAGAAGAAACAGAAGAAAGAAATAAGGAATACCACCAAACAAAAACAACGACAGAAATAAAAAAGAGAAAAACCAAATGAGACACAGAGCTACCAGAAAACAAAACATAAAATGGCTATAGTAAATCCTCAAATGTCAATAATTACCCTAAATATTAATGGGCTGAACTCACCAATAAAGGGGCACAGAGTGGCAGATTGGATCAAAAGGCAAAATCCAACCATATGCTGCCTTCAAGAGACATATCTAAGGTGCAAGGACAAAAGTAGACTCAAAGTGAAAGGCTGGAAATATTATTTGCTTCTCCAAGCAAATATTTTAAAAGGAAGGTAGATGTAGCCATATTTATCTTACAATGCTGACTTCAAGATAACAAAGGTACAGAAACAAAGATGAACATTTCATAATGGTAAAGGGGGCACTGTATCAAGAAGACACATCACTTTTTAATATATATATGTACCAAACCAGAGAGTACCAAAATATACAGGACATCTAATAATTGATCTAAAAATAGAAACAGACAAAAACACAATCATACTTGGAGATCTCAACACAAGATTAAAAAGTTTAGATAGATCATCCAAACAGAAAATCAATAAAGAAATATCAGCCTAAAAGACACACTAGATCACATGGACATACTAGACATTTTTAGGACATCTCATCCCAGAATATCAGACTATGCATTCTTTTTCAGTGTGCATGAAACATTGTCAAAAAAAAATCATATGTTGGGCCACAAAACTAACAGTGACAAATTCAAGAAGATTGAAAATATACCAGGCATAGTCTCTGACCATAAGGTTTTGGAATTAAAATTCAACTGCAAAAAGGAAGTAAAGGAAACCACAAAATTGTAGAAATTAAATTACCATACTTTGAAAAAATACCTGGGTCAGAGAAGAAATAAAAACAGAGATCAAACAATATATACAGGAAAACAATAATAACGACACAACACAACATATCAAAATTTCTGGGGTGCAATGAAAGTAGTAATAAGAGGGAAGATTATAACATTACAGGCTTATGTCAGGAAACAAGAGAGATCTCAAGTAAACAACCTAACATCACATTTTAAGGAACAAGGAATAGAAGAACAAAGGCAAACCAAAGTCAACAGAAGAAAGGAAATAGTAAAAATTGAAGTAGAACTAAATGAAATGGAGAACAAAAAAATATAGAAAAATTAATACAGCAAAGAGCAGGCTCTTTTAAAAGATCAATGAAATTGACAAATTCCTGGCTAGACTCAGAAAGATAAAAGAGAAAGAACTCATATAAACAAAATTTGAAATAAAAGAGGAGAAATCATCACAGACATCATAGATATACAAAGGATCATAGTAGGATATTATGAAAGACTATATGCTACCAAATTCAACAACCTAGAAATGAGTGAATTCCTGAAACTATACAATCTTCCTAGACTGAGTCACAAAGAAGTAGAAAACTTAAATAGAGACATAAACAGGGAGGAAATAAAAAGTTATTAAAAACCTCCCCAAAAATAAAAGTCTAGGACCTGATGGCTACCTTAGTAAATTCTACCAAACATTTAAAGAAGATTTGGTACCTATCCTTCTCAAAGTCTTTTAAAAAACAGTAGAAGAAGCAATACTCCATAATACATTTTGTGAGGCCAATATAACCCTCATACCAAAACCTGGCAAGGAAAACAAATACAAAAGAAACTACAGACCAATACTTCTAATGAATACAGATGCAAAAATCCTAAACAAAGTACAAGCAAATTGAGTACAACAACACATTAAAAAATAATACATCACAATCAAGTGAGATTCATTCCAGGAGCACATGATGGTTCAATATATGTAAATCGATCTAGTGCTCACTTCGGCAGCACATATACTAAAATTGGAACGATATGTAAATCGATCTATGTAAAATACCACAGCAACAAAACAAAGAACAAAAACCATGTGATCCTATCAATAGATTTAGAAAAGGCATTCAATAAGGTACAACATCCCTTTATGTTTAAAACACTTAATAAAATGGGTATATAAGGAAAGTTCCTCGACATAATAAAGGCCATATATGACAAACCATCAGATAATATTATACTAAATGGTGAAAAATTTAGACTTTTCCTCTAATATCAGGAACAAGACAAAGCTGCTCACTCTCTCCACTCTTATTCAACATAGTTTTGAAAGTTTAGGCAGAGCGATCAGGCAAGAGAAAGGAATAAAAGGCATCCATATCAGGAAAGAACAAGTAAAGCTGTCACTTTTTACAGAAGACATGATCCTGTATACAGAAAACCCCAAAGACTCCACCAAAACATTATTAGAAACAATGAACCAGTACAGTAAAGTCTCAGGATACAAAATCAATATACCAAAGTCTATTGCTTTACTATATGCCAATGATGAATATAAAAAATTGAACTAAAAAAAATTTCTTTTAAAATTGCAAAATATATACTAAGCCTGACCAGGTGGTGGCACAGTGGATAGAGTATCAGACTGGGATGCAGAGGATCCAGGTTTGAAACCTCGAGGTTGCCAGCTTGAGCATGGCCTCATCTCATTTAAGCAAGGCTGACCAGCTTGAGTCCAAGGTCACTGACTTGAACGAGGGTCACTAGGTCTGCTGTAGCCCCACCGCCACCCCCAGTCAAGGCACATATGAGAAAGCAATCAATGAACAACTAAGGTGCTGCAAAGGAGAATTGATGCTTCTTATCTCTTACCCTTCCTGTCTGTCTGTCCCTATCTGTCCCTCTCTCTGTCTCTCTCTGTCTCTGTCACACAAAAAAAAAAAATTGCAAAAAAAAAAATACTTAGGAATAAACTTAACAAGGAATGTGAAGGACCTATATACTGAAAACTACAAGACTTTATTAAAAAAGACAGAACAAAATGGAAAACTATTCCATGTTCATGGATTGGTAGAATCAAGATAGTTAAAATGGCCATATTACTTAAAGCAATCCACAAATTTAATGCCATTTCCATCATACTTCTTATGTCTTTTTTTTTTTTTTTTTTAGAAATAGAACAAAATATTATCAGGACTGTATGGAACCATAAAAACCTCAAATAGCCAAAGTAATCTTGAGAAAAAAGAATGAATCTGGTGGTATCACACTACCTGACTTCAAATTATGCTAAAGAGCCACAATCATTAAACAGAATAATGTTGGCAGAAAAACAGACAAGCAGACCAATGAAACAGAATTGAGAGCCCTGAAATAAAACCACGTATATATATATACACAAATCATCTCTGACAAAGGAGCCAAAAACACACAATGGAGAAAAGAAAGCCTCTCCACTAAATGGTGCTGGGAAAATTGGAAAGCCACATGCAAAAAAATGAAACTTGTCTAAAGTTTGTCCCTCTGCACAAAAATTAATTCAAAATGAATCAAAGACCTAAATATAAGATCTAAAACAATAAATTACAGAGAAGAAAACATAGGTACTAAACTCAGGGACCTTGGCCATAGAAAACAATTTATGAATTTGACTCCAAAGTCAAGAGAAGTAAAGGTAAATGAATGGGACTATATCAAACTAAAAAGTTTCTGCACAAGAAACAAAACAAAACAAAACAAAAACAAATAGGCAGCCATCAAAATGGAAGATGATATTTGCAAACAACAGCTCTGATAATGGTTAATATCTAAAATATATAAAAAAAAACTCACAAAGCTCAGCAACAGACAAGCAAACGATCTAATTAAAAAATGGGAAGAGGACATGAACACATACTTCTTCCAAGAAGACATATAAATGGCCAACAGATATATGAAAAGATGCCCATCTTCACTAGCTATTAGAAATGCAAATAAAACTACAATGAGATATCACTTCACACCTGTTAGATTAGCAATTATCAACAAGACAGGTAATAACAAGTGGAGAGACTGTGGAGAAAAAGGAACATTCATGCTCTCCTGGTGGGAATGTAAACTGGTACAGCCATCATAGAAGAAAATGTGGTAGTTCCCCTCAAAATTAATAATATAACTACCATATGACCCAGCAATCCCTTCGTTGGGTATCTACCCCAAAAACTCAAAAACATTGGTACATAAAGATGCATGCATCCTCATGTTCATCACTGCATTATTCACAGTGGACAAGACATGGAAACAAAGTATCCTTCAATACAAGGTTGGATAAAAAAGATGTGGTGCATCTATACAATGGACTACTACTCAGCTATAAAAAAATAATAACATATTGCCATTAACGACAACACGAATGGACCATGAGAATATTATAGTGAGTGAAATAAGTAAATCAGGAATAGCTAAGAACTATATGATTTCACACATAGGTGGGATACTAAACTAAGAATCACGGACATAGATAGAAATAAAGTGATTGCCAGGGGGCAGAGGTAGGGTGAGGAGTAAAGAGGGACAAATATAAGGTGACAGAAAATGATTTGACACTGTGTGATGGGTATACAACAAATCAACTGTTAAAATGTTATAGAAATGTTTCCCTGAAACCCAGTGATTCCTCATCTATTGCGGGGGTTATGTTCCAAAACCCGCGATAGGCGAAAATATATGAAATAGCGACCTTATATTTATTTTATTATTTATAAATATTTTAAGACTTTATAAACCCTCCCCACACTCCTATAAACCTTTCCCACACTCTTATAAACACTTCCTATGCTTATTTTTCCTCAAAAATAATTAAAATAATAAATATATAAAAATACCTATATACTGCAAAATCCCACAATATAGCAAAAAATTCACAGTACAAAATTAGATATATGCAATTTAAAATCCACAATACAGTGAGACCACAAAAAGTGAACCACAATATGGTGAGGGACAACTATACTCTTATTGGTCAATGTCATCCCATTAAATTTAATTTTCTAAATAAAAAAGAAAAGAAAAGAAAATAGAGTGTATTATGGTTTTGGTTATGGATACACAACAGCATTCATTTGTCAAAACTCATCAAACAGTATACCTAAAATAGTTACATTTATTATATGTAAATATCATATCAATAAAGCTAACTAAAATAATGCTAAAAGCACAAAAGAATAAAATATTATATTATCATTGTTGTAACAAGAATTCATGCACAGGGAAGAACATTGAGCTGGATCTGTGATTCTTCATCCTGGCTGCACTTTAGAATCATCTAGGCAACTCTCTACAAATATTGAAGTCTAGACCCCACCTCCAGAGGTTCTGACAGTTCATCTGATGATCAATTTATTTGAATTCTAGACTAAACTAGAATTTAAGAGTGTCTTCTAATATTATACACTGAAATTTCACTGCTTTTTTTTTTTAAGTTTAAATAGAGTTACTTTGGCAGCATTATTTTTTCCAACCTCACTCAATCACCTGTCTGCTTTGCCAAGTTTGTTTTCAAAACCATTAGGCAATATGCTGAATAGTTTAGCAATTATAGCTTTAAAATGTAGGTTATAGAGAAACAGAAGTACTTTAAGTACAGCTAAGATACAGTATCCTAAGAACATATGCAAGTTTCCCAGATGGCCTAATCCCCAGGGAACATATGTAGATGTATAATTATTATAAACCATCAGAAAGTCCTGAAAATTAATCAGCTTCACAAAGAGAGAGAAAAAGAGAATAATCAGTTTTTATTAATCAACATATTCCCTTTAAATTTTATTTTGAAGACTAAAATGATTTTACAGGATATCTTATTAAACTTGCCACATGACTTTGAAGAATTGTCTTTCTCTCCATGAGTGAGAGATTAAGAAAAATGTTTTCTCTAAAGTTTTGACTAAAGGGTTCCAGATTTCAAAGTCAAGAAATATGTAGTCAGATAAAAATACTTCAATGGGTTTTGTTTTCTTTTATTTTGAAGTATTTTTAAAATTTTTTATGTATTGATTTTAGAGAGAGAGAAAGGAGAAGAGAAAGAAATATCAATTTGTTGTTGCTCCATCCATTCATGCATTGATTGGTTACCTTTTCAAATGTAAATATATTTTCATATCTTGTTTCTCTAGTCACTCATTAAATTCTTTTCATTTTCTTCATTAATGATAGAGTTTCAATTATATAACATGCATAACTGATTTTTTTGTGTGTGTGTAACAACCAGGCAATTCTTTATTTTTCTAATTGATTCATTGTTTATATCTTCTGTACTCAAGTAGATTTTTTTTTTTCATTTTAGTGAGAAGAGGGGACAGACTCCCGCATGCGCCCAACCAGGATCCACCCATAAGCCCACTAAGGGACAATGTTCTGGCTATCTGGGGTTCTTGCTCCATTGCAACTGGAGCCATTTTTAGCACATGAGGCATAGACCATGGAGCCATCCTCAGCACCTGGGGCCACCTCAGTACTTGAGGCCAACTCACTCTAATTGAGCCTTGGCTGCAGGAGGGGAGGAGAAGAGAGAGAGGGAGAGAGAAGTGAGAGGGAAAGGAGTGAAGAAGCAGATGGGCACCTCTCTTGTGTATGCTGGCCGGGAATCAAACCCTGGACATCCACACACCAGGCTGATGTTCTACTACTGAGCCAACCAGCGAGGGTCCAATACTCAAATAGATTTTATCTCTTTTATTTTCCTACATCATTTATCACAATGACAGGCATTGAATTGATAATATATTTTTTTTTTAAAAAAAACTTTTTTTTACAATTTAATATTTTAAAAATAAATATATATCTTATAATTCATATATTCATTTAATGTAATATTCTTAACATTTTCTAAGAAAACTAATTGATGAAATGTCCTAGAATGAAAGAAAGTCCTTTTCACTGGTTATTTTCTTTTCTGCAGAATATGTAGACTCCATCCTTATAGCAAGTCAATGACTTTATATGCATGTTCTTGACTATTAAGAGACCCTGGCCAGGTAGCTCAATGGGTAGAGCCTCGTGCTAGTATGTTGAGATCTCATATTTGATCTTGGTCAGGGCACATACAAGAAGCAACCAATAAATGCACAACTAAATGGAACAAGTAAGCAGAACAACATGTTGATGTTTCTGTCTCTCACTCACTCTCTCTCAAATGAATGAAAAAATTAAAAAAAGAAAAATTACATTAGTAAGCATGATGTATAGAACTATTAGTAGTGAACATAGACATCCTTACTATAATAGGCAAGTTTGCTTCTCCCTTCATACCCCTCCAACTCCCTCTTCCCATTCCAACTCAATGTCAAATATTTACATGACCAGACTATGCCTGATTTTTACATGAGCTTGAACAACCCCAGAGTATTGCCAGTTCAATTACCAGCCCCAGATGATTGTAAAAAGGGTAACTAAGGGGTTATTTTTTTAACAAATTAAAATATTTCAAACCTACCCTAAATAATAAGTAAAAACAAATATAGAGTCCTTATTTTCCAAATCCCTAGTATTCTTCTACCTGTCACAGTGTGCCATAAATGTATCTTGCCAGTACCTTGGTGTGGACTGAGAGTATTGCTTTAGAACCAGAATATACAGTAAAGGAATCTCATGTTTATAAAACTAGAGTGTTTGCAAAAATGGCATGTTACGCTCACTAGTGAAACAAGTTGAGGACAATGTATTTCGAGTCTATCAAAATAATTTCCTGTATATTTAAATATAGTTGTATTAATCTATATAATGAATATGTGCTATAATTATGGAAAATATATATAAGAAAAAATCATACCAGTGTTTGAGGGGAAGTGTTTTAAATATTAGAAATCAAGCTTGTTTAATCACTTATTATATTCTGAGAGACACATTACAAATCTATAGTTAAGGATTAGATGTTTATTTCTTTTCTCCCTCTCAGATCTTTTTACTTTCCAGCTATATTTAATACCCAAATAACTCCATTGACATCAATATGTTAATCTAGAGTAGCTTCCCATCATTAAAATCTATTATACTACTTCCTAGAAAATCTCAGGGAAAAACAAATAGACCAAGGAAGGATAACCCTGAGACTCATTCTAAAATCTTTGTTGAAATGCATCATGGTTCAAAGAATAAATACAAATTTAATTTTTACTTCTGTAGTATCTATATTTTGCTGTTCAGACCAAGCCACAGAGACAGTTTTTGAGCATTACTGTGTAGAAGAAGCCTTATTGCTGCTATTCGCATTCTTATGGGACAAAAATGTCAAGAGGAGATCCATTAAAAAAACGCCTGGGTAAACAACAAAGAGCTGGCAATAAATATTAACTTGAAGATGCTCTCCAATCTATGGCTTATGTAATTAGGACTTGTTTCTCTTATCTAGTCTCTCACTTTGAGTTCCTTGGTTTGACTGAGTTTAAGAGAAAAGACAGAAGGCTGTCTTTTGAGTATTCAATTAACTAGATGGCACATTTTAAAAATACTACTGTGTTGTTGTTGTTGTTTTAATCCAAAGTAAACAGGAAAGGAAATAAGCACATGAAAAATTTAATTTGGAAGCATTTCTCATCTCAGATATTGAAAGACACTTTAAAAAGAAACAAACTATGGTGAGGTTAATGACAAAGGTTGACTTTGTGAACTATGCATCCCTATTGACGTAATAAGTGTTTTATAGAGATTTTCTACATAAATTGATTTTGGAAATAATTCATCTAGATATTCATGGGTATTGATGAAAGGAAAGAGTAGAAAAACGGGAAGTGGGGTTGGGGGGTGGGGAGGGGCAAGGAAGGAGAGGGAGGGGTGAGGGGAGGGGAGGGGCACAAAGAAAACGAGATAGAAGGTGACTGAAGACAATTTGATTTTGGGTGAGGGGTATGCAACATAATCAAATGTCAAAATAATCTGGAGATGTTTTCTCTGAACATATGTACCCTGATTTATCAATGTCACTACATTAAAATTAATAAAAATAAGATAAAAAAAAGAAAAAGAACAGAAGAGATTTTTAGGTACCCTCCCTAGTAGATGAAAATATCTTGCTTGCCCCTTAATGAGAAACTCAGCATCCGTCAGGGAAAGGGTCGCTTACAGAGATTTGGGGAGAATAAAACTAGTCGTAGAGATGGACTGATACACAGGCAGAGAAAAGGCAGACAAGTCAGAAATGAAGTGCTTCAGGGAACAATCATCACCATCACCATCAGAAGCTGGGGTTGAAACAATCACCTTCTCTGATAAGATCTCCTGTGGGAGCTTCTTTCTGGGCTTAGAAATGAGCATCTGGTGAGTGCTGGAATCCCTTTTGAGACAAGAGTTGAAACAGAAATTGAGGGGTGAGGAAGCTGGCAGTTCCTGTCATTGGTGCTGGCAGGAGAATGATAGTTCCACATAAAGAAAGTGACACTCCCAACAATGTCAAAGGCAGCTTCTTTTGACATTGTCTAGGCTAGGAAAGTTCTTTAAAAAAAAAAAAAAAAAGTTTTGCCTGCTTTTTTTTATAAGTATCTGTCCTTCTAAAAAAAGATTATTATAAGAGTACATGATTAATTTTAAAGCAGTAGTAAGAATCAGACTTCCCTTTCCTCTCCCTGCCTCCCATTTCCCAACCTACCTTTGACACCACAGTCCTGAATGAGAATAGGAAGCCATAGGTCTACAGCTCTCCCTCTCCATCTTCTCTTGACATGTTTGGAGGTGGCTGGTGGGGATGAGGTGGGAGTGGCCAGAATGATATGGTGTGAGTTTCCAGTTTACTTGGGGCTTCATAAGGACAATGGGAAACATTTGGTCCCTGGGGTCTAGTTGCTCTTGGTTTCCTTCAGCCTCAGAATTATCTTCTGTTAAAAAAAAAATGGTTATGCAGGTACTGACTTAGGGCAACTAGACTGGACTGAAAGTAGGTACTGGTCATTAGAAAACTTGGCAAGAAAAACATGATTGTAAATTCTCCATGTCCAACCTCAGTCTTGTTCCCCTTTCCTGTGTCTCCACTCTCCAGAGTAGACCCACTGAGCTCTTCCTCTCCCCATCCCACCCTTCTCTTAGGACTCCCACTTGATTCAGCATCTGCTGCTGGACTTAAGGCAAGAGTAAAGGTTCATCCAGAAAGGCTTTATTTCGGATTCACTCTATCAAATCTCTTGGCTCAGATAGTTCCCCAAATTAGGTCTCTTCTCCCCTCTTTGGCCCAAAGTTATAGATTCACATTCTTCTTCACTGAACTTGCTAAAGCTCCCAATACCTTCATTTAAACCACCTTATATTTAGTTTTATCCAAAAACAAATTAGAGGATGGTTTTATAAGAAAAATAATTTAAGAGTTATGTCTAACCATTATGTCTTGGGAATGATGGTATTCCTTAAGAACTTGAATCATGCAAATACAATCGATACTTATAAATTGCTGTGGTGGGTAAATATGGTTCCACAATTTCATTATGCTATAGTTCCACTGTTCTAATTTTGTGAGTATGGTGTTTGTCCTATAGTAGTTACAAAAATTATAGTAGTAATAATAACAGCTGCCATTTATTATGTCTAATATGGGAGCTCTGAAGACTATACTTTCAAGGACCATTTCCTAGTTTATTAATATGGGTGCTTTATACTTAGATCTCTTTTACCTCTTCAAAACCCACAAGGTAGGTATAATTATAGATAATAAAAGATAAGCTTAGAGAATATACATAATTTCCCCCAAATCACATACAAATTAAATGGTAGAGAAACAATTTATACGTCTCTCTAATCTGAAATCCCATATCATTTCTCTTAATAAGTGTTAAGAATGTTTCAGAACTTTTCCATCAGAATAGTAAATGATAAAAGCAAGAGCAACAGCAACAACAATAACATATGAAGTAAATTTTGTTAAAAACAAACAAACAAAAAACAATGCTTTTGAAACTGCTTTTTTCTTCCCAATACAGGGGTCTTCAGGTTGCGACACAGCTTTGTTCCTATGACTATGACATAACCTGAATTTTGGTGTAAGTTGAAACATACCCTAGCCTAAGTCACTTACCTAACCTAACACAGTTGTAAAATTATAATCTAGAACAGTGGTCCCGAACCTTCAGGCCGCAGACCGGTACCGGTCCGTGGGCCATTTGGTACCGGTCTGCAGAGAAAGAATAAATAACTTACATTATTTTTGTTTTATTTACATTTAAGTCTGAACAATTTTATTTTTAAAAAATGACCAGATTCCCTCTGTTACATCCGTCTAAGAGTCACTCCTGACGCTTGTCTCTATCACGTGATACGTTGCCGCTAAAATTAAACCCATAAACTAGCAAAATGAGTGAAAAAAAAAAATTCCATCAAAAGTTTTTTTGCGAAGTGGAAAAGGGCCAGTGAGGAGACAGAAGAAGAACCTACGACCTCGAAGAAAAAGAAGGCTTCATTTAACAGACAATACCAGGAGTCCTACTTGAAGTATGGATTTATTGCAACTGGTGATTCTCACGCACCAAGGCCGCTCTGCATAATATGTGGCAACCGGTTAAGTAATGAGGCAATGAAGCCTTCAAAACTGCTTCGCCACTTGGAGACCAAGCACCCTACTTTAAAAGATAAGCCTTCTGGCCCTGGCCGGTTGGCTCAGTGGTAGAGCATCGGCCTGGCGTGAGGAAGTCCTGGGTTCAATTCCTGGCCAAGGCACACAGGAGAAGCACCCATCTGCTTCTCCACCCCTCTCCCTCTCCTTCCTCTCTGTCTCTCTCTTCCCCTCCTGCAGCCGAGGCTCCATTGGAGCAAAGATGGCCCGGGCGCTGGGGATGGCTCCTTGGCCTCTGCCCCAGGCGCTAGAGTGGCTCTGGTTGCAACAGAGCGACGTCCTGGAGGGGCAGAGCATCGCCCCCTGGTGGGCAGAGCGTCACCCCTGGTGGGTGTGCCGGGTGGATCCCGGTCGGGCACATGCGGCAGTCTGTCTGACTGTCACTCCCCGTTTCCAGCTTCAGAAAAAATACAAAAAAAAACAGATAAGCCTTCTGAGTATTTCAAAAGAAAAAAGCACGAACAAGAAGGACAGAAACAATTACTGATGGCTACTACATCAATAAATGTGAGTGCACTGAGAGCATCATACGTGGTGGCTAACCGTATTGCTAAGGCTAAGAAGCGATTCACCATTGGTGAAGAATTGATCCTTCCAGCCACTAAAGACATTTGTCAGAATAACAAATTTAAATACAGCCTGAATAATGAGGGCATGCTCATTCCTCCTTTAACTTAGCCCAATAAGTATCGTAAGTTCAACAATTATATTTAAAAATACCACAATTTTTACGCCAATCGCATAATTTTATTTTGTTCACTTATCCGTCCAACCCTAAAGGCTGGTCCATGAAAATATTTTCTGACATTAAACCGGTCCATGGCCCAAAAAGGTTGGGGACTACTGATCCATAACATAAAAACACAACTAAGTCATGAAAAAAGAAAAGGACATAAATATACTCTATTATACACCATACCGTGTATTCTTCTGCCGCATGCAACCAAACTAGTTTGCCGACTAGTCCATAAGTACGTCACTAACAGCGTAAGCCAAAACATTCATGTCTCAATTTTTTAAAGTTTTTATGGGAGTTAGCATCATAAACTCAAAATGTCGTATGTCAAGACTTTTGTAACCTGAGGACCCCTGTTATAAGATTTATTTCAACATTAAATTTATTGGATTAGTTGGTATTTGAATAATGACTTTTCTGTCATCATCTTCTTTTAGCAAACCTCAACTAATTGGTTTAGAATAATTTTCTTCTTTTCTAGATTTCTAGCCCCACTGGTGGGTAAAATTTAGGTAATAAGTTTCTCCAAAGTACAGTGAAGATCCCATCTGTGATGATGTAAACCACAGATGGTCACAGAGACAAATCTCCACCTAGGTAGCATCAGACAGCCCTCCTGTGCTGGTCCCTTTTGGTAAATGGCCTCATAAGCTGGGAGGCCAAGGTAAAATACAGTGACATTCTTGGCTAACAATTCTTTAACAATGATTTTTCTTTCTTGAGTTGCCCTTGAACTAAAATATTGCATGGAAGATGCCATCTGGCCAATAAAATTTCCCAGGAATTAGTTCACAAAGAAAGCTTTATTTTTCCTAACATTTATTCCAGGTCCCACGAGAGGACCATGACTACCAAATGAGGAGTTGAATCCTTGAAGTTATAACACTCTCTCATACTCCCTTTCCTGGATTATAAATCTCTGATTTGTCCTCTAGAATATTGAAAATAACGGCAGAAGAGGAAAAAGGGGTTATAATAACGTAAGGGTTAAGGTGAAGAAAGAATCTGGTTTCAGAGGGCTCAGCCTTGCAATATCTGGTTTGACCAGAGGGAAACTCACTAGCTACCAGGGAAGAGTTTCTGCCTGCAGGGAAAGCAATGACAGTCGGACTCCAGCCAACGCCTGAAAGAGACCCTTAGTTTGGACAGAGCTGAATAAAAAAATAATAAAAAAAAAAAGAAAGTAAGCACTTTCATGACATTGTATGAACTAATCAGAAAAAAACAAACAAACAGTATTAATATTTATTTATGATTGAAACTAATATGTGCAAAATTCTTGGGGTATCTTTTGACAAGTTTTTAATCCAGATGTCTCTTATACTGCTGTTTCAAGGATGGCACATCTTCCTAGGGCCTGGAGAGTGATGGCTCTCGCTCCTAAGTCACTTGACCACAGGGATCACAGGAATGCAGCCCTGTTCAAGGCTTCCCTCACGGATTACTAGGACCCACAGAAATGCTTGCAAGTTCCACAAACCAACCCCACTGCGCCCTATCACCTCCTGCCCCCTCCCCGATGCCAATGTCTCCTCTCTCAGCTGCCCCATGCCTTTCACTGCTTCTTTCAAGTGTGGGCACAGATCAATTCTTCACTTCTCCAAATCACAGCCAAGTCCAGACGATCATGTTTAACCGAATGTTAATGCTGGTTTAGGAGTCACAAAGAGGAATGAAAGTACAGAAAATTTAAAAATTGATATAAAAGTAGACTATGTCCAAGGTCTCTAGATTATGCCCTTGCAGGTCCCTTATTGGTGTCTCTGTTGCTAGGTCATGACTTTCTTCACAACTGCCGACACCAACCTGTCCTTCCTTCCTCACCCAGGCTGAGCCCTTGATCCCTTGGATTTCCTCTTATTCCCAGACTCAGAAAAGCTTCTACTGGGCTATTATCCCTCTCAAGGGAACAAATATGACTGGGCTATGGAACTCATTCTTTCCAACTTTTAACACTTAAAAAGAAATTAAAAAAAAAAAAAAATTTTTGCTTCATTATCATAAAGCCAAAATAGATATTTTTCTAATATGAACACGAGCAATTTTCTCTTTAGGTTGAACTCATATTTCCACCTCTTAAAGAAGTTTTGAGTCTCTGTCCCCATCCCTGACAAAGCAAAAAGAGGGTTCAGTCTCATAGCACCCTGTAAGACGAGGCAGGCATAGGCAACACATTATTGGCATTAGCATAAATGTTATAATCTCCACTGTTAAAACAAAACAAAAAGCAGTTGGTCCTATCAAATTCCCTCCCAGCCCAATTATTATGGTTGTGGGTTGTTGTTTTCTTTAACATTTTGAAAGAATATCTCTTGAAAGCAAAATCTCCATGGGAAATCCCTTGGACCAGAATAATGTCAGAAACCTGACATTATTATGGTATTTATTTGTAAGTTAATAAACAATATAATAACATAAGGGCACTTTTTTCTTTTCTAGTGAAAAACTGGAGCTTACTTTTAACCATTTTGAATCACCCAGTGGTCGGTTTTGTGTGCTCTCACTGACACAGCAGAGGAGCTGGTATCCAGTGGGGTCGCCTTAATGAAATTAGCATCCCTTGAAGCCGTGGTTCCTCATTTAAAATAGCCATGTCAAAGACTTCTTTTGTCACCCAGCCTGTTCTGACCCCTCCATTATGCTAGAAGCTTTTAAATTATTAAGTAATTATGTCATGTTTTTTTTACTTCTTTATGAAATAAGTTTAGAGCTAGGTTTTGCCAATTTCATTCAATGTGGCAATGTTTGTTAATGATGTAAATGGTGATTTAGTCATCTGTAGTAAATTATTTCCCCATGGTCCTAGGGTCTGTTTCTTTGGAGAGAGGTCATTTTCTTGTATTTACATGACTTCTTTCATACACAACCTCATCTTCCTCTGTAATTTTGCATCTTGATCGCATCCCTTACCAACAGGGAGACAAACCCCTGACTATTCACATGTATTCTTCTTTTTTCTGAATTCTCTAACCCTTGCCCTGCACCCAGACCATCTTGCACTGCTCATTTTAGCTTTTCAGACTGCTGACAGAATCATATATTGGTCTGAAATTTGTCGTTAGCATTAGAGCCTCTGGTGCCACACCCTTTAGCCTTCTGAAGTAATGGGTGTTTTTAATCCATGTGCGTGAAAATACTGCAATATAGCTTCCGTTAGGCTCGCCTAATTTCTAACCTAAAAGTACACAATTGGCTGCAGGGTTGGGTTCCATGGGTTTACCTATTAAATTCTGCCTTCCTTCTTAAAAATATCACTCTTATTTATGCTCAGGATTTCTGTTTATCTTTTTGTCATCTTAAATGTAGCATTCTCATAAATTGGTAGTGTTTCTGAAGGGAGTTGGACTTGAGATCAGAAAATCAGAGTTAAACATCTATCACATAACACTCACAAAATATTAGGTACGCTCTTCAACCTCTTCTAAGCTTTAGTTTTCTCATTATTAAAAGGAGGCAAACAGTGATCCCACACAGATATTACAAGGATTCAGTGCTAACATGATCTTGAACATAAACTCCTTTGGTCTGTTAATATACTTGTGGACATCTCAAATGACATTAGGAAGACTAGCCAAATGATGTTGAAGCACTTTCAGGTAAAAGATTTAATATGTGAACTAAGTACATTGCTCACAAAATTAGGGGATCAGGAACGTGCAGATACTCCAGTACTTTCAGCGTTTTGTATAGTGCATTTCCACCAATGAAATAAAAGTTGGTTTTGCATCTTATTTGCATAATCTAACAACTTTCTTTGACTTGTGTTTGCTTTTCCAATGTTCTTGTTTAATCAAAAAAAATCAAATACTTTTTTCATCACTTTATACATTTTGAAATATTCCCTAATTTTTGTGAGCAGTCTATATGCCATACAATCAGGTCATTCTCTTCCCCTGATATCCTCCCAAGCATTGCATCTGGGAAGGCTCTAATACTTTATTAAAGCATAATAGCTCTAGAGTTTCTGTAAAAGCTGGAATTAGGGGCAGCATTCTGGTAAGAGGAGGGGAGCTAAGAGCACTATGTCTGCATAGCACTAGGAAATCTTCTGTTGTTTGTATCAAAGAAATGGTGAAGCTGAACTTTACAAAGGTCTCAAAGTTCCACTGCTACCTCCTGCCCCAGTCCTTCCCTTGGCACTGCCACTGGCTAGGTACCAACGTGAGAAAGAGCTACTTTTATTTTGTGAGGTCAGCCTTTGAAAGACCACCCAAGGTGATCCTTCATTAGACATGGCAGCCAGAAACATACACTATGTCTGCACTTTCTAAGTGTAACTCATTAGTGCAGGGAAATTGAGAAACACATACAGCATATTAAGTCTCACCATTTCCCACTTTAAGCCTCATTATATGGGGGGATTCACCCCTAGAAAGCAGCAACATATCCATCCTTCAACCCGTTCCAGGATTTTAACTCTCCACCAAAAAGTCTTAACATATAGTTCAGAATAGATTCTTCTCTCTCAACTTGTGCCTCAAATTTTAATCACTAATCACTTTCAGATCCAAAAGGCAGCATCATTACCATAATTTGCAAGAATGATCATTTTTACATACCCATTATGTACTGGGTACTATGCCAGGTATAAGACACGAAGATTTTATCATACAGTTGGAGTTCTCCAAATTATATTTTAGGGAGAGAGGTAAGAAAAACATAAAAGAAGAAATAAAGGAGCACAAATTTACAGCAAGTTGATCAATACAGAAGAGGCAGTAGAGACCATGTGGGGTTTGGTGGTTATAGCACAGGATGCTAATTTCTCCTCTCTTCCCCAACACTCTCTGTAACTCCCATCCCCAGAAATTTCCCTTCTTATTTTAAGCAAAAGAATTTTGAATTTTAGCTAAAATTAGATTCCCAGATAGAGACTACATTTCCCAGCCTCCCTTGCAGCTGAGTGTGGTTATGTGACTAAGCACGTTCTAATGAGATGTGAGCAGTAAATGACACGTGCAACCTTCAACTCATACCCTTCAAGGGAATCTGCTTTATCCTCAACTTTCTCTTACTTTTACTGTAACCTGGTATCTGGACCTGTGCTTTTTTCCCTTCTTGAAGCTTTCACCATGTGACCAAATAGAGCAACAGGATTGAAGATCTCTTAATCATCTTATAGACAAGAGTAGCCTAGGCATCCCAGACTGCCTGCATGCATCTAGACTATTACATAAAAAAAATAAACCTCATCTTATTTGAGTTATCAAATGCCTTGGTTTCTTTAACATCATGGTTTAACCGGTACAGTGGTTAAAGGTAAGCTTCATGATGAAATGGCTTGGGAGATGTCTAAGATTTAGATTAACAGGAAATGAAAATGAGGGATGGAGAAAGAAAAAAAAATGAGAATTTCCACCTGAAGAAAAATAAGAGCAAAGATGTGGATGTAGTATGACAGTCCTGAGAGGGAGATGATGGGTTGATTTTGTTGAGACTAAAAATATACATATAGGAGGGATCACAAAGTTCCAGTTGGGTTTGGACCAAACTGTGGAAGCACTTGAATAAAAGCTAAGTAAAGTAAAATTCTTCACATAGGAAATGGAAGCAATATTTTAATAGAGAACCTGTCTGAAAAGTACTGAACAGCCAAAGGCAGCCCTCTGCCCGGGAAGGCTAAGGAAAGGTGAGCCTAAGCTGGGACGGAATGGACCAACAGATTCTGGGGAAACATTTGTTGGTCTTGGTGATTATGTGGGTATGTAGAGGTCAGGGTTTGAGCCTGGATTACTGAAAAATATTGGTACCACACAGGAGGTCCTTTTTAAAAATATACATATGAAGAAAACTTCAGTTTTATATAATCTGAGATGAGAGCAGTGCATCCATGAGGAAATATCCAAGAGCAGATATGCAAATTAAAGCTCTGGGGATCTGTTAATGTTGGAGATATATAATTAGAGGTATCTGAAAAAGACTAAAGCCATAAGAAACAGGATGACAAATAAAAAGAAAAGAAAGAAAGGAAGGAAGAAAGAAAAGAAATGACAGAAAGATAGATTGAAAAGAGAAAACAGTGTACTGAAGGTCAAGGGAAGATTTTTGACAAAATAGGAGTTAACTGACATGGGAACAGGTGAGAGGGAAGGTAACTATAAAAAGAGCTTAAACTTGGCTCCTGATTTTATGTTCTCTTTATCTGTATATCCTCATATCTAGCTTAAAATTTTCTTTTCTAAAATCTGTTCTTTTTTATTTCTCTCTGCTGCCAAAACACTCATCACATCCTGCCTTGATTTACACAAACTCCTTCTCATTGGCCTGTTTCTCATCAGTTCTCCACTTCAGTCTTTGCCAACTGTTACTGCCAAGTCCATTTTCCTTTCCTGCTGTTCAGACTATGTTTCTCCCACTCGGCTTTGGCTTCCCTTCACCTTCCAGCCTCCCCATGACTCTCTGCACCTGCTTACAATTATTCTTCATCCTTCCTGCAGCCCCAGGTCACACCCCACCCTCACTTCTTCCCTTGGCCCTAGCTTCTGTAACTATCATATTTAGGCCCTCATAACTTCAGGCCAACACCCTACGTTGACGTTGTCATCTTCCTCCCCCACAGACCTCCCAACTTGTGCATATCAACACAGCTCCTATTCCTGCTGCAAAGACTCCCAGCATAACCCCTTTATTGCTAGCTCTAATAACAATATGCCATGTGCTGCTTTCCCCAAGACTATAAAAAAGAGCATTGCTTGTACTGTACTCTTTCTTGTCCCTATTACCTCTAGGGCCTTCTATTGTTTGTTCTGGGAGAACATAATTTCATTTCTGTCAGATGATTTCTGTTCCCTATAAAGCCTTTATTGGTATTCCTTAGGGTTCTGCATAAATAATACAAATCTGATGAGAAGGCTTAAACCCAACCAGTTTGTTCAAAAGTAGCTTGAGTTTTGTTTCAGTAATGCCTGAAAGAAAACCATATCTGTCTAAAAAAGGGAAAATGTACAGAAAGGAAGCCTAAATGTTTCTACTGTCAACAAATAATATACACCAAAAAAAAATGTATCTGAAATGAAAGAGAAATACAGTGGGCATCACAGGTAATGCATAACTCTTCTACAGCTATGACAACGTCTCTCAAGGACACATCCCACTGTTATCTCATAAAGCAACAATTTGTACTGCTATCTCTGAACTTCTGTTCACGCAAGTTTCACTTATCAGAGACACTAAGGTACTTCATTTCTGGTAAAAAAATATTCACTACAGAGCCTAGAGGATTACTTTCAGATGAGGCCTATATTTATAAAGACATAGATATGAAAAATAATAAATTAGCATACATGTTTCTAAAGAGCATGATTTAAATGATTGTTGCTTATTCTTAAGTTTTCTCCTTAACAAAAAAATGGACTTGAATACAAATCATTTATTTAAATGCACTTGATATTTTCACAAAATGTAGAAGTTGAATAACAAAGAAGGATGTGTTCTTTTTTGGCATTCATTTCCTTTACATGGTGAAAAAATGCCCTTGATATTCAACATCCAAGCTTCATTTTCAATAAGAATCAGAAAATTGTCAAAGACAAACTGTTTTCTATCATACAAATGACTTGATCACAGATAATAAAATTGTACAAACCTTAAGGCCTAAATAACCATGTAAATGGATTCTGCTTTTTGAGACAGATGGTGGATCAAAACAGTGATGGCTTATGAATTCCAAAAAGATTGTCCTCCAGAGTATAACAAAAAATAACTGAAGAAGTAGATTTAAAATATAGTTAAAGTGGAACCAAATAGAAGAAATCACATCAATTTTTAGGATCTCAAGAAGACAGAAACAGAGAACATAAAGATTGTATTAACATTACTCTGGGAAGAAAACCATTTTGAGTTGAAATATTATGCGTATGCTAACTGAAGGCACTTGGAATATGTTTCAACAAAATGAGTAATGCTATCTATTTTATTCCATGTCATGTCCAAGATCATAGAAAACCGCAGCCTACTCTGTCTATCAGCCACCTTATCACTTGCAACTGATGCAGAGGTATGCCCAACAACCTCTGTCATTGCTGGGAACTCAAACTCCTGTGTCTAGCTCGCAATTGGAACTATTATGGAAGAAACTAAAGGTTTGATTCATGCAATCTTACATTTCAGTAATATGCAAAGGAACCCAGATTAAGGGATAAACTACTCTATCTAGGTAAGGATGGATAGTCATTACTTGTCAAAGGCCAATAACAAATGAACTCCAGGAAGGTATGGGCAAATATGGTATACCAAGAAATAAATCAGGTGTTTTAACTTTAACATTGACTCCCTTAATAAAAGTATTCTCAAGTCATTCAGCTGTTTTATAAACACACACACACACACACACACACACACACACACACACACACACACACCACCTGCTTCTGCATACATTCCCAGCCTTATTTCCCACACCTCTTTTTCCCTTTCTCTACACTGCAGCTCAGCCAATCTTCTCTCAAGATGTGTCATGCTTCTTTCTGACTGAGTTCATACCTGTCTCCCTCTGCCTAGCCCCTCTTCCCTGTTAACCAGGGTAACTCTTATTCTGGCTTTGCCTCCTTTGTCATTTTTCCTACTACAGCTTTATAGAAACTTGAGGGTTTCCTTCAATACAGTCATCCTAGTTGTGATTAATCGTAATGTCTGTCTTGGGAAAATGACAGATTTCAAGAGAAGAAGGACTTTTCTTTCTTTCTTTTTTTTTTTTCATAAACTGTATTCCTAGTGCCTGTTACAGGAAGAGCTTAATGCATGTTACTTGAAAGAAAGGATGAATGAACGATTCTCTTGGTATTATTTGAACACTTCACCAAATTCCACTGCTGCATATGCAGAGATCAATGCCTCGAAGTCCAAAGGGAAAGCCTCTTTTTGATATATAATAGCTTGGCTTTATTTCCTTGGGAATACAGACTTCAAGGTTTTCCCTGTGGATATTTTGGGGACCAGGAAAAGAAACAGATGCCTGGAATTTAGGAGTAGAAGGAAACTAGAAAATGCCTCTGGCCTAGTTTTCTTGGAGAGGGAAGTGACTGGTTCCATTAGTCTTAACTGGTGTGCAAAGAAGACCTCATGGACTATGGCAGTGAGAGATTCCACCCAAGACACAGACTGCAAGTGGCAAATACAAGGGGACTTCATAATACCTGGAGTAATGGCATGAAGACCTAGAGTGTACTCATCTACTTCAATATAAGGTTTGTCAATTATTTTAACATAATGCAGTCATAATACTTATGGGAGAAGGCCCCCGGTCTTGGGAGTAGGATGATTTTAACAAAGGCCATCAAGCTGAATCTCAACCAGTGGAAAATCTAAGAGTAACACTCAGAGATATAAAAGGAAAAGTGCTACTTTTGTCAAAGTGTGTTGCTGATTTGCTGTTATATACACATTATGAAAGACTAGCTCACTGAGACCTGACTGCTTGTAGATAGACTATCAGACAGTCTTGTTCAAAATCATATTTCTGAGTTGGTATCGTGTTAACATTCTGGTATGCTTTCTTTTGTCCCACAGACCGTCAGCAAGTTTGAGAAATATTTCACTTATAATCCCTTCTTGGAGAGTCACAATATGCATAGCACACTGATGGGTATCCCTGCACTAAAAAAGTCTCCAACTCATTTCACTGTGAAAACTTATATTTTGGAAAACATTAATGTGTCAATCAGGATAGCCTTAGGAAGGCTGCTGTATTGAACATCTAACTTTTAATTGTTTAAAATAACAAAGATTTCTTTCTTTCTCCTGTTACATATTCATTGTTAGTTGACTGGAGGTCCTGTGTCATGTGGTCCTCACACTGGGATCTTAAGCATTTCTGGTTGCTCTAGCAGAGAGAAAGTGAATGTGGAGGAGATGCTGTTCTATTATGTGACTACTGTCTGTCCCATGAGCTGGACCCAGGCCAGAACTAAGGTTGCTTTCCACAAATCCCCCTTAGAGACTGTCTGAATGTAATTGATGTTCATTCTGACAGTTCATAAATTAGCACCCCTCCCTGCCTCCTGCTACATTCTGGTTCCTGAAACAGGTTGTGTTCTGACCTGATCAAGCATGTAATTCCTGTACCTGGTAGCATTCACTCATTAGTACCTGTAACTAACCCCCATTCCCTCCACCAGATATAATTCTATGGCACTAATATGTTGCCCAGGGATCCATTTTGTCTTTCAGCCTCCCAAAACATGCCTTGTTTGTAAGTGTCCCTTCATAAATTCTATTACCAGACTAGAGTGGCCAGCCTTTCTTATCTTTCCCTGCCTTTTGTTTACAAATGTAGATTTTCATTCTTGGGGCTTTTCCCTGGATCTGCATGTGTAAACAGTGAGCTCTGGACATTTTTACAGTGAAATGTTCTAGTCTGAAAGTCACACTTGACATTTTGGCTCATAACTCATTGGCTAGAACTAATTACATTGTCCTAACAACAATGAGGGGCTGAGGAGGCACTGTCCTACCACGTGCCTGGAAAGCAGACAATCAGAAATATTCAGTGAACAGCACTGGCAACTAACCCTGTCAACCTGACTGAACACCAGCGGTTATTGAAAAACAGTTGGAAATCACTGCTGTTCATAGTTTTAAAAGTAAGACTTGATAATAATTACTATTTAGGAATGTTTACCACCTATGCTAACGTTGCATGACCATACTTAATAAGAAATAATAAATGAAAGGCTGTCTTTTTTCACACTTATCTGGGGGGGGAAGGCATGTCAAAAACAATTTCTTTTCACTTCAAGTCCTTAGTGAATGCACACAAAAGATAACAATTTTTTTTCAGCCAACTTTTCATTACAGATACAAATGTTACATAATAGAAAGCATGGATAATTTCACAATACAGCTTATTTCTAGGCTACTAAAAAGAGGTATACCATACGTGCCCATTCACAATATGTTCTACACAGATGTGCACAGTTAATGCTATCATCAGATAAACCCTATACTGGCAATGAAGTTGGAATAGAATTCATCTTAACAAAAAATTAAGTGCATTTTGTGTTACTTTTATAACCTTTGAAAATTAATTTCTAATGAAGTATACCTCATCAAATTATCAAATGCCTTGGTAATTTGTTTGATCACATAATGATCAAGGACAAAAAGGCAGTGATGATATTCAGAAATAGTACCTTGGTTTTAAGATGTTATCTCCTGCATACCAAACCTAATGAAGGTACTTAATGGTTATTTAAAAGCCCTTAATTCACTGTTTCTGTAAGAAATATAGGGCATGTTAAGTTCATGTTGTTTACTCAGCCACCTCCACTTCCTCCCTAGTTCTTCCTTACATAGCTCCTATCCTCAGTCATAATTAAATCATTGAACATATGTAAAATGCTTTGAGAAAAGCTTGGCAAACAGTAATCACTAACAAGTGTTGTTTATTATTATTATTTCATGTCTTACAAGTGATTCTTTGTATGTCTTATGCCCTGCAGAGATTCTAAAGTATGTTTGGCCTTATCAAGTTCAATCCAGTGCCCCAGCAGGGATAAAGTCTAATATGCAAGGCATCCCCTATATTTATTTTTCTTTTGGGGAACAGAACAGGCAAATCACTTAAGAAGCGATCAAAAATGTGTTTAGAAGATTTTGTGTGTTTGTACCTGGAGATAAATGTTATCAAATGATTCACTGAAATGGTAAATGTTGGAGAAAAAATGAAAAAGTTTTTGATAAGTCTACCACAAAGTTATACTGATTGAAACAGCCCCTTCTCATATAGTATTACCTTCAGACTGTGATAAATCACCTGCAATATTATTAAAGTATTTCACTATATATTTTATTTCATTTTTATAATAATGAATCTTCTTTGGCTATTACACATCATTCATTCCATTCACTTAAAGCTTCATCTTCCTGTCCAGTTACTTCTGCTGGTGATGAGTCAGGAGGAGTGGTCTCTTTCGGTTTCTCGGAAGTCACCTCAGTAGGTATCTCAGGGGCTGAGGCTTTTGTCCCCCAAAGAGACTTTACTGCTGCCCTGAGAGAGAAAACAAAAACAAATTTTTCTTATGTGAACTAAAAACTAAAAATAAATAGATTTATGTTTAATTTTCTCTACACAGAACTGCCTCCTTAGTCACAATTTATTTTTAGTTAGTGATACAGCAGCTGCATTGTGACAGTAGATGAGCACTCATATGTAATAGGGTATAATACTCATGTAGGTATTAAAAATATTCTCATATAAATGAATTGGTAGGTTACAATCACCAATTTTTGAGGTTGTTGTGATAACTACAATTGAACAACACAAATATTCATTCAATAAATGTTTTTAGCTACTACGAGGTAAAATTGTAAACACTGCATTTAAAAGCTTACTTATAGTTGGGAAGCAAATCATGAGATTAAAAAGCCTGTACTAGGACAGTCGCAGGACGAATGGAGGGAGTTGGACAGAATGGCCAACTTTTTTTTTTTTTTTTTTTTTTTGCATTTTTCCGAAGCTGGAAACAGGGAGGCAGTTAGACTCCCGCATGTGCCCAACCGGGATCCACCTGGCATGCCCACCAGGGGGGCGATGCTCTGCCCCTCTGGGGCGTCGCTGTGTTGCAACCAGAGCCATTCTAGTGCCTGAGGCAGAGGCCACAGAGCCATCCTCAGCGGCCGGGCCATCTTTGCTCCAATGGAGCCTCGGCTGCAGGAGGGGAAGAGAGAGACAGAGAGGAAGGAGAGGGGGAGGGGTGGAGAAGCAGATGGGCACTTCTCCTGTGTGCCCTGGCTGGGAATCGAACCCAGGACTCCTGCACTCCAGGCCAATGCTCTACCACTGAGTCAATTTTTTTTTAAAAGAGACAGAGCTCTCTCTGTCTCTGTCAGAGAGAGAGAGAGAGATAGGGACAGACAGGAACGGAGAGAGATGAGAAGCATCAATCATCAGTTTTTCGTTGCGACACCTTAGTTGTTCATTGATTGCTTTCTCATATGTGCCTTGACCGCGGGCCTTCAGCAGACTGAGGACCCCTTGCTCGAGCCAACGACCTTGGGTCCAAGCTGGTGAGCTTTGCTCAAACCAGTTGAGCCCACACTCAAGCTGGCAACCTTGGGGTCTCAAACCTGGGTCCTTCCGCATCCCAGTCCGACACTCTATCCACTGCGCCACTGCCTAGTCAGGCCCGGGAGTTGGGACAGTCTGAAGACACATGAGAGAGGCATCTTGGACAGGGCTCCAGATTCATGGGACAAGAGAGGGGTGGAGAGAAGGGTGAGATGCAGTTTCAGTCCTTCACCTACCAGTTTATAATTATGAAGATCAGTACAAAGATCACAAATATACACATAACAACTCCTATGGTGAGCACAAAAACTAGGATTGCATCAGTGTCTGGTCGTCTTAATCCTCTCATGTGCATCTCTAGAGAAAAAAACAACATGTACCTGATGATTATCACTATCAGGAAAAAATGGATAGATAAATAGAAACATATCTGAAAAACAACTCTAGAAATATAAAGAAGAAATGAGACAGAAAGTTATTAATTTGCTCAGCATGTTTTAAATGCCCTTTTCAAACATGCAGAAAATTGAAAGACTTTTGACAATGAACATTCTATATTCCCACCACCTAGATCAGGCAAGGCCAACGTAATGAGTTTATGCGGCCCGCAATTAAATTTTTAATATTCTCCGCTACTTTAAAATCTCAGCTACTCAGAAGTGGAAGTGTCTCTGATTATTGGAAATCAAGATATTTAAGAAGATAGTGATACACGAAAAAGAATTCCACGTGTGACTAATCTAGGGTTAACTTCCAATAATTGGTCGAATGGATTCACAATGCTTCTTTATTTTTTAAAAAAATTTCATTATAAAGATTTACAATTTTTCTACTCATCTATACTCGATATGAACTGTTTGACGTTTAGTGGCGATGTGAAATGCACATTCTTTTAGGCAGAGTTTGCCAGTGTACACCCAAGGTCAAACAATTCGTTATTTTTGTGGTCAAGTGTGCTGAATCAAGTGGCATTGTAGCATAGACAATAGCTGCAGTTGATAACTGAAAATGTGTCCAGGCTGTTTGTAAAACAAAATAATTGCTTTATTTGCAATATAACCCCTTCAAGCTAATTCTATTAATTAAATATTGTTTCGATTGGTTGCGATACAGTTTGGATATTTATATGGTATGCAATTATATTTGTATTAAAATATATTTTTATTAAAATAATATTGTATATTAAAATTTTTTCACTCACATTTATTCATAAACAAATTACATAATAAAATTGTGTTTACTTAAATGAATCATTTTTGTATTTAACATTTTTTAATTCTAATATTTCGTCCGGCCTGTGAAAAAACTTTTCTTTCTGACCTGGCCCAGGGGCAAAAACTGTTGGCCACGCCTGACCTAGATACTACCAACATTTCACTATCCATCTGTCCATCCTTCTATATTATCTTATATTTTTTATGCATTTCAACGTAATTTGCTGATGTCTGCACACTTCCCAGCAAAACTCTTCAACTGACATATCATTAACTAGAGTTCAGTATATTTTTTCTTTTGAGGTAAAATTTTAAACAGAAAATTGCACAAGGATCTTAAATTTGTTTAGTTTTGACAAATGCAAACACACATATTATTTAAACCCTTCACAAGACACAGAATATTACTATACCCCAGAGAGTTCCATTGAGCCCCTCCCAGTTAATCCCTGCCCCATCTTCCAGAGGCAAGACCTTCCTGGTTTTCTTTTCCACCATGCATTAGTTCTGCCTGTTTCAGAATTTCACAGGAATAGAAACATACGCTATGTATAATTATGTTTACGGCTTTTTAAAATCAGTATGTTTTAGAGATTCACTCATATTTGTGCATGTATCAATAGTTTTCTCTTTTTTATTAGTGAGTAGTTCCCTTCAATTTGTTTATTAATTCTCCTATTGAAGGACATCTAGGCTGTTCCAGTTTGGGGCTATTATAAACAAACTGCTCTGAGCATTTTTAGAGAAGTTACTCTGTGAACACACATGTTCATTTCTCTTGGATAAATACCTAAGAGTGAAACTGCTGGGTCAGAGGGTAAAGGTACATTCCAAAAACTATAAAATCTTTTCTTAAATTCATTGTATTGATTGTACATCTTTTATTAATTATTTCTCCAGATTTTGGCTTGCCTATTCATTTTTTAAATGATTTCTTTTAATGAACTGAAGTTCTTAATTTTGGTGACGCCTAATTTATCAGTGTTTCCTGAGTCATGTCCAAGAAATCCTTGCCTACTCCTGAATCATGCAGATGTTCTCTATGTTTCCTTTTTAAAGCTTTTTGGATTTAGCTTTCACATTTAGGACTATGATGCATCTCTGATTTTTGTACATGTTGTAAGATAGGGGGTTGAAGCTCATTGTTTTCATACAAATATCCACGTACCACTTTAAAATCAGGCATTTTTCCCATTTCTTTACACTCATCCTGCAGTAAGATTATTAAAGAGATAAAACCAATCTACCATATGTGTTGTAACATTGCTACATTGTAAATTGATAAAGAGCCATTTACATCAAGTATTACTTACTTTGTGAATTATGCAGCTTTTTTGTGGGTCTTTCTGGTCCTTAAATCATAGAATCATAAAAGATTTGTGTGGGGAAGGACCAGATGCAACTGTTGAATCATACTGATAAATAAACCAATGTCCAGGGAAGTTTAATGATTTCTGCAAGTTATGTTTTATGTATTTTAGTATTTTAATTTTGGTGAGTACCACTACCAGCAGTAGTGTCCATATGGCCATCTCAGTTGCTTAATTGTCTGATTCTTCTTTATATTCTTTAAACAACATGGAGTATAATTTTCCATTTTCTTTAATAATTCTAGATTGATACACACAATTTAGTGATCTCACTAAAGAATGTCAAGTATGATAGAGAAATTACATCATATTTATATTCCAACATTGTTGAATTTAAAAAAAATTTAGTTCTGTAATTTTAGGTTTATAAAGCTTAATTAAAAAATTAAGTTCAAATAAAAGATGCCTCTTAGGATTAAAACCTGAGAAGAAATGAAAAATTGCTTTCTATTTATCTTGTATCCCACAATACTAGCCAAGAGAGGGTAGAGAATGAAATGAAGATTTCTAGTTCATTTCAATAGTAGTTTTCTTGCAAAAGTCACTTAGATTATTTTTATATCTAATATTTTAAAAAGGTTGCATTTCCTATTCAAATTCTCTAATGAAAAACAGGCTGATTTTTTTAGTAAAAATAAGCTTTTTAGTAAAACTAAGCTTATGTTTGTATTAGTTTCCTAGACCACCATTACAAAATACCACAAACTGGTTGACTTAAAAACAAAGAAAATTGTCTCAGAATGCTGGAGGCTAAAATTCTGAATACCAGGTATTGATAAGGCCATGCCTATCCAAAGATTCTAAGGGAAGGTCAACCCCTCCTTTCCTCTTACAGCTTTGGGCAGACCCTACCTTCCTGGGCTGGCGCAGCATAACTCTAATCTCTGGCTCCGTTTGCTGGGGCTGTCTTCTCCCATGTGTCTTTGTGTCTTCATGGGGCATTTTTCTCCCTTTCCCTGTCCCTCCTTCTCTCTCAGTCTAAATTTTCCTCTTCTGATAAAGACATCAGTCATAGTGAATTAAAGTCCCAATCTTATATGTATGATCTTATTTTAATTGAACTAATTACATCTGCAAGAACCCTATTTCCAAATACAGTCACATTCTAAGGTTCTGGGAGTTAGAATTTGAAAGTAGCTTTTTAGGGGAACACAATTCAATTTAAAACAATGACTAATTATGAAGGACTATTTTAAAAGTGAAAAAAATATGATCTATAAGAGAATGGATGGGTAATTTTCATGAAGTAAATAATATTTACCCTAAAAAATATTTCAATTATATATTTGTTTCAAGCTAGTACCATATTGTGGACATTTATAGCCAACACATTTGTTTGATGACTAAACAATCAAAAGTGTCTTTCACAGTGGCGTACCCAATTATCATTTTAAAAGGAATTAATAGATCAAAAGTGTCCTGAAAACTTTATCACTTAACTAGTACATACACTGAGATGGCAGAGCTACCTCACAGGCCCTAAACTGTTAAGACAGAGAAGTCAACTTTGTCTCATTTAAGGGCTGACACTTTAGGCTCTGTGTTCCAGTCCTTAATTTATGCACTAGCTTGTCGCTTTCTAATCATGGCAAGAGCTAACTAACACTGAGATGTCCTAATAAGAACCAGTCTATGAGGACAAAAACCAAAAATGGCCCCTGAATACTATAATATCCTGAACTAGAATCATTTTAAAATATTTTTTAGCTTGATGATACTTGGTCTTTTTTTTTTGCCTTTTATAGCACTTTATTACAATTATCCTTTTAGTAACATCTGATATCCCAACATAGGAGTAAGATTATTAACTTTCACTATAAAGATTTTTTTAAAGACACTATATACAATGCATCAAAGACAGTTGCAAACAGTTTATTATTAAAAACCATTCCCAAAACAGTTTAGCGTGTTCTCATTTCAATAAAGGGTGTTATGTTACTTGGTATCTCTAGACTATAGCATAAAATCTTTACTTGGGATTGAGAAATACCAAGAAATTTATAAACTCCCTTTAAAATTACAGGTAACTTTTGACATGATTGTATAGGTGGACATTTTTCTGGGAAAAATCTCCTGAGCCTTAACTGGATTCTCAAAAACCCTATGACCAAATCCCCACATCCAATAACAAAGATGACAACAACAATAAAAATGATTAAGAGCAACCTAACTAAGGGAAATAAATATTTGGATATAGAAGACATTGTAGTTTAAATTAAAAGAACATGCACATGGATCCATTTCACAAGGGAAGCTGTTTCTAATGGTGAAATTATATTCTGGACAAGATTTGCCTTTTATGACATATTGATGACTATTATTGTTTCATCAAAAATATTTTCTTCAAAGAAATATTTTATTCAAACAATAATTTTTTTGAATAAGACATGTCTTGGCATAAGGCTTCTTAATTTTACTTTACTGAATCAAATTGTTTAAGCATTTATGAGAATTCCATGTAGCCATTTTCACTTTTGCAATAGAAGTTAGAAGACTGTTCTTTGGAGATATTTCAGGAATACACCAGTTTCTCAAAGTGAGGCACATCTGACTCTACTTTGTGAAAAAGAAATGAAGCAAAAAAGATCACCCAGGAGAAAAGTCTAAATGATATAAACCAGTTGTTCTCAAACTATGCTTTCTGCCAGCAGCGCCTGGGAACTTGAAAGAATTGTAATTCTTGTGTCAGCCCCACCAAAGATCTACTGAGTGGGACACTCTGCGGTGGGGTTAGCCATATGTGTTTCTAGAAGCCCTGTAAGTGATTTTGACTCTAAAGTCTGAGATAAGAAAACGAAATATTACTGAGTACTCACCATTTGATGAATAGATTGTGAATTTAATAGATGCTACTATTTCATTATTATCGTAAGTATCACACTGAAAAGACTGGGGGTGAATTTGCCTCGGTATATCCAGGATTGCTGAATCATTTTCAAGTACAATGGGTTGCTATTTTAAAAGAAAAAAGTATCAATATTCTTCATGTAAACTTAAGATCAGGAGACAATTTTATTTCCGATAACAAAAAAAGAGGCATTTCCTGACAGACTAGGGTAGTAATTAATTACACACATGAATTTTGGAGTCAGACAATCCAGACAAGTTCCAACCCTACCACTTCTTGCCTATGTGACCTAGAATAAGTTACTCTCTGCATTTCAGTTACTTATCTGTAAAATGGATATGACAGAAATTCCTCATGGGTTAATAGAAACACTAACAACTGGTGTAGGTCTGGTACTTAATAAGACCTCAAATAATGTTAACTACTGTTATCATTAATACATTTCCTAGGTAATACAAATAAAAACCTTCCAAAATAAAACACTTTATATAAAATGAATATTTTTAGTTCTGATAATAGCTGATCTGAAAACATACATAAGTTTGTAAATAATGAAATATTTTAAATCCCAATTATAATAAAGGTGTATGATTTTAACTTCATTTTTTCAAACTTTTTTTTTAAAGAAAATTTTCCTGACTGTCATCAAGCACTGGGAAACAAATTTTATCACTCACTAGAAAGCACCAAATTGCATGCATTCATTACTCACTTGCTCTGGCCTTAGCAGTTTCCAAACATATACAAAACGATTTTCAGGAGATGTATGAATACATGCCAGTCTAACATTTTCAGGGCTTTGAAATAGTGGTATACCCCCTGAAAGAAAAAAAAATTAAATACATATATCATTGAACATTATAAATTGCTTTATAAACAATACTACTTTTAAAAGCCACCTCCAATTTTACAATCAATTCTGTGCTGGAAGTTATCAAACTTATTACTGAGAGTTTGAGTGTAGAAAGCAGAGAGGAGTGGACGCAATGATAAAGTTACCAAAAGATGCAGGTAGAGACACCATAACTATCTGTTCCTTCTGAAGAATAAATTATGGAAAAGAGGTATAGTGGGAGCAATCAGCTTAGTGATCTAATACAATGGTCCCCAACCCCCGGGCCGTGAACCGGTACCGGTCCGTGGGCCATTTGGTACCGGTCCATAGAGAAAGAATAAATAACTTACATTATTTCCGTTTTATTTATATTTGTCTGAACAATGTTTTATTTTTAAAAAATGACCAGATTCCCTCTGTTACATCCGTCTAAGACTCACTCTTGATGTTTGTCTCGTAAGTTCAACAATTATATTTAAAAATACCACAGTTTTTACACTGGTCGCATAATTTTATTTTGTGCATTTATCTGTCCCACCCTAAAGGCCGGTCCATGAAAATATCTTCTGACATTAAACCAGTTTGTGGCCCAAAAAAGGTTGGGGACCACTGATCTAATATACTTTGAGATTTACTCATGGCTTCCAATTTACTGTTTAGGGACCCCAATTAAAGATAAAGAAATCTCAGAGGAGTGTAATTTGATATAGAACATCACTTAATATTTAGTGATAAAATGTCATGACCAAAATGTCAAAAGCATTTTACTATAGGACTTTGATCAGAGATGTGGAGTACAGTAAGATTACAGTGTTTCAAAGAGAACATGTTAAATTTTAGACACCTTTGAAAAATATAAAGCAAAGGTAGAAGGTTATTCAAAACTGTAACAGTCTAGAGAAGTAGGATTTTAAGTTTTATTATGATTTCCTTTCAGTATATCAATTCCACTTATGGCAACCTGAGCTTAAGAATATTTCCCCAGAGTAAACTCTTCCCTCCTCAGTCTCCCGCCAAACCACAGTCCAACTCACAGCCACAGTCTACTGGTCCACGGCATTCTTCCACTCGCACAATACACTTAGATTCACCTCCAGGGCATCCATTTGTTAATATAACTTCTCTAATACCAATACCTTTGATAAAAGAAATCAGCAAATTTAAGAAAGACAAATTCTACAGAATTTTTTCTTTACCACTTCTTTTCTGAGACTCTTCTAATTTCGGAAATTAAATTCTCAAATTCAGGGTGACAACATTTAGAATTTTTTAAGGCCCCTCATTTTTAATTACTTCATAAAACTGTTTCTCAAAGTGAGTTACATGAAACACTTGTCCTTATTGTTACCATTAGAAAAAAAATTCATGATTATACACATTTATTTTAAAAATGACAGATTAAATGAAATTAAAGGTACCTCTTTACTACAGATTTTTTTTGTGTGTGTCTTTTTTCCAAAGTTAGAAGCAGGGAGGCAGTCAGGCAGACTCCTACATGCGCCCAACTGGGATCCACATGGCAAACCCACCAGGGGGTGATGCTCTGCCCATCTGGGGCACCACTGCATCCCAGCTGGAGCCATTCTAGTGCTTGAGGCAGAGGGCATGGAGCCATCCTCAGAGCCCAGGCCAACTTTGCTCCAATGGAGCCCTGACTTTGGGAGGGGAAGAGACAGAGAAGAAGGAGAGGGGAAAGGGTGGAGAAGCATATGGGCACTTCTCCTGTATGCCCTGAGCAGGAATCAAGCCCGGGACTTCCACACGCCGGGCCAAGGCTCTACCACTGAGCCAACCGGCCTGGGTGTCTTTAGTACAGAATTTTAGAGTAACTTTTCATATGCTAATGAATTAACATACTATTTGATGTAAACTTTCATTTGACCTGACACATAAAATTTTTACATTTTAACATTTTGAAATCAGAATACATCTTAGAATTCGTAGTATGTCATAAACTGGCAGCATTTTCCTTTTTGAAAGTGCACAAATTGTGCTTCTTACAGATAATTAAGTCTTAAATTTAATGAAATACAATAGTACACAAGATCTCCCAAATTTATTTGACTGTGAAACTTTTAGGAGGGGTAAGGGGGACTTGGAGCTTCTGAAGAAATTCCAAAACCACATCTAACATAAATAAAGCTTTTTAATATTTAGATTGGTAATAAATGTAGCAGGACAAACTACTAATGATCAAATTTTCATTCCCAACAAGATACTCTCTTCAGAATTGCCACATTTTTTAAAAATTTTATTTAGAAATTAACAGGGACATTGATCAATAAGAGTACATAGGTTTCAGGTAAACATTTCTATAGCATTTGAACTTTTGATTATGTTGTATACCCATCACCCAAAGTCAAATCATTTTCCATCACCATATATTTGTCCCTCTTTACACCCCCCCCACTCCCCCAACATTCCCTTACTCCTGATAACCATTTTGCTTTTATCTAGTTCATGAGTCTCAGTTTTATATCCCACCTATGTGTGAAATCATACAGTTCTTAGCTTTTTCTAATTTACTTATTTCTTCTTTTTTATTTTTTATTTAGTGAGAGGAGGGAAGGCAGAGAGACTCTCGTGTGTGCCCTGACTGGGATCTACCTAGCAAGCCCACTAGTGGGCAATGTTCTGCCCATCTGAGGTTCTTGTTCCATTGCAACCAGAGCCATTTTTTAGCACCTGAGGCGGAGGCCATGGAGCCATCCTCAGCACCTGGGACCAACTCTCTCTAATCAAGCCATGGCTGCAGAAGGGGAGGAGAAGAGAGAGAGAGAAAGGGAAGTAAGATGGGGAGGGGTGGAAAAGCAGATGGGCACTTCTTCTGTGTGCCCTGACCAGGAAAATCAAACCCTGGACATCCACATGCTAGGCTGATGCTCTACCACTGAACCAACTGGCCAGGACTGATTTACTTATTTCACCCAGTATGTTCTCAAGGTCCATGCATGTTGTTGTAAATGATACTGTGTCATCAGTTCTTACGGCTGAATAGTATTCCATTGTATTATGTACCACATCTTCTTTATCCAATCCTCTATCGAGGGATACTTTGGCTGTTTCCATGTCCTGGCCACTGTGAATAATGCTGCAATGAACACGGGGTGTGCATGTGTCTTTACATATTAATGTTTTAGTTTTGGGGGTAGATACCCAGCAGAAGGATTCCTGGGTCATATGGTAATTCTATTCTTAAGTTTTTGAGGAACCACCATACTTCTTTCCATAATGGTTGCACTAATTTGCATTCCTAGCAGTGAAGGAGGTTTCCTTTTTGTCCACAGCCTCTCCAACACTTGCTATTACCTGTCTTGTTGATAACAGCCAATCTAACAGGTGTGAGGTGGTATCTTATTGTAGTTTTGATTTGCATTTCTCTAATAGATAGTGAAAATGAGTATCTTTTCATGTATCTGTTAGCCATTTGTATGTCCTCTTGGGAGAAGTATCTGTTCAGGTCCTCTCCTCATTATTTAATTGGATTGTTTGCTTGTTTGGTGCTAAGCTTTGTGAGTTCTTTATATATTTTGGATGTTAATCCCTCATTGAATCTATTGTTTGCAAATATCATCTCCCATTTAATTGGCTGCCTGTTTTGTTGTCAGTTTCTTTTGCTGTGCAGAAGCTTTTTAATTTGATATAGTTCCATTCATTTATTTTGCCTTTACTTCCCTTGCCTTTGGAATCAAATTCATAAATTGTTCTCTATAGCCAAGGTCCATGATTTTAGTACTTATGTTTTCTTCTACATAAGTTATTGTTTTATATCTTATGTTTAGGTCTTTGATCCATTTTGAATTCATTTTTGTGCAGAGGGACAAACTGTAGTCAAGTTTCATTCTTTTGCATGTGGCTTTCCAATTTTCCCAGCACCATTATTTGGAGGTTTCCTTTTCTCCATTGTGTGTTTTTGGCTCCTTTGTCAAAGTGTTTTGTCCATATATATATGGTTTTATATCTGGGCTCTCAATTCTATGACTTTGGTGGGTATGTCTATTTTCCTGCAAATACCATGCTGGTTTGATTATCTTGGCTATATAATATAATTTGAAGTCAGGTAGTGTAATACCTCTAGTTTCATTCTTTTTCCTCAAGATTACTTTGACTATTTGAGTTGTTTTATGGTTCCATACAAACCTAGAAAATTTTTTTTAAATGACATTGGGATATTGATTAGGATTGCATTAAATTTGTATATTACTTTGGGTAATATGGCCATTTTAACTATGCTGATTTTTCCAATCCATAAACATGGAATATTTTTCCATTTTATTGTGTCTTTTTCCATTTTCATAACAAGAAATTATTAAATGATCTCAAATTTCCAGAGTTTGATTTTCATCAATGATAAAATGCTACATCAGCAACATGCTGAATATGTCCTCTGATTAATAACTGTGGAAGAAAAAGGGGCCACATACCAAAACTGACAAGCTCAGGGGAACCTGCATGGTGGGCCTTACAATCTCAAATAACTACACGGCATGGTCTGAACATAAAAATTTCTAACTAAAAGCAAGTCACAGTGGGTATATCCTAGGCCTGTAGCATCCTTGACAAAGGTCAACCTTTACCTTATATGAGCCTGTCTATTATCTTTTTGCCTCTAAGATAACATACCTTTCAAATGCTAATTTTTTCTAGACTCCTCAGGCCACAACTGCAGGCATGAGAGCATTGTTATCTTGTTCTCCACATACCTTCTCCATAGTTAATTACTAACTATCCCGTACTCACCAATGTAAAAGAAGTACAGTGGTACCTTGAGATACAAGTTTAATTCATTCTGTATCAGAGCTCATTAAGTCAGCCAACTCATATATCAAACAAATTTCTCCGATTTAAAATAACTGAAATAGATTTAACCAGTCCCAGCCCTGTGAAACATCCCCAAACCATCCTAAATTATGAAAAAAGACGTTTTTAATTAAGAAACATGTATACTTTACCGATGCATAACAAAATATATGAAATAAAAGAAAAAAGTGTTATTTAGTACTCTATTCTTACCTTGGAGACAGATGAGTGCAGCTAACAGAGGTGAATGGCGGAGGAGGAGGGAGGGAGGAAAGGATACAGGCACTGTAGACGTGTAAACTAAAACTACACTTTCTTAACACTAAATGTAAACTAAAACTGCATTTTCTTTACTTTAAACAAAACTAAAACTGCACTTTCTTTACTTAAAATGAAGCCACTAAAACTTAATTGTAAAAAAATGTATTTTCTTAACTGTAACTTAACCTAAGCTTAACATTACGTATTTTTCATTTAATCATCACCTGTTTTTGCCTTTTTGGCTGCACTTTTGGTACTTTCACTTGCAGAACTTTTGAATAAAAATCTATCCAAAGAGGTTTGCTTTTGCCTGCCTTTTAAAATGTTACAGAAATGTGACAAAGTGCTGTCATTAAAAAGTGCTGACGCATGACCAGTTGAAACCTTTTCTGGGTGTTTCTTTTCAATGAAACTTGAAAGCTTCTCCCACATTGCCAGCATGTCTTTAATTTCACTTGTAGAAATCACTTCCTCTGACTTTACCTCCACCTCACTACTAATCTCTTGCAGAAGCTACAGATGTTGCATCATTCAACTCCTCAGTTGAGAGTTCCTCCTCATGTTCCTCAACTAGCTCATTTATGTCACCCTCGTCTACTTCCAGACCCATCGACTTTCTGAGGGACACAATCTCCTCCAATGCTTCTACCTCAGTCTTGGTCTCTGGTTCAAATCTTTAGAAGTCCATCTGCAACAACATCAGGCCATAACTTTTTCCATGCCGAGTTCAAGGTTCTTCTTGTAACCTCTTGCCACGCCAAGTCAATAATGCGTAAACATATCACAATGTTGTAGTGATCTTTCCAAAACTCTCAAAGGATTAGATTTGTATTCTCAGTCACCTGAAAGCAGCGGCAAAACAAGTGCTTTGTGTAAAGCTTTTTAAAGTTGGAAATGATCTGCTGATCCATAGGTTGCAAGATTGAAGTCGTGTTGGGTGGGAGGTAGAGGAGTTTCACAAATTTGAACTCATCAAGAATGTCATCTTCCTCCAATGGCAAGAGAAGTGAAGGCAAAAATTAATGAATGGGACTACATCAGACTAAGAAGTTTTTGCTCAGCAAGGGAAACTGATAACAAAATAAACAGAAAGCCAACTAAATGGGAAATGATATTTTCAAACAACAGCTCAGATAAGGGCCTAATATCCAAAATATACAAAGAACTCATAAAACTCAACAACAAACAAACCAACAATCCAATAAAAAAATGGGAAGAGGATATGAATAGACACTTCTCCCAGGAAGAAATACAAATGGCCAACAGATATATGAAAAGATGCTCATCTTCTTTAGCTATTAGAGAAATGCAAATCAAAAACGGCAATGAGATACCACCTCACACCTGTTCGATTAGCTGTTATTAGCAAGTCAGGTAATAGCAAATGTTGGAGAGGCTGTGGAGAAAAAGGAACCCTCATCCACTGTTGGTGGAAATGTAAAGTAGTACAACCATTATGGAAGAAAGTATGGTGGTTCCTCAAAAAACTGAAAATAGAACTACCTTATGACCCAGCAATCCCTCTACTGGGTATATATCCCCAAAACTCAGAAACATTGATACGTAAAGACACATGCAGCCCCATGTTTATTGCAGCATTGTTCACAGTGGCCAGGACATGGAAACAACCAAAAAGCCCATCAATAGATGACTGGATAAAGAAGATGTGGCACATATACACTATGGAATACTACTCAGCCATAAGAAATGATGACATCGGAACATTTACAGCAAAATGGTGGGATCTTGATAACATGATACGAAGCGAAATAAGTAAATCAGAAAAAAACAGGAACTGTATTATTCCATACGTAGGTGGGACATAATAGTGAAACTAAGAGACATTGATAAGAGTGTGGTGGTTACGGGGGGGGAGGGGGGAATGGGAGAGGGATAGGGGGTGGGAGGGGCACAAAGAAAACAAGATAGAAGGTGACAGAGGACAATCTGACTTTGGGTGGTGGGTATGCAACATAATTGAATGACAAGATAACCTGGACTTGTTATCTTTGAATATATATATCCTGATTTATTGATGTCACCCCATTAAAAAAATAAAATTATAAAAAAAAAAAAAAAGTAAAAAAAATAAATAAATAAATAAAAGCTTCACATCTATATGCAAGTTTCAGAGTTTCACTCCTGGGTCAAGGCACACACCGAAATAGATAGATGTTTCTGATTATCTGTTCGTCTTTTCCCCCATTTTCCAGCCTCAGATATAAATAAATAAATAAAAGCATAAATGACCAAAAAAAAAAAAAAAAAAGAATGTCATCTTCAAGACCAAGTGGGTCGGCTGAAGCATTTTCAAGGATTAGTAATGCTTTTATCAGGAGTTTATTTTCTTGAAGATATTTCTTCACTGCAGGACCAAAGATAAGATTTACCCATTTAATAAAAAACTTCCACATAACCCATGCCCTAGCATTGGCATGCCACATAACCTGGAGTTTTTATTTAAAGATGCTCATCTTCTTTAATTATTAGAGAAATGCAAATCAAAACTGCAATGAGATATCACCTCACACCTGTTAGACTAGCTATTATTAACAAGACAGGTAATAGCAAATGTTGGAGAGGTTGTGGAGAAAAAGGAACCCTCATCCACTGTTGGTGGGAATGTAAAGTAGTACAACCATTATGGAAGAAAGTATGGTGGTTCCTCAAAAAACTGAAAATAGAACTACCTTATGACCCAGCAATCCCTCTACTGGGTATATACCCCAAAAACTCAGAAACATTGACTTGTAAAGACACATGCAGCCCCATGTTCATTGCAGCATTGTTCACAGTGGCCAGGACATGGAAACAACCAAAAAGCCCATCAATAGATGACTGGATAAAGAAGATGTGGCACATATACACTATGGAATACTACTCAGCCATAAGAAATGATGACATCGGATCATTTATAGCAAAATGGTGGGATCTTGACAACATTATACGGAGTGAAATAAGTAAATCAGAAAAAACCAGGAACTGCATTTTTCCATACGTAGATGGGACATAAAACTGAGACCAAGAGACATTGACAAGAGTGTGGTGGTTACGGGGGGAGGAGGGAGAGGGAGAGGGAAGGGGAAGGGGGAGGGGGAGGGGCACAAAGAGAACTAGATAGAGGGTGACAGGACAATCTGACTTTGGGTGATGGGTATGCAACATAATTGAACTTTAAGATAACCTGGACATATTACCTTTGAATATATGTATCTTGATTTACTGATGTCACCCCATTAAAAATAAATAAATTAATTAAAAAAAAAAAAAAAAAAGAATCTTGTGAGTTTTAAAGGCTCAAGAATTTTTGGAATGATACACTACCAGTGGCTTTACTTTACAGTCACCACTAGCATTTGCACACAATGCAAGGATCAGACGGTCCTTCATGGGTCTATGGCCTGGCAGCTTCTTCTTCTCTGCAGTGATGAAAGTCCTCTGGGGCATTTTTTTCCAAAACAATCCTGTTTCATCACAGTTGAACACTTGTTGGGGGATGTAGCCTTCCTTTGTGATAAGTGCAGCAAAACGTGCAATGTACTCCTCAGCTGCCTAACGTCAGCACTCACAGCTTCACCATGCCTCAACACCGAGTAGATGCCAGATCTCTTCTTGAAATTTTCAAACCAGCTGTGATTTGCCTTAAACGTATCTTCTGCTACCTCTTTTGAGGTTGATGGCTCTTTCTTCTTCAAGTCACCATAAATAATACATGCCTTTTCGCATATTACAGTCTCCATCACTGTATCTCCTGCCAGCTCTCTTTCACCCAAACCAGCAGAAGATTCTCCATTTCTTCATGAATATTTTTCCTTAATTGGGACAGAATTGTAGTTCCTTTCACTGAATATGCACTTTTTTTTTTACACTACTATAGTTAATTTTATTTGTTCAAGGACTTATATTGCAAGCATTAGACCAAGCATGGGCCTTGATTCTGTGAGCCCAGATTCACATATTTAGGAAGGAAGGAAACTGTGATCCACGTACATGGATGGAAACTAAAGTCTTATGGTTAATCATATCATAGTTTTAAAATTTCTACAGCCTAGATGCCTGCCTGAGATCACAGGTCTCTGAGGTCCTTCTGGATGTTCCACAGGGTATCAGTGCTTTTCTTGAGTTGAGCAACCTCTTCATCCTTCAGTTTCTGGTTGATAACACTGGTTAATCTTCGAGCATTCAGGATGCATGGAAGGCTCAGGAAGACTTCATTCTCAATGCCATACATCCCCTTCACCATTGTTGACACTGGGTAAACCCTGGATAAGTTTTTCAGCATGGACTCAATGAGATCAGCTACACTTAATCCAATAACCCAGTTGGTGTATCCTTTCAGCTTGATGATTTCATAGGCCCATTCAACCATCATCTTATGCACTTCCTTCCAATTTTCACTATCATTGTCTGTTCCCATTTCTGGATTTAATTCCTGGAGAGAAATACCTGCCACATTCACTCCACTACACACAGCCACACTTGAGTCTCCATGTTCTCCCAAAATCCATCCATGGCAGCTGCTGGGATGAATGCCAAGTTTTTCAGCCATAAGATAGCGAAATCTAGCCGAGTCCAGATTCCATCCACTTCCAATCACACGGTGCTTGGGTAATCCACTTAGTTTCCAAGTAACGTATGTGAGAATATCCACTGGGTTAGAAACCACAATGATGATGCAATTAGGGCTGTACTTAATAATCTGGGGAATAATGAATTTGAAGACATTAACATTCCTCTGCACCAGGTTGAGACGACTCTCTCCCTCTTGCTGACGAACTCCAGCAGTCACCACCACAATCTTAGAATTGGCAGTTACAGAGTAATCTTTATCTGCCACAATTTTAGGTGTCTGAAGAAATAAGCTCCCATGCTGCAGATCCATCATTTCTCCTTTGAGTTTATCTTCCAAAACATCCACTAGAGCAAGCTCATCAGCCAAAGACTTTCCCAGAATGCTGATGGCACATGCCATACCAACTTGTCCAACACCCACGACAGTGATCTTATTATTTGGGACTACTGCCTCTTCTTTTGCAACTGGTGCAATCAGTTTTTCCTTAAGAGTCGCCACTGTGCACAGGACAGAGAAGATTTTCCCAACGTAGTTAAGAGGGACGACAGTGTCAGCTGTGTGTGCCTGCTCCTGCACAAGATCTGTAAAGAGGGAGGAGCTGGATATGCACTTTTGATGGCATCCTTTTGTTTAAGGATGGTGCAAATTATAGATGTATTGCGGTCATACAGTCTTGCCAGTTCAATCACTCGTACATCACACTCATATTTTTCTGTTATTTCTTGCTTTACTTCTATCGACATCATTCTCTTATTCTCACCACTGTCCTTTACACTCACTTTCTTTGGCTTCATGATAGCACACAAAAAAAGTTAGTAAAAAAATGCAAAAATGATGCAAGAACAAGTACAGCGCATGAGATTTGATTTGATTTTGCGGGTAACACGTGAGAAATAATGAGATGCTGGTGTTGTGCTGCCAATAATGGACTCATGTGCCAATGCGTCAACTACTGGCAGCTTCCCAAATCATGACTCATATCTCAAAATTTTGCTCAGATGGATCTCAAACAAAAATACAACTGAATCACAGCCCATATCTTAAAAACAATTCGTATGTTGGTCTGCTCATATCTCAAGGTACCACTGTATGTGTTTCTCTATTTTGCTTTTTTATCCTGTTCCAGAGATTTCTCTGGGTTGCCAGTTGGCTCGAATAAACTCATAAAAATTCTCTATAGGTTAGGATGTTTCTTAAGTCAATGTAGCCTATGAAGAGACTGTATGGTCACAGCCTAAGGAACTATCCATCTTAATTTCCTTCTTTGCTAGATTCCCGCTTTCTACCCTATAAGATGTAATCGTAAAACCCATTCTCAAGGGCAAGGAGAAGTTGAAATCTAATGACTTATAATAGCTCTTCAAGTTCAGCATGCATGCAAATCACCTGGAGATCTTACTAACATGAAATTCTGATTCAGTAGGTTCTGAGATTTGGCATTTCTAACAAGCTCCTAGCAAATGTGGCTAGTCTCTGAACCAAACTTTGAGTAGCAAGGGAGAGGATTCCATATGAGATAAGAAGATGGAAGGTTGGAAGAGGAAAGGCCTCTTTTGATTAAAAATGATGCCATTCAATGGCTAAAGTATAGTTTCACTTGAATTTCTGAAAGGTAACTCTCTGGAAGGCCACCTTTCTTCTGAAATGCATACAAATCATTCAAGCATGTGGTTTATGTATTTATTTATTTAGCCAAATAGAGTTCATTATGATGATGTATATAAGTATGACATTTTCTGTAAATTCAAGTAACACTTTAAAAATCTGCCTGTAGGCCCTGGCCGGTTGGCTCAGCGGTAGAGCGTCGGCCTGGCGTGCGGGGTACCCGGGTTCGATTCCTGGCCAGGGCACACAGGAGAAGCGCCCATTTGCTTCTCCACACCCACCCCCTCCTTCCTCTCTGTCTCTCTCTTCCCCTCCCGCAGCCAAGGCTCCATTGGAGCAAAGATGGCCCGGGCGCTGGGGATGGCTCCTTGGCCTCTGCCCCAGGTGCTAGAGTGGCTCTGGTTGTGTGGGGCGATGCCGCGGAGGGGCAGAGCATCACCCCCTGGTGGGTAGAGCATCGCCCCTGGTGGGCGTGCTGGGTGGATCCCGGTGGGGCGCATGCGGGAGTCTGTCTGACTGTCTCTCCCCGTTTCCAGCTTCAGAAAAATACAAAAAAAAAAAAAATCTGCCTGTATACTTCAGAAAAAGAAAACTTTTTGACTGCTAAAATATTGCTTTGGAAGTTCAACAGAATTTCCTCTAAAGCATTTTTTCCCTCTAAATAGTTGTAAACTGAAAAGATATTTAAATATTTAAAAAATATTTTTTTGTGTGAAATAGTCTTTTCTGGTTTATTTTTCTCCTAACAACTTATCACCATTTGATATATATTGATATTTTACTTTTATTTATCTCTTTGCCCCAACTAAAATATAGTGGTCCTTCATCTATTGTGGGGGTTAGGTTCCAGAAACCCCTGCAATAGGTGAAAATCTGTGAAGTAGCAAACATATTTATCTTATTATTTACATATATTTTAAGGCTTTATAAACCCTCCTACACTCTTATAAACCTTTCCCACACTGTTATTAATTTTTCCCACACATTTTTGCTTATTTTACGGCAAAAATAATTAAAATAATATATTATTTTATAAATACCACAAAATCCTGCAATATAGCAAAACCCACAATACAAAATTAGATATATACAACTTAAAAATCCGTGCTACAGTGAGACCGTGAAAATGAACTGCGATATGAGGAGAGACGACTATATATACTCCTTGAAGACAAAGTTTCTTCTGATTTGTTCACTACTGTATTCTCAGCACCTGTAACACTGTCTGGCATATTGTACAGACAAAACAAAATTCTAAAAACCACAAAACAAAAAATTATTTGTTGAATAAACAAATATATAACTTCTGAAACACAGCTTTAACTAAAAGAGGAAGACAATATATTAATTACTAGAATGATGAAAAACGAATTCTCTTATGAAAATGTCTCAAGCAAGAGACATGATTAATTACAGGCTTATAACATGAGTTCTTCTCATTTTGTGACTTTCACTTATTAAGTTAAGGTAAAAAACAGGCTGAAAACTACCTCAAGAGACAGAAAGTAGAACAGTGGTTGCCAGGGGCTGGAAGGAGGGGGAATTGGGGAGTTAGTGTTTAATATGTGTGGAGGTTTCAGTTTGGGATGATGAAAAAATTCCTGAGATGGATAGTGGTAATTATTGCACAATAATGTAAATGTGCTTAATATCACCAAATTGTGTATTTAAAAATGGTTAAAATAGCAAATTTTATGCTAGGTATATTTTACCACACAGAGTCACACACAAAATCTACCTCAAATAAATACAATTCAGGGGTAATTTTTGACCAAAAAAAATTTGTTCTGATCTAGATCTGCATGGATTTTCTGTCTCCTATGCTCTCGTTTTGGTCTTTCCCTCCCATCATTGTCTTTTTTTCCAAGGCAGATTCTATTTAAAATAAACAATTTCATTGTGAATTATCTATTACCTTCTCAGCATGCTATTCCATAGTGGTTCTGAAAAGATGGTCTTCTAACCAGCAGCATCAGGTTCACTGGTGAACTTGTTTAGGAATATAAATTCTTAGGCACCTCTGAATGTCTAGTGAGTTAGAAACTCTGAAGTAGGCCCAGCAATCTGTGTTTTAACAAGTCCTTCAGGAACTTAGGGTGAATAGTTAAGTTTGGGAAACACCAGTCTGTTATACAGCATGTGTTGTCTTAACCTCACCCACATGTAAGAGATTTTATGTCCAATTATTTTCTATGGAATGATCAAAATAAATCATAGTCCTTGAATATTATCTTCTTCACAAAGGTTTTCCTCCAAGATATGACATATACTGCAGAAATGTATAATTTAGAATAGACTATTACAAATAAGCAAATTTCTTGATAGATTTCACAAGCACAGTATGTGGGAAGATATCTATTAGATGTACTGCAAGATTTTTCATCTCTAAACATCTATGAGGCAGAGGAAGTTTTCCTTAGGTGAAGGCAGTGTATGTGTCAAAAAATATAGAGAGATGGTTTAATATAAGGCTTAGAGGTTATAAACTAATATATCCAACCTTTTAAAGCAATCAGTTGTGTTTTATGTGTATATTCTCATTAGAAATACAAACCAAGGAAAGATGAATGAGAGTACACAATTAGAAATATTTTTTTTATTTCTACCTTTCTTCCCCCCAACTTACAATATTGTTTATGGGCTCAATGCTACTTACCACATGTAACAGTGCACATTCCAAATTCAACTTCTTTGACTTCTTTCATATTTGAACCTACACAAAGTGCAAAACACGGTATTTAATAACATGAAAACTTTTCTCAAGTAAAAACCTCTTATTTGGGGATGAAGAATACAAGTGCTTTCATAGAAAAAGCAGACATTTTATCAGTAAAGCAATACTATTCTTAGTATATCTATTATTATTTAAGTCAAAAGAAGCTAAAGCATTTAAAGTAATAAATTAAGAAATAACTTGCAAAGAAAGCTTATACTTAAACCTTGTACCTGTATATAACTTTACAATAATTCTTTTATTAGTTTAATACATGAAGAGTTTAAAGTTTAAAGAAGGTCAGATAAAAACACAAGGAAAGCCAGACAATTATAAGGCTTATGTTTCTTCAAATTTCTATTTTCCAAAAACTTGAATGCATCATTTTCATCCAAAACAGAAGTCTTTATACCAAGTATTCATTAAAATCGTGTTCTAGATTGGTTCTACTTGTTCTCAAGTTAAGAAGATATTTTATGTCTAAGAATTTACTTTAACACTTTATTAACAGGATAATCTTGAAATATATATTTGAGTAAATATATGAGTTTTAAATCACTTAATAAGGTGCTTCTCTTTTTCTCATTATTCTGAAGTTCGGCACGAATTTCACAAACTGTAGTATATAACCAATTCTTCATAGCACAGATTAGGACTAAAATCTCAAAAGAAAAAAAAATTAAATGAATTTTAAGGTAATTTTTAAAAGGAAGTATGTCCTGAGTAAAAACTATTACATGGGAAAATGCACTGAAATTGGAGTTCAAAATGTTTTTCTACCACCAATTAGCTGTTTTAAGTTTGAGTAAATTACTTAAACTCTGTCAGGCCTAGTTAACCCTTCTGTAAAATTCAAAAAGTAGAACCTATCTCATTGATTATTGTAGGAATTAAATGTGAGAACATGTGTGAGAGAATTCTGGTACTTGTTTATTGCTATAGAAATGCTTAAAATATAACCTCACTCACACTCCTTACGTACTTATTGATTGCATAGAATTCTAAGATTTTTTAAAATTTTTATTACTGCAAGGCAATATTTTCATAAACACTTTAATTATATACTTATATGCACCAAATACAGTGCCTTGAATACATAGGAAGCACTCAATGTATATATGTTAATCAATATTGATTTTGTTAAATAAATATTTGAACTATCATGATCAATTTTGAATTGACATTTTTGTTTGAAATGCTTAAATACTTTCTGCTGGCATTTTATGAAATATAAGTTAAGAGCCAAATCTGAACATAGAAAACACACTAAGACAATGAATACTAGACTGCTTTTAAATATAACCTCTTAGCGAAAACCATTCAAAAGTCCAGTTACTTAATCAGCTCTGCTATTCATTATCTATATGCTACTTTGAGAAAGTTGCTTAAGTTCTCCTAACTTAAAAAAAAAATTAGGCCCTACCCAGTGGCTCAGTGGATAGAGTGTTGGCCCGGAATATGGGTTCAATTCCAGTCAGGGTACATAGGAGAAGAGACCATCTACTTCTCTTCCCCTCCCTCTTCTCTCCCTCTTCATTCTCCTGCAGCCAGTGGCTTGATTGGTTCAAGCGTGGCCCAGGCACTGAGAGTAGCTCCTCCATTAGAGTGCATTAGCCTCAGGCATTAAAAATAGCTTGGTACACAAGCATTGACCCCAGATGAGGTTGCCAGGTGGATCCTGGCTGGGGCACATGCAGGAGTCTGCCTCACTATCGCCCTTCCTCTCACCTAAAAAGAAAATAAAAAATAAATTTTTAAAAAAATGAGATTTAATCAGATTGTCTCCAAAATTCCTTTTAGCTTTGAATAGTAAGTGCTCATTAAGGCATTTACTTTCTTTTTTGATGGGGTTCCTACAATGGTGAGTCAGGAAAATTTTATGTATCTGGACTTCAAAGTAGTATTTGTCAAAATTTCTCATTATATACCTATGAGTAAAAAGGAAAAATATGATCTGCATGTCAGTAAAGTTTTATGTATAACTTCTTAAACAGTAAGATCCACTGATGTTAATCAATTGGTTGGTGTCAATGGGGTAGAAATCATGTGTCACAGGACTCTGATTGTTCAACATTTTTATTAATGACTTGTGTAAGACTGATTTCATGATGACTGACTTGGGATTGTGCAAAACTAGAAAAGATAATTATGTTAGAAAATAAATCTGGATCCAGGTAGAATATTGGGAAAATCTAACAAAATAAAACCTTAGAGCAGTGGTTCTCAACCTTTCTAATGCCGTGACCCCGCAATATAGTTCCTCATGTTGCGGTGACCCCAAAGCAAAAAATAATTTTGGTGGCTACTTCTATGATTTAGAATGTAAATACCTGATATGCATTATGTATTCTCATTGCTTTAGGCAACCCCTGCGTTTTGGTCGTTCGACCCCTGCTGGAGTCGCGACCCACAGGTTGAGAACCGCTGCCTTAGAGAAATAAAGTCCTGTATGTAGAGCTGAAAAGTCAGCTATTCACAAAATACTTTACAGGATGTCTTAATTTTTTGGAAGAGCAGGTGAAAATGAGAGCTCAATAGTAAGTTTAATAGGAATCTGAGAGTGTTATGAGGCTTCTTTAAAAACTTACTGGGTCTCAGATGGTGCTTATAAAAGTTGGGCATCCCCAATGATGCAGGTAATGATCCTGCTCTTTTTTGTTTTGGCTAGATCTTGGAATGTTCTCTTCAGTTTTGGACAGGACACTTTAAGTGTTGGTACACACCATCAGAGTCCTATTTTAATTTTTGAGTTTCTTTTTTGAAAATTGATTTGTAAGGTTTATATTTCATGATTTTTATTTTCTTAGAGGCCTTCCAAGGAAAGGGAGAAAATACTGCATAGGTATATTTATATAGGATAAAACTAATTTTATAGAATAAAACTCATTCTATCTTACAATTATTATGTAGGTCTATTATTGGTCCCTTTTATAAACCTAAGGGTAAGTAGGTTAAGAGTAAATTTATAAATCTTAGATTTATAAAGGGTATATGAATATATAAAAAGTATACAAGGATTAAGAATATATATATATATCTAATGTAGTATCTTAGTGATTATTCCTACATTTCAAAACATTTTGGTATTTCATCATCCATAATGATGAATTTCAGTATTACATACCAATTATTCCCAACATGTTTTTTTTAAATGACTATAATAATAAAATGAAAGAATACTTTTTTTGTTGTTGTTTTGGTTTTTTTGGTTTTTTTTTTGAAAGAATGCTTAAATTGCCTAGAAAGATAATATAATTGTGAAATAAATCATAACTATTATATCACCCTTTGTTTTCTTATTGCTTTGCCCAAAGTATCACATCATCTTTCAGGAAGATATAAAAGAAATTTAGAGTCACCATCCTCAGAGTCTGTTTTCAGTTTTCACTGAACACAGTTGAGATTTTAGAAATTTTATTTTATTTCTTTTTGCCTATAAAGGCAAAGAAGAAAATTTACAGAGAAAAACACTTTACAATTATAAATGAAATCAGAAGATGAATATAGAGAAACAGACAGCAGCACTTTAGATGCTAATGATGATGGTAAAACTGAATACATAAGCAAAATTAGAGATGCTATCTTAGATGAACACACCAGATGAATTATCTCTAACTGGAGAATCAATGAATGAACATTATATTTCTAAGAATGAAAAGGATATATGGCATTCTCATCCAGTTAGTCCTTTCAACAGGTAGGGCTTGATCCTGAAATATTTTGTGAAAATGAGCCAGACCATACAGCAGGGATCAGGAAGCTTTTTGGCTGAGAGAGCCATGAACACCACATATTTTAAATTGTAATTCCTTGACAGCCATACAACGACCCGTGTACATTATGCATTATCCAATAAAAATTTGGTGTTGTCCGAGAGGACAGCTGTGATTGGCTCCAGCCACCTGCAACCATGAACATGAGCAGTAGAAAATGAATGGGTTGTAATACATGAGAATGTTTTATATTTTTAACGTCATTATTTTTTTTTATTAAAGATTTGTCTACGAGCCAGATGCAGCTATCAAAAGAGCCACATCTGGCTTGCGAGCCATAGGTTCCCGACCCCTGCCATACAGCTTTGCTAAAACAAGACGAGCAGTATTCTTCCCTTTTTAAAAACTTTTATACACCAACATTTACTTTATAAGGTTTGTAAACAGACAAACCAATGGCAGGTGTGCATACAAAGGTGACTGAAATAAAATAGAAAATGTAGAAATGAATACATTCATTGGACCAATAATTCTGTTCATAAATCTAAGATGAAAATGTTTTGCAAATACAGAGAAAGAATATGGCAGTCTTTTCAAAATATGTGCCTTCATAGTTTTCAAAAGTATTGTGTTTTGAAAATGCAAGTGCAAAAAGAACAAGAGTATGATAACTAGAATCTATTACAGATGTATTTAAAATATGGAATCAGTACTTACAAGATGGATATATTTCAGATTCATCTCATAACAACCAATGAGCATTTATTTGTACTCAAAGTACTTTGTCCATATAGTTTCAAAAACATGAAAAAGATAGAACAAAATTTTGGGGGTTTCTATATTTCCATTTTTATTAAAATTTCAAATAAGTTGTTTCACAGCCATTTTATTCTTGCTTTTTAAATTATTTGTAAAATGCTATAAAAGTAGAAAAAAAATAGAAGTCCAGTGAATCGTAAATGGTGTTGAATATTTTTATATGGTGCACTGAAGGTTAAGAGGGATCTTGCCAAATTTAATGGTTTTAAAAATATTCATATTTCAGACACCTCAGATTATTTAAAGTTCCGGAGTCTCACTTTCTCCAAGAAAAAGCAGCTATTCATGAAACTGTATATATAAAATTCCAGAAGATACATGGATTCCCTGAAGTTCACAAGGAAGAAGTGGAGACAAGGAGAGAATAAATAACTTTCCTGCATTTGAATTTGAATATAAGGCATCCATCACTTAAATTTAAACTCCGTTTAGCATTTTACACCTAGAACTATCCCTTGACCAGTTTAATACTAAAATGGTTAATTCAATTACTTCTAAAACTACAGTAAAACAATAGCTATTATGCTTTAGAAAATGTATTTCTCTTCTTTAGTCCTTTTTCTTTTTCACATTTCCAAAGTCAAGGCCACCTACAAGCTCTCTGTAATGTAATGTTATCAAAGCAATAACAAACCTTAATCCCACCATTAACCTCAGATAGTTTCTTTCTGTCACTGAGGGTCACTATCTGTCATCAGGAAATAAAAGAAAGGCTGATAAATATAGCACCTACTCTATATGTATAAGAGACATGAGACTGCCAAGGATATTAAAAGAATCTCAGCTAGATCATTTGTGAGGGAAGGGAATTATTCTCCTTTAGATGGCTGCAAACCTGCACCTGACCTTTTACCTACCAGCATTATAGTTACTAATCAATATAACATATACAACAGCTTGTCAAGTTTTATTGTTTAATGAGTCAGAATACGGCAAATTTATGTACCAACCACAAGCTCGGTTAACTTGTTATCACCTAACCAAGCCATTAGTTGGACCCTTAATAGGTGTTTTCTAAGGCCACTGTTCCTTCGTGGTTCCAAGCTGAGCGTGCAAATTAGCCACCACCACACAGCAGAGGGGCCCAAGGTTAAGGATGCAAGAAGATGACAGGAGGCTTCTGGGCAGTTTTGTCAGCACATTGGTCTATCTAGATGTGTCACAGAATTCTGAATTTCACTGTGTTCCAACACAAAGTGCAAACATGGAAGAGAACTCAAGCAATTCGGAACTTCAGGAAAAAAAATCTACAAAGGAAAAACTATAAAGGAAGTCAAAATAATACCAATTTGCGGAAGGCTACTCCCGGACTCCGTTACCACTTTTAAAAAGGCATCTTTTCAGCAGTACGTTAGTTCTGTAGCAACTTCTGTATGTGGGCTTGTTCAGCTTGCTGTGGCCTTGGGAAAATAACATTCCTCAAGGCCATTATGTGCACACACACAAAAAAAGTAAAAATTCGAGGCTGTGTGCCAAAGAGCTCTATAAATGTTAACAGGAGTGATTCTCACATCCTCCGACAAAGAGCTGGGCTTTGCCCTCAACAGGTGCCATGTCCCCACCAAAGAGCCTCCCACTCTCACCATTGTCCTGGGCCTCGGGTCGGGGTACGTTCTCAGCCTCGTGGCCGTCGTTCTCGGTGTCCTGCTCGGGCTCGAAATATGTATTGTCCTCACTCTCGCTCTCGCTCTCGCTCTCATCTGGGCCAGGCGTGCCCTGTTCCTGGAGAGCTGTGACGTTCGTCCCGCAAGCGGCCTGGAGGCCCACCAGGAAGAGCCAGCCGACGGTCAGCAGCAGTCCGGGGGACCAGCCTGCGGCCTCGGGCCTCATGGTTTTCGGCCCCGAAGGCCACCTACGGCTCAGTTGCAGCCACCTGCTCTCGACTACAGGTGCGTTGAAAAAGGAGCCGCGGGTATCCTAACTCCCGCGCTGCACCCGGCAACCACTAAGGCGTCACAGATCCTCACGGGGGCGTGCGGACGACCGCCTCGTTCTGGAGCAGACAGAACGCACCTCCAGAACCACTTCCGTTGGGGACACTTCCGGTGACCAGCCTCGCTCGCGGCGCCTCCGGGCGGCTGGCGCCCACTGGGCAGGTGAGGCCCGGGCCAGCCACCGCTCAGGCCCTTGTGGCTCACCCTTTCTACTACGTGTCAGCCTTCCTTCCTGCATCTACTACTCTCAGAACCAGACTCCCTCTTCCTGTGGCCCCCTCCATATTGACTTGGTTTCAAGTTTGTTAGCAGAATATCCAACTCTGTGTATATCAACATGCATTGTCAGCCCTGGGCGGTTGGTTCAGTGGTAGTGCATCCACCCAGTATGGAGGAGTCCCTGGTTGGATTCTGGAGAGGGTACACCGGAGAAGTGGTCGGGCACACAGGAGAAGTGACCATCTGCCCCCCCACACACACACACACACTCCTCTGCCCCTTCCTCTAGCATGACTCTATTGATTCAAGAGAGCTATTGGCCCTGGGCACTGAGGATGACTCCGTGGAGCCTCCACCTCAGGAGCTAAAAATAGCTCGGCGGTGGAGAAGCATCAATCTTGTTGGATCCCTTGGGGATGCATGGGAGAGTCTATCTCTCCCGTCCCACTTAAATTTAAGGGGTAAAAATGATGTATTGTCACAGCCTTCTGGAGTATGGTGCCTCACTATATACATTTCTGCAGATGAGGCGCAATTTGGATTCAGAGGTGCACTTTCTTTCTGTAACCTGAACACTATTATTAAAGCAACTCGAACATATACTTAGGTCATAAGATTTTTGCCAGCTCTTCATGGGGCTTTCTTGTGCTGGATTAGGGGCTGGAGAAAGGAAAGGAGATGGGAGAGGATACGACTGTATTGTCAAGATAGTTCTTCTCCATTCTGTATTTGGATAGCTGATGCTTTTAAAACCAAGTATGAGACTTACACTTAGGGGAAAGGAATTTTCTCTTCCTGGGGCAAGTTTTTAAGAACAGAACTTCTCTGTCATTTTGTTTGGCACCCTTACTTCAGTTTTAATCCTACATTGTGCTTCTTTCTTATACTTTTGAGTCCATGGTAAGAGCAACTACTCTTTGGTTACCTTAGAACAAGGTTCTCCCACAATCCCATTTTATACTATTCTATCTACACCCATTTTAAACCCAACTTAACTGCTTTCCTGTTTTGTTGCTCTAATTCCTCCAAAATAGGTGTGTCCCTCACCTTGCATTCTGAACACAGACTCACAGGTGACAAGCCTAAACTGTCCTAATTTTTTAACTTAATGGTTCCCACAAAATATCAAGTTTCGGGCCCTGGCCGGTTGGCTCAGCGGTAGAGCGTCGGCCTAGCGTGCGGAGGACCCGGGTTCGATTCCCGGCCAGGGCACACAGGAGAAGCGCACATTTGCTTCTCCACCCCTCCACCGCGCCTTCCTCTCTGTCTCTCTCTTCCCCTCCCATAGCCAAGGCTCCATTGGAGCAAAGATGGCCCGGGCGCTGGGGATGGCTCTGTGGCCTCTGCCCCAGGTGCTAGAGTGGCTCTGGTCACAACACGGCGACGCCCAGGATGGGCAGAGCATCGCCCCCTGGTGGGCGTGCCGGGTGGATCCCGGTCGGGCGCATGCGGGAGTCTGTCTGTCTCTCCCTGTTTCCAGCTTCAGAAAAGAAAAAAAAAAAATCAAGTTTCTTCATAGTATCTAATACACTTATTAAAATGGCTAAATTTTTTTAAATGATTAATACCAAATATTGGTGAAGGTGGGAGGAAGTGGATCACTCATATTTAGCTTGTGTAAATGTAAAGTTGTACTATTTTTCAGAGTAGTTGAATCTACCATTGTGTCCTCACTCTCTGGCCATCACTTAAAACTATATTGTTACACAATGTAGTGATTTTGGGTAGAAACTATAGGATGTCCTGTGGATTTTTGTACGTAGGAATAGTGGTTTCAAATAGTCATGGTATATCCTCTCAACCTGTTGCCTGTCCAGTACCTGCTTGTCTTACTCCAGCCTCAGCCTCTAACACCCCTTTATTTTCTTATCTAATAGAGCTGCCCCCAAAGGCCTTTCTTCCTAAAGCCCTTCTTACAGTAATAAAAATTTACAAGGTGTTAAGGAAAGAGTAGTACCCAAAAGATGTACCTTCTCTATTTTAATAACAAGAGTTGAAAAGGCCATTCAAAATTAAATAATGTTCTAGGGAAATGTTATCAGCATTTTGTGAAATGAATGTGTCACATTGTTAATGTCTCAACAGAAGGCATATGGCACTCTTAAATTTCTCTATTTGTAGGGCTGTCTAAGTTGCATTTTCTAAGATTAAATAAGGTGCCCTGTCTGTGGTTACTTGGGTTATAGGTACACAGCCTTATTCAGCTACATGTGCCTTGGATTAATACATAAAACAGAATTTTAGAATTTTCCCTGCTCTTTGGGTTGCCCCTGCAATTTCTGTGATCATTTAAAATCTATATTCAGCTGTTGTTGTCGAATGTCTTTTTTTTTCTTTTTTTTTTTAATAAATTTTTATTAATGGTAATGGGATGACATTAATAAATCAGGGTACATATATTCAAAGAAAACATGTCTAGGTTATTTTGTCATCAAATTATGTTGCAAACCCCTCGCCCAAAGTCAGATTGTCCTCCGTCACCCTCTATCTAGTTCTCTGTGCCCCTCCCCCTCCCCCTAACTCTCTCCCTCCCTCCCTCCCATGTCCTCCCTCCCCCCCCACCCTTGGTAACCACCACACTCTTGTCCATGTCTCTTAGTCTCATTTTTATGTTCCACCAAAGTATGGAATCATGTAGTTCTTGTTTTTTCTGATTTACTTATTTCACTCCTTATAATGTTATCAAGATCCCACCATTTTGCTGTAAATGATCTGATGTCATCATTTCTTATGGCCGAGTAGTATTCCATAGTGTATATGTGCCACATCTTCTTTATCCAGTCTTCTATTGAAGGGCTTTTTGGTTGTTTCCATGTCTTGGCCACTGTGAACAGTGCTGCAATGAACATGGGGCTACATGTGTCTTCACGTATCAATGTTTCTGAGGTTTTGGGGTATATACCCAGTAGAGGGATTGCTGGGTCATAAGGTAGTTCTATTTGCAGTTTTTTGAGGAACCACCATACTTTCCTCCATAATGGTTGTACTACTTTACAGTCCCACCAACAGTGAATGAGGGTTCCTTTTTCTCCACAGCCTCTCCAACATTTGCTATTACCCGTCTTGTTGATAATAGCTAATCTAACAGGAGTGAGGTGGTATCTCATTGTAGTTTTGATTTGCATTTCTCTAATAACTAATGAAGCTGAGCATCTTTTCATATATCTGTTGGCCATTTGTATCTCTTCCTGGGAGAAGTGTCTGTTCATGTCCTCTTCCCATTTTTTTATTGGATTGTTTGTTTGTTTGTTGTTGAGTTTTATGAGTTCTTTGTAAATTTTGGATATCAGGCCCTTATCTGAGCTGTCGTTTGAAAATATCAGTTCCCATATAGTTGGCTGTCTGTTTATTTTGATATCAGTTTCTCTTGCTGAGCAAAAACTTTTAATTCTGATGTAGTCCCATTCATTTATCTTTGCCTTCACTTCTCTTGCCATTGGAGTCAAGTTCATAAAATGTTCTTTAAAACCCAGGTCCATGATTTTAGTACCTATGTCTTCTTCTATGTACTTTATTGTTTCAGGTCTTATATTTAGGTCTTTGATCCATTTGAATTAATTTTAGTACACGGGGACAGGCTGTAGTCGAGTTTCATTCTTTTGCATGTGGCTTTCCAGTCCCAACACCATTTGTTGAAGAGGCTTTCTTTTCTCCATTGTGTGTTGTTGGCCCCTTTATCAAAGATTATTTGACCATATATATGTGGTTTTATTTCTGGGCTTTCTATTCTGTTCCATTGGTCTGAGTGTCTATTTTTTTGCCAATACCATGCTGTTTTGATTATCGTGGCCGTATAATATAGTTTAAAGTCAGGTATTGTAATGCCCCCAGCTTCATTCTTTTTCCTTAGGATTGTTTTGGCTATTCGGGGTTTTTTATAGTTCCATATAAATCTGATGATTTTTTGTTCCATTTCTTTAAAAAATCTCATAGGGATTTTGATGGGAATTGCATTAAATTTGTATATTGCTTTGGGTAATATGGCCATTTTGATTATATTTATTCTTCCTATCCAAGAACAAGGAATATTTTTCCATCTCATTGTATCTTTTTCGATTTCCCTTAACAATGCTTTGTAATTTTCATTATATAGGTCCTTTACGTTCTTTGTTATGTTTATTCCTAGATATTTTTTTGTTGTTGTTGCAATCGTGAAGGGGATTATTTTTTTGAGTTCGTTTTCTAATATTTCATTGTTGACATATAGAAAGGCTATGGACTTTTGTATGTTAATTTTGTATCCTGCGACCTTACTGTATTGGTTTATTGTTTCTAATAATCTTTTTGTGGAGTCCTTCGGGTTTTCGATGTATAGGATCATATCATCAGCAAAAAGTGATAGCTTTACTTCTTCTTTTCCGATATGGATGCCTTTTATTTCTTTGTCTTGTCTGATTGCTCTGGCCAGAACTTCTAGCACCACGTTGAATAAGAGTGGAGAGCGTGGACAACCCTGTCTTGTTCCTGATTTAAGGTAGAAAGTCCTCAGTTTTATGCCGTTTAATAGGATGTTGGCTGATGGTTTATCATATATGGCCTTTATCAAGTTGAGATATTTTCCTTCTATACCCATTTTGTTGAGATTCTTAAACATAAAATTGTGTTGTATTTTATCAAAAGCCTTTTCTGCATCTATTGATAAGATCATGTGGTTTTTGTTCTTTGTTTTGTTGATATGGTGTATTACGTTAACCGTTTTGCGTATGTTGAACCATCCTTGAGATTCTGGGATGAATCCCACTTGATCATGATGTATTATTTTTTTAATATGTTGTTGTATTCGGTTTGCCCGTATTTTGTTTAGTATTTTAGCATCTGTATTCATTAGAGATATTGGTCTGTAGTTTTCTTTCTTTGTGCCATCCTTGCCAGGTTTTGGTATGAGGGTTATGTTGGCCTCATAAAATGTGTTTGGAAGTATTGCTTCTTCTTCAATTTTTTGGAAGACTTTGAGTAGAATAGGAACCAAGTCTTCTTTGAATGTTTGATAGAATTCACTAGTATAACCGTCTGGGCCTGGACTTTTATTTTTGGGGAGATTTTTAATAGTTTTTTCTATTTCCTCCCTGCTGATTGGTCTGTTTAGGCTTTCTGCTTCTTCATGACTCAGTCTAGGAAGGTTGTATTGTTCTAGGAATTTATCCATTTCTTCTAGATTGTTGTATTTGGTGGCATATAATTTTTCATAGTATTCTACAATAATTCTTTGTATATCTATGATGTCTGTGGTGATCTCTCCTCTTTCATTTTGGATTTTATTTATTTGAGTCCTGTGCCTTTTTTCCTTGGTGAGTCTTGCCAAGGGTTTGTCAATTTTGTTGATCTTTTCAAAGAACCAGCTCCTTGTTTTATTGATTTTTTCTATAGTTTTTCTGTTCTCTATTTCATTTATTTCTGCTCTGATTTTTATTATCTCCTTTCTTCGGCTGGTTTTGGGTTGTCTTTGTTCTTCTTTTTCTAGTTCCTTAAGGTGTGAAGTTAAGTGGTTTACTTCGGCTCTCTCTTGTTTGTTCATATAGGCCTGAAGTGATATGAACTTTCCTCTTATTACTGCTTTTGCTGCATCCCAGAGATTCTGCTATGTCGTATTTTCATTTTCATTTGTCTGTAAATATCTTTTGATTTCTGCGCTTATTTCTTCTTTGACCCATTCATTTTTTAGAAGTATGTTGTTTAGTTTCCACATTTTTGTGGGTTTTTCCCCCTCTTTTTTGCAGTTGAATTCTAGTTTCAAGGCTTTATGATCAGAAAATATGCTTGGTACAATTTCAATTTTTCTAAATTTGCTGATATTGTCTTTGTGGCCCAACATATGGTCAATTCTTGAGAATGTTCCATGTACACTAGAGAAAAATGTATACTCTGTCGCTTTGGGATGAAGTGTCCTGTAGATGTCTATCATATCCAGGTGTTCTAGTATTTCGTTTAAGGCCACTATATCTTTATTGATTCTCTGTTTGGATGACCGATCTAGAGCCGTCAGCGGTGTATTGAGGTCTCCAAGTATGATTGTATTTTTGTTAGTTTTTGTTTTAAGGTCAATAAGTAGCTGTCTTATATATTTTGGTGCTCCTTGGTTTGGTGCATATATATTAAGGATTGTTATGTCTTATTGATTCAGCTTCCCCTTACTCATTATGAAATGACCATTTTTGTCTCTGAGTACTTTTTCTGTCTTGTAGTCAGCATTATTAGATATGAGTATTGCTACACCTGCTTTTTTTTGGGTGTTGTTTGCTTGGAGTATTGTTTTCCAGCCTTTCACTTTGAATTTGTTTTTATCCTTGTTGCTTAGATGTGTTTCTTGTAGGCAGCATATAGTTGGATTTTCTTTTTTAATCCATTCTGCTACTCTGTGTCTTTTTATTGGTAAGTTTAATCCATTTACATTTAGTGTAATTATTGACACTTGTGGGTTCCCTACTGCCATTTTATAAATTGCTTTCTGTTAGTTTTGTATCTAGTTTGATTCTTCTCTTTTGTTTTTCTATCATTTGTTTTTGTTTGTTTGTGTTCCATACTTCTTTCCTCTGTTGCTACCTTTTTTAAGTCAAGTGTTTTTGTGGTGGTTTTTTTAAGGGTGGTTACCATTAAGTAATGAAAAGGGTACCTACCATATTCATTGTAGTACCCTATCTTATAAGTATTTCTGCACTTCATCATCCTTTGCTACTGTTAATCTCCATCCTCTCCCCCCTTTTTTTCCTTTGTTGTCACAGTTTAAGTTTGGTTTTATTGTGTTCTTGGTGGAGCTGTTACTTGTGGTTTTGTTTTCTTTTGTTCTTTGAATCTGGTTGGAAAACCCCCCTTAGTATTTCCTGGAGTGGGGGCTTTCTGTTGATAAATTCTCTCATCTTTTCTGTATTTGTGAATGTTTTTATATCTCCTTCATACTTGAAGGATAGCTTTGATGGGTATAGTATTCTTGGCTGAAAGTTCCTCTCTTTCAGGGCTTTAAATATTGGGGTCCACTCTCTTCTAGCTTGTAGAGTTTCTGCTGAGAAATCTGATAATCTAATAGGCCTTCCTTTATATGTTGTACTCTTCTTTTCCCTGGCTGCCTTGAGAATTTTTTCTTTGTCATTGGTTTGTGTCATCTTTATTATGATGTGCCTTGGAGTGGGTTTGTTGGGGTTAAGAAAACTTGGTGTTCTGTTTGCTTCTTGAATTTGAGGCTTTAGTTCCTTCCACAGGCTTGGGAAGTTCTCGTCTATTATTTGAGTATATTCTCCATTCCATTTTCTTTCTCTTCTCCCTCTGATATACCTATTATTCTTATGTTATTCTTTCTGATGGAGTCAGACAATTCCTGTAGGGCTTTCTCATTTTTTATTATTTTTGAGTCTCTTTCTTCTTCTCTCTGTTGTGCCTCAAGTTGTTTGTCTTCTATTTCACTAATCCTATCTTCAATCTGGGCTGTTCTGTTAGCTAAGCTTGTTACCTCGTTTTTCAGCTTGTGAATTGAGTTTTTCATTTCTGTTTGATTTGTTTTTATAGTTTCAATTTCCTTGGTAATATATTCTTTGTGTTCATTGAGTTGTTTTCTGATCTCCCTATATTGCCTTTCTGTGTTTTCTTGTATATCTCTGAGTATTTTTAAGATTTCTATTTTAAATTCTCTGTCATTTAGCTCCAAGGCTTCCAATATGTTAAGTCTTTTCTCCATAGATTTTTCCACATCTATTTGTGTTACCTCTCTTTCTTTTGTATCCATAATATTCGATTTCCTCTTTCTTATCTGCATCTGAGGGTGGTCTTATTGATAGCACTAATTAGAATTAATAAAGAGTAAAAAGAAAAGAAAAAAAAAGGGTAAAACACCCCACAAAAAAAAACCGGTAATAATTTATTATTTCCCCCTTTTTTTCTCTCTTCTCTTTCCCTCCTCTCTCCTCCTCAGGGAAATATCATGCCTATAATGGAGGGCCTGATTTGGGGTGAAGAATTCAAGGGGCAAAAAAAAGGGAGTAGGGACCTACTAAATGCAAAAAAAAAAAGAGAAAAGGAAGAAAATCTTAGACAAGCATAAGATGATTTGCTTGTAAGTGATGGTCAACTAAGAGATATAATGAGAGGGATAAGAGGGAACCAGAAAAAAGGACCAAAAAAGAATAATAAAGAAGAAAAAATAAAAATAATAAGTAAAAATCTGTTGTATTAAGTGGAGCGAAGACTAAATACAATGGAGACCTTGGGTTGGGAGGACCCAAAATGCCACAAAAATAAACAAACAAGAGAAAAAAAAATAAAAACAAAAGCAAAAAAGAGAAATAAAGCCAAAAACAAGCCTTGAGTCCCAAATTAACTAATTTGTTCATGATTGAGGATTATATGGGAGGAAAGTAAAATGAGAAAAGAAAAAACGAATAGAAAGGAAAAAATAAGAAAAAGAGAAAAACGAAGGAAGAAATAAAATAGGAGGAGAAAAAAACAAAATAAAGCAAGACAAAAAAAAAACAAAAAAAAAACAAAAGAGGAGAGAGTGAGAGTTAAGTGTTTTGGAGTATAACCTTAAAGGAGGGTGAGGATGAAGAAGAAAAATAAAATGCAACACTCATGGGTAGTGTAGTTCAAGAAAGGGGAAGCATAAGATGGGCAGAGAATAGAAGGACCGAGGTGGAGGAAATAAAGGCAAAAAGATAGAAGAAACAAACAACAACAACAACAACAAAAAATTAGTGGATCAAGTTGTCAAGTCTGTGGGTTTTTCTTGATTTTGAGAGGTTAACTTCTTCCTTTTTCTTTTCTCTCCCTCTTCCTAGTCGGTGACTCTGTACCCCAGGCTCTGCCCCTGTGTCACTCTTAGGTAGGGATTTGCAGTTGATGGGATTCTATGGCAATGTCATATAATTGGCTTTAGTCTTGCTGGAAGTAAAGGCTTGTTGGCGTTTGCAGGGTCCAACGATGAGAGAGTTTGCTTTCCTGGATTCTCTCTCCTAGTCCCCCCTTTCTGAATTAGCAGCCTGGTGATCCAGCTATAAGGCTGCAACTGCTTCTGCCTGGGGAGTAAGAGGCTCAAAGAGCTGGGAAATCCCCACTCTATCCCCACTCAGTGCAAGGCTTTGGGAAAGGCTCTGGCAGTCAGGGCCTCCAGTGTAATCAGGCGGGGGTGGGAGTCAATTGTTTTCAAGGTGACTGTTCAGCGCCTATCATTTAGTTGGACCTCTCAACCCAGGCTTTCCACACTTTGTAGCCTGTTTTTGCAGGGAAGAAGAGGCACTAGTCTCTGCTTACGACTAGTGTAGTATAGACCTTATTATCTGCCAAGTCCTTCTTGTTAGCGTTTATCCCTGAATATGGAGGCTCTATCAATCAGAAGTTGCCCCCGCCCCTTTAGCGAGAGGCACTAAAAAATATCACGCCTCTTGTCTTGGATCGCTAAACTGAGAGAGATCTTATCAATTAGAACCGAGGGTGCGCAGATTTTATGGGTTAAGCTAATTTCAGTGATTGGGTCGCAGCTGTGCTTCCGAAGGTATTTTAGGCTGCCTGCGCGCGCCCCTCCCCCAACGCTTGATTGTTAGCTTGAATGGCTGGGTGAGGTGCCCCGCCCATGGAGAGAATCTCCCAAGCCTCTCCCGCTCGCCCCGCCGCTGGCGGCTGGACCGCACCAGGCGCAGGATAATGGAGCCCCCTGGGTGTGCGGGCCAGCAGGGCGCCCTGGGCGCGTGGAATGCCCAAGGCACGCGCGCGAATGGGGCGCTCCGGGCACCGGTGGCCAGCGACCCCCACTCGCAGTGTGCGGGCAGCTGGGTACATCAGCGGTGCTCAACCGGACCGGGCGCGCAGCGGCTAGGGGCGGCGGCTCGTGGCGGCCGCTCACGGCGGCTCGTGGGGGCTCGCGGCGGCTCGCGGTGTCGGCTCCGTCGGCCGCTTGCGTCGGCTCGCGGTTCCCAAGTATATGGGCTGACTCACCGCAGGCGCACTCCCTCGCGGCTTGAATGAGCGTCGCTGCGGTAGCTTCCTCCACACCCTCGTCTCTCAGATTCAAGTGATAACAGTCCTTTTTCTTTCAGTTTGTGTGGAACTCCGGAATGCTCCCAGGATAAATTTTTCTGTTTCTAGTTGATAAATTTGTTGTGATTTAGGGGAGAGCTGTCGGACGCGCTTCTCACGGCGCCATTTCCGTGACATCACTATCTGTCGAATGTCTTATAAATGTCAGTTATAACCTTTTGGTTGATGGCGCTGTTGAGTTTTTCTATATATTTGTTGATTTTTCTGTCTGGTTGTTCTGTTGCTAAGGAGTGATGTCTGAGTCTCCAACTATGATTTTGGATTGTTTGTTTCTCCTTTCAGTGTGGTCAGTTTTTGCTTTACAGATTTTGCTACTTTGTTTAGTGTATACACATTTAGAACTGCAACATCTTCTTGATGGATTGGCCTGTTCATCATCATGTAATGTCAACTCCATTTCCTTAACTCAGAGAGTCCACCAGCTCTGCCTGACTTGACTGTCCCTTGTTTTCAACTAATTCTCAAGGTAATATAGTTGGGCAACTGTAGGCTCACCTCATTTGTTTCTCATCATTCAATACTTCATTGACTGATGGTGTTTTAAAAACTATTGTTTTATTTTTTTCTGTTTTTTCAGGATTGGGGTGATGCTAGAGAGGGCAAGATAAAACTGGATCTCTTATTATTCCATCTTTGGCATAAACCAAAGTCTCAATATGAGTTTTAATAGTACAGACTGTAGCAAACTCCTTCACTGTGCTTCTGTTCTTTAAATAACAATCTAGGAAATTCAGAAAGCTCCAGTTTAATATTATTTCTCTCTCTCTTTTTTTTCTTTTTTTCTTTCTTTCTTTTTTTTTTCTGGTGAGAGGAGAGGAGATAGTGAGGCAGACTCTTGAATGCTCCCCGACCAGAATCTACCTGGCAACTCCGTCTGGGGCCAACACCGGAGTACTGTACTGAGCTATTTTTAGCACATGAAGCCAATGTTCTCAGACAAACTGAGCCATCCTCAGCATCTGAGGCCACACTTGAACCAATTGAGCCACTGACTATGGAAGGGGAAGACAGAGAGAAGGGAAAGGGGCAGGGGTCCAGTAAAGCCACCGGCTATGGGAGGACAAGAGGAACAGAAGGGAGAAAGGGAGGGGAAGAGAAGCAAGTGGTCACTTCTGTGTGCTCTGACCAGGACTTGAACCCAGGACTTCCATACATTGGGCTAATGCTCTACCCAATGAGCCACCAGCCAGGGTGCAGTTGAATATTATGAATAAGGAGTGAGTCCAACTTTGCATTACATTGCAGTGATGAGGTTAGATCTCATAGACAAGGCTCTGTGACTTTCTCTTGAGAACAAAGTTTTATAGCTGTTCTGAATCCATGTTTTACATCTCAAATACCACATTTGATTCAATGAATAAAGCCTCTTCTCTGAATGTTTATCATTAACAGACTAGTAGGTAGAATAGGGTCCTTATTAGAACCAAGGATTTAGGGGTAAGTGGCCAATAGATATCATTATTAGATATTAAATAACTTTTCCCAGTTTGAGATGGCTTTTTTCCCAGTAGATCTGGGTTGTAGAAGCTTTTATACAGGTACTATGTGATAATCAATTAAAAGTATAACAGGTCCTCGAATAATATAGTTTTATTCAATATTGTGTTGTCATAATATTAATGAAAAAAATTGATTCTTTGCTGGGGTACTATCTGTGTAGAATTGTACATTCTCCCCATGTCTGTGTGGATTTTTTCTTGGTATTCCAGTTTCCTCTCACATCTCAAAGATGTGCACATTAAGTTAATTGTCATATGTGTGTGCTCTGTGATATAAGGGTATCTTATCTGGAGTTGGTTTCCACCTTGATTTCTGAGTTGTTTGGATAGGCTCCTGGCCAACTATGACTCTGAACTAAAATAAATAGGCTGGAGAATAAATATCTTACTTATTTTTATTCATCTTTCTTAGATGTTTGTAGAACTTACATTTATTTTAATGTTTAATCATAGAAGAGTTTGGGGTCTTTATTTAGAAGATTGGTGATGATTTTGTGACCAGAAATATGGTATAGGAAGTGAACTCTTGTTTATATCAATTAGCTTATGGTAAAATTGGTTTTATTATATGTCATTTTGCTTAAAGTCACAATTTCCAAGAAACTGTTGACTACATTAAGTAAGAACTTACTGTATCGCCCTGGCCGGTTGGCTCAGTGGTAGAGTGTCGGCCTGGCGTGCAGAAGTCCCAGGTTCAATTCCTGGCTAGGGCACACAGGAGAAGCACCCATCTACTTCTCCACCTCTCTGTCTCTCTCTTCCCCTCCCACAGCCAAGGCTCCATTGGAGCAAAAGTTGGCCCGAGCGCTGAGGATGGCTCTGTGGCCTCTGCCTCAGGCGCTAGAATGGCTCTGATTGCAACAGAGCGATGCCCCAGATGGGCAGATCATCGCCCCCTGGTGGGCATGCCAGGTGGATCCCCATTTCCAACTTCAGAAAAATACAAAAAAAAAAACAAAACTTACTGTATCTTTAAAATAAATGAATCATGTACACTTATACCTGAATTTTAAATTAATATTTTATTTACTAAAGATGCCTTTATTTGTAGAAGGAACATCATAATGGACCTGGTCTCTATCCTATCAGTATAATTTGTCTTAACATTGTATATCATGATAGGAACATTCTCCCTCCTATCTGTGTTTTTCACACAAAAAAAAAATTCACAGTAAACTTAGGATCAGTTGACTTAGATAATAGTATCTCTCCTCTTATCCTTTTTTATTCATAAATACAGTTGATGAAATTGTGAATAATGTTTTCAGGGTATAGATGAAAGATAACCTTATATTTGAATTTTGTAAATCTTGGATTAATCTTATACAATTTCTTTTGACTTTCTAGGTAGACTATATTTATTTCCAAGAAGTCATAACCATCCTAAAAGTATATGCACATAACAATATGGTGTCAAAGTATGTGAGACAAAAATTGTTGGAACTGAAAGAATAAATAGATCCACTATTATAGTTGGAAACTTCAACATCACTCTTTCAAGTAATTGAAAGAGCAAAGAAAGCAGAAGTAAAGATACAGTTGATCTGACTAGCATCTATCACTGTATCTAACTGTTGAAATTTATGAAATACTCAACTAACAACAACAGAGTACTCCTTCTTCTCAAGGTCATCTGGAACATTCACAAAAATAGACCACATTCTTATCCATAAGGCACACTTTAATATATATTAAAAAAATAGAAATCATACAAAGTACATTCTCAGGCCACAATCAAATTAAACTAGAAATCTATAAAAGATAGCTGGAAAGTTACCAAAAGATTTGGACATTAAATAACATACTTCCAAATAACACATGAATTAAACAATAAATCTCAAGAGAAAATTAGAAATATTTTGAACTAAGTGAAATGAAACTACAATTTATCAAAAGTTGTGGGATACAGTGACAGCAGGGCTTAGAAGGAATTTTATATCATTGCACATATTAGAAAAGAAAACATCTAAAAATAAATAATATAACCTTCTATTTTAAGAAACTAGGAAAAGAAGAACATTTCAACCCTGAGTAAGCAAAAGAAATAAATAATAAACACTATAAATTGAAAATGGGAAATCAACAAAACCAAAAGCTTTGAAAAGATTAATAAAATCCACTTGTGGATATCAACCAACTAAGTCTAAAGTTTCTGTGGGAAGATAAGAATGTCCAACAAAGTATTTAAAAGAGAAGAACAAAGTCAGAAGACTGACATTACCTGATTTCATAATTTAATATAAAGCTACAGTAATAAAGACAGTATGATATTGGCAAAAAAAAAAAAAAAGAATAAATAGTTTAATGGAACAGCAAAGAACCCAGAAATAGACACCCACAAAAATAGAGTCAACAGATCTTTGACAGAGGATAAGGATAATTATTTCAACAAATGGTGCTGAAAAACTGGTCATCCACATGAAAAATAATCCTTTTTAGATCTTAGACTTAAATGTAAAATTCAACCTATAAAACTACTAGAAGATAACAGAAAATCTAGGTGACTTTAGGATTCGCAATAATTTCTTAGATACAAAGAAACCTAATCCAAGGGGAAAAAATTGATAAATTGGACTTCATTAAAATATAAAAACTTATGCTCTGTGAAAGACACTTTTAAGAGAATGAAAAGACAAGCCACAGACTGGGAGAAAATAGTTGCAAAACACATATTTGGTAAAGGACTCATATTCAAAATATACAGAGAATTTAAAACTCAACACTGAAATTAACAACTTGATTTAAAAATGGGCAAAGTATGTCTTGGCCAGATGGCTCGGTTGGTTAGAACATTGTCCCAAAGTGCAAGGGTTGCCAGTTTGCTCCCCACTCAGGGCACACATGGGAAGAGATTGACGTTCTTGTCTCTCTCTCATTTCCTCTTTCTCCAAAATTAATAAAATAAACATTCTAAAAACATGGGCAAAATATCTGAATAGACACCTCATCAAAGAAGATATAAAGTTGGCAAATAAACATATGAAAATATGCTAAATGCTGTATGCCATCAGAGAATTATAAATTAAAAGAATGATATATCAACTACATATGTTAAATTCAAAACACTGAAACACTAGATGCTGGTGAGCATGTAGAGCAGTGGTCCCCAACCCCTGGGCCGTGGACCGGTACCGGTCTGTGGGCCATTTGGTACCAGTCCGCAGAGAAAGAATAAATAACTTACATTATTTCTATTTTACTTATATTTAAGTCTGAACGATGTTTTATTTTTTTTAAATGACCAGATTCCCTCTGTTACATCTAAGACTCTTGTCTTGACGGTTGTCTCAGTCACGTGATACATTTATCCGTCCCACCCTAAAGGCCGGTCTGTGAAAATATTTTCTGATGTTAAACTGGTCCATGGCCCAAAAAAGGTTGGGGACCATTGATGTAGAGCAGTAGGAACTCTCACTCATTACTGGTAGAAATATAGAATGGTCTGACTGCTGTGAAAGACAGTTTGGTAGTACAGTATTTAATATGGTAAGTGAAATAAGACTGTCAGAGAAAGACAAATACCATGTTATTTAGCTTATATGTGAAATCTAATGAGCAAAATAAACTAACAAAATGAAAACAGACTCATAGATGCAGAGAATAGACTGATAGCTATCAGAGGAGAGGGGTTAGGGGAGCTGGGTATAAAAGTTGAAGGGATTAAGTAAAGAAATAAAATACCTTATAGACAGCAGGTTAGTGATTACCAGAGGGAAAAGGGATAGGGGGAGGTAGATAAGGGTAAAGAGTTAAATGGTGATAGAAGAAGACTTAACTTGGGGTAGTGAATACACAAAACAATATGCAAGTGATATATTATAGAATCATTCCCCTGGAACCTATATAATTTTATCAATATCACCCCAATTAATTCAATCTAAAAAAATGATGTTATTCATACTAATAAAGAAATGCTGCTAAGTGAAGTAACAAAAAATCAATCAAGGACTTTTGATAACCTCCCCCAAAATAGAAAACTAAACATACTCTTACCATGTTATCAACCAAGGAGCAGTTGAACTTCTTGGTATTAACTAAAAATGAGATAAAAACCTAAGTTCACACAAAAACCTAACACAAATGTTTATATCAACGTTATTCATAATTGCTAAAACTTGGAAGTAACGAAGGTGAATGGATAAACAAATTATGGTACATCTATACAGCAGAATATCAACTAGTAATTAAAAGAAACAGGCTATCAAGCCATGAAAAGACATATAGGAAACTTAAGTGCATATGGCCAAGTGAAAGAAGCCAATCTGAAATGATTACATGCTTTATGATTCCAACTATATAACATTCTTGAGAAGGCACAGTTATAGAGACAATAAAAAAGTTAATGGTGCCAGAGGTTCAGGGGAAGGGATAGATAAATAGGTGGGACACAGGTGATTTTTAGAACAGGGAAACTATTCTGTATGCTACTGTAATAATGGTTATATGGTAAAAGCCACAGGACCTACAACACAAAGAATAAACCCTAATTTAAGCTTTTGACTTTAATTTATTACAGTATATTACTATTGGCTCGTTAATTGTAACAAATGTACCACCCTAGTAAGGTGAGATGTTAATAATAAGGGAACAGGGGGCAGGGATTTGGGAGGGGAGGATAGAGACTCCCATACACCATATGAGAACTCTATACTTTCTCTCAATTTGCTCTAAACCTAAAACTGCTCAAAAAATGAAGTATATTAATTTTTTAATTAAAGAAGAGAGTGAGAAGAGAGGTGAAATAGGGAAAAAATGAGTATAAGACTGTACTTCCCAACTTTTCTCCAACTGTGGTGGTGGTCATCCAGGAGGCTTTAGCTGCCTCCAGCCCTACTCAGAAGATTATAAAGCACATTATCTCAATGCATCTACAGTCCATTTATGGCTTAGACCAGGGAACACCTGTTGGGGAATTTTGTTAGAGGAAAATGAGAGAAAAAAATAAATTTTAATGATAGCTTAAAGTATTTTCATTGTGAAAGCTCATGAGCTGTAGACTGATAAATTGACAAATTTGGAAATGATTATCTTTATTGCTGGCAAGATGCAGTGAAATTGGCATGCTCTATCAATTGCGGGTTTTACAATAAGTTATGGCCCTTTTCTTAAACAACTTACTGCCTGACCTGTGGTGGCACAGTGGGTAAAGCGTTGAATTGGAACATTGAGGTCTCTGGTTCGAAACCCTGGGCTTGCCTGGTCAGGGCGTATATGGGAATTGATACTTCCTGCTCCTATCCCCTTATCTCTCTCTCTCTTTCTCTCTAATGAATAAAGTCTCAAAAATTAAAAAATAAAAAAACTAAAATAACTTATAGATAAGTTTTCAAAACCGTATAATATTACATATACATACTTGAATCCAGTAATTCCATTATTGGTAAATTATGCTGTGGAAATGAATTTAATGAATTAAATTATTATATAAAGATGTTTATTACTAGAAAACAAAACATGGAAATAATCTGAATATCCATGTAATAAGAGAGTGATTAAATAATCTTTACTCGGCTCAATGGGATGTGATACAGCCATTAGGAAGTTTGATTCTAGTTGGAATTGTTAATATTCATAATTACAGTTATTTTAATATAGTATTATATGAAAATGAATGAATACAAAAGCTTCAAACAACCCACTATTTCCATTTAACCTTCACAAGTTTGGTCAGACTTGCCCTTTAGCTTGGAATAAATGAAATAGTGTATAAGTACAACTATGTAAACATCATATATGAATATACTGATTCTGACAAGGCATTAAAATGGAAAAGCCACATGGGAAATTTAAGATTTTATTTTTAATTTTTCAATTTATGTCATTGTTTGTACAATAAGTAATTTATCTTTAAATGATGAACAGTGCCATGACTCTCCCAATTTATTAAAGAGATTTGAATGATTACCCTTGAACAGTTATCATGGCAATAACTATGCTGGCAGAAACAAATTGAGAATTGAGGTACTATCCAGATAATTCAACATACTGCTCATCCCCCCAAATAATCACTTTTAAAAATTATATAGATAATTAAAACAGGTTTCCTTCTCTTAGATAAAACTTTCAAGTCATTTTGTTTTTAAAATATGTTACAACAATGCTTCGCAAAGTTTAACTGCATACAAATCATTTGGGGATCTGTTAAAAGGCAGGTTTTGATTGGTAGATTTAGGGTAGGGCCTGAGATTGTTTTCTAACAAGCTCTGGGGTAGTACCTGTGCATATATATGTGTGCCTATATATGCATACAAACATATGCATATATTCTAAATGTTTTGTCAGTTTTGACTATCAATATGAAAAATGTTTTGAAAATTTCCAAATTTACAGTGCAGTTTATATTGTATAAACAGCCTAGTTTCCTTAGTTTTCTCATTTTTTAAACAAAAATAAACAGTGGGTTAATGTTCCTAAATTCTGTTTAAAAAAAAAGAAAGAAAAAGGAAAGAAATGTTGAGTTACTTTGCAGAGGTTTGACTTGTTTAATGATAAGAGCAAAATCTGGTTGTAAATGTTCTAAAAGCATCAATATATTCTTGTAATTTGCTGATGGAATTGACATCTAGCACTGTTCTTTCTTATAGACAGTGCTCAATAATGTTTGCTCAGTGAATGCTGCATGAACAAATTCATGAACAGCTACAGCTATATGTCTTAGTAATGCATCATATGCAGTAATTTTTAGCTACTGGCTGGAAATATCTTATTTTTGGTGGTGTTCTCAAATGATAACTTTATCAACTTCAAGTATGATGAAAGTATTTATTTTGTAAAAAATCTTAAATCAGTGAGACGCTGTTATCTATGACATGGTAATAGATGCTTGAATTGGTAATATCTTCCAGAGTCAGTGTGTAACTCTCAACAAATGTTATTTTCTAAACACTGTCCTCAGCAAAAATAATGCTGAGAGGTCAGGACACATCTGTAGAGTGTAAAAAGGCAGCATCTTAAATACTCTTTCCCTTTCTTCTTTGCATAGATAATTCATTTCTTTTCCCCACTGAATAGGGATTGTTGCCATAGTAATGTTTTAAAAACACTCTTTGATCAATATTAGAACTGCAGAAAGTACGTCATATTTGCTTTGCAATTTGTGAGTCTAGAGCTATGCCCTCACTCTTATTTATTTGTTCAACTGTAGAATAAATATTTGAGCAACTCCTCATGACTGGTCAGTTCTGTAATATGAAGAATTAGTCAATCAACCAACAAGTGTTCTGTAACTGCTTCATAAGCAGAGGAATAGGCCAGGTGCTAAAAAAAAATTCAAATGCAGAGGCTGTGGATGTGCCAATCTGGGGGGGAAAAAAGAGTGCATGCTAAATGTACCAAGGGGCCAGGTTTTCCAGTTGTGTCTTAAAATGCACACTCTGAATTTTGCCATATTATATTTCAGAGTTCATCTAAGAAAAATATCTTTTTTTCATTGTCCTATTCATCTTTGGTTTCCCATCACAATTCCCAACCTGTCTGCATAAATACACATAAATAAGTGCTACTCACACCCTGCACAGAATATGAGTTGCAATTCCTTATACTATAGAATGTTCAGAAACATTTATATGGTTTTGAATCAAGAGCTAGAAGAAAAAATATACCAATTATGTGCTTCCTTCTGTGACAAAGCTACACACACACACACAGGCAGTGCTTATTACACCAAGATGTAGACATTTATTCCAAAAGAGCCCATTATCTTCAAGTACTGCCAAACAAAGCTCCTCCAATGGTCCCAATAATGAATGTGCTTCTAAAGAGCAAGGTAAGAAGAAGCCTGGGTTTCACCTGCAGCCTTGCTTCCAGCCATGTGACCCTGAACAAGTCATTTCATCTTTCTTGAGCCAGGTTTCCAATATGTAAAAATGGTGAAGCTGCACTTCACAATCTCTGAGTTCCCGTCTAACTATAAATCCCTATAGCTCCATAAAGCAGAGTGAAGTATGAGATTCCTTCATCATTCTTTGTTGTCTTTGCTCCACTTTTATATTCCTTGCTGACATAGTGTAGTACTAAGTATCTATTCTCATGAAGACTTGGCAGTAAACACAACCTGCCTGTCAAAAAGATATAATTTAGTGTTTTCCCAGTCATGTATGTTATAGGAATAAATTCAAAAACTCACTCTCAGAGCTATAAATTCAGAGAGAATACTTATTATTTCAAGTTTTAATACATATACATATTTAATATATATAATATAATGAAAAGTAAACATTGAAGTAATTGATCAAGTTGCCTTAATTTTCTGTAGATCCTAACTTGGAAATAAAATAATTATATGGTATAGTGGCTTCTAATCATCAGTCCTGTTATTCCCCGTTCATGAACTTGATTGAAATTGCATGAAGTTAGTCCACTGGCCTTCAAAATAAGGTTTGGCCTTTATAAATACAAGCTGTTTTCAATATAATTCTTCCATTGTTTGACTTGTAACAGTTATGTTAGTTATATGAAAAATGTTCAAAGTGTAGGCTCAAAATACTAAGTTACAATTTAAACTTAATTTGGCATAGAGTTGACTTTGCCACTAAGTGAATTCCTGGTTATCTGCATTGTGGCAAAGTGCCATCTGCCTAGGTAATTGAAAATTGACTGTATTTTCATTAATCTGAAATTTCCTTTTGCATGCTTCTTTTCTCCCAATCATTTCTGGTTGCTCAAATTCTTAACAAGAATCTATTTCTTTGTTTAGAAAAATTCAGAAACAATATTGTGTAGAACCCCTATATATCTAGATGTTAGAAAAGTGGTGATATTACATAAGAAGCATATTCAAGATCTTTCTACTCATTCAAGTTAAATGGAATAAGTAATTGTGACAACTATCATAATTATCCAGAACTTTATACTATCCTATGACAATCAAGAAATAAGGCAGAATGAGCTGATGTGAAAAGGCTAGTTCACTCCATTACTACTCTTACCGACAGCTTCCAAAACATAGAAATGGAAATAAAATAGGAAAACACCACAATACAAGCCCAGCACAGAAGAAAGGTAAAAAATGTAGGAAGCAAACACAAAGAGGCCAAAGCCCAGAGTGTGCAGTGGCAGTGTGATATAGCATTAGCCTAAAGGGATTGGATGGAATGGAGGTCTTAAGGAATGCAACTCAAGGATAGCAAGTTCAATCTGGGCCCAGTGAGGCTCGCTGGACTTGGGCATGAAGGTCTGAGCTATGAAACACTGCTTGCTGCAGTGAAAATGGTCCATGAAAACTCCCCACTGGCTTGGATAAGTCTTGAGGAAGTTTGTTGGCCTTCTGAGGCCTTGAGTTGAAGGCCCAAGAAATCAAAATCTGAGTTCTGATACACATTTGAGTGTGCAACTTGAATTTATGCTATTTGCAAGGTGGGGAAGCTTCAAGTCAACAAACAAGCCTAAAAATTGACCCAGGTTTATTGAGACCCTAGGGCTCAGAACCAGGAGTCCCAATAGAGAGGTTTCTTAGTGAAGGTGATATTTATATTGGAGCTTGAAGAATAAACAGAATTTTAATAGACAGAATTAGGGGAAGGGTCTTTCAAGTAGAGATCTACCTAGACAGAGACACAGGAGGGAATGTGTGGCATAAGGCAAGGAATTTGTAAAGTGAGTATAGTGAGAAAACAGGTGGAATTCGCAGTAGATCGAAGAGATAGCATGGTCAATGATTTTTCATTGTAAAAATTCTTAGTGTTCAGTTTCAGTTGATTTCAAATATCATAATGTGGAAGGCAAGTAACCAAGGCTTGTTTCTTTCTGCTATGTGAATAATGAATGGTATGAATGAGTTAAAGGGTTACTTAATACTGGCTAATATCCCCCTGAGTTTTCTTGGGCGAATTACCACTCATCATCAGGTAAACAAATCCTTGGTGCTGCTATTCACCATGCAGCTTGCTATAGAGAAGGTTAAATGAGAAGCAGCTCTGTCTTCATTTAATTTGGAATATTGGTTCTTGTTATTTTCAATTTGGGACTCATTTTGCAACCATTGTTTGTCTGGTATATTTCAATCATAAACAATCTCTCATTGAATCTCCCAGTTTCAGCTGCCTTGGGCGATCACTACCTGTCTCTTGATATTTCCCTGGGATCTCCCTAAAGTATTATTATTAAATATCTATAGCTTGTACTTAAAGTCAAACCATACCAAAAGAGTGGTGAAGAGATATATACTTGCTGTTTTGCATGACAGGGTGGGTGCCCCATAAAAACTTAATTATATATAGGTCAAATTAAATATAGGTCAGATATAAGCAAACTTCTTCAATGAAGAGCCAAATAGTAAATATTTTAAGCTCTATGGGCTATCTAGGGTCTCTAGTGTATATTCTTCCTTGTTCTTTACTTGCTTTCACAATTCTTAAAAAATGTAAAAACTGTCTTGCTCATAAGCCATACAAAAATAAGCTAAAACCAGATTTGGCCCACCAGCTGTTGTTTGCCAAGCCCTGATATAGATTAATCCAAGGAATACAACAGTTTTGGCATTTAATTACAGAGAAGTCCAGAGCTAGCATGAGTGAATGCCTGAGACACCGAGGGACAACTGTTGGGAGGGCTGAGACCCCTAACAGGGAATGTTAAGAGCACAAGACCATGCTTGCCTGAACAACCAGAACATCCATCAAAAGGAAATCATTTTCCAAGTAAAATCATGCTTGTATGACGAACAGCAGAATATCAATCCAAACAGATGTGTAGGAGGCAATGAAAAGTCAGAACCATGGAACAGTAGATTATTAAAAGCAAATGAAGGTAAGTGCCAGAGAAGTGTAAAGTAACTTAAAATGGAAGTTTAAGGAAGACCCTACATAAAAATGAAACCATATCCTGCTGCATCCTCCCAACCTGGTTTCAAGTCATTTAAGAACAGCTGACTGATCACCTCTACTCTAACTACTTATTATAATTATAAATTTATACATAAGATGAAAAGCTTTGATTTATGGGAAAGGGGGAAGAGAGACGAGAAAGAATGAAAGGTAAAAGAGAGGAGAAATAAAAGGTAGGAAGGGAAAGAAAAGGAGTAGAAAGAAGTGGAAAGGGAAAAGATCAATAATATTATATCTAATAAATCTTTAAATAAGTATAAAATGACCATTAGCATTTGTATTAAGCCTAAAGACACTGACTACAAAAACACTTATTTTTTTTCTCTTCATTTATTTCCCACAAGAAGGTGATGACTTGTTCTTCAGGATTAGTCATATGGCCACATCCAGTTTTAAGGAGGCTGGGACATGTATTTTATCTAAGCACATTGCCTCATCTGATAAAATGAGAAAGAAAAAAACAATGTCCTTGGGGTAGGCTATAACCATCTTTGCCACATTTCGATAACATAACTTTTACTTCATTATGGTGTTGCAATATTTTTCACCCAAGCCAGGAATCTGAAACTACTGGACATTTAAGAAGCATTCAGAGCCATAGATATGTAATTGGTTAAAGTGTTGTGATGGATGGACATCAGTAAACACTAATTCGTTAAATAGAAATGAATATACATAAAATGTACTGCTTTTTAATGCTATTCAAAAGACTGTGACAATAACCTTGAAAGAACAGCAGTAACTTGAACTAAACAAGACATAGTTCCAGTCTTTTGAAATGAAAGCAATTTAAAAAGTGCTGTTGGACTGGGAGAAAATATTTACAGTACATACACCTGACAAAGGACTTGTATCCAGATTATCTAAAGAACTGTTAGAAATCAATAATAAAAAAGCAAACAACCCATTTTATAAATGGGCAAAAGATTTTAATAGACACTGAAAAGCAGATATGCAGACGACCAAAATGTACATTAAAAAAATGCTTGACATTAAAATCATAATGAGTTACCTGTGCATACCTACCCACTACAATGGCTATTCATAAAAGGACTGTCAAAACCAGCTGTTGGCAAATAATAGAGAAACATAGAACTCTTTTCATTGTTGATAGGCATATAAAATAATACAGTCACTTTGAAGAGGAATTTGGCAGTTTCTTCATGAAGTTAACATATGATTCCATTCCTAAGTATTTAACTTAAGAGAAATGTTGTGTTTACAGAGACATGATCCTCCTTAACGGTTTTTTCATAATCTCAAAACATGTGAAAGCAATTTAAATGTACATCAACAGGTGAATAAATTATCAAAATGTGGTATATCTCTCCAATGAAATTCTACTCAGCAAGAAAAAGAATAAACTACTGCACTCATCATCCCAGATGAATTTCAGAAACATTTTAGTCTATGAAAGAAGCTAGACACATAAAAGTTTATAATAATGATTCCATGTATATAATTCTATAACAGATAAAGCTAATCTATAGTGACAAAAACCAAGTAAGTGGTTATCTGGTGATGGTGGGGAAACACAGTGCAAAAGAGACCATAGGAACTTTTGGAGATGTTGGAAAGTTCTGCATCATGATTGCAGTGATAGTTACACTGGTGCATACATTTTCTAAAACTTGTCAAAATATATACCTAAAACTAAATCATTTCATTGTATGTAAATTACACCTCACGAAATTGGGGGAAAAATAAGTGCTATTGGGTTGCAATTTCAAAATAAGAGCAATTTTTATGATAAACAAAATAAATTGAAATGATGGAGTCCTTTCATATTCTTGAACTTGAGGTACTTTTGGTCCATGAGGTACTCATCCTTTCTTTGCCATAAATCCACATCTCTGTTCATATCTTATACTTTCACCAAAAATTGGTAAGAATTATGAAAGATCTGAGATTTTTTTTTTTCTATTTGGAACTGATAAAGTAGCCTGCCATAGATTCATGGACAAGGGCAAAAGACACAAGGCTCCTGATGCTATACAGACTGACTGTTTCCCCATTATGATGGCATTTAGAGCTAGGGCCTTTGGGGGGGTGATTAGGTCATGAGAATGGAGCCTTCATGAATGAGATTATGCACTTATAAAAGAGGCTCCATAGAACTCTCTTTCCCTTTCTGTCATTGGAGGATGCTGCAACCACACAACCATCTTTAAACCAAAAAGAGAGTCCTCAGCAGACACCAGATCTTTTGGTGCCTTGATTTTGGACTTTCCAGGCTCCAGAACTGTGAGAAATAAATTTCTGTTGTTTATAAGACACCTAGTCTATGATATTATGTTATAGCAGCCCAAACAGACGAAGATACCTGCTTTAGAGACAGAGTATCTTATTACTCACAGCACAGCAAATGGCATGAGCTTCATGTTTATGTTACTTCTCCCTGCTCTTCAAATCCAATGGGACAAATGTGGAGGAGCCCACATGAATGCTGCACACACAGTGGATTGTGTTGGAACCCTGGCTTTAGGAAACCCAAATCTTTTGTACTGGACAATACGCAGATCTACCTTCCTTTTGCTCCAGTGGACAACCTTCTATTTTCCAAGGATCTTTGCTGTACAAATATCCATAAAAAGACAGTTCATAACAAGAGAGAAGTTAGTACCTTTGCTCATAGACAGGCAGAAATGTAAGCCATCCATGGATAGTTGTCTCCGAACATTCACTGATATTCCTTCTTCATACTCTATTTGCTTTCTTCATTATACTTTTGCTCCATTCAGAACATAAGCCCCATGTTCTACCATTCTCTGTCCCACTTTGTGGCACAGATGCTGACCTCTATGACATGTACCTAAAGGTGCTCTTACCTCTAGCTTCTAGTTGGGGTTGGTCAGTGGAAATTTACAGTAAGAATTGGAAGGGCATGAGCAAAATGGATTTGGGTATTCACTCCCTCGGCTCCTTACCTGCAGGGTCTCCTTGTACTGATCATGTCCACAACAAAGACATAGTTTTATCAATCAGTCTTCTCCCTTAGTTACAGTTACTCTCTTTTTATATTTTAAAATGGCTTCCTCCCATTGCTCATTCATGCCTAAGATTGGTAATGGCCCCCACTGTGGCTTGCTCTGAAATGCATTCCCATACTTTTTGGTTTCCCTCAACCATGCTTGCACCATATCATGTAGTTCATTTATTAAAACTCTTTTAATAACTTTATTTGAGGGTATTAATTTTTATACCAAGTCTCTAAAAAAACACAGTATTGGACCTCAAGAGATATTCTATAATAAACAATGAGAAAAACAAAGATAAAATATGCCACTAAAATTTTTTATATAAAAATGTCAATTTAAAAGATAATTTGACAGCAACTATATGTTTTTTTATTTCAATCAAATGGCTTTCATTTCACTGGATTATAAGATGTAAAATTGATGAAGTAATAATATAGGCCAAAGGGGAACTTGTGTGAAGATTGGTGATATATTATGGATGATGGATGCTAGAAGGTAAAATATTTTATAATTCACCTTCTTGTCATTAATAAATTAATAGCAAATTTATACACCAAAATTTAAATGCTCAATTATATTACTACATTGGGCTTTACATGACCTCAAGAATTATCAAGGCATAAAGACTTAAAAGTCTAGAAATTAAAGGGTGCATATCCAAAAGAGTCTTAATTATTTTAATGATTAACAGTATGAGCATGAAAAGTCTTAATACAAAATGGTATAAATGGTCCTGGTTAGTAAAAGAAAAACATTAGTTGAATAGAAAGGGGTTAAAGTTGATATACTGTTTCATCTGAAAAACTCAATTACCTTGAAGTAGAAGATCAAATTGATTAATAGGTGACTTTAACAATGGTTTTATGCTTTTTATACAAATAGAGTGAGGGGTGATGGAACTCCTCATTAGATTCATAACATCTTAATAAAACCAGAAAATTTTAAATAATAGCAGGTTTATTTTGATGTGGGGCTGACATGTTACATTAGGTTCTGTCTTTTTTAATAGTGTCATTAAAACAAATCTTTGGGTAAGTGGCAAAGAAAATTCCTAAGTTCTATTTTTTTCCTGCAAGTAATTATTACCTACAGAAAGAATATTATTGCCTGTGAAATTTTAAGTATCTTTAGAAGGTGCAGCACAGAATTGAATAATTATGGAGATATTTGAAACCCTGAGCTTTTCTCTTTGGGCAGAGTTCAAATAATTGAGGCAAAGATTAATTATCCAGATTTTGATCTTATTTCTAGGACTAAGCTTTAATAATTTCAGATTAAAATTCAACCAACATTTATTGAACAGGAACTGGTTCTAAGGTTTACCATGTGCTGTCTCAATCTTCCTAACATCTTTGTAGTGTAGGCATCCACTGCATTTTACAGGTGAGAAAACTCAAGTTCAGAGAACTATTTATAACTTGTCATGGAGTTGGAGTTGAACCCACATCCCCTTACTTTAAGTCTGGCACAGTTTCCTCTACACCATGAAGACAAATACATGAGAAATGAAACTTGAGCATAGGTTCCAAAGCCACAATCTCTGGGTAAACACCACTACTAGTCCAGGATTGAGTTTGCTTCTCAGAGCTTTTACCTAAAAATGCCTTGAAACTTGCTGAGAACCTACTATCAGCCACTTTGAGACAGGAAGGAAAATAAGTTTACATCAAAATCACTTTATTTTCTTTATCTGGTAATTATTTGCCATTTTTACTGATGTTTTGAGAAATAGAGGAACTACTATGACATTGAATGGTCAGCAGTTAAAAGGTGACTCATGATTTATTTACGGACTATGGAGAAGCTCTCCGGAAGACTGCGTTTCTCTTTGCCAGTGTTGCAGATAAATACATATTTCACATATAGAGGATCAAAACTCTGAAATGGAACAAAAAAAAAAAATTAAAATTCCAATGCCTGAGAAAAAAATGTACCAAAAGAGATAATTCCACAGACGCTGTCTCTTATTCACAGAGAAAAAGAATGCATACAATTGAAAATATATGAGAAAACTGAAAGAAGCAGGAGGTGGAGATAGACAGAATAGCTGTTTTCTAGAAAAGAGCAGATGGTTCTCAGTTGGTAAGAATACCAATCTCATTCCAGTGGTGTGTGACTTAGTAGAACCAAAATAAATGACACATTGGTCCAAAGAGAAAATTGCCCTAAGTATAAGCTGGCAAAAGAAATGATGAGTTATAGAAAGTGTTCAAGGAAACATGATTTTCATTCACATTGTCCCCATGGTTTGACTTTGTGCCTCACATCTCCAGTTTCCTGCACATAAACAATGAAATGGGCTTTATCTAGACCCTCTCTCAGTGACCCACCCAAAATCTGTCTCAGTAAGTTCCCAGCAGAAAACCAGAGAGCTTCATAGTGTTTTTCCCCCCATTTTCTATCTCACCTTCTCCTTGCTTTTCTCAGTTCATAAATTGCCATGGCCTTCATCAAAAATAGTCTTGAGTGAAATCTGTCCTTTATTTTTTTTTCTCCATAAGCTTATAGAGTAAAACTCTTATAAAGAAGGATTACCTAGTCTTTTTAGATAAACCTATTACAAAGATAGCAGTTTCTATGTTTACTCATTTTTCCCTCAGTTTATTTACCAGTGCCTTATCACTTCCAGACACTCTGCCAGGTACTAGGGGTCCTGAGAACCCAGCTTGCAACCTTGCTGGGAAGGCAAGATGCACAATACACTGTAGTTAGGTGTAGACCAGCACAAATATATAAGTTTAAACACTTTATTATTTGAAATATGCTGTTCCATGGTTTGATGGTGGTGTTTCTTGCAAATAAATGTGTTACAAATTCAAAATAGGCTCTGTCCATAAAGTGTTGCCTGCAGCCCTCCCCCATCTATAATTTGAGGTCACTTCTACCAGTCTAAATGTGGTCTTTATTGTGTGGGTCGTCCCTTTATGGTGAAGAGATGTTCTCTTTACCTGAGCAGTTTCCAAGTGAGCAAACCCTTGATTCAGTTGTCACATCCTCTTACTGAGTTCCTTTAAAGGTAGTGAATTCTTCATTTTCCTTAACTGTTTTGCATGGAAAACTCAAAACAAGAAAAATTACCCACAAGTATTTAATGCTGAATGTACTCTAATTTGTATCATGTCTATGTCATGGTACCATAGAAAGAGGTACTATGGGAGATGTGAAAGAATGAGGTCAGTTTTGCCTTTTATTAAACTGTAACAATCCTGAAAATAGCAACTCCTGAGTACAGAGGAAATTTTCCTTCTTCCCCTAAATAATGACTCCTTCTGATAGGCATTCAAAACAGAGGATATAATCCACCAGGATATAATCTATTGCTTCTCTGTGAGGGAGGGCACCAGTGAGGGGCAGGAGGGAAAGAAGCAGGGGAAAGCAGCAGCGGGGCAGGATTTCATTCAGGTTTTCTTCCCTGAACTTTCCACCTGCTGCAGAGGTGGCAGGCACAGCAAATAGGGGATTCCCCTGCCTCTTTGCCACCTTTTCATCCTGTTCTCTCTGCCTTGCAGGAAGTCAGAGAAGGTCACCAGCGCATAATTCATCATGGTATTTGACAGAATACTCTCAACCCTGCTGAGGGAAGACACCAGGTCATTAAGGGCTTTCAACACAGAGGAGGAGGAACCAGATTATATATGAACCAAATTACTTCTCTTTTGGCCATGAGGGATATTAATATTGGAATGGTTTTCCTATGGCTGTTGCAGGATCATCCTGCCTGGGCACCTTGAAGAAAAGAAGTAATACCCTTGTGTCTAATACCAGATGGGGGAGAAGAACTTGGGGGTGAACAAAATAGTTCCCCAAATTATCTTTCAGCTTTATATTTTTATTAAATTCTATTAGATATTAGTCACAAGTGCTTTTGGGGAAAGTATTAGATATGACTTGCAACAAATTGCTGATCATTTACCTTCACTTAGATCACTGTTGGATATATATCAGTTGTTGATGAGAAATAACAAAATTAATGGAAACTGTCTCCTGAAGAGAAATTGCTACCTACTTTTCTGCTCCCTGTAGGCTTTCATAACCAGGAGAATCAGTTACCAGAAAGCCTGTTGGGGAATATAAAGTTAAAGAACAAAAACAAGAAGAAATGATATTTAAGTCAGTAACCCCATTTTATTCCCTTCTAAACAATCACAACCACAATTAGCGTTTTTATCAACCTAAGTGAAAATGTGAATTGAGCTTCTAGTTCCCATTGATTAATCACACTGAGAGACAAATCAGCCAAGAAACCAATTGAATTAAAAGGCTTATTTATTTGCTGAACAAGATAAATAAAACCTAGGAAGCATCTTTAACATAGACAATTACGACTCAGTTGTAAGCACTCAACACAAAGTGATACTGAGACTACAGAAAGAAATGAGAGCCATCACTATTATTGTAGGCATTATTAGTTGTTGTTATTACCACATTTTATAAAAAGCTCATAAAAAATAGATGTGCCAAATAAAATTTATCTTGAGAAGTTAAAATATGGTTAGAGAAAAAAAGAGAAATTTAGGCTTCCATGATTGTACTCTTAATTAAATTACTGTTTGATACATTTTGTTAACTTAATTTTTTGGCCTATGACTATAACTAAGAGACTAAAAGGACTTTTATATTTTCAGAAGAAGAAAAAGAGATAAAGAAAACAGGATGCTACAACAAAATAGATACCTTGTTAGTTGATAATTATCACATAATACAGTAACTTTCAATTAAATTGGTCACAGTTTAATTAAAACCTGTTTTATTTGATCATATCTCCAGGAAGTCAGTAATTTGCATTTGTAGTGTGCTTCGATTACAAATTTTGTTCACTTACAACTTTTATTTCTAGGTAATTCAATAATGATTGCTTGCAATTATCCCTTATAGTCACAGAATCTATCATCTCACTGTATGTTTGTATTGTATTTTTATCCCTTCACAAGGGCTTCCCAGCCAGTTTTGCTTCCTCTAGCCTCTACTCCCTACCACAAATCAGTCTTCCTAAAAATCACTCTAGTCTTTCCCGTCTCCTCCAGATAGCTGAGTCCAAAATTGTCAACCCTCAGAATTTACACAGTGTGGTCCCAGTTACATAAATCTCTTCTCCAGCCTCATTCTCACACGCCATGATGATGTTGGCTCCCGCCTTTGTCCCCACCTGAGCCATCACCTCCCACTCCTTTGTTTAGCCACTGCCTTCCTATACCTCCAGTTCAAATTCTCTATAAAGCCAGTCAGAACATCCAACCCTCAGCTTTCTTTCCCTTTCTCATGCATAAGGTTTTCTGCTTTGGTTGAGATTTCAGTTAGCAATCAATCTGCCAAATTAAATCAATCGTTTCATCTGCAGAGGCCAGGATTTACAACTTTTTGATGTCCCCAGGTTTTACCCCAGCACTATTTTTTCCTGACCTAATAGTCCTCAACAAATGTTAGAAAGTCATGATGAACTATGATAAAATGGTACATAACTGATGATGTAAGGCCTTAAAACACTCTTAACATGTTGACATGTACATGCCATTATGTTTTAAATTTACTTATGCTTGCCACCGCCACCTATATTATATTTTCTCTGAGAATCTAGATCATATCTTCTACTTTTTTCTCTTAGTCCAAATTTTGAGCACCACAAACTGCAGAGATTTATTAAATAGTTGTTCATTCAATTGAATTAACTTGGTATAGCTGACACAAATATCTGCTGCAAAATAAAATACAAATATCCGTGCTACTGCTAAAGAGTATAAGTTAATTACTACTCTTCACTACTGTTAGTAGATTGTCCTGTTAGTGACATTTTATGTTTCAGCCTAATGGGTTATTTATTTAATTAATAGCTGCTTGCCCACTAGACTCCATTAGCATATCAAAACTGTTTTTTCCGAGACTTGCCAAAAAAATAAATTGTACATATATTTACTCTATGACTCTTAGTTGTATTACTTTAAGATATATTACATCTTCTTTATGATCTAATTAAGATAACAAAGAATACAAGACATTAGATTTATTATTCATTTGTAAAAGCAAGCATAATAAATGAATTTGTTGATGTTTTAAAATATTTTCTAAATTAAATCAAGGCAAAATAAAATAATTTGATTCTATAGGACTTTGTTTAGATACTAAATACACAAATGCATAAAGATACACTTGGGTTAATGCTAGTTGTGATTCCAGGAGTTTCTATGATTTAGTTTTAGGTTGTATGTGTTTATTAGCGTTTTTGTGGTTTGTTGGTTATGGCACATGAAAAGAAGAAGGCTATGGTTATTATGTCATTGTTAACTGTAATCAAGTTCTATGCTGGAATCACCTTGGCTTCTATACTTTATAAATAGTCCATATCCATTCTTTATTGAGATGGGAGCCTGCTTTAAAAAAAAAGGGTTAAAAAAGAGAAAGAAAGAAAGAAAGCTAAATAGCAGCAGGCAAAATAAATCAATGTTCAAGTCTACCTCGTAAGCAAATGAACCAAGCCATTGCCTTGAATCTGGGCAGACTGACATGAAAATGGCTGCTATGAGACACAGTAAAGAATCTGATGTCATTTGCCCTATTTCTTGGAATTTATATGCTGAAAGACTTCACTTTATCTTGAAGCAAACACATAAATAAACATGAACAAAGGAGACCATTTTTTTTTGTTTTTATATGAGACAAATGCAGTCCAGTCAAGTCTCTCACCATTCCTGTTTCACTTAAGACCAGATCATTTAATGAAATTATTGAATTATTAAAGAAGCACTTCTCACCACCCTATCAGTCACTGGTTAGGGATTTATATTTCACAAACAAAATCAATAGTCTCATGAGGACATTGCTGCTTATATTGTGGAGCAAGACCATCTGTCACTGAAACTTGGAAATATATATGACATGCTATAGAAGCATCTTATATACAGAGACCTTAAAATTTTCTATGAATACTTCTTCACTACACCAACTCTGACACATTTAACAGTACAAGAAAAAGGCATAGTTAATAAAACTAACATTCTTAGCCGTCAAAACCATCATGGATGTAAAGTATTATTATCAACTGATCTACCAAACACAAGAAATGCACAGTGTGGAAAAACCACAAATTCGAACCTGCCAAAGGGTAATTCCCACTGCTCCACACACCTGCACAAAGTATGCATGCACACATGTGTGCACATACATGCTCTGTGTGCAGTCAAGGTTATAAATCAAACGTTTAACAGTATATAATCATATCATATGACACCAGATGTTTTTCTTACTCCAATATCAGAAATCAGAGGGAGTATATCTTTCAGAGGGTGAAGAGAATCTCAGAAAGCAGAATCTTTGCCACAGAAGTCATGTGCAAGGTAAAAACTGATTCTGATTGCAGAATTTCTCAAAATGGTAAAGATAATCTCCACAGAAGGTTTTCTCAAGTGCCACTTGACAAGTTGCTTAAATTCTACTGTATTAGTTCAAGGCAAGTGTGTCACAGCAGATGTTCTGAATGCTAGGTTATAAAATGGAATCCACATAAAACGTTTTCTTTTTCAATTCAAGCAGATGGTACAAAAATGCTATTGACTGAATGTTTGTGCTTCCCCAAATTCATATGTCACCAGATGTTTTTCTGGTGATACCTAACCCCCAGAGTGATAGTATTTGGAAGTAAGACTTTTGGGAGGTGATTAGGCCCAGAGGATGGAGATCTCATGAGTAGGATTGCTGTCCTTATAAAAGAAGCTCCAGAGAGCTCCTTTGCCCTTAATCATGTGAGAACACAGCAAACCGACAGCCATCTATGAACCAGGTAGCAAGCTCTCACCATACACACCTGATTGTACACTTCCCAACCTCCAGAACTGTGAGAAATAAATGTTTGTGATTTAAACCACCCAGTCTATGGTATTCTGTTACAAATTAACTAAGACCAAACATTTGAAAAAACATTTAACTATACTGAGAATTTGTGGAAATCACTTCAACCATTAGAACATCACAGTTTCAGATGGATTTTAGCAGGTGTTCCAAAATTTCTTTTAAGAAAATAGAAATATACAAGGTGAGCTAGTATCCATTCTTCTGAACTCAGTCATAAGACTAGTGTCCTTAGAGAAAAAAAATATTCTCAAATCACACAGATCTACTTCATGCACTGTACCAATGTGTGCTAGCTGTAGATGACTCATATTTTATGGCTGTCTGCACTGTTTCAGGCACCATTCTGGGTCTGATAACACCGTGGTAAGAAAAGAAGACAGGACCTATAATATGCCTTCACAGAGGGGAAAATGGACAATAAGCATATTAATAAATAAACATGATACTATCTGACACTAAAAAATACTATAAATAAATAGACTAATAAGGGAATACAATGGCATTCTGAATTTTAAAAACCTTTCAAACCACCTTATCATGACTCAAGGCAATGGCAACAAAATTTATTTGTAGTAATGATATTATTATTCAACACTATGCACTCAAAGGAAAAACAATTCCCAATTTCTCTTAACACTCTCCTTGATGAAGAAATGGTTGTTAATTTTATTAAATCTTGACCCTTGGATACATGCATTTTAAATATTTTGTTGGACAAGATAAGATGTGCATACATAAAGTATGTGTCTCATGCTGAAGTATGATGGTTATCTTAAGGAAAAGAAAGCACTTGTGTGGTTGAGTTGTAAGCTAACCTAGTTGTCATTTTCATGGAGCACTAGTTTACTGGTAGGACTTACACACTTTACAGACTTTGATGAAATTTGAATTGCAGACAAACAATGACTATTGGGCTATTGTTATTTAATGACATTTTCTTTAAACTGAATTAACTGGACCAGTCAATTCAAAGGGGGAAACTGTATGTTTTTTAGTACTTGTTATTAATGATAAAGTTAAAACAGGCAAAAAATGAAATTTTGGAAAACTTATAGCAGCCACCATGTACTGAACAGCTTTCCAATGTTTAACTATTTTCCTAATGTGACTGATGGTGATGTTTAAAAATGTGATTTTAAAATATAAGGAAATGTACCAAAACTTGGAAGATTTGCATAACCCAGAGAAATAATATTTTCTAAATGACCAATATATACTTTACAAAATCATGCATGAATAAAGATTCATTAAAAGTGGAAGGTAGACCAATAGATTTTAAAGTAAAATTTCAATAATTTGATTTCAGATTCTAAATTTTGTTGAGCTTTGGTACAGTATCAAAGAAAAATATCTGCAATTATACAGAAAGACCATTAAAAAACACTCCTCTTTTCCAAATATATATCTGAGTGAGGTCAGATATTCTTCCTATACTTCAACCAAAACAATATAACACAACATAGTGAATGCAGACACAGGTATGAGAACCCAACTGTCTTCTAATAAGCAAGATATTAATTTACAAAAAATGTAAATCAATGCCACTATATTCTCAATACATATTTTTACTTTGGAAAATATCATTATTTTAATAACAACTGTGATATTAATATTTATGCTGCCACATAATGGGTTTATTATTTTTAAATGAATAAATATATATTTTAAACACTTTTTAGTTTTAACTTCTAATATAGAAAATATTTATTGATATAACCTATATAAATATAATATTCTGGGTTTCTCAATAATTTTTAGGAATTTTAATGGTTTTCTTACCTCTCCCCATCCCTATAAAACATTGCTAACTATTGGCCTAGATCAATGCTTCCAAGGTACTGTATATTGTACATACACTGGTGATCACACATGAGATGATTATAATGGGGGCACACATAAAATGTTTTTTTTTTAAGTTTTTATTATTTTTTTATTCATTTTAGAGAGGAGAGGGAGAGACAGAGAGAGAGAGAGAGAGAGAGAGAGAGAGAGGAGAGACAGAGAGAAGGGGGGGGGAGCTGGAAGCATCAACTCCCATATGTGCCTTGACCAGGCAAGCCCAGGGTTTTGAACCAGCGACCTCAGTATTTCCAGGTCGACGCTTTATCCACTGCGCCACCACAGGTCAGGCCATAAAATGTTTTAAAAAGTGTATAATTACAAATTTATTTTAGTATTTGATAGCAAATGATATTGGCTTACTGTTTTTCATAATATAAAGTTTTCCTTTTTATATACTTATTTATATTAAAAAATAGGTTATGGAAACATGGATTTGATAAAAAAAAATAGTGATGGTTATATGTGAAGGAGTGAAAGGTGAAAAACCCTGGTTCCCAGATACATTTTCAAAAGCATATGTTGCATAGGCTTATTTTCTCTAACTTGAGTCTTCTCATCCAATAGTTTTATATATTAACAAGTATTATGAAGAATAGAATTTAGAAAACAAATTTTTATCCTTCATATTAGATCACAAAGTTCCATTTGTGGCCTAGATCATTCATTTGGTTTGGCTATTTACATTAATAGTATGTGTCTTCATCCTTTTCTGGGTTTTGTAGTTCAAGGTCAGGGTTCAAGAACCTATGGCTCACGAGCCAGATGTGGCTCTTTTGATGACTGCATCTGGCTCGCAGAGAAATCTTTAATAAAAAAAATAATAACGTTAAAAATATAAGACATTCTCATGTATTACAATCCATTCATTTCCTACCGCTCATGTTCAAGGTTGCCGGTGGCTGGAGCCAATCACAGCTGTCCTCCGGGACAACACCAAATTTTTATTGGATAATGCATAACGTACATGGGTCGTTGTATGGCTCTCACAGAATTACATTTTAAAATATGTGGCATTTATGGCTCTCTCAGCCAAAAAGGTTCCCGATCCCTGTTCTAGGTACACAACAAGTACTATTACTTGATGAAATCGAAAACATTATTTACCAATTCTTTGACTTTTTTTTCATCTTTCTATCTTTTTATAAAATTTCATTTAGGAAATTGAATTTAATAGGATGACATTGCTCAGTGAATACATAGGTTTCAGGTAAACATTTCTATAAAATTTATACTGTTGGTTATGTTGTATATCCATCACACAAAGTCAAATACATTTCTGTCACTGTATATTTGTCCCTCTTTACTGCCACCCACCCCTGCCCCCACACACCCTCCCCCTGGAAACCACTTCACTATTATCTATGTCCATGAATCTTAGTTTTATATCCCATCTATGTGTGAAATCTTACAGTTCTTAGCTTTCTCTGATTTGTTATTTCACTCAGTATCATGTTCCCAAGATTCATCCATGTTGTTGTAAATGGCACTATGTCATCATTTCTTATGGCTGAGCAGTATTCCATTGTATATATGTACCACATCTTCTTTATCCAATCCTCTATCAAGGAAAACTTTGGTTGTTTCCATGTCTTGGCCACTGTGAATAATGCTGCAATGAACATTATGGTGCATGTGTCTTTATGTGCCATTGTTTTTGAATTTTAGGGGTAAGATACCCAGTGGAGAGATTGCTGGGTCATATGGTAATTCTATTCTGTTTTTTAAAAAACCACCATACTTTCTTTCATAATGGTTGTACTAATTAACATTCCCACCAGCAGTGAATGAGGGTTCCTTTTTCTCCACAGCCTCTCCAACACTTGATATTGCCTGTCTTATTGATAATAGCCAACATAAAAAGTGTGAGGTTTTATCTCATTGTACTTTTTTTTTTTTTATGGAGAAAAACATCTTTTTTATTTTTTATTTTTTTTTAATATTAATATTTTTTATTAAATTTAATGCAGTGACATTGATAAATCAGGGTACATATGTTGAGAGAAAATATCTCTAGATTATTTTGACATTTGATTGTGCTGTATACCCCTCCCACAAAGTTAAATTGTCTTCTGTAACCTTCTATCTGGTTTTCTTTGTGCCCCTCCCCTCCCCTAACCCCTCTCTCCTTCTTCACCCTCTCCCCCCTCCCCCAACCCCCCGCCCCTGTTGCCATCACATTCTTGTTCATGTCTCTGAGTCTCTTTTTTATGTCCCTTCTATGTATGGATTCATCTCAGTTTTTTTTCTGATTTACTTATTTCACTCCGTATAATGTTATCAAGGTCCATCCATGTTATTGTAAATGATCCGATGTCATCATTTCTTATGGCTGAGTAGTATTCCATAGTATATATGTACCAAAGTTTTTTAATCCACTCGTTCTCTGACGGACACTTGGGCTGTTTCCAGATCTTCGCTATTGTGAACAATGCTGCCACAAACATGCGGGTGCATTTCTCCTTTTCGAGCCGTTCTATGGTGTCCTTGGGGTATATTCCTAAAAGTGGGATAGCTGGGTCAAAAGGCGGTTCGATTTTCAGTTTTTTGAGGAATCTCCATACTGTTTTCCACAGTGGCTGCACCAGTCTGCATTCCCACCAGCAGTGCAGGAGGGTCCCCTTTTCTCCACATCCTCGCCAGCACTTATTCTGTGTTGTTTTGTTGATAAGCGCCATTCTGACTGGTGTAAGGTGATATCTTATTGTGGTTTTAATTTGCATTTCTCTAATGATTAGTGATGTTGAGCATTTTTTCATATGCCTATTGGCCATCTGTATGTCCTCTTTGGAGAAGTGTCTATTCATCTCTTTTGCCCATTTTTGGATTGGGTTGTTTGTCTTCCTGGTGTTGAGTTTTACATGTTCTTTATAAATTTTGGTTATTAACCCCTTATCAGATGTATTGTCAAATATGTTCTCCCATTGTGTAGTTTGTCTTTTTATTCTGTTCTTGTTGTCTTTAGCTGTGCAAAAGCTTTTTAGTTTGATATAGTCCCATTTGTTTATCCTGTCTTTTATTTCACTTCCCCGTGGAGATAAATCAGCAAATATATTGCTCCGAGAGATGTCGGAGAGCTTACTGCCTATGTTTTCTTCTAAGATGCTTATGGTTTCACGGCCTACATTCAAGTCTTTTATCCATTTTGAGTTTATTTTTGTGAGTGGTGTAAGCTGGTGATCTAGTTTCATTTTTTTGCAGGTAGCTGTCCAATTTTCCCAACACCATTTGTTAAAGAGGCTGTCTTTACTCCATTGTATTTCCTTACCTCCTTTGTCAAATATCAGTTTTCCATAGAACTGTGGGTTTATTTCTGGGTTCTCTGTTCTATTCCATTGATCTATATGCCTGTTCTTATGCCAGTACCAGGCTGTTTTGAGTACAATGGCCTTGTAGTATAACTTGATATCAGGAAGTGTGATACCTCCCACTTTATTCTTCTTTTTTAAGATTGCTGAGGCTATTCGTGTCCTTTTTTGGTTCCATATAAATTTTTGGAATATGTGTTCTATATCTTTGAAGTATGTCATTGGTATTTTAATTGGTATTGCATTGAATTTATAAATTGCTTTGGGTAATATAGACATTTTAATGATGTTTATTCTTCCTAACCATGAGCACGGTATATGCTTCCACTTGTTAGTATCTTCCTTGATTTCTTTTATCAATGTTTTGTAATTTTCCGAGTACAAGTCTTTAGTCTCCTTGGTTAAGTTTACTCCTAGGTACTTTATTTTTTTGGTTGTAATTGTGAAGGGGATTGTTTCCTTAATTTCTCTTTCTGACTGTTCATTGTTGGTGTATAAAAATGCTTCTGATTTCTGAGTATTGATTTTATATCCTGCCACTTTGCTGAATTTATTTATCAGGTCCAGTAGTTTTTTGACTGAGACTTTAGGGTTTTCTATATACAATATCATATCATCTGCAAATAATGATAGTTTTACTTCTTCTTTTCCAACTTGAATGCCTTTTATTTCTTCTTCTTGTCTGATTGCTGTGGCTAGGACTTCCAGGACTATGTTAAATAAGAGTGGTGAAAGGGGGCACCCCTGCCTTGTTCCTGATCTTAAGGGTATTGCTTTTAATTTTTGTCCATTGAGTATGATGTTGGCTGTGGGTTTCTCATAGATGGCTTTTATCATGTTGAGGTATGTTCCCTGTATTCCCACTTTGCTGAGAGTTTTGATCATGAATGGGTGCTGGATTTTATCAAATGCTTTTTCTGCATCTATTGAAATTATCATATGGTTTTTCTCCTTCTTTTTGTTTATGTGATGAATCACATTGATTGATTTACGAATATTGTACCAGCCTTGCCTCCCCAGAATAAATCCCACTTGATCATGGTGTATGATTTTTTCCATATATTGTTGGATCCAGTTTGCTAATATTTTGTTGAGGATTTTAGCATCTATATTCATCAGAGATATTGGCCTATAATTTTCTTTCTTTGTGTGGTCTTTGCCTGGTTTTGGAATCAGAATTATGCTCGCCTCATAAAAGGAGTTTGGAAGTCTTCCTTCCTCTTGAATTTTTTGAAATAGTTTGAGAAGGATAGGAGTTAGTTCTTCTTTGAATATTTGGTAGAATTCTGTTGTGAAGCCATCGGGCCCTGGACTTTTCTTTGTTGGGAGTTTTTTGATAACTGTTTCGATCTCCTTTGGTGTAATTGGTCTGTTTAAGTTTTCTGATTCTTCCAGATTGATTTTTGGAAGATTGTACGTTTCAAGGAATTTGTCCATTTCATCTAGGTTGTCTAGTTTTTTGGCATACAGTTCTTCATAGTATTTTCTTACAATATTTTGTATTTCTGTTGTGTCAGTTGTTATTTCTCCTCTCTCATTTCTAATTTTATTTATTTGAGTCCTCTCTCTCTTTTTCTTGGTGAGTCTACTTAAAGGTGCATCAATCATGTTTACCTTTTCAAAGAACCAGCTCCTAGTTTCATTGATCCTCTGTATTGTTTCTTTAGCCTCTATGTCATTTATTTCTGCTCTGATCTTTATTATTTCCTTCCTTCTACTACATTTGGGCTTTACTTGCTGTTCTTTTTCTAATTCTTTTAGATGCAGGGTTAAGTTGTTTATTTGAGCTTTTTCTAGCTTCTGAAAGTGTGCCTGTAGTGCTATGAACTTCCCTCTCAGCACTGCTTTCACTGTGTCCCATAAATTTTGAGTTGTTGTATGCTCATTGTCATTCGTTTCTAGGAATTTCTTTATTTCTTCTTTGATCTCATTCTTAATCCATTCATTATTTAACACCCTGCTATTTAGTTTCCATGTGTTTGAGAATTTTTGAGCTTTTCTGCTGTGATTCATTTCTAGTTTCATGCTGTTGTGATCGGAGAAAGTGCTTGATATGATTTCAGTCTTCTTAAATTTGTTGAGAGCACTTTTGCGCCCTAACATGTGGTCTATCCTAGAGAATGTACCATGAGCACTTGAAAAGAATGTATATTCTGCTGCTTTAGGGTGAAAGGTTCTGAAGATATCTATTAAATCGAGTTGATCTAGTGTTTCCAATAAGTCTGCTGTTTCTTTGTTAATTTTCTTTCTTGAGGATCTATCTAGTGATGTTAGTGGGGTATTGAAATCCCCTACTATTATAGTATTGCTGTTGATCTCGCCCTTTAAATCCATCAAAGTCTGTTTTATATATTTGGGTGCTCCTATATTAGGTGCATAGATATTTATAATAGTTATATCTTCCTGTTGGATTACTCCCTTTATCATTATGTAGTGGCCTTCTTTATCTCTTACTATATCCTTTGTTTTAAAGTCCAATTTGTCTGATATAAGTATTGCTACCCCAGCTTTTTTTTCATTTCCATTTGCATGAAACATTTTTTCCATCCTTTTACCTTCAATCTGTGTGTCTTTTGTTCTAAGGTGTGTCTCTTGTAGACAACATATGTATGGGTCCTGTTTTCTTATCCACGCAGCTACCCTATGTCTTTTGATTGGATCATTTAATCCATTTACATTTAAGGTTATTATTGATATGTAGTTGTTTGTTGCCATTTTCTTCTTTAAAGGTGTATTCCTTTTTCTTTTTTTTTTTTTCTGTATTCTTTTCCCACTTTATCTGTTTACACCAGGCCCCTTAATATTTCCTGCAGCATTGGTTTGGTTGTAATGAATTCCTTGAGTTGTTTTTTGTCTGGGAAGCTTTTTATTTCTCCTTCAATTTTAAATGATAGCCTTGCTGGATAAAGTAGTCTTGGTTGTAGGTTCTTGTTCTGCATTACTTTGAATATTTCTTGCCATTCCCTTCTGGCCTCAAGTGTTTCTGTTGAGAAGTCAGATGTCATCCTTGTGGGGGCTCCTTTGTAGGTGATAACTTTTTTTTCTCTTGCAGCTTTTAATATTTTCTCTTTATCGCTTAGCTTTGGTATTTTAATTATGATGTGTCTTGGTGTAGGTTTCTTTGGGTTTCTCTTTAATGGAGTCCTCTGTGCTTCTTGGATTTGTGAGAGTTTCTCTTGCATTAATTTAGGGAAATTTTCAGCTATGATATGATTGAACAAAGTCTCTATCCCTTGTTCTTTTTCTTCTTCTTCAAGAACCCCTATGATGCGGATGTTATTTCTCTTCATGTTGTCACAGAGCTCTCTAAGAGTTTCCTCTGACTTTTTGAGTCTTTTTTCTCTTTTCTTCTCTGCTTTCATGCCTTCATTTCAGTTGTCTTCTAACTCGCTGATTCGATCCTCTGCTCTATCTATCCTGTTTTTAATTCCTTCCATTGTGGTCTTTATTTCTGATATTGTATTTGTCGTCTCCAACTGATTCTTTTTTATACTTGCTATTTCTTTATTTAGGTTTTCAAACTCCCCCTCCATTGTTGTTCTAAGATCCCTAAGCATCCTTACAATCATTATTTTGAACTCCGCATCTGGAAGTTTGATTATTTCCATATCACTCAGTTCATCTCTCGAAAGTGTCTCTTGTGGTTTCATTTGGATTGCACTCCTTTGTTTTCTCATCTTCTTCTTTTTTTTTTATTCGTAGAGTTGATTGAGTCTAGGCTTGGTGTTGTCTGCCTCCAGTTTTCAGTTGTGTTATTTTTAGGTCTTCGTGGGTTGGTGTCAGCTATTATTTGTAATCCACTTTCGGATTTGGGCAGTTTTGAAGTCTTGATTTGTTTGTTTTCTTAACAGGTGATAGTCTTGTTAACTGATCTCAGCAGGGGGCTTCCTTGAAACTGTATCCAGGAATGCTGTGGGTGTAACCTGAGACGCTGAAGGTCTCTTCCTCCAACTAATCTCACTGGGGGCAGGGTTTTTTCTCTCAGCTTCAGTAGGGGGAGGTGTATCTCAGATCTCCATGGAGACCTGAGTTACTGCCCCTCCTCCCCACTTCTTGTTTTCAGCTGTGTCTTGTTGTGCTGATTGGAGCTGGATAGATGTCCGGAGATCTCTGATCCGGAAGCACTTCAGCTCTGTTTTGTGAAAGGTTCAGTCCCTCCCCCAGCTATGGCCGCCTCCAGCACGAATGAGTCAGCTTTTTTATTTTGTTTCTTGCATACCTTAGCCCCTCACAGTCTGTCCCTCTCCCTGTCTTTTCCACTTGGGAGATAAGCTGGTCTTTTCAACCCACCTTGCTCCCTGGTTGCCAGGTAAGTGGCTGTGAGCAGTAGTTTCTGCTCTTTTTCCTCTGTGAAATCCTCTCTGGGCTCTCAGCCTCACCCCCCTCCTTCCCTTCCTGTAAGCAGAGGAGATTCAGGCACTCCTTACCAGGATTATTGTGGCTTCCTCTTTGCTCTTTGGTTTTTGAGAGCTGTTCTTGCAGTTCAGTGTTGGTTTTTCATGCTGATTTTTTCTAAATTGATTTGTATTCCAGTTTGGTGTTGAGAGCTGGGTGTCTGTGCATCCGCCTACTCCGCTGCCATCTTCTCTTCATTGTACTTTTGATTTGCATTTCTCTAATACCTAGTGAAAATGAGCATCTTTCATGTATCTGTTGGCCATTTGTATGTCCTCTTGGGAGAAGTATCTGTTCAGGTCCTCTCCTCATTATTTAATTGGATTGTTTGCTTATTTGGTGTTGAGCTTGGTGAGTTTTTTATATATTTTGAATTTTAACCCCTTATTGGAGTTGCTGTTTGCAAATATCATCTCCCATTTAGTTGACTGCCTATTTGTTTTGTTGTCAGTTTCTATTGCTGTGCAGAAGCTTTTTGGTTTTACATATTTCCATTCATTTATTTTTGCTTTTACTTCCCTTGACTTTGGGGTCAAATTCATAAATTATGCTTTACGGCCAAGGTCTATGAGTTTAGTACCTATGTATTCTTCTATGTAATTTTTTGTTTCAGACCTTATATTTATTTAGGTATTTGATTTATTTTGAATTAATTTTTGTGCAGAAAGACAAACTATAATCAAGTTTCATTCTTTTGCATATGGCTCTCCAATTTTATCAGCACTATTGGAGAGGCTTTCTTTTCTCCATTGTGTGTTTTAGGCTCTTTGTCAAAGATGATTTATCTAAATGTATGTGCTTTTATGTCTAGGCTCTCAATTCTTTTCCTTTGGTCTGTATGTTTGTTTTTCTGCAAACACCATTCTGTTTTGATTATTATGGCTCTATAGTATAATTTAACATCAGGTAGTGTAATACCTCTTGCTTCATTTCTTTCCCTCAGGATTGCTTTGGTTATTTGGGGTTTTTATGGTTTCATACAAACCTGGTAATTTTTTTGCTCTATTTCTCTAAAAAATTACATTGGGATATTGATAGGGACTGCATTAAATTTATATATTGCTTTGGGTAATATGGCCATTTTAACTATATTGATTCTTCCAATTCATGAACATGGAATATTTTTCCATTTCATTTTTCTTTTTCAATTTCTTTCAATAATGTTTTATAGTTTTCAGTATATAGGTTTTTCACATCCTTTGTTAACTTTATTCCTAGATATTTTATATTTCTTTTGTTTCAATTGTAAAAGGAATTGTTTTTCTGATTCATTTTCTGATATTTTATTAGTGATGTATAGGAATGCAGTGGAATTTTTAATATTGATTTTGTATCCTGCAACTTTACTGTATTGGTTTATCTTTTTTAATGGTTTTTTGGTGGATTCTCTGGGGTTTTCTATATACAGGATCATCTGCAAAAAGTGATACATTTCTTCTTTCCCATTATGGATGCCTTTTGTTTCTTTCTTTTGCCTGATTTCTCTGGCTAAAGCTTCCAGAACTATGTTGAATAAGAGTGGAGAGATAGGTAGTGTCGTAGTGTTCTGATTTTAGAGAAAAAGCCTTCATTTTTTACAGTTTACTATGATATTAGCTGTTGGTTTGTCATATATGGCCTTTAATATGTTGAGGTACTTTCCTTCTATTCTGAGTTTATTGAATGTTTTAAACATAATTGTTGTATCTTATTAAATACCCTTTTTTTTGCATCTATTGATAGGCTCATATGATTTTTGTTCTTTGTTTTGTTCAAGTGATGTATTACATTGATTGATTTTCATATGCTGCACCATCCTTGTGCTCCTGGAATAAATCCCACTTGATTGTGATGTATTATTTTTATTTTTTATTTTTAGCTTTAGATTTTTTTTATATAATTTTATTTTTTTAATGGGACGACATCAATAAATCAGGATACATATATTCAAAGATAACATGTCCAGGTTATCTTGTCGTTCAGTTATGTTGCATACCCATCACCCATAGTCAGATTGTCCTCTGTCACCTTCTATCTAGTTTTCTTTGTGTCCCTCCCCCTCTTCCCTTCCCTGTCCCTCTCTCCCCTCCCCCCGTAAACACCACACTCTTATCAATGTCTCTTAGTCTCACTTTTATGTCCCACCTACATATGGAATAATGCAGTTCCTGTTATTTTCTGATTTGCTTATTTTACTTCGTATAATGTTATCAAGATCCCACCATTTTACTGTAAATGATCCGATGTCATCATTTCTTATGGCTGAGTAGTATTCCATAGTGTATATGTGCCACATCTTCTTTATCCAGTCATCTATTGATGGGCTTTTTGGTTGTTTCCATGTTCTGGCCACTGTAAACAATGCTGCAATGAACATGAGACTGCATGTATCTTTACATATCAATGTTTCTGAGTTTTTGGGGTATATACCCAGTAGAGGGATTGCTGGGTCATAAGGTAGTTCTATTTTCAGTTTTTTGAGGAACCACCATACTTTCTTCCATAATGGTTGTACTACTTTACATTCCCACCAACAGTGTATGAGGGTTCCTTTTTCTCCACAGCCTCTCCAACATTTGCTATTACCTGTCTTGTTAATAATAGCTAATCTAACAGGTGTGAGGTGGTATCTCATTGCAGTTTTGATTTGCATTTCTCTAATAACTAAAGAAGATGAGCATCTTTTCATATATCTGTTGGCCACTTGTATTTCTTCCTGGGAGAAGTGTCTGTTCATATCCTCTTCCCATTTTTTTATGGGATTGTTGGTTTGTTTGTTGTTGAGTTTTATGAGTTCTTTGTATATTTTGGATATTAGGCCCTTATCTGAGCTGTTGTTTGAAAATATCATTTCCCATTTAGTTGGCTGTCTGTTTATTTTGTTATCAGTTTCTCTTGCTGAGCAAAAACTTCTTAGTCTGATGTAGTTCCATTCATTAATTTTTGCCTTCACTTCTCTTGCCTGTGGAGTCAAATTCATAAAATGCTCTTTAAAACCCAGGTCCATGAGTTTAGTACCTATGTCTTCTTCTATGCACTTAATTGTTTCAGGTCTTATGTTTAGATCTTTGATCCATTTTGAGTTAATTTTTGTACAGGGGGACAGACTGTAGTCCAATTTCATTCTTTTGCATGTGGCTTTCCAGTTTTCCCAGCACCATTCGTTGAAGAGGCTTTCTTTTCTCCATTGTGTGTTCTTGGCCCCTTTATCAAAAATTATTTTACTATATATGTGTGGTTTTATTTCTGAGTTTTCTATTCTGTTCCATTGGTCTGAGTGTCTATTTTTCTGCCAATACCATGCTGTTTTGATTGTCGTGGCCCTATAATATATTGAATAGTTTGAAGTCAGGTATTGTAATGCCCCCAGCTTCATTCTTTTTCTTTAGGATTGCTTTGGCTATTTGGGGTTTTTTATAGTTTCATATAAATCTGATGATTTTTTGCTCCATTTCTTTAAAAAATGTCATTGGAATTTTGATGGGAATTGCATTAAATTTGTATATTGCTTTGGTTAATATGGCCATCTTGATTATATTTATTCTTCCTAGCCAAGAACAAGGAATATTCTTCCATCTCATTATATCTTTTTCGATTTCCCTTAACAATGGTTTATAGTTTTCATTATATAAGTCCTTTACATTCTTTGTTATGTTTATTTCTAGGTATTTTATTTTTTTTGTTGCAATCGTGAAGGGGATTATTCTTTTGAGTTTGTTCTCAAATGTTTTACTGTTGGCATGTAGAAAGGCTATTGACTTCTGTATGTTAATTTTGTATCCTGCAACCTTACTGTATTGGCTTATTGTTTCTAGTAGTCTTTTTGTAGATTCTTTGGGGTTTTTGATGTATAAGATCATATCATCTGCAAAAAGTGATACCTTTACCTCTTCTTTTCCGATATGGATGCCTTTTATTTCTTTGTCTTGTCTGATTGCTCTGGCTAGAACCTCTAGTACCGCATTAAATAAGAGTGGAGAGAGTGGACAACCCTGTCTTCTTCCTGATTTAAGGAGGAAAGCCTTCAGTTTTGTGCCATTTAATATGATGTTAGCTGATGGTTTATCATATATGGCCTTTATCATGTTGAGATATTTTCCTTCTATACCCATTTTGTTGAGAGTCTTAAACATAAAATTGTGTTGTATTTTATCAAAAGCCTTTTCTGCATCTATTGATAAGATCATGTGTTTTTTGTTCCTTGTTTTGTTGATGTGGTGTATTACGTTAACCGTTTTACATATGTTGAGCCATCCTTGAGATTCTGGGATGAATCCCACTTGATCATGATGTATTATTTTTTTAATATGTTGTTGTATTCGATTTGCTAGTATTTTGTTTAGTATTTTAGCATCTGTATTCATTAGAGACATTGGTCTGTAGTTTTCTTTTTTTGTGCCGTCCTTGCTTGGTTTTGGTATGAGGGTTATGTTGGCCTCATAAAATGTGTTTGGAAGTATTGCTTCTTCAAATTTTTGGAAGACTTTGAGTAGAATAGGAACCAAGTCTTCTTTGAATGTTTGATAAAATTCGCTGGTATAGCCCTCTGGGCCTGGACTTTTATTTTGGGGGAGGTTTTTAATGGTTTTTTCTATTTCTTCTCTACTAATAGGCTTGTTTAGGCTTTCTGATTCTTCTTGACTCAGTCTAGGAAGGTCACTATCTGTGCACAGACCAGAATATCAGGCCGGCCACCTCACCCTCTGAGCGAAACCCCTGCCCGCACGGAAAAGTTCCAGCATTGGAATTGGCTCTCGTTCCCTCCCCGTGTGCAGCTTTTTCAGGGCGCTGGGGTGATGCGAGATTCTGCTTTTGACCCACACAAAGGCCCCTGATTCTGCCCCTCTGTGAGATAACACGGGCGCCCACTGCTGAGGCACTCGGAGGAATCTCTCGCCCACTATCTGCGCATGCCCACCAGGAGATCGGGGAAAATGGCTGCCCCACTTGTCTTTCTTTGGGTTTGGCATGAGTGTTAGCTTGTATTGACCGGGTTACCACAGGCACAGTTTTTCCTCGGCTTGGATCTCTGTGCCACAGCCGTTTGTGCCACGGCCTGGATCTATTCACCCCCTTTGCCCGCCTCAGTTTCTATATTCTCCGTTCCCAGTGAAAGCAGCCCTATTTAGGTTAGTGAGGACGGCGGAGCATTTCTTACTCCCTATTTCCTTTGGGGTTTGATTATATATTTAGCCAATTTTTTGCTCGACCATACCTTCAGGTGTATTGCGAAACATCTGGAGGCTCCAAGGATAGGTTTTTCTGTTTCTGGTTGAAGATCTTGTTGAGTTTTGGGGGAGATTTATCGGTATCGCTTCCTACCGCACCATTACTCTGACGTCATCTCCTATTATTTTTTTTAATGTGCTGTTGTCTTCAATTTGCTCGTATTTTGTTTAGGGTTTTTATATCTGTATGCATTAGCAATATTGGCCTTCAGTTTTCTTTTTTTGTGTTGCCCTTGTCAGGTTTTGGTATGAGGGTTATGTTGGCATCCTAAAATGTGTTAGGGAATATTGCTTCTTCTTCTATTTTTTGGAACTTTTTGAGAAGGATAGGTACCATATCTTCTTTGATTGTTTTGTAGAATTCACTAGTGTAGCCACCAAGTCTTGGAATTTTTTGGGGGGGGAAGGTTTTTTTATAGTTGTTTGTATTTCCTCCCTGCTTATAGGTTTATTTAGGTTTTCCACTTCTTTCTGACTCAGTCTAGGAAGATTGTATAGTCCTATAAATTTATCCATTTCCTCTAGGTTGTTGAATTTAGTGGCATATAATCTTTCATAATAGTCTACTATGATCCTTTGTATATCCATGCTATCTGTTGTAATTTCTACTCTTCCTTTACAAATTTTGTTTATATGAGTATCTTCTCTTTTTTCCTTAGTGAGCCTAGCTAGTAGTTTGTTGATTTTACTGATCTTTTCAAAGAACCAGCTCTTGTTGTATTAATTTTTTCTATAGTTTTTCTGTTCTCCATTTATTTCTGCTCTAATTTTTACTATTTTTTTCTTCTGATTTTGCATTGCCTTTGTTCTTCTTTTTGTACTCCTTAAGATGTAATGTTAAGTTATTTATTTGGTCTCTCTCTTATTTCTTGATATAAGCCTGTAATGATAGAAACTTCCCTCTTATTACTGCTTTTGCTGCATCCCAACAATTTTGATATGTCATGTTCTCATGTTTGTTTGTATCTTTTTTGACAGAGACAGAGAGTCTCTGTCAAATGAAATTTTTCATTGCAGCACCTTAGTTGTTCATTGATTGCTTTTTCATATTTGCCTTGACGGGAGGGCTACTGCAGAGTGCGTGATCCCTTGCTCAAGCCAGCAAACTTGGGCTTCAAACCAGTGACCTTTAGACTCAAGCCAGTGACCATGGGTCATGTCTATGAACCCACACTCAAGCTGGGAACCCTGCACACTAGCTAGTGAGCCCAAGCTCAAGCTGGGAACCATGAAGCCTTGAACCTGGGTCAACTGTGTCACAGTCCAACGCTGTACCCACTGTGGCATTGTCTGATCTGGCTGTATCTATCTTTTGATCTCTGCTTTTATTTCTTCCTTGACCCAGGCATTTTTTAGAAGTATGTTGTTTAATTTTCACATTTTTGTGGGTTTCTTTACTACCTTTTTACAGTTGAATTCTAATTTCAAAGCCTCATGGTCAGAAAATATGCTTGGTATACTTTCAATCCTCCTGAATTTGTTAATGTTAGTTTTGTGGGCTAATATATGTATTTCCTTGAGAATCTTCTATACACACTGGAGAGAAATGTATAATCTGATATTTTGGGATAAAATGTCCTGTAAATGTCTATTATCTCTATTTGGTCCAGTATGTCATATAAGCCCTATATTTCTTTATTGATTTTCTGTTTAAATGATCTATCTAAAGCCATCAATGGTGTGTTGAGATCTCCAAATATAATTGTGTTTTTCTCTGCTTCTATTTTTAGATCAGTCAGTAGGTGTCTTATATACTTTGATGCTCCTTGGTTCAGTGCATATATATTAAGAAGTGTTATGTCTTCTTGATACAATGCCCCCTTTATCATTATGAAATGCCCATCTTTGTCTCTGGTTACCTTTCTTGTTGTGAAGTCAGCATTGTCAGATATAAACATGGCTACACCTGCTTTTTTTTGTATATTATTTGCTTGGATAATCATTTTCAAACCTTTCACTTTGAGTCTACTTTTTTCCTTGCAGCTTAGATGTATCTTTTGAAGGCAGCATACGGTTGGTTTTTGATTTTTGACCCAATCTACTACTCTGGGCCTCTTTATTGATGAGTTCAGTTCATTTATACTTAGGTTAATTATTGACACTTGAGGATTTCTTATAGCCATTTTGTGTTTTGTTTTCTCATAACTGTGTCTTATTTGATTCTTCTCTTTTGTGTTTCTGTCAATTGGTTTGTTTGAAGGTATTTTATACTTCTTTCCCCTGTTTTTTTTTGTTTTGTTTTTGTAAGCTGTGTGCTTGAGTGGTGGCTTTTTTGTGAGTGGTTACCATTAGGTTATTGAGAGGAAAATGTTCATATGCATAAGAGTCCTTCGTATTAGGAGTGATTCTGCACTCCATCCTCCTCTGCTACTGCAGATCTTTATCCTCTCCTATTTAATGTTATTGTTGTCACAGATTATCCTTGTTTTTATTGTGCTTTACTTTTAGTTTTGATTTGTTTTGTTCTTTATATCTCATTAAATAACTCCCTTGAGTATTTTCTTCAGTGAGGGTTTTCTGGTGATAAATTCTCTCAGCTTCTGTATATCTGTAAAAGTTTTTATTTCTCCTTCATACTTGAAGGATAACTTTTATGAATATAATATTCTTGGCTGGTAATTTCTCTCAGTACTTTGAATGTTTGGGTCCACTATCTTCTGGCTTGTAGAGTTTCTGGTGAGAAGTCCAATGATAACCTAATGGGTTTTCCTTTATAGGTTACGTTCTTTTTTTCCCTAGCTACCTTGAGGAGTCTTTCTTTGTTATTGGTTTTTAACAATTTTATTACATTGTGCCTTGTAGTAAATCTTTTAGGGTTGTGGTAATTCAGCATTCTGTTTGCTTCTTGGATTTGAGGCTCTAACTCTTTACATAGGCTTGGAAAATTCTCATCCATTATTTGTTTGAATAGGCTCTACATTCCTTTCTCCCTCTCATCTTCTTCTGATATACCCATTATTCTTATATTTTTCTTTCTGATAAAGTTAAACAATTCTTATAGAGCTTTCTCAGTATTTTTATTTTCAGAGTCTCTCTCCTCTTCTTTCTGTAGTATCTATAGTTGCCTTTCTTCAATGTCACTGATTCTTTCCTCTATCTGGTTTGTTCTATTAGCTAAACTTGCTACCTCAGTCTTCAATTTATGTATTGAGTTGTTCATCTCTGTTTTTAAAGTTTTAATCTCCTTTCTAAGTTCATTAAGTTGCCTATTGGTGTTTTCTCCATTTTCTTGAGTATTTTCAGAACTTCAAATTTGAATTCTCTATCATTTAACTCCATGGTTTTCACATGATTGAGATTTTTTAGAGCCCTAACAAAAAATAACCTAACAAATGAAGTAATAAAATTAAAATAATACAATAAGAAATATAAAACTTTTAAATATTATGAAAACTTAAAAAGATAAAACACAGAAAACAAAGAGTGAAAATGAACAAAATCAAAGCAAAGGAAACACCTACAAATAAATAAGAATAGAAAAATAAAAATTAAGGAATATGAAATTCAATAGAGAAAAAAAATAAAAAGAAAAAAATTTAAAAAGGAGAAAACAAAAAGTAGAAAAAGGAAAAATAAATTTTGGTTTTGAGAGGTTTCTTCTAGTAAGTTTTACTGTATTACAAGTTTTAGCTCTGTGAATTTTTTGGGCTGTCCTCTGCTGAGATTTTGCTGTCACAATGATGCAGGCAGAGCGGCAGTCACATTGGTGGGTGGAGTGTACTGTGAGGACTTTACAGCTTCAGCTTTATAGCTTTAAAGCTTTAGTAATGGCAATCTCAGGCCTCTCATGTCTCAACAGACCTGGGGACCAGGCACAGATTACCTCTGTTCTTCAAGGGAGAGAGTGGCTCTGGAAAGTTAGCTGTGGGGTTTGTCTCTGCCACTCTCCATACCACGAGGTGAAGGAAGCAGAATCTTGGAGGCTGCAGGGCCACACTTTAGTTTTCTCTGTCTCAAGTGTGGGCTGCAGGCAGACCATGAGAACACTGGTTGTGACCTTGTACTCTGGCCACTTTGGTTTAGTTTCTACCCCTCTACCCCTCTATCTCACCACTCCTCCTATCAGAGGGAGACCTAGTCACTCTGAGTTTCCCTCTCTGTACCCCTCAGACAAAATCTGAATAACCTGAGCTTTACTCCTCCCTGTAGTCCAGCAGAGAGAAAAAAAAAACCCAGTCACTCTAGGTTTGTCTACTCTCCAGAGCTGACCACAAATGTGTTTTATCTCTCACCCCCTTTTTCAACTCATCCTACATTTAGTCTATTCTGTGCATGGATCTTTCAGGCATACCCACAAGCCCAGCAAGGGGTTCCTTGACTGTGTTATAGTTGTTCAATTTGTTGAAATTTTAAGGGGAGATATAAGGAGTATTTCTCACACTGCTATTACTCTCTCTCTCTCTCTCTCTCTCTTTTATTTCATGAGAAGAGGGGAGCCAATAGGCAGACTCCTGCATGATCCCCAACCAGGATCCACTTGACAAGCCCACTAGAGGAGATGGTCTGCCTGTCTGTGGCTTTTCTCTATTGCTCAGCTACCAAGCTTTTCTAAACACCTGAGGTGGAGGCCATGGAGCCATCCTTAGCACCTGGGCCAACTCACTTCAATCAAGCCATGCTGCAGGAAGGGAAAAAAGAGAGAAGAAAGTGAGAGGGAGAGGGGTGGAGAAGCAGATGGGCACTTCTCCTTTGTGCCCTGACTGGGAATCAAACTGACCTCCACAGGCTGGGCCCAAGCTCTACCACTGAGCAAACCAGCCAGGGCCCCCATAATTATTCTTAATTTTATCTTTCACCTATTAAGTTATATTAAGCTCTGGACTTCATTTGAAGCAGGAAGCATTTCAAATTAATGTTGTGTGGACACTGACTAAGACCTCTATTCATTTTCTAACTCCATAGAGAGAGGGTTGGAAACCAGTCTTGAGAATCAGGTTGGACTTAAGCCATATTGCTGAAGCCAGCATCAAGAAACCTGGGTTCTCATACTGAAACTGACCCAATTTTGTCCTGAGGCCTTGGGCAAATCCCTTCATCTCTTTGGCCCTGGTTTTTCTTCTCTACAACACAAAGAACTGAACTAGATAATCTTCCAGTTTGAATAGCTTGAATCAGAAAAAGACTAGTAACAGATTCTGGGGTAACTGTCTAGCTAGGGAGTCTCTAGAGAAATGGGAGCAATGAGCCCATGAAAAGCATCCCTCAGGCCATTAAAAGTCTTTATGAATATGGCCTTTATTTCCATTGAAACTGTGTTGTTTTATCTTAATCTGTAACTCTGCAATTGCACCTAAACTTAATATAATTAAAGGAAGGGGTGGGCACATCAGATTGGTGACATGGCATGGCTGCCTGTGTTCCAAGATTTGTGAATTCTAATCTTGGAATTAGACCTAGACAACTTCTGGACAACAGCATTAGCCTATCTCACATACCTGTTATGAGAAATAATCTTTTAAAATAGCAATGAAAAAGATTTTGCAAAATGAAACGCTTAACTGAAAAGTGGGCAACATGCTAAGTATTCTTACCCCATCCACCTAATAAATATAAATTTTTTATTAGTTGGAAAGTCTTTAAGAATATAACCACTTAATCAAAATAACACCAGCAACCTGGCAAGGTGGCATGAAGCCACAGGCCTAAGACTTGGAAGAAATTCAATTGTTTAATAGGAATTGGACTGTGCACAAGATGATTTCTGGAAATTTAAAATCTAGCCCACAAAGTTAGAACCATGTTATATACCTTCAGGATTAGGTGCATGTGACGATCACATCCATATTGTTATACATGTTACTCATAATATAGAAGATGTGAGAGGATTAACAAAAATGTTTTAGGGAGCCCACAAAATTTTTACATATATTTGCAAGATTAACATGTAAAATGTGTTTTTATAATACACTTAAAAGATATTTATAAGTTTTTAAAAGTTGTTAGTATTACTCTATATGAATTTACCTTTTTAAATAGTTTCATTTAAACTAGTCAATTTACGAATTAACTAAAGGGTGGGAGGGAGAGGAGAGTGAGGGGAACAAAGGGAAAGAGAGAAAGAAGGAAAGAGAAAGAGAATAGCTTATTTTAATGCTTGTTTCTCTTTCCTATGATTCTTGTCCAAGCAACTTAGCGAGAGAATTTCAATACTTATATTAATAAAAGTGTATGCATGTGTTCCCACAACACCCTCATATAAGGTAGGCAAGGAAAACAGCTGGAATAGTCCATTGAGCTAGACCTCTCTGGTGGCTGGTGGGTTACTGATTCCATTTACTTTTTCTTGGTGATGAAAGCCAGCCATAGTTGTCTCCCAGGCAGCTTCCCTAAAGGAACTGCTTCATGCCTGGCATAATGAAAGTCCCAAATAAATAAATCATAAGAGTTTTTTGTCACCTCTGTGTTTTGGGGGACTCCATCTGTTGGGCAAATGAGTTTGTAAAATTTGTATTTTTTTAGTTTGCTCACTTTTAGTGTTAAAAAATGGTACTGGGCAGTGCCAGGTATGTGATCTGTGAAATTGCAAATTCCCTTCCTGCTTGGGAAGGGCCAATGTTATGCTAATGTTTGCTGGAGGAGAGGCTTTCTAGCCAAAAATGTTTTAAAAAGAAAGGAGAAGAAGGAGAAGGAAAGAGAAAGAAGCCAAGATGGCAAGAAAGGAGAAAGAAGCCAAGATGGCTGGGAAAGAGCGAGGAGGCAGAGTGCTGAAGGAGAAGCTGGGGAACTAGAGGTGAGGGGCTTTGGAACTGGTGGAACCTTTGATTCTAGGAGAAACTGGAGAAGATTCCCCTGGTTGTGGAACTAGATCATATGTCAGTGGCTTTGGGAGCCCTGTGTGTTTGCTCGTCGGTCAGTGAGAGTCTTGAATAAAGGAATGGCCCACCATTTTTTGGCTCCACTGTTTCTTTACCGTTTGTCTGAATTCAATGGGAACTTTCACCAGCATGGCCACAACAGCCGCAGCTACTGGCCTTACACCATCTCTGTCTGCCTCACATGTCTTGCAAACCCAGCAACAATCAGTCCTCTTAGGACACAGCAGTCTTCCTTGATTGCCCTGTGTTCCTTTGCCTGATATGAAGGTTTAGTCATGGTCAGATTCCCTTGCCTCATTTCCATGAAGTGAAACTAAATGACAATCTCGCATTCCATCTTGTCTCTAAAAGTCAGCAGGAAATGGCAGCTTTGCTGAGACATGTCTGAAGGAATAAGACTTTATTTTGCTAGAGCCACCCAAACCAGACATTTCTTATTTCACTAGTAGTTGCAAGTATTAATGATTTCAGATACTTAAAAGGCCTCCAACAAAGACCCTATTCTAGGCTTCCCCTTCTAGATTTGCACCTCAGAGCACTTTTTATCTACAGGCAAATGTAACTCAGGAAACAAACTGCAAAGTAAGTTATACCAAAGTGTGGGCCACATTAGCACAGGCTTGATGACACAAAGAACCTGGGAAAGTGGACTTCCTCTCCCTCATTATTCCATAGCAGGAAGTTGGAAAACAGCAGCTTGCAAGGCCATGACCAAAGAAAAGAAAACTCAAAAAAAAAAAAAAAAAAAAGCTGGAGAAGAAAATGAGAGAAATAGAATCAAGCTTCTCTAATTATCAACTAAGTATATACACGAAAGACTCTGGAAATCTCCTTTCCTTCATGGGTGTTAAATGCGGATCATTTTTACAGCTACTACTCTAACAATACTTGTTGACATCTAAAAGTATATCAGAAGCTGTAATACAGATTAGGGATGAAATTTTCATTTTTTTCCCAAGTGTTTTCTTTCCTCTTGTGAAACCTAGTCACCAACAAATGATAACTTAATTCTCAAACAATGGAAATTAAATTAAATAAAGTAAGATTAATGTCCACTTCACTAAAATGCATCAAAGGAACTAAAAATGTGATTCAAAATAGTCAGAATTAGAGAAAATAACATATTGAAATATAACTTTTAAATATGAGACAAATTATTTGCAAAAGAACCACCTCAGGCACATTTAGTGAGATTTGATGCAGAGTTGGGGGCAGTGAGTAGATCTTCAGGCAATGTCTGTCTCTTTTAGTCAGATGGCCTGTCTTTAAAATAGCACCCTAATCACACCACCCCTCTTCCAATAAAAAAAAAGAAGTCAAAATCAAAGGAGGAACTCTTAAAAGTTAGGAAATTGAATGTTTATTTTTGCTATTGTTTTTATACTAAATGGGAACATGAAAGGGATCTTTCACTCAGCAGCTGCAACTAATTTAATATGAAGCTCCCAAAAGAGGAGCGAACAGGATGTGATGAGGAGCAGTTAAACATGGATGCTAATATTTTGTGAGGCATCTGGTACTGTTCCACCACCTAGAAATCTAAGAATCAAATTAGCAGATTCAATTCTGCCAAAGTTATCAAATTATTGTCAAAAGGATTTTTGCAAAGCAGGCTCCTCCTTTCCAACATCTGTTTTACCCATCCAGCTAAGGACCCAAAATGACCATCTATTTGATTTGTTGATAGAGCACATTATACCATTTGCTGGTCCACTAAATACTGCACCTTTTATCATAAAAACGTTCAGTTACAAAATCAGTCAAGAGAAATCTCTCAAAAACTAGTACACTTTTAGGTCCATATAGAGGTGATTCTAATATTTGATTTATAGAACACTAAATTACAAAATTTATACATCTTTTATAAATATATCAAAAATATGTCAAGATTTTAAGTGAAAATCCAAGAACTCCCACCAGCAAATAAATAAAGTCAGTTTTTTGGGGGAGGGAGCCATGAAATAATAAAGTAATAAAAGATTACCATAATGTTATACTTAGAGCTTTTCAATCTGCTTGAGGGGTATAATTTAATTCTAGAAAAAATGCAGAGGTTACTACCAAGGACTGCTGTTCATCCTCACCACGCTATTAAAATCAGATGACAGGTTGCTGTGCAGTCTGTCAGGAAAAAAAGAACTGAAATGAAAAGGTGCCAGGGATGTCACTTGCCAATGTCTTGAGAAAGTGAAGGAATGAGTACCTATTTGTCTGGATGTGCGTGCTCTGGCTTTTTCATATAGAATTCCTCTTTCCTCCAACTAAAATGAAAGCTGAAGTTCCAGTGTGTATCAACCATACTGAATCTGAAGACAACTGACTGGAACCTCTCAAGTGAGGATGTGGCTTATGCAGCTCAAATTTATGATGGTGCATCTGCTGTGAGTGGTGTCTTGAACGGAGGCCAGGAACTCTTCCGTCAGCCGCATCCATATGCTATTATGCATTTGTTCACTGCTACGCACATTTTTTAAATTTAGCTCTGTGGGTACATGTTCTACACTTTTTGCCTGTATGTGATTTTTAAAAATATGCTTTAGAAAATATACACAATCTTTTCAAAGTCTTTGCTGACTCACTGGGAGTTCTTTTGAATGTTTTCCTTTTGAAAGCCTTAAGTTAAGTAGTCCAAAGTGTACAACTAAAGCTACTTTAGTCTATCTAGTAAGATTGAAACCTACCACTTACTCTAACATAGCTGTTATGTGATGGCCTTTTAGAAAACTTTTCTATCTAGAACAAACTATAGCTCTTTTGGGGGGATGACAAATTGATGAGAAAAGATAGAGAGACAATCATTCTGGCCAGTTTGGGGCCAGCTTATAAATTAGTCCTCCAAATATGTTTCATTTAAAGTTTAAACAAAGGACAACATAGGTTTCAATAATAAAATTACCAGTATGATTGCCTAAAAAGTGTCCCCTTTAAGCTTATGCTTTAGGAGACAGAGACTCAGACCTTTCTAGTTTAAAACTTCAGGCAACTACATTATCCAGCAGATTGACTTCAATTGTTCTTTTCTCAAATGGCTGGCTGAGTAGTGAATCAAAGTCATCACTTGGTGAGGTGTTCCTGGAACAAGACTGAGCAATCTAGTCGTGGCATCCCTGAAGACCTGGGTTTTCATCCTGCTGATATGTAGTGATTGCATTTTGTCATCTGTATCTCAGAAAACACTCAAATGTCGTTATTGTGGATGTTTATGAATATGTTCTTGTTTAAATGAGCACTTTGAAAATATTCTATTTGTGTTTCACTTGAACCTGAAATAAAAGTTCTCTTATTCTTTTCCTATAGAAAGATAAGATACTTACGCTTTTTCTTCTTACTGTTTATAAATTCTTAAGAGCCAGGACTATTTCTTCATTTTTTTATTTTTTATTTCTTCTCTTTATATCTTACTTCATTCCTAGCACTTACTCTGTCCTGTGCATACACTAAGCATGCTTAATTGGTTGTTTCTCTCTCCTCTCATTACAAAGCTTAAGACATGGCAAATAGTATCAATAACTTCTGAAGTAGTTTCCTCAGTATTTTAAATAATTTGAAAAACGCATTTAATAAAGTAATGTGAAATACAGAATTTATGTTTTTAATATATGTTTGCATTCATAGCTGCTCTCAAACATCCTTTAAAAGGCAGACTGCATTTGACTTTTCAAAGAAATTAGAAGTATTGTAAAAGTTTATACTTTTAGATTGGGTGGCAGCAAAATAATCAGATGACAGTGACATAATTGATTAATTCAGTAAATTCAGCTGGTAAAATAAGGCAGTTTGGAATATTTACATAACAAACATCTAAATATTTCTCATTCAGCCAATCACCTTCATATCACCAGCCATGAATTAAAGGAGAAAAAAATTACCCTCAAGAAAATGGCTTTGTAAAGTATATTTCTGGATGTCATTCCTGAGAAAGAATAACCTTCTATTCAATCTAGCTGATATGTTTAGGGTCATGCGTGATAAAAGGAAAAATTATTACAGGATTTTCTCCAAGGCTGGGAGCCATTGAGAACTAACTATGAGATTGGATAGCATGACATGGTCCATGAATCATTCTTTTTTTTTAATTTTTATTTTTTATTAATTATAATTTATTGTGTTAACATGGATTCTAGTGTCTCATTCAATATAACACAATCACCCCCCACTCACATGTCCCCCATTATACCCCCTTTGTCTCCCTCCCTGTAACTCCTTCCCCCCTCCTTCCCTCTGGGATTTGATGTTCTGTTATCTGTATCTATGTTACGTATATATAATTTCACTAATCCCTCATGAATCTTTCGTAAGGCTACTATACAAACTCAACTTCCCTCTTCCCCCCCCCTCTCAGCAAGAGATAATTGCTAGGGTTAAATTGACTCCTTTAAAACTCCAATAGGAGGGAGGACATAGGAGGGAGGGAGGGAGAGAGTTAGGGGGAGGGGGAGGGGCACAGAGAACTAGATAGAGGGTGACGGAGGACAATCTGACTATGGGCGAGGGGTATGCAACATAATTTAATGACAAGATAACCTAGACATGTTTTCTTTGAATATATGTACCCTGATTTATTAATGTTATCCCATTAACATTAATAAAAATTTATTAAAAAAAAAAACAAAAAACTCCAATTCTCCTTATGCAACTCCCAACTCCTGTTAGAGTAACTTCTTCAGTAAATATTTCCCTCTCCCAACCTCCCCCATCCCTTAAGCAACTCCCCCTACCCTGGGAAGGTTCTGAAAAATATTTTTGAGACAAGGCCATCATGAAGGGCCTGAAGGAGACAGGCTGTAAGCAAGGCAACAAACCCCAATATGCTAATCTAAGTATGTGCAGATGCAGACAACCCCATGCCCACAAATGTTTCAGCATTCCCTAACCTACCTGCTCTCTCTGCAGCTTTTTTGACTGACACCCTTTGGCTGGTCTCAGCCCACTTGTATTCAGGATCCAAGTGCTTTTAAAATAAACTTCTTCTGAAACACATTAGCCTCCTGTTTTCCGTTTGTCTCCACTAGGGAAAGGGAATTTTCTCTATTGGTGGGTTCAGGAGGCGTGGCCAGAAGGTGTGGGAAAGAACAAGTCCCTCAACCCCAAAGGAAGGGAGGCAGGATCTGGGGGTCAGTTTGGGATGGGCTGCCGCCACCCACCGCTTCCCAAGTAGCAAACCTCACCCTTTCTAGGGTTGGGGTTGGACCCTCGACTTGTCTCTGGCACATACTCCCCGGGTTTCAGCACCACAATGAAAGACAGAAACCATGGGAGAAGAACTGAAAACACAAAGCTAGTGTGTTCCAAAAGGAAAGTTTATTTTAAAAGTGCCTGGATCCTGGATACAAGCGGGTTGAGACCAGCAAAAGGGTGTCAGCTGAAAAAGTTGCGGGAGGAAGCGGGAGGTATGGGGGGATCCGGCAGGCATTTGCTGGCAGGGGTTATCTGCATCTGGACATACTTAGATTGGTATATTGGGATTTGTTGCCTTGGCTCCCACAGTCTCCTTTTTCCCCACCCTCAGGTTCCTCATCATGGCCTCGTCCAAAGGATATTTTTCAGAACCTTCCCAGGGCGGGGAGAGGTACTCAAGGGGAGGGGGAGGTTGGGCAAGGGAAATATTTACTGAAGAAGTTGCACTAATGGGAGCTGGGTGAGGGGAATTTGACTTTTAAAGGAGCCAATTTAACCCTAACAAATATAATCAAATTTAACTCATACATATGTATGGAAACCCCACATACATGAGAGAGTCAGAGATCTCACATACACAAGAGGATCAGAAATAGAAAAGGGACTGGGTATATAAACAAGACAAGCTGAGATAATGAGGCTTTGGGGTCTCAAAAGTTCACTGCAGGAGGATAAGAAAAGCAGAGCTTTAGTAAACAGAAATCTACCCTGTCCTAGAGAGGTAAAAAAAAGGGGGGGGGTATCGCTGGTAGTCTCTCACAGGCAAGGTCTCTAACTCAAATTCTTTTAGATAGTTAAGGCCAGGCCAAGATGAGGAGTGGGAAAAGGTCGGAACTGGTTGCAGAAGATTCTCTTGAGCCTGCAGCTAAAATTGTCTTTAATTCAAAACAATCTGAATACCACAGAAGCACATCTCAGGGTGACTCATTCTGGACCCCCACAGTTTCCTACTCTAAAACCTCCTTGGAAGTTTCACATTCTAGATGTTGGGTTGGTAGATTGTTCTATATCTTATTAAACCAGTCTCAGTCATGACAGAAGTTCAGTTCAGTTCAACAGTTGTATCTCTCATTTCAGGTTGTGGTGATGCAGATGGACTTCCCAAGTTAAGCCTATAGTGCAAGAAAGCAGGTATTTAATACAAGACATCTCTATGGAAACAAAAGAAAACACAAAGTTTACTGTAATCCTGGTTTCTGAGTTCTGAAGGCAGGCAGTCAAGGTGATTTCTAGAAAACTGTCTCGAATCATCTCTAGATGGAGTGAGGGCAGGCAGTTACACCCTGAGAGTTTTTCCTGGCCTGCAGTTTGAATGTCTCTGGTGATCCTTTCACAATAGGCACAAAAATTGTCCATACACAAGCTGTTGTGGTGCTTTCTCTGAAGTCCATATCAAGCTGTCCTGTTTTAGCTTTCATGGCCTTAAGAAATGAGCAGTTTTAGTTCTCAATAATTCCCAGACAATGCAAGGAAAAATGAAAATGTTAGTGTGGAGGACTGTAGCCAAACATTTTTAAAAACTAGAAAATTCAAAATGTAGTCCTGTTTTTAGGTAGAAAATTTTTTCAAAAAACTCAAAAGACAATGACCAGCACTAATATCCACAAAGTTATATTATAATTTTTTAAAAATTTTATGGGGGCTTCTCTTCCTGGCACTGGGACCCTGGGCTGAGGAACCTGGAGTGGGGCTGGGAATATTCGCACCTCAGGGAGGTGCCTCTGTAGCTGACACATTCCTCCCAATTTTTATCCACCACCAGTGGTAGTCAACCTGGTCCCTACCGCCCACTAGCGGGCATTCCAGCTTTCATGGTGGGTGGTAGCGGAGCAACCAAAGTATGAATAAAAAAATAGATTTAACTATAGTAAATTGTTTTATAAAGATTGATTCTGCCAAATATAGCAAAATTCCAACATAAAGTACTTGGTAAGTAATTATTATCATATGCTTTAACTTGCTGTAACTCTGCTTTATAAATTTTATAAAGTAAAGTTACTTCCCTACTTTATAAATCACCATTACTATGAAACCGGTGGGAGGTTAGAAAATTTTACTACTGACAGAGATACAAAAGTGGGTGGTAGGTATAGAAAGGTTGGCTACCCCTGTACCACACCATAGGTCTGGGACCTGTCCACTTGCATCTCTGCACCACCTACTGTTGCCAGCAAAGTCGTCAGGGAAACCACACCAGTTGTTTCCAGCGAAGTTGAACCTAGATTCTTGAGTTCGGCAAAGAAAGAATTCAGAAGCAGGAACTCAGATTATAAAAGCAAGTTTATTTAAAAAGTACAGAGGTAGTAGAAGCGAGCCAGTTGAGCTGTGTAGGCTCAGGAAACAAGTTACAGAGGCAGAAGAAAGGCCCTTGGAACTTGGAGAGGGAAAGCCAAGGAACACCCCTGGGGGGACAAAGTGAGGAAGGAAAAGGCAGGCAGGCTCCCAAGGGTATGTGTGCGTGCCAATAGCTTCTATTGAGACCACTTTTCTCTCTAAAATCACCCTCATCTTACCAAACATAACCAAAGTAATACCAAGTTATTTGCAAAATAAGTCTAGTTCCAATAAACTTGGAACTGATTGTTTGTATAAAGCCAGCAAAAATAGTAGTGAACCACTTAGGCTCTTTTAAATCTGCTTTGCTGGAATTTTTTATGAAAAATATTCAGATTGAACTTAGAAAGGCCTCTTTTTTTTTTTTTTTTTTTTTACAGGGACAGAGAGAGGGATAGATGATGATAGATGATAGATAGATAGATAGATAGATAGATAGATAGATAGATAGAGGATAGATAGAGACAGGAACGGAGAGAGATGAGAAGCATCAATCATCAGTTTTTTGTTGCGAGACTTTAGTTGTTCATTGATTGCTTTCTCATATGTGCCTTGACCATGGGCCTTCAGCAGACCGAGTGACCCCATGCTTGAGCCAGCGACCTTAGGTCCAAGCTGGTAAGCTTTTGCTCAAGCTGGCTGACCTCAGGGTCTTGAACCTGGGCCCTCTGCATCCCAGTCCAATGCCCTATCTACTGCGCCACTGCCTGGTCAGGCAGAAAGGCCTCTTGAGGCCAAGAAGCCAAACCACATACTTGCCATCAGACTTCACCTACACAATACCTATAGATTTGAGGATAATTCCTCTCTTTTGAGGTCTTCAACATGAGGTTCTTCCTTTGCACTTCCCAGTAAGGAACCTTTACTTCTTACCTAGAAAGACTACTGTGAACCATTTAAGCAAGGTACAAGGCTGTTTTTCCAAAGAGCCTTTATTAGGTCCCAAACTCAATCTTAATTCCTTAAAGTTTTCGGGAGTCTCTCTCAAATATGACATTCCAGTCAAAGCCTTATAATATAGCGAGGCTCCATTGTGTCCTGTTTCAAAGAGGACAGATTTTTACTGAACTTATGCAAACAAACATATTACCATGATAATAAAAATATGATACTTGCTATTGGGCAAATGAGTTTATAAAATCTGTATTTTTTTAGTTTGCTCACTTTTATTGTTAAAAAATGGCACTGGGCAGCCGTGTCTGCTTGCCTTCAGAGCAGGGCAGTTGATTGTAAATTGCAGACTGCATTCCTGCTTGGTAGGGGCCATTGTCTTGCTAAATTTGCTGGAGCAGGGGTCTTTGTGGGCCCAGCCAGTTTTGCAGGGAGAGTAGAGAGAATGCAGAGTGCTGAAGAAGAAGCCAGTTTTTCACACAGAGAGAAAGAAAGCAGATGGGAAACCAGAGCTTAGGGGTTTCATGAGAACTCCGCTGAGACTGGTGGGCCTTTGATTCTAAGAACCAGAGAAGATTCTCCTGGTTGTGGGACCAGAGAATGTGTCAAGGTTTTGGGAGCCCTGAATGAAAAGGAAGTGTTTTCCCTGCCTGTTTGCTCATCAACCAGTGTGAGATTTTAATAAAGGAATAGCCCATCATTTTTTGGCTCCACTGTTTCTTTACCATCTGTCCGAATTCCATGAGAATCTGCATGTACATGGCCACAACGGCGGCGGCCCCTGACCTTACACTTGGTCATTGAGAGGTTTTTTTTTTGTTTTTTTAATTTAATTTTATTTTTTATTTGTTCATTTTAGAGAGAGAGAGAGAGAGAGAGAGAGAGAGAGAGGAGAGACAGAGAGAGAAGGGGGAGGAGCTGGAAGCATCAACTCCCATATGTGCCTTGACCAGGCAAGCCCAGGGTTTCGAACCGGCGACCTCAGCATTTCCAGGTCGACGCTTTATCCACTGCGCCATCACAGGTCAGGTGGTCATTGAGAGTTTTTGAAGTCTGGAGGAGTTGATTAAAGAAAAATAAATAAATAAATGTTTCAGTACTGCTTACAAAGGTGTAAGTTACAAAATTGCTTCAAGTCACAGGCAATTTAAGAGAGAGAAAAAAAGTCCTGTTATCAGAAAAACAAAAGATTTTAAAAATCAGCAATATTGCAAATAAAAAGTCATAAAATTATAGCCCTTCTCATCACTTTATTCAGACCCATATAATTAAACTTATTTTGCTTGAATCTGCTTTTTCCTTTAGTTCTCTCAATCTTGCTGCTAATTGAGGGTGATAAGGTCAGTAATAATTCCAAGAAGCCTGCAAGGCTGTTCCTCAAGGTTTGAATGGTTTGCTCGTGAAATGGTGCCTAAATCACTAGAGATTTTGAAAAGTATACTTCAAGTGAGAAACATGTTTTTTAACGGTTTCTTTGCAACTGTGAGAACATCAGCCCTGTGGCAGGGGGAAAACTTCAACTCATCCACACACACAAAAATACAACAAAAACATTGATAATCTGTGTTAAGCAGTAGTTGAATGAAATCCAGCTTAATTGTGCTGTGGTGGATGAAGGAATGTAAAAACAAAACAATGCCAGGCAGTCAGAAAGAAGAAAGCAGTCATTTTGGGTTTCCCATAGACCCAACTATTCATTTAATTTGCAGTCACTGTTCACCTATCTTAATTTATCTAATTCGGGAATAGACTGTTGCCACATTACAAGAACTGATGGCAGACCTCTGGCAATGAAGGGTCATTTTTGCAAAAACAGGATGGACTTCCTCTACAGGTGCCACAATCGAATATTCAGGTTCAGTCATTTTAGAGTGTCCCTCGATTTTGATGACAGACATCAGATGTCAAGACATCTCAGACTTCCAGAATTTCACAAACACTTCTGAAACATTTATAACATATATAAATACAACATAAAGAACACTCGATTCTATTTTTTTATTTGACAATGCCTCTCATGTGATTTCAACACACCTAAATATGCCTAATTAATGTAATATTTCTCTTTCATAAGGAGAGAAAACTAATCTTTTGAGGTATTCTAAGGGCAGGAACACCCCAAAGTTATTCCCAGGTCAAGACTCTTATCATTAAAATTTTGGAAAGTTTGCCAAAATATATCAAGAGGTTTGGACATTTGTCTGAATAGGATTATAAGTCATTGTGAAGCAATACTTAATTACCCACTTAACCAAAGTGGCAATAGAAGATTTCAAAGAAAAATACAGAAGTTTATACACAATTGTTAGCAAAACATACACTTTACTTTTGAAGAAATACAGCTTTCTTAAGTAATCAAGGATCTGATTAAGATGACATAAAGCACAATAAATAATTTTTGATAAAACACAGAATCTTTGCCTAGAGAAAGGAAACCTTTTCATATATCAGTAGCATATCAGTTGTCATTTTAGCAGAGAAAGAAAATCAAACTCTAATTTTGTACTGCTTACTTTTGATATTTAAATTCACCTACTTGATTAAAATTTTCATTCTCAAAATTCCTCTCCCACAAACCTTTTCTGACTTTCTTTTTCACATCCAGACTTTTGTCTTTTTTCCTCTTTCTCATTCTGAAACTCTAGGACAAAATTATTAAATTTTTTTCCCTCAAAAATACATCTTCATGTCTCATACCCTTTTTATAAAGCCAAAACATATTTTGTTTTTCTTGTATACACAATTGTCTACCCTGTTATTAATTTTTGTAGTTTTAATTACATATATTAGAATTGTTAAGCTTTAAAAACCTTAATTAGTGAAAACTAAAAAGTAAGCAATTGTGGATTTTTTGTTAGACTACTATTGTTTAGATTTATACATTTATAAACACATTTAATAATTACTAGACATATAGCACAATTTATTTTTATTTTATTTTTTTACAGAGACAGAGAGAGAATTAGAGAGAGGGATAGATAGGGACAGACAGACAGGAACCAAGAGAGATGAGAAGCATCAATCATTAGTTTTTTGTTGCGCATTGGGACACCTTAGTTGTTCATTGATTGCTTTCTCAAATGTGCCTTGACCGCAAGCCTTCAGCAGACCAAGTAACCTCTTGCTCTAGCCAGCGACCTTGGGTCTAAGCTGGTGAGCTTTAGCTCAAACCAGATGAGCCCGTGCTCAAGCTGGCGACCTCGGGGTCTCAAACCTGGGTCTTCGGCTTCCCAGTCCGAGGCTCTATCCACTGTGCCACTGCCTGGTCAGGCTATAGCACAATTTTTTTAAAGTGGCACAAAACATGTTTACTAATGGAACCAAATATCTTTAGTTCCTCTATAATAAACAAAAACTGGATAAACAGCCTGATCAGGTGGTGGCACAGTGGATAGAGTGTTGGTCTGAGATGCAGAGAATCCAGATTCGAAATCCCGAGGGCGCCGGCTTAAGCGCAGGGTCACTGGCTTGAGCATGGGATCATAGACATGACCCCGTGATCACTGGCTTGAGCCTAAAGGTCGCTGGCTTGAACCCAAGGTTGCTGACTTGAGCAAGGGGTCACTAGTTCAGCTGGATCACCCCTGTCAAGGTACATATGAGAAAGCAATCAATGAACAACTAAGGTGCTGCAACAATGAATTGGTGCTTTTCATCTCTCTCCCTTCCTGTCTGTCACTTTCTATCTGTCCCTCTCTCTGTCTCTGCTTCTGTCTCCATATCTCTCACTAAGAAAAAAAAAAAGAGTGGATGAGCCTGTCCTCAGTAATAAATGTTTCATTATTTTATCTTATTTGGAAATGGTCTAGACATTTCATAAATATCCATCATTTAATTTATCTAACCAAACTTTAAAGTTTCAAGTTAGCAAAGCGATTTAGAAAACTTTTTTTTTTTTGTATTTTTCTGAAGCTAGAAATGGGAAGGCAGTCAGACAGACACCCGCATGCGCCCTACCAGGATCCACCCGGCACGCCCACCAGGGGGCAATGCTCTGCCCATCAGGGGCGTCACTCTGTCACGACCAGAGCCACTCTAGCACCTGGGGCAGAGGCCAAGGAGCCATCCCAAGCGTCCAGGCCATCTTTTGCTCCAATGGAGCCTCAGCTGCGGGAGGGGAAGAGAGAGACAGAGAGGATGGAGAGGGGGAGGGGTGGAGAAGCAGATGGGCGCCTCTCCTGTGTGCCCTGGCCGGGAATCAAACCGGGCACTTTCGAACGCCAGGCCGACGCTCTACCACTGAGCCAACCCGCCAGGGCCTAGAAAACTATTTTTAACTATATAATTATCACTAAAGAGTTCACCTAAAAAGAAGCCTTTTACCCTACTTACATTTAGTTAATTTACTTGTTTCTAACAATAAAGTTTAGATTACTTATGAATATTTTATATCAATTTTTTTCTTGCTCACAAATTTTGTAACAAAGATAACATCAACTTATTTGACTGATAAACCCAGGAAGAATAAAAGTATTATTTAATGCTGATTACTCCAAAGATATGCCTATTTAACCAATCAAACTCAAATCAGCTTTAGTATCAAATATTTTCCTAGATTACATAATTCTGGAAAGCATTTAAATTTTTTCTGTTATATTTTTGGGAATTCTCATATAAGCACCTGTTTGTTTAGACCAATTTAATAGAACTCTTCTTTTTATAAATCAACAATACCATCCAGAAGTAGAAAATACCACCCAACACACACAAACATATAACCAGATGTGAACAAAAACCTAGCCTTTATTTTAAATCTATGGTCATAAGATGGATAAAATAATGTAAAGAAATGGGTGGATCCAAACTGTGTTTCTGGCAGAATAAATTAAGAATGCTTGTGTAGATGGCTAGAGCTTTTTCTTATTAATCTGTGGATAGGCCCTGGCTGTGTGGCTCAGTGGTAGAGGGTTGGCCCAGCATGTGGAAGTCATGAGTTTGATTTCCGGCAAGGGCACATAGCAGAAGCGCCCATCTGTTTCTCCACCATATATATATATTTGTGGAGAAAACACTTAAGATTTGTATTTGTCCTTTGCAGGAGTAACTCGAAGCCACAGAAGCAGTTGGTGCTTTCAAAACTACCCTAGTCTCCTTTTTTTTCCTTCAATCTTGAGAACTGAGGGTGATAAAACTAAGTGGGTTTCACCTGCTTCTAGAGCTGCATTTGTGGTATCATAAAGATCTGTAAGAAAACAATGGCTCTCAGAATTTGGGTTGAAATTTAAGTGACATCATAGGTTGACCTACCTAACTGTATAATCTCTAATTTGCTTCTTTCCCTCTGGGCATAGAGTTTTATTTTAGTCTAGGGAAGAGACTAAAAAAAAATCTATCCGGCTGTGAAATTAATTTACAATTTGGCCAAATTTCTGATAAAAAAATTATTAAATCCTTTTAGATACCTTGTCAGGTTTCAGCTGGGACAAGCAATAGATATTTCTAGCGTTATTAAGTAATTCCATGGACTCAAGAGTTTGCAAAAAGAGACGTTTCCTCTGAAAGCCAAAAGAAAAAATTAAAAATTGAACACATTCTTGTCTCAATTTCTCAGTCTATTTCCACAATACAATCAGGTAAAAGAGCTGTGATCAATTAAAGTTGACATAAACATTCCAATTTTCATAATCTTATCCTTATATTTCATATTATTTTATTCTAATTATAGTGTGAGTCAGAATTTCACCAATGGGTTTTGGTACAACAGTTCATAAATTCCCATATCAAAAAGTCCTGGAGATTTCTCTTTTTTTTATCTCCTGATCATTTTATCCACTTTAGAAAATAAAGGTTTTGGGTACCCAGCAAGAAGTCAAGCCAAGGGACCCTGGCCCTGTTATCAACCTTTAACTTGATTTAACTAGCCTGACTATTGCCCCAAGCGGTTGCTGGTCAGGTTTCTCATTATAATCTGAAGTCTTAAATTTCTCCACACTGGGGTAAATAGAGCAGACTTGTTTGGAGCCATTTAATCTTGGGGTTCCAACAGAACTCACGTTAGTCCATACAGCCTTTGTATTTTTGTTATTTTGTTTTTTAATTTTTAAATTTTATTTAGAAAATTAACTTTAACAAGATGACATTGACCAATAAGAGTACATAGGTTTCAGGTAAACATTTCTATAGTATTTAAACTATTGATTATGTTTTATATCGATCACCCAAAGTCAAATCATTGTCTATCACTATGTATTTATCCCTCTTTACACCCTTTCCCTACCCCTTCCTCACATCCCCCTTCCCTTAGTAACAACTTCACTTTTATCTATGTTCTTGAGTGTCAGTTTTACCTCCCACTTACGTGTGACTTGGAGCCATAGAAGCAGTTGGTTCTTTCAAAAAATACCCTAGTTACCTTTGTTTTTTTTTCTTCAGTCTTGGGAACTGAGGATGACAAAACTAAGTAGGTTTCACCTGCTTCTAGAACTGCATTTGTGGTTTCCCAAAGATCATCTCCCTCCCCTCAGTAACCACTTCACTTTTATCTATGTTCATGAGTGTCAGTTTACCTCCAACCTATGTATGAAATCATATAGTTCTTAGCTTTTTCTGGTTTACTTATTTTAATCAGTTTAATGTTCTAAAGGCCCATCTATGTTGTTGTAAATGTCACTATGTCATCATTTCTTATGGCTATGTAGTATTTCATTGTATATATGTACCACATCTTCTTTATTCAATCTTCTATTGAGGGATGCTATGGTTGTTTCCATGTTTTGGCCACTGTGAATCATGCTGTGATGAACATGGTGGGTGCATTGCATACCAATATTTTCAAGTTTTAAGGGTATATACACAGTAAAGGGATTGCTAAGTCATATAGTAGTTCTATTCTTAATTGTAATATTTTTCCATTCATTGTGTCTTTTTCAATTTCTTTCTATGATGTTTTGTAGTTTTCAGTATATAAAGCCTTCATATCCTTTGTTAAGTTTATTCCTAAGTGTTTTCTATATTCTTTTTGAAATTGTAAAAGAAATTGTTCTTTTTTATTCATTTTCTGATGTTTTATTGTTGGCATATAGGAATGCAGTGGACTTCTGTATATTGATTTTGTATTCTGAGACTTTACTGTATAAATTTATTGTTTCTAATAGTTTTTTGGTGGAGTGTTTGGGGTTTTTTATATACAGGATCATGTCATCTGCAAAAAGTGATGAATTTCTTCTTCTTTCCCAATATGGATGTCTTTTATTTTTTCTCTCTTGCCTGATCACTCTGGCTAAAATTTCCAGAACTATGTTGAATAAGAGTGGAGAAAGTGGGCAGCCTTATCTCATTCCTGATTTTAGAGAAAAAGTCTTCATTTTTTCACCATTTAGTATGATATTAGCTAATAGTTTATCATGTATGGCCTTTATTAGGTTGAGGTACTTTCTTTCTATTCAGAGTTTATTGAGTGTTTTAAACATAAAGGATGTTGTATCTTATTGAATGCCTTTTTTTGCATCTATTGATAGGATCATATGATTTTTGTTCTTTGTTTTGTTCAAGGGATGTATTACATTGATTGATTTCCATATGTTGAATCCCACTTGATTGTAATATATTATTTTTTAATGTGTTGTTTTATTTGACTTGCTAGTATTTTGTTTAGAATTTTTGCATCTGTATTTATTAGAAATACTGGTCTGTAGTTTTTTTTTGTGTGTGTGTGTGTCATCTTTGTCAGGTTTTGGTATAAAGGCCTAATAAAAATATGTTGGGAAGTATTGCTTCTTCTAGTTTTTGGAAGACTTTCAGAAGGATAGATACCAAGTCTTCTTGAATGTTTGGTAGAATTCACTAGTGTTTTGGGGAAAGTTTTTGATAGTTGTTTCTATTTGCACCCTGTTTATAGGTCTATTTAGGTTTTCCACTTCTTGGTGACTCAGTCTAGGAAGATTATATAGTTCTAGAAATTCATCTATTTCCTAGTCTAGGTTGTTGAACTGGGTGGCATATAATCTTTTATAGTATTCTACTATGATCCTTTGTATATCTACTATGTCTGTGGTAATTCGTCCTCTTTCATTTTGGGTTATGTTTATATGAGTCCTTCCTTTTTTTTCCCTTAGTGCATCTAGCCAGTTGCTTGTCAATTATTCTTTAAAAAAAAAACAAAAAACTAGCACCTGACCAGGCGGTGGCACAGTGGATAGAGCGTCGGACTGGGATGCAGAGGACCCAGGTTCGAGACCTTGAGGTCGCCAGCTTGAGCGCGGCTCATCTGGTGTGAGCAAAAAGCCCACCAGCTTGAACCCAAAGTCGCTGGCTCCAGCAAGGGGTTACTCGGTCTACTGAAGGCCCGCGGTCAAGGCACATATGAGAAAGCAATCAATGAACAACTAAGGTGTTGCAACGCGCAATGAAAAACTAATGATTGATGCTTCTTATCTCTCCGTTCCCATCTGTCTGTCCCTATCTATCCCTCTCTCTGACTCTCTCTCTGTTTTTGTAAAAAATAAATAAAATTTAAAAAACAACAAAAAAAAAACACTAGCTTTTTGTTGTATTAATTTTTATTGTTTTTTCTCTCTATTTCACATTAGTTCTGCTCTAATTTTTACTATTTCTTCTCTTCTGCTGACCGTGGGTTGTCTTTGTTCTTTTTCTAGTTCCATGGGTTGTTTACTTGGGATCTCTCTTGTTCCTTGATATAAACTTGTAATGATATAATCTACCCTCTTATTACTGCCTTTCTTGCATCCCAGAAATTTTGATATGTAATGTTGTCATTTTCATTTGTCTGTATCTATCTTTTGATTTCTGCTTTTATTTCTTTTTTGACCCAATCATTTTTTAGAAGTATGTTGTTTAATTTTCACATTTTTGTGAAGTTATTTTACTTCCTTTTTACAGTAGAATTCTAATTTCAAAGCCTTATTATCAGAAAATATGCTTGATGTAATTTCGATCTTCTTGAATTTGTTGATGTTAGTTTTGTGGTCCAACATGGTCTATCCTTGAGAATATTTCATGTACACTAGAGAAGAATGTATAATCTGAAGTTTTGGTATAAAATGTCTTATAAATTTCTGTTATGTCCATTTGGTCCAGAGTTTTATTTAAGGCCGATAATTATTGACTTTCTGTTTGGATGATCTATCTAAAGCCATCAATGGTGTGCTGAGATCTCCAAGTATGATTGTGTTTTTCTCTGCTATTTTTAGATCAGTTAGTAGGTGTCTTATATACTTTGATGCTCCTTGGTTCAGAGCATATATATTAAGAAGTGTTATGTCTTCCTGATGCAATATCCCCTTTATCATTATGAAATGTCCATCCTTGTCTTTGGTTACCTTTCTTGCCATGAAGTCAGCATTGTCAGATATAAACATGGCTACACCTGCTTTTCTTTGGATATTATTTGCTTGGATAATTGTTTTCAAACCTTTCACTTTGAGTCTACTTTTTTCCTTGCAGCTTAGATGTGTCTCTTGAAGGCAGCATATGGTTAGGTTTCACTTTTTGAACCAATCTGCTAGCCTGTGCCTCTTTATTGGTGAGTTCAGTCCATTTATATTTAGAATCTTTATAGACACTTGAGGATATTCTAGAGCCATTTTATGTTTTGTTTTCTTGTAGCTCTGTATCTTGTTTGGTTCTTCTCATTTGTGTTTCTGTCAGTTGTTTTTGGTTGGTGGTGTTTAACACTTCTTTCCCCTGTTTCTTCTTTTTTTAAGCTGTGTGCTTCAGTCGTGGCTTTTTTGTGGGTGGTTACCATTAGGTCATTAAGAGAAAAATGTTCATATGTACAAGAGTCTTTTGTATTAGGAGTGCTTCTGCACTCCATCCTCCTTTGCTACTGCAGATCTTTATCCTCTCCCCTTTCATGTTATTGTTGTCACAGATTATTTTTGTTTTTATTGTGATCTTGTTGGAGTTTTACTTGTAGTTTTGATTTGTTTTGTTCTTTGTATCTAGTCAAATAACCCTCTTGAGTATTTTCTGCAGTGGGGTTTTCTGGTGATAAATTCCCTCAGCTTCTGTATGTCTGGAAAAGTTTTTATTTCTCCTTCATATTTAAAGGATAACACTGGCCATGGTCCCACACTAGGCTGTTTTGGTTTATATTCTGCTCTGCCCTTCTTGCTCACTGCTCCTCCCAACAGAGGGAGACCCAATCACTCCAAGTTTCCCTCTCTGTACCTCTCAGACAAGATCCAGAGAGCCTAAGTTTCCCTCCTTCTTGTAGTCCAGCAGAAAAAAAACACCCATCCAGTCACTCTATGTTGGTTTTCTCTCTTCTCCAAAACCCACAAGGATTACATTTTATTTTCCACTCCCCTTTCCACCCTTTCTCACCCTGTCCGTCAGTGCATGGATCTTTCCAGCGCACCTGTGAGCCCAACCTCGATTTCTTCACTGTGTTATAATTGTTCAATTTGTTGAAATTTCAAGGGGAGAGATCAGGACTATCTTTTTCACTGTCATTATTCTCCCATTCAGTCTTTGTTAATGCTATACTAAACCTTTGTTTGAACCCTGTCAATGTCTGGTTTATATAGCCTAATTTTTTTCCTAATTGACACATTCCTCAAAAAAGCTATTGTATTTTCAGATTATAATTTCCTGGGGAGTTGGCAGCAGTTTGGTAGGACCCTAGCTATAAGTGGAGTTTAGCATATGTTTCTGTCTGCTTATATTTTGGAGCTTCCAACCTGACAGTAACCAAGCTAAGTTCTTAGAATATAACATTTTAGGCCGTCTTTAAGTAAGATTTTGTTATTCTTTTTCTTCTATTTTTTTCATATGTGCAGGACAATAGTACTTCCAATGTTCTGATCTTTACACTATCTGCAAATGTCTAAAGATGAATAGAAAGGAGTCTGAGTGGACTTTGATATTTGTTCTAATTTCTGTTCTCCCATCTTATTAGGGGAATCTTAATAACCAACTATTATAACAATATGAGAGCTTTCTATGAAAGCTTTTTTCTTTCTTTTCAATTTAGAAGTTTTTCTAATGAAAGGATTTATTGTATGGCCTTGACCATAGAATTATTGCAACTCAAACCAATAATATGGGTGTAATAGGCATCCCCAAAGGGGAGTAGAAGTTATTTCCAGAGTTAGCCTAAGAAATGTGAGGAGCCTTGTCTTTAAACAGCTGTTCCAAAACACATGGAATCACATGCCCCCCCCTTGAACAGAGTAAGGTTGAAGATTCCCTAAGCTTTAATCAACAACTATTCAGCTGCCTGCCAGTTGCATTTGCATCATCCAACTGGTGGAGATAATAGATCATCTTGTAGGAACAAGATAGACACAGAAAGCTTTCTGACAGTTTATTATGGCTGGATAGTGAACAAGATTTGCTTTGGCACATACACTTTATGGTTGGTAGATGCCAGAGGAAAAATATTCTTACTAGTCATATGCCCAAGCTCTCTGGCCATATATCAATATGAAAAGAGAGAAACCGGACAGAAATAGAGGAACACAAAACCCATGAGTACTCATATCAACTAACCAGGTGTCACTAGCCCAAGAAACTAGCTTCATAAATATTTTCTCCTGCCAACTTAAATTTAGAAGAGAAAAAAGTATTCTTACCACTTTTATTTCCACTAGATACTGCACACAGAGATCTGCGGGTGTGCTGACATTATAAAAACCCTTACCATCTGCAGGCCTGTGTCACAATACCCCAGGATCTCCTCATCTCAAGCAGCCTTGTGGGAAAGAGCAGGGTTCCAGTCCAGGAATGTATCCTACTCACAGTTCTAACTGCATGGGAGGAAAAAACTATTCTCTACCCCCAATGTTATTAGCAAGAGAGAATAACCAAGTTTAACAAATACATATGTATGGGAGCCCCTCATACATGAGAGAGTCAGAGACCCCACCTGCACAAGAGGTTATTAAACTCAAACATTTTCAAAGACAAATTCAGAGTAGTATAAAACATCACATGCCTGACTAATAGTACATTACTGTAAGGTCTAGTAACACCTTCCCTCCCTAACTCACCCTTCCTGCCTCATGAGTAAATGCATGATGCTCTGTATTTGCTCTGTGGTAAAGAATTAGAGACCAAATTATAGTTCACTTGAAAATCTGATCATTCAGCTGGAAGGAAATCATTCAATTTCTCTAAACAGTTCTCAAACATTTGATCTTATTCCACATCTGCTTAAAAATTAGCCTTCTTTCTCCTACTAAAGGAGGAACATTATCACTTAATGGTAGACTTGTCCTATGATGGCTCTATCTCTAATCCATTCAGTCAGGCACTGAATTCTGCTTCTTCTTGATCCTAAATTTCTCTCATCCACTGGTTTATTTCAGACTCTCCTCTCTCTGGGTTACTAAAATACACCTCTCCAACGTACTTCCATACTTAATCTTCCACTCATTTGCCAGAAGGATATTTTTAACCTTTAATTTTCAAATAATTTTAGACTTACAAAGAAGTTGCAAAATCAGTAGAGTTCCCATATTCATCCACCATATTCATCCATCCAGCATTTTGTAATACTATTCTCCTATATTGCCTTAGTAGAATTTGTGAAGTGTCATGGTGATAATGAACTACTCAGAGATCAGATGAAATGCTCCACGGGGCTGAAAGGAGGCAACAACCCTGGTCAGCAAACCAAAAAACTAAAGCACCATTCCCAGCCTTACTCAGATATTTATTAGCAAGTACAAATAACTCAAGGAGGCAGACAGCAGAAGTTTTCAGGGGGTGAAGTAAAGGGCAAGGAACATGCTGACTCCTAATCTCTGTTCTGAGAGGCTAAACATTTTCTGTTGCTGAATCATATCCTGTTGTTTTGCTGTTTCCAGCACACACTGATTCCAGTACAGGTCAGAAAGACCCCTAGACTCTCGTCTATTTTGGGCTTTCACCTTAAGGTGCCTCTCTGTCTCTATCATCCTAACTGCATATTTTCATAGCAGATTCCTACACTGAAGTATTTTTATACAGTGGTACCCTGAGATATGAATTTAATTCTTTCTGTAATGGAGCTCGTAAGTCAGTCAATTTATATATCAAACTGCCAATACTGGACCTGTGCGCCAACACGACAACTAGCGGCAGCTTCTCAAATCATGACTAGTATCTCAGAATTTCACTTGGATCTCGAACAAAAATATGGACTGAGTCGCAGCTTGTATCTTAAAAAAATTGTATGTTGGTCTGTTCGTATCTCCAAGTACCACTGTATTTAATTTTAAAATTTTTAAAGTTTTTACTTGTCTCTCTCCCTTTTTATTGAATTTTTTGGGGTGACACTAGTTAACAAAATTATACAGGTTTTAGGTGCACAATTCTACAGCACATCATCTGTACACTTACTTATGTATTCACCACCCCAAGTTAAGTCTCCATCCATCCTCATTGATCTTCTCCAGACCTCAGGTTGACTTACACCCTTGGCACGCCTGGAGCCTTTGGACTGAGACTGCAACTATGCCACCAGCTCTCTTGAATCTCTGGTTTGCAGACAACAGATTGTTGAACTTCTCAGCCTCTGCAATCACATGAGTCATTTCCTCATATTAATAAATCAATAATCCAATAGTTAATGTATCTCTCTTCTTCTTCTTCTTCTTCTTCTTCTTCTTCTTCTTCTTCTTCTTCTTCTTCTTCCTCCTCTTCTCTCTAACTCTCTGTTCTGTTTCTCTTGAAAGTCCTGACTAATATACTACCTGAGCTCTAAACACCTTCTACAAGAAAATGTGTATAGTTTCTTGACTTTATTTTTGTTCTTCTGGGCTTTTGCCTACACTGGTTTCTCTCCCTTGGATGCCCTTCATTCTGCTCTCCATCCTCACAGCCCAAACTTTTCTGTTTTTACCTGGCTAACACCAACCTGGCCTTCACAACTCAGCTCTGCCTTGTTCTCTGATTCTCAGCACCTAGGCATCTGTTGGCCATAGTATAGTCATACTCATTCTGCACACTAGATCCTCTCCTCCTGTCTCCAGAACAGTAGTTATCTGGCCCCCAAACCAAATTCCATCCCCTCTCCTGTTTTATTAACAAAGTTTTGCTGGACTACAGTCATGCTCAGTGATTTCTGTATGGTCTGTGGCTGATTTTGCACCATAGTGGCAGAGTTGAGTGGCTGCTACAGAGACCACATAGCCCACAACATATGAAATATTTACTACGTGGTCCTCTCCAGAAAAAGTTTCTCATACACTAATCTAGTGAATAAACCAAGAATCAACAGCTGGTGTGAGTATAAATTAGTATATTATTTCTGAAGGGCAATTTGACAATATGTTTCAAAAGCATTAAAATCATATCTAACCTTTGTTCCATAAATTTCACTTCTAGAAATTTTTCCTAATGAGTAATTAGAGATGTACACAAAGATTTAGTTACCACCTTGCTCACTAGAGCATTATTTACAATGTGGAGACAAATACCAACTACTTAGTTAGCAGAAGAAAAAAAATGGTTAAATTATATCTACAGCTCAGGAAATTAATATAACCATTAAAAATCACAGAAGAACACATATTAGCATAGGAAAATGCACATAATATATTGTTAATTTGCAAAAGCATGTTTTAAAGCTGTAAGTAGAGTATGATGCCATTTTGATTTTTAAAAATATATGTAATACCCACACAGAAACAAACAAAAAATCTAAAAGGAAATATGCCTGAAGGCTGAGTTACCCCTATTATTTCGCATATTTATTTTTCCTGTTGTTCATTTCTAAAATTTCTACAACAAAACTACACTACTTTGGAAATCATAATTTTTTTTAAGAACGTGCAGGTCTCTCATTATCGATTTTGCGAGGAATTCACTTTTTAAAGTTAGATGATTTCAAATAAAGAAGGTAAAATTAAAGATGCTCTGACTGATTTGGGGTCAGGATCTAAAAAATGCCTTCCCCGCCCCAACCCATTTCCTCCCATGAGGATCAACACAACTGAACTGGGACATTGAACCAGGAGAAGAAAAAATACACTGTTGGGTATTTCAATGTTAGGGTAATTATTTCCCTAAGATCAACTAAAATGAAGTTTAAACAAAGATCAGTGGCAAAAAAAGATTGAAATATGTAAACTTTTGGAAGGTACAGAGAGTGGAATGAGCTGTTCACCTAATATTTTTTTCCACTTGCAGCTGGATGTTAGGTATTATATATGTATATATACACATAATATTTAGAACAACCTCACACATAGTTTACCCTCCAAGGAGCAAGTAAAATTAGAACCCAGTGGGCCAATTTGCAATGAATGACTTCAGTGTGTGTGTGTGTGTGTGTGTATGTATGTGTGTGTTAGGTAGGTAGCAGTGCGGAGTAACATGGGTGCAGCTTGGTGGACTCAAGTTTTTTGTCTGTCTATGATTGGTATAGTCTTTTTTTTTATTTTTTTTTTATTTATTCATTTTAGAGAGGAGAGAGAGAGGGAGAGAGAGAGAAAGAGAGAGAGAGAGAGAAGGGGGGAGGAGCTGGAAGCATCAACTCCCATATGTGCCTTGACCAGGCAAGCCCAGGGTTTCGAACCGGCGACCTCAGCATTCCAGGTCGATGCTTTATCCACTGCGCCACCACAGGTCAGGCTGGTATAGTCTTTATTTTAAAAAATATGGTTGAATATTGGTCATTGTTTTCCAAACTCTTTTTTTGCCCTTTGTTTCCTTATTTGCCCTAAATCAACCCCATTCCCTCCCTTGCCACTCTACCAGGCTCTCCCTACTGCCTTCTATCTCCTGTTCTTTGTTATACCCTCCTTACTTCAATTCTCTATTTTTTCCTTCTAAAATATGCTTATGGTTATAGCCTGGTAAAATATTCAAGGGCACAGTGTCTCAGAATGTGGTCCAAGTATCAGATTCATCTGAAGAGCAAATCCCTGGATCCCAGACACACCAAATCAGAATCTATGAGGCTGGACCAAGGATTTGTACCACTACCAGCTTCCCATGTGATTCTCCAGCAGATGAAAGTGTCAGAACTCCCAGGTAAATGAATGCTAACATTTGTAGGTAGATCCATTTTTAATAAAATTTGGTGGAGATAAATGAGTCAACTTAAAAATGTAAATATAAAACATAAAGGTAAAAGCTAAAATTTTAAGGACTATTGAAGAATATGTTTTAGGGAAGGGGTGGTACCTTTTGGCTTATTCTCTCCCTTCCCCCCTTAAGGAGAAGAATGAAGCTGATCCAAGAAAGAGTTAAATATTAAAATCATATTAATTATTACTGTCTTTAAGAATTTTGCACCCTTGGAGTACTTGATATTTAAATCTTTCCCTTGTTTTTAAGCCCTAAAATGATTAATTCTAAGTTCCAGGGAAAATTATTTTTTAGTTTATTATTCTACTTCTTTATTTATATTTATAAACATAATTTAATTAAACTACCCTTTGAAAAAATTTTCTGATTGAAATAATACTTTGACTGGGATTGCTAATTAAAGTTTTATTTTTAAAACTAATTGAATGAATATTTTACTAGCTGGGATAGGATATAGTATTAAGTTTGAAGAAGTATGCTTGTTTCTTTGGTCTAACATGTAGTGATGGGCAAAAAAGGGCTCTTTTGAAGAGAAAACTCTTTCATTTTCCTTTCATTTGCATGCACATCTATATCAATTTCAAGTGCAGTAATTATAACCCTGCAACTGTATCCTCAATCTCAGTTTGCACTTCTTAGGGGTGAAGGAATTGAGCACATTATTCTGCCACATTATTTTATTTATCTTTTGATACTTTATTCATTTTAGAGAGGAGAAAGAGAGAGAGAGAGAGAGAGAGAGAGAGAGAGAGAGAGAGAGGTGAGGAGGAGCAGGAAGCATCAACTCCTATATGTGCCTTGACCAGTCTAGCCTAGAGTTTAGAACAGGCGACCTCGGCATTCCAGGTCAAAGCTTTATCCGCTGCGCTACCATAGGTCAGGCACCACATTATTTTAAATTGAAAATAGATTCTATTACATATTTGACTGCTGCACAATAACCTTTATCTAGCTACCATCTTCATAATCTCAACAGTTTCAGAAGTGATCTATTGTTCTTCATGAACGTGACAGTGGACAAGTTCCAGACTACTGAGTCTGAGCTTAAAAAGAGTTGAAAGATACTCATCAGACTCTTGACTCTCCAAGGTTCTACAACAGACAATAAAATTGTGAAATGCTACATTTAAAAGACCAAAGATTGACAAGCTCACATTCAAAAGACATTTTGATATTGCTCTGAGTGAAACATCTACGCAAAGGGTATCATAAAAGCTTTGTCTAAGATACTTTAATGCTTTCATACCCCCAGAACAGACTGGAGGACTATACTTTCTGTTGTCATATAACTGTGACAAGCTGTGATGGGAGCTTTCGGTGTTTATTTCTGAGTTATAAATTCATCCTTGCTGAAGTCATTGTATTAACAGGGTTCTGCTTGTGTGCACGTATGTGTTTATGTTCTCTGCGAGTGTATGGTTATTAAAAGGATGGAATTAAGAAGGAATGGAATTACCCAAACATTATTTAAATCAAATGTTACAACAAATAGGAACTTTAAAACATTATAGACCCTTGACATATTAAACACATGATGAAGGATATATGTGTGTGGTGGTGGGGGGTGAAGATTATAAATTATTCAAAAATGTAGATATCTGACACTAACAAATGATTTTGCGGTCTTCCATTGGAAAAATTAAAGACAATTTTCTGATTGATTTGTCCCTGGATATGTATATATACTATGGGGAAGAGTGTTTGTTTTTTTATTTTAGGCCCTTTATATAAAATCATTGTTTTAGAAAATTCTGGTGAATTGAGGGTAATTAGTGCTCTAGTATGTATATTTGATCAAAAATAAGATTAGGCCTGACCTGTGGTGGTGCAGTGGATAAAGCATCGACCTGGAATGCTGAGGTCTCTAGTTCGAAACCCTGCACTTGCCTGGTCAAGGCACATATGGAGTTGATGCTTCCTGCTCCTCCCCTCTTTCTCTCTCTCTCTCTTTCTCTCTCTCCTCTCTCTCTCTCTCTCTCTTACTCCCACTCTCTCTCCTCTCTAAAATGAATATATAAAAAATAAAAATGAAACTATATATTAAAAAAAAAGATTAAATGACTTTCTAAAATTAAGCAAAGTCAGGAGGTGAAGTGAGATGGTGCTGGTAGAGAACTTAGAAAACTCAGATCCTTTGAACACTCTAAGCATTATAATCTAACACATGCCTGCCAGCAGGAACCCCAAAACTTTAAGTGATAATCAATAAATAACTCTCAAATACAGACTCAAAGTAAATTTGATAGGATGCTGGTCAAAGACTAACAAGACTAAATTTAACAGGATAAAAAGTACCATATTGGGTTTCAAAAAAATTAATTAAACAAATAGAGACTGAAAAAGACTTCAGCAGTTAGATGGGAGAATATCTGGGACTTAGACTTGGCCACAACTTTAATGTAAACTAATAGTAATAGTAGATGGTACCAATTTATATTTTTATAGCAGTCGTTGGTTGACAAAGCACTTTCACATATATTATCTCATTTGATCCTTCCAAAGATGTTGTAAAATAAGTGTTTTAGTCCCCAGGTGTAAAGAGTCAACAAACTAAAGTTAGGAAAGATTAAGAACCTGCTCCTGAATAACATACTGAGAACTCACAAGGTCAATACACTCAAAGGCAGATAGATAATTAAGAAGATTAAACATTGCACATACAAAAGAAAAGGTAATGGGAGAAAAAAAAGCAGAGTGAGATGTAGGCACAGCTATGGAATGCCAGTAACCCCCAGAAGCAGGAAAGGCAAGGAAAGATTCTCTCCTAGAGCTTCTGGAGAGGGAGTATGGCCCTGCTGATAACTTGGTTTCAAGCTTCTAATCTCCAGAACTATGAGGGAATAAATTTCTGTGTTTTAAGCCATTCAGTATGTGGTAATTTGCTATGGAATTCCAAGGAAATTAATGCAGTCATGGAATTAAAAATTGATATTTGCTAGACTCTAAAATCCATGTTCTTTGTATTCTTGAGATACCAGCAGAAGAAGACTGTGGGAGTCAATAAGGAGAAGGGAGAGGAGGGACAAGGCTAAAAAATGTCTTCAAGTAGGATATCCAGGACAGAAAGATGGAGAAGGAAGAGTCCTTTAAACAAATCAATTCCCAAAAACTGCAACTTCAAGGAGAAACAAAAATCTAATGGTTTTTATCACCTCCAAACGAGTATTACAAGAAATGTTAAAGAGACTTCTTTAAGAAGAAGAAAGGGAAAAGAAAGGGTGAGAGAGAGAGAGAGAGAGAGAGAGAGAGAAAGAAAGAAACAACCAGACCCAGAAAGACAAACCTCAAAGAAAAAAAGCAAATCTCTAAATATAGGTTCAATAAATATATATAATTTTAAAGCTTTTAAAATTTTATTTATTGATTTTAGAGAGAGAGAGAAAGGCAGGGGGAGGAGTAAGAAGCATCAACTAATAGTAGTTGCTTCTCGTATGTGCCTTGACCAGGCAATCCTGGGGTTTTGAATTTCAGACCACAGCATTCCAGGTCATGGGTTTATCCACTGCACCACCACAAGTCAGGCAATATGTATAATTTTAAGACCAAAAGAGAAGAGCATATTAATAAGAAAAACAAACAACAAAAACTCACAGGAAGAATTAACTGACACACTAATGGTTAAAGAGAAAATGATAATTGTAAAAGAATGTGCTAATATACTAAAAAGGTGTCTTGAATGCTGAAACCACTGTAGAGGAATAAAAATATCGCCTGTAAAGAGAACTACTGCAGCAAAATAAAAACCTAGTTATGCATTAGCAGAACCAACATAGCCACTCTTCACTGGAGCAAAATTACACAGACAAGTGCTTATACAAGAAAATGTGATGAACCTGAAGTGTTTTTTTTTAATGTAAAAAGAGGCCCATGCCAAGACACATAATTATACTTATTCTGTTTATTTCTAAAGGTCTCAACCAGATTGATGAGAGGAAAATTATAAGAAATCCATTTTGGCTCAATAAAAGAATAAATTTTAAACAACCAGAACTTTTCAACAATGAGATGTACCCCCTTCTGTGACAGTGATCTCCCCATTATAAGAAATAGGACAACGGAGGCTAAATGACCATCTGTTGGAGAAGCTATAGATGAGATTTCCGTGTCTTTAAATTTTAAGGTCTCTTCCAATGTATGAAACTATGATTTGAAAAAATACTTAAACTATTTTTAAAAATCATAAGCATGTTTGAATAGCAACTGGCTTCAATAATGTTTAACATCTCTCTAAAGAGAATCAAGATATAATTAAAACTTAAATGTTAGTTTTTAAAAGATGATGATGGATGGTCAAAGTTCTCCAGTAGATACATATCTATCCACTGGAGCTAACATCTCAATAAAATTTAACATGTAGGTAGAATTTAAATAGCTATTTACACTAATGGAATCTAGATTTTGTAGAAGCATTACATGCCATTTTATAAACCTTCTATTCTACTAATAGCTAAGGATATAGTGAAGAAGTGGAAGCAGGTGGAATTTGGAGTAAAGGCCAGAGTCACAACTTCCTAACTCTTAAGGCATTTAACTCCACTGAGCTTCAATGTTCTTAACATTAAAAAAAAATGATAATAATAATCATCATCATAATTCACCAATGATTGTAAGAATCTAATGAAAAAATGAGCTTTTCGTTATTTATTTATTTATTTATTTATTTATTTATTTTTGTGACAGAGACAGAGAGAGGGACAGATAGGGACAGACAGACAGGAAGGGAGAGAGATGAGAAGCACCAACTTCCCATTGCAACACCTTAGTTGTTCATTGATCATTTTCCCACATGTGCCCTGACCAGGGGCCTATAGCAGACTAGCGACCCCCTTCTCAAGCTAGCGACCCTGGGCTCAAGCCCGTAAGCCTTGCCCAAACCAGACAAGCCTGTGCTCAAGCCAACAACCTCAGGACCTCGAACATGGGTCCTCCACATTCCAGTCTGACGCTCCATCCACTGCGCCACCACCTGGTCAGGCTGAAAATGCTTTTTAAATAGTGCTATATACACATGATTGGTTATTATTAGGACTTCAAGGCTTCAGTATCCTTTGTAGTCCTTATAACTCTTATAGTAAAAACCAGGGGTCGGGAACCTTTTCGGCTGAGAGAGCCATGAACACCACATATTTTAAAATGTAATTCCACGAGAGCCATACAATGACCTGTGTACGTTACACATTATCCAATAAAAGTTTGGTGTTGTCCTGGAGGACAGCTGTGATTTGCTTCAGCCACGCGCAACCATGAACATGAGTGGTAGGAAATGAATGGATTGTAATACATGAGAATGTTTTATATTTTTAATGTTATTATTTTTTTAACTAAAGATTTGTCTGTGAGCCAGATGCAACCATCGAAAGAGCCACATCTGGCTCACAAGCCATAGGTTCCCGACCCCTTTTATAAACCTTAGATTGGACTCATCAGGAAGCAGACTCTAAGACAGGTTTGGATGCAAGTTGTTTGGATATTTGTCCTAGGAAGCTCTAATGGAGAGCAGCATGGAAGTGAAACAAGGAAGGGAAGAAAGTCAAAATAGGTGTGCATTACCAAAAAAGTTATTACTGCTGCAGGTAACTGAGATGTAATTGTGATGAGGACCTCTGGGAGAAAACATAGAAAACCACTGAGTGGTGATGAAGCTGAGGTCTTGCTCCACCAATTTTCATCAGTCTTAGACTGAGTTCTACTCTCAGTTCACTCGCTTTCCAAACTTCTGACTGCCCAACCCAGGCCAAGTATGTTCCAACAGTCAGAGAAAGCCCATGGGCAAAGAGTCATAGGTGCTTGCAGTAGAAGTCATTGGTCCTTGTGCCTCCATGTGGGAAGGCAAGGGGAATTTGGGCAAGGCACCAAGAGTATCCTCCCCATACTCTTATCTCCATTTGAAGAAAACTAAGGCACAAAGAAGTTTTAAGATTTGTCTATAATATGTAATTGCAAATCAAAGACATATATCTCAACCTAGTGAGCTACTCAATTATGAAGTGTTAAATCGTACCTTATATGTGCCAATTCATCAGAAGCTTTTGATTTTCTTAAAGGCAGTGTGCAGAGGAGTTGACAGTATAACAATTTAGCACTTTTTTAGACCAAAGGAGCACCAGATTGAGAAGTATGGAAATAGTGTAAAAAAAACAATTAAAATTAAAACTGAATGATAAAGACTGTGAACATTTGTAAGGCATTATTGATCCAATTTAAGATGCTCATCAATCAAGATTTCTTACCTGCTTTCTCCACCAGCACTGTAACTTCCATCTTAATAAAAGTCTTTGGAAATCCACAGATTTCACCTGTGCCTGGTTCTGTTCTTCCTTTTCTAGGTACGTCTCACATCACAGTTTTGCAGAGCATAGCTTTCTTTCTTTACAGGAGCCAGCCCTGACATGCCTGCACAAGACAACATGCTAATTCTCACTTATCTCAGCTGTAAAGTATGATCTATTACAGCACTGGCCTATCAATCAGGATTCTTAATAGTGTAAGGAGTGGAATTCGGTTCAGCAATCTACTGCGAGGTATGGGACCTGGATGCTCCTTCGTTCTCAGCATTTGATGTCATTGACTTCCAGTGTGGCCTTTGAGCAAGTCATTTAACCTCCTTGGCTCAGTTAACCATATGGAAAATGAACATGATAATATCTCAGAGGGCATTGTGAGATTACTCAGTGTTTATAAAGTGCTTGGGAAATGAAAGGCCCTGGATGTGCCTTGCAATGTCATTAATCATGTGCCCAGTTGAATTCAGGCAGCTGGAATGTTACAGAGCTCTTTACTTCCTAGATGATTTCACTGCAGTACTTTGCAAATCATGAAGTTAAAATCTATCAGAATTTGGTGATGATTTTTACACTATAGTGGAAAACTTGAAATATTTTACATATTCACACATAAACCACCCTTTCATAGACCCTGTTTCTTCCTTTCTCAAGAGCAGAAAATTATTCAGAAATTCATTCTTTTATTTCAGGAGCTATCATTCTTTCTCAAGTATAATGGGTTTCTCCTTGTCTTCATCTGTTGCTTTATTTTTGTTTTTTACTAAGTTTGTTTACTCAGTTATTCAACAAACATTTGTTGATCCCTACCATATTCCAAGTACTCTGCTAAGTATTAGATATAAAAACATGAGTTAGGATGACGTCAGAGTAATGGCGGGGTAGGAAGCGATACCGATAAATCTCCCCCAAAACTCAACAAGATCTTCAACCAGAAACAGAAAAACCTATACTTGGAGCCTCCAGATGCTTCGCAATACACTCAAAGGTATGGTCGAGTGAAAAATTGGCTAAATATATAACCAAACCCCGAAGGAAATAGGGAGTAAGAAATGCTCCGCCTTCCTCACTAACCTAAACAGGGTGGCTTTCTCTGGTAACTGTGAATATAGAAACTGAGGCGGGCAAAGGGGGTGAATAGATCCAGGCGGCAGCACAAGCGGCCGAACTAGGCTGTGGCATGGAGATCCAAGCCGAGGAAAAACTGATCCTGTGGCAACCCGGGCAATACAAGCTAACACTCGCGCCAAACCCAAACAAAGAAAGACAAGCGGGGCAGCCATTTTACCCGATCTCCTGGTCGGTGCACAGTTAGTGGGCGAGAGATTTCTTCCTAAGCCCCGGAAGTGGGTGCCCGTGTTACCCCACAGAGAGGCAGAGTCAGAGGCCTTTCTGTGGGCCGAAAGCAGAATCTCTGGGCAGCCCCAGCACCCTGGGAAAGCCGCGCACGAGAGGGAGCGAGAACTAATTCCAACGGTGGAAAATTTCCGTGCTGGTGGGGGTTTCACTCAGAGGGAAACGCGGCCGGCCTCATATCCTGGTCTGCGCGCGCAGATAGTGAATGAGAGATTCCTCCGAGTGCCTCAGCAGTGCTCGCCCGTGTTATAGCACAGAGGGGCAGAGTCAGGGGCCCCTGTGTGGGCCAAAGCGAAATCTCGGGCCGCCCCAGCGCCTTGCAAAAGCCGCGCACGGGGATGGAGTGAGACTCAATTCCAACGCTGCAACTTTACCATGCAGTTGGGGGTTTCACTCAGAGCGTGAGACTGCTGGCTGGATATCCTGGTCTGCGCACGCAGATAGTGAATGAGAGTTTCCTCCAAGCGCCCCGGAAGTGGGCGCCCACCTGTGTTACCAGACAGAGTGGCAGAGCCAGAGGTCTTTGAGTGGGTAGAAAGCCCGCCTGATTATGCTAGCAGCTCTGACTGACTGAGCCTTACCCAGAGCCTTGTGCTGAGTGGAAATAGAGTGGGGAGTTGCCAGCTCTTTGAGCCTATTACTATCCAGGCAGAGGCAGCAGCAACCCCATAGCTGGATTATCAGGCTACTAATTGAGGAAGGAAAGACTAGGAGAAAGGCTCCAGGAACACGGACTCTCTCACTGTCAGAGCCTATAAATGCTAATGAGCCTCGACTGCCAACGAGACTAAAGCACAATACATGACATTGCCATAGAGACTTATCAGCTGCAAACCTCTACCTGAGCGTGCCAAAGGGGCAGAACCCGGGGTACAGAGTCACCGACCAGGAAGAGGGAGAGAAAAGAAAAAGCAAGAAGATAACCTCTCAAAATCAAGAATAATCTACAGACTTTATAACGTATCCCATTTTCTTATATTTGTTCGTTTGTTTCTCTTATCTTCATTCTTGATACTTTTTTTCCTCCTCCAATTTGGCCGATTAACTCTCTGCTGGTCTTACTCTCTCCTCTCCTTGAACTACACTACCCATAAGTGTTACATCTCCCATTATCTTTTCTCTTCTCTTCCTTTCTCTCTATGAGGGTTGCACTCCAAAACCCTTAACTCTCTCTCTCTCTATCTCTCTCCTTTCTTTTTTCTTCTTTTAGTGGTTTCCTCTTTTTTTCTCTCTCTCTCTTTCTTTTCTCCCTCTATATTAGTTTCTTCCTTTCTCCTTTACATCTCCTCTCATTCAAACCTCAATAACAAACAAATGATCTTATCTCGGACTCAAACTTATGTTTGTGGCATTTTGGGGGGTTTTTACTTCACCTTTTTAACTCACTAGCAGTGCTTCCATCCCTGGCTCTCCATTTTATCTAGTTCTTGTTCCACTAAATACAATAGTAATTTTTAATTTGTCCCCCCATTTTTTTGTTTTCCTCTTATTCCTCTCATCATAACTCTTAGACAATCAACACCTAAAAGCAAATCATTTTATTCTTGACCCAAATTTTTTCCTTATTTGCTTTTTGTGGGTCCATACACTCTTAATTTTCTTTTTTTTTTTTGCCCCTTTATTACTTTTCCCCAATTCAGGCCCTCCATCACAGGCATTGTTTGTTATAATTCACAGTTCACCACAAGATTTTCTCAAGAAAGAGGGGAGAGGAGAGGAGAGGAAAAAAGGAGGGGGGGGAATAATTTCCTTTTTTAAAAATTTTTATTTTATTTTATTTTTATTTATTTCATTATTAATTTTTTTTTAAAAATAACAACTCTTTTCAATTTATTATTTTTTATTATTTTTTATTTTTTTTAACTTTTTATTCTTTATTAAATCTCATTAATACTATCAACAAAACCACCCTCAGATGCCATTAAGGAAGAGAAAATCGAATATCATGGATACAAAAGAAAGAGAGGTAACACAGCTAGATGAGGAAAAATCTATGGAGAAAAAATTTAATATATTGGAAACCTTGGAGCTAAATGACAGAGAATTTAAGATAGAAATCCTAAAAATCCTCTGAGATATACAAGAAAACACAGAAAGGCAATTTAGGGAGCTCAGAAAACAACTCAATGAACACAAAGAATATATGTCGAAGGAAATTGAAACTATAAAAACAAATCAAACAGAGATGAAAAACTCAATTCACGAGCTGAAAAACGAAGTAACAAGCTTAGCTAATAGAACAGGTCAGATAGAAGAGAGGATTAGTGAAATAGAAGACAAGCAACTTGAGGCACAACAGAGAGAAGAAGAAAGAGACTCAAAAATTAAAAAAAATGAGATAGCCCTACAAGAATTATCTGACTCCATCAAAAAGAATAACATAAGAATAATAGGTATATCAGAGGGAGAAGAGAGAGAAAATGGAATGGAGAACATACTCAAACAAATAATAGATGAGAACTTCCCAAGCCTGTGGAAAGAACTAAAGCCTCAAGTTCAAGAAGCAAACAGAACTCCGAGTTTTCTTAATCCCAACAAACCTACTCCAAGGCATATCATAATGAAATTGACACAAACCAACAGCAAAGAAAAAATTCTCAAGGCAGCCAGGGAAAAGAAGAATACAACATATAAAGGAAGGCCCATTAGATTATCATCAGATTTCTCAGCAGAAACTCTACAAGCTAGAAGAGAGTGGACCCAAATATTTAAAGTCCTGAAAGAGAGGAACTTTCAGCCACGAATACTATACCCATCAAAGCTATCCTTCAAATATGAAGGAGAAATAAAAACATTCACAGATACAGAAAAGATGAGGGAATTTATCATCAGAAAACCCACACTCCAGGAATTACTAAAGGGGTTCTCCAATCAGATACAAAGAACAAAAAAAAAACAGAGCCACAAGTAAAAGCTCCAAGAAAAACACAATAAAACCAAATTTAAACTGTGACAACAACAAAAAGAAAGAGGGGGAGAAGATAGAGATTAACAGTAGCAAAGGATGATGGAGTGCAAAAGTACTCACAAAATAGTTCACTACAATGAACAAGGTAGGGACCCTTTTCATTTCTCAAAGGTAACCACCATTGAAAAAACCACCACAGAAGCACATGAGATAAAAAAGATAGCAACAGAGGAAAGATGTATGGAATACAACCAAATAAAAACAAAAGATAGAAAAACGAAAGAGAAGGATCAAACAAGACACAAAACTAACAGAAAGCAATCTATAAAATGGCAATAGGGAACTCACAAGTGTCAATAATTACACTAAATGTAAACGGATTAAACTCACCAATAAAAAGACACAGAGTAGCAGAATGGATTAAAAAAGAAAATCCAACTGTATGCTGCCTACAGGAAACTCATCTAAGTAACAAGGATAAAAACAAATTCAAAGTGAAAGGCTGGAAAACAATACTCCAAGCAAATAACATCCAAAAAAAAGCAGGTGTAGCAATACTGATATCGGATAATGCTGACTACAAGACAGGGAAAGTACTCAGAGACAAAAATGGCCATTTCATAATGGCTAAGGGGACACTGAATCAAGAAGACATAACAATTCTTAATATATATGCACCAAACCAAGGAGCACCAAAATATATAAGACAGCTACTTATCCATCTTAAAACAAAAACTGACAAAAATACAATCATACTTGGAGACCTCAATACACCTCTGACGGCTCTAGATCGCTCATCCAAACAGAGAACCAACAAAGACATAGTGGCCTTAAACAAAACAATAGAGCACCTGGATATGATAGACATCTACAGGACATTTCATCCCAAAGTGACTGAGTATACATTTTTCTCCAGTGTACATGGATCATTCTCAAGAATTGACCATATGTTGGGCCACAAAAACAACATCAGCAAATGCAGAAAAATTGAAGTTGTATCAAGCATATTTTCTGATCATAAAGCCTTGAAACTAGAATTCAACTGCAAAAAAGAGGAAAAAAATCCCACAAAAATATGGAAACTAAACAACATACTTTTAAAACATGAATGGGTCAAAGAAGAAATAAGTGCAGAGATCAAAAGATATATACAGACTAATGAAAATGACAATACAACATATCAGAATCTATGGGATGCAGCAAAAGCAGTGATAAGAGGGAAGTTCATATCACTTCAGGCATATATGAACAAACAAGAGAGAGCCCAAGTGAACCACTTAACTTCACACCTTAAGGAACTAGAAAAAGAAGAACAAAGACAACCCAAAACCAGCCGAAGAAAGGAGATAATAAAAATCAGAGCAGAAATAAATGAATTAGAGAACAGAAAAACTATAGAAAAAATTAATAGAACAAGGAGTTGGTTCTTTGAAAAGATCAACAAAATTGACAAACCCTTGGCAAGACTTACCAAGGAAAAAAGAGAAAGAACTCATATAAACAAAATCCGAAATGAAAGAGGAGAAATCACCACGGACACCGTAGATATACAAAGAATTATTGTAGAATACTATGAAAAACTTTATGCCACTAAATTCAACAACCTAGAAGAAATGGATAAATTCCTAGAACAATACAACCTTCCTAGACTGAGTCAAGAAGAAGCAGAAAGCCTAAACAGACCTATCAGTAGAGAAGAAATAGAAAAAACCATTAAAAACCTCCCCAAAAATAAAAGTGCAGGCCCTGACGGCTATACCAGCGAAATTTTATCAAACATTCAAAGAAGACTTGGTTCCTATTCTACTCAAAGTCTTCCAAAAAATTGAAGAAGAAGCAATACTTCCAAACACATTTTATGATGCCAACATAACCCTCATACCAAAACCAGGCAAGGATGGCACAAAAAAAGAAAACTACAGACCAATATCTCTAATGAATACAGATGCTAAAATACTAAACAAAATACTAGCAAATCGAATACAACAACATATTAAAAAAATAATACATCATGATCAAGTGGGATTCATCCCAGAATCTCAAGGATGGTTCAACATATGTAAAACGGTTAACGTAATACACCATATCAAAAAAACAAAGAACAAAAACCACACGATCTTATCAATAGACGCAGAAAAGGCTTTCCATAAAATACAACACAATTTTATGTTTAAGACTCTCAACAAAATGGGTATAGAAGGAAAATATCTCAACATGATAAAGGCCATATATGATAAACCATCAGCTAACATCATATTAAATGGCACTAAACTGAAGGCTTTCCCCCTTAAATCAGGAACAAGACAGGGTTGTCCACTCTCTCCACTCTTATTTAATGTGGTACTAGAGGTTCTAGCCAGAGCAATCAGACAAGACAAAGAAATAAAAGGCATCCATATCGGAAAAGAAGAAGTAAAGGTATCACTTTTTGCTGATGATATGATCCTATACATCGAAAACCCCAAAGAATCCACAAAAAGACTACTAGAAACAATAAGCCAATACAGTAAGGTCGCAGGATACAAAATTAACATACAGAAGTCAATAGCCTTTCTATATGCCAACAATGAAACAATTGAGAACGAACTCGAAAGAATAATCCCCTTCACGATTGCAACAAAAAAAATAAAATACTTAGGAATAAACATAACAAAGAATGTAAAGGACTTATATAATGAAAACTATAAACCATTGTTAAGGGAAATCGAAAAAGATATAATGAGATGGAAGAATATACTTTGTTCTTGGTTAGGAAGAATAAATATAATCAAGATGGCTATATTACCCAAAGCAATATACAAATTTAATGCAATTCCCATCAAAATTCCAATGACATTTTTTAAAGAAATAGAGCAAAAAATCATCAGATTTATATGGAACTATAAAATACCCCGAATAGCCAAAGCAATCCTAAAGAAAAAGAATGAAGCTGGGGGCATTACAATACCTGACTTCAAACTCTATTATAGGGCCACGACAATCAAAACAGCATGGTATTGGCAGAAAAATAGACACTCAGACCAATGGAACAGAATAGAAAGTCCAGAAATAAAACCACATATATATAGTCAAATAATTTTTGATAAAGGGGCCAACAACACACAATGGAGAAAAGAAAGCCTCTTCAATAAATGGTGTTGGGAAAACTGGAAAGCCACATGCAAAAGAATGAAACTGGACTACAGTCTCTCCCCCTGTACAAAAATTAACTCAAAATGGATCAAAGATCTAAACATAAGACCTGAAACAATTAAGTACATAGAAGAAGACATAGGTACTCAACTCATGGACCTGGGTTTTAAAGAGCATTTTATGAATTTGACTCCACAGGCAAGAGAAGTGAAGGCAAAAATTAATGAATGGGACTACATCAGACTAAGAAGTTTTTGCTCAGCAAGAGAAACTGATAACAAAATAAACAGAAAGCCAACTAAATGGGAAATGACATTTTCAAACAACAGCTCAGATAAGGGCCTAATATCCAAAATACACAAAGAACTCATAAAACTCAACAACAAACAAACAAACAATCCAATAAAAAAATGGGAAAATGATATGAATAGACACTTCTCCCAGGAAGAAATACAAATGGCCAACAGATATATGAAAAGATGCTCATCTTCTTTAGCTATTAGAGAAATGCAAATCAAAACGGCAATGAGATACCACCTCACACCTGTTCGATTAGCTATTATTAGCAAGACAGGTAATAGCAAATGTTGGAGAGGCTGTGGAGAAAAAGGAACCCTCATACACTGTTGTTGGGAATGTAAAGTAGTACAACCATTATGGAAGAAAGTATGGTGGTTCCTCAAAAAACTGAAAATAGAACTACCTTATGACCCAGCAATCCCTCTACTGGGTATATATCCCAAAAACTCAGGAACATTGATACGTAAAGACACATGCAGCCCCATATTTATTGCAGCATTGTTCACAGTGGCCAGGACATGGAAACAACCAAAAATCCCGTCAATAGATGACTGGATAAAGAAGATGTGGCACATATACACTATGGAATACTACTCAGCCTTAAGAAATGATGACATCGGATCATTTACAGCAAAATGGTGGGATCTTGATAACATGATACGAAGCGAAATAAGTAAATCAGAAAAAACCAGGAACTGCATTATTCCATACGTAGGTGGGACATAAAAGCGAAACTAAGAGACATTGATAAGAGTGTGGTGGTTACGGGGGGGAGGGGGGAATGGGAGAGAGAAAGGGGGTGGGGAGGGGCACAAAGAAAACAAGATAGAAGGTGACAGAGGACAATCTGACTTTGGGTGGTGGGTATGCAACATAATTGAATGACAAGATAACCTGGACTTGTTATCTTTGAATATATGTATCCTGATTTATTGATGTCACCCCATTAAAAAAATAAAATTATTAAAAAAAAAAAGATATAATGAGATGGAAGAATATTCCTTGTTCTTGGTTAAGAAGAATAAATATAATCAAGATGACCATATTACCCAAAGCAATATACAAATTTAATGCAATTCCCATCAAAATTCCAATGACATTTTTTAAAGAAATGGAGCAAAAAGTCATGAGATTTATATGGAACTATAAAAAACCCCGAATAGCCAAAGCAATCCTAAAGAAAAAGAATGAAGCTGGGGGCATTACAATACCTGACTTCAAACTATATTATAGGGCCATGACAATCAAAACAGCATGGTATTGGCAGAAAAATAGACACTTAGACCAATGGAAAAGAATAGAAAACCCAGAAGTAAAACCACATATATATAGTCAAATAATTTTTGATAAAGGGGACAACAACACACAATGGAGAAAAGAAAGCCTCTTCAACAAATGGTGCTGGGAAAACTGGAAAGCCACATGCAAAAGAATGAAACTGGACTATAGTTTGTCCTCCTGTATTAAAATTAACTCAAAATGGATTAAAGATCTAAACATAAGACCTGAAACAATAAAGTACATAGAAGAAAATATAGGTACTAAACTCATGGACCTGGGTTTTAAAGAGCATTTTATGAATTTGATTCCAAAGGCAAGAGAAGTGAAGGCAAAAATTAATGAATGGGACTATATCAGACTAAGAAGTTTTTGCTCAGCAAGAGAAACTGATAACAAAATAAACAGACAGCCAACTAAATGGGAAATGATATTTTCAAACAACTGCTCAGATAATGGCCTAATATCCAAAATATACAAAGAACTCATAAAACTCAACAACAACCAAACAAACAATCCAATAAAAAAATGGGAAGAGGATATGAATAGACACTTCTCCCAGGAAGAAATACAAATGGCCAACAGATATATGAAAAGATGCTCATCTTCTTTAGTTATTAGAGAAATGCAAATCAAAACTGCAATGAGATACCACCTCTCACCTGTTCGATTAGCTATTATTAACAAGACAGGTAATAGCAAATGTTGGAGAGGCTGTGGAGAAAAAGGAACCCTCATTCACTGTTGGTAGGAATGTATAATAGTACAACCATTATGGAAGAAAGTATGGTGTTTCCTCAAAAAACTGAAAATAGAACTACCTTATGACCCAGCAATCCCTCTACTGGGTATATATCCCAAAAACTCAGAAACATTGATACATAAAGACACATGCAGCCCCATGTTCACTGCAGCATTGTTCACAGTGGCCAGGAAATGGAAACAACCAAAAATCCCGTCAATAGATGACTGGATAAAGAAGATGTGGCACATATACACTCTGGAATACTTCTCAGCCTTAAGAAATGATGACATCGGATCATTTACAGCAAAATGGTGGGATCTTGATAACATGATACGAAGTGAAATAAGTAAATCAGAAAAAAACAGAAACTGCAATATTCCATACGTATGTGGGACATAAAAGTGAGACTAAGAGACATTGATAAGAGTATGGTGGTTACGGGGGGGGGGTGGAGAGGGAGTGGAAAAGGGGGAGGGGGAGGGGCACAAAGAAAACTAGATAGAAGGTGACAGAGGACAATCTGACTTTGGGTGATGGGTATGCAACATAACTGAACAACAAGATAACCTGGACATGTTTTCTTTGAATATATGTATCCTGATTTATTGATGTCACCCCATTAAAAAAATAAAATTATTATAAAAAACAAAAAACAAAAAAACATGAGTTATACAAGTGTCCACCTTGGAAGAGCTCCATTCTGGAAGAGGACACAGATATATATACAAATAATTCCAAAAGTAGCTCATGCTTCCAAGAGCATGATGGAAACCCAGATAAATTTCTAAACTATGTGTCAGGAGGTAAATTAACCTAAGTCCCCTCTAGGAATGATTCTGCAAGGCCTCTCAGATACTACACCCCACAACTAACACCTCCCTTGTGCATGCTTGATAGGTTTCTTATCTCCTGTCCGCATGGTTAAGTTCTCTATGGTGCAGTCTGTATATATCAACAATCAGAATATTTTAAGCATTCTTAAATTTATATCACTTTCTTGCTCATATTGATTAATCCCTAATACCTATTAAATTAACTTTAATATCCTCATTCTGAGACTCAAGACCTTGTCTAAAGTATCCACAAACTTACTGTTTAGGTTTTTCTCCCATCACTCCCACACTGAGCATAAGATAAAGCCAGGGAGATGGTTACTCATCACCAAGTGGATATTCCACTGTACCACCTGCTTGGAATGCTCTTCTTGCCCATGTCCGCCCAGTACACCCCACCTCCACCCCACCTCCACGGCAAGGCCAAGCTCCATGGCTGCCACTTCCATATAAAATACCTCTTCATAATTCTCAACTGCATTTCAACTTCAAGCCTCCAGAACTCTTTTGGTTCATCTCTAGTGGCGTGAATTTTGCTTTACTTTGTTTCCATGATCCCCTACTAGATGGAAATCTCCTTGAGGAAACAGCATGTGTCTTATATCCTCTTGATTATTTCCCATAGCACTTATGGCCATACTTGTTGAAGCGAACAAAATTAAGCATATAACCACAGCCTTGCTGTTGCTTCAACTAGCCTTCATTTATATTAATACGGCTTGTGCTAAAAAATATTTTAAGTATAATAACCTTATTGTAAAGAAAACAAGCAACACAAATTAAAACAAAAAACACCTCTGCAGTGTTTGCTTTAACAATGTAAATATTTACTCCCTATTTCAATTTAACAGTGAAACAAACATTTTTTTGAGTCATGAGCATGTGTTGTTTGTGCAGTGTTGGAATATAGAAATGAATAAGATCTCATCCTTGCCCTCAAGAAACTCATAGTCAGCTGAGGGAGACAAACTAATAAATGCATTGCAATGACAGGCAGTAAGTACAACACTAAAAATATGACCAAAACACAGAACACGAAAGCAATAACTTATTTGGGAGAATATGAGCTGAGAAGACTTGCCATAAGTAAAGTAAGACAGGGTTGTCCCAGAAAGCAAAGTGGGGACAGAAAGCAATCCAGGCAGAAAGAGCAGCACTTGCAAAGGCCCAGGACATGAACTAATGCAGTGCTACAGTAGAACCATGTTGGGTCAGAAGTGCTGCAACATGAAGTACACATAAAAAGGTGCCTAGTGGGCCTGACATGTGGTGGCGCAGTGGATAAAGCGTCGACCTGGAAATGCTGAGGTCGCCGGTTCGAAACCCTGGGCTTACCTGGTCAAGGCGCATATGGGAGTTAATGCTTCCTGCTCCTCCCCCCTTCTCTCTCTCTCTCTCCTTTCTAAAATGAATAAAAAATAAAAAAACAAAAAAAACAAATAACTCTAAAAAAAAAAAAAAAGGTGCCTAGTGGGATGACAACAAAAACATAATTGGCAGCCATGTTTTAAATAGCCTTTGATGTCTAGCTAAGAAGTTTGAGCCCTGGCCGGTTGGCTCAGTGGTAGAGCGTCAGCCTAGCGTGCAGAGGACCCGGGTTCGATTCCTGTCCAGGGCACACAGGAGAAGCGCCCATTTGCTTCTCCGCCCCTCTGCCGCGCTTTCCTCTCTGTCTCTCTCTTCCCCTCCTGCAGCCAAGGCTCCATTGGAGCAAAGATGGCCCGGGCGCTGGGGATGGCTCTGTGGCCTCTGCCTCAGGTGCTAGAGTGGCTCTGGTCGCAACATGGCGACGCCCAGGATGGGCAGAGCATCGCCCCCTGGTAGGCAGAGCGTTGCCCCATGGTGGGCGTGCCAGGTGGATCCCCGTCGGGCGCATGCGGGAGTCTGTCTGACTGTCTCTCCCTGTTTCCAGCTTCAGAAAAATGAAAAGAAAAAAAATAAAAAAGAAGTTTGAATTTTTTCCTGTACATGATAGAAAACTGGCCAAGGGTGTCAAGCAAGGCAAAGAGTCTCTGACATTCTTAAATTGAATTTTATTGTCTCAATTCTGAAAATAGAAACAGCAAAAACAAAACTAGGACTGGCTAAAAAAATAAACTCAGGCCAAGATATGGAGAAAAAGCACTGAATTTTCTGAGTGTTGAGGCTCCAATCTATGTTAGAATCTATCAGTAGTGGATTCATTTCCCATTAAAGATGCCTCCCATGACAGGAGCAGTACTGAGAGCTTATATGCACCAGGGAGTAGTTTAAGAATTTATTATGGAATGCCTCATTTAATCTGCCCAACAATCATGTGAGGTTCACTATACAGAGGGAGAAACTGAGGGATAGAAGCACTAAGCAGCTCATTCAAGGTCCCCCAGCTGGTGAGAGGGAGGCCTAGAGGGTCAGGGCAGACTTCCATCCCATGAGGGTCACAGCCTTCCCATAGTAGTGTTACAATGATTGAACATAAATGCATATCCGTTTGTTTTCCTCTTTCTTTTAATTCGAGAGCAGTTATGTTTACTGCCTACTCTAGGAGCTGGTTGTGCAGTGCAGTGTCTACAAAGGACTCTAAGGCCAGCCCACTGCAAGAGGATTCTGAATGGGAAGGGCTCCTCTCTCCTTAATGAGTGCTTCAGGCCGTGGGAAAGACCGTGATTGTTTTTCAAAACAAAAATATTTTTACCAGTCCTGGAAATTGCATTTAAAACTTAAGTGCATGTATTCCAAAAGTAAAGAAAATTCCAGGAGGAGATAAACATCTCACAGCCTGGAGGGGGTAGGTATAGTTTATTCATGAGCCCCTGTCTCTCAGGGAGGGTAGCATTTCCAAAAAGGCAATGCCTAGAATGGCAGCGACTATGAAACAGCAGGTCCCTAGATTTAAAGAAGAAAGCATAGATAATAAAACAGTAAAATCTCAGACACCTCTCATAACAATAGATCTCCTTGCTGATAGTTCTCCTCCAGAAAGGAAACAAAGGAAAAATAAACAAGTGCTACTACATCAAACAAGAAAACTTTTGCACAGCAAAAGAAATCATCAACAAAATAAAAAGGGAACCCACTGAATGGGAAAACTTATTTGCCAATGACACATCTGATAAGGGGTTAATTTCCAAAATTTATAAAGAATTTATACACCTCAAAACCAGGAAGATAAATAACCAAATTAAAAAATGGGCAAAGGACCTGAATAGACACTTCTCCAAAGAAAACACACAGATGGCCAATAGACATATGAAAAAATGCTCAATGTCACTAATCATTGGAGAGATACAAATGAAAACCACAATGAGAAATCATCTTACACCTGTCAGAATGGCTAGCATCAATAAATTAACAAACAACATGTTCTGGAGAGGATGTAGAAGAAAAAGAAACCCTTGTGCACTGTTGGTGGGAATGCAGATGGGTACAGTCACCGTGGAAAGCAGTATGAAGTTTCTTTGGAGAATTTAGAATGGAACTGCCTTTTGACCCAGTGATCCCACTTCTGGGAATATATCCTAAAAAACTGAAGCGCTAACCCGAAAGAATATATGCACCCCTATGTTCATTGCAGCATTACTTATAATAGCCAACATCTGGAAAGAGTCCAAGTGCACACCAGTAGATGAGCAGATAAAAAAGCTGTGGTACATTTATACAATGCAGTGGTGGGACTCAGCCAGTTTGTACTGGTTCAGCAGAACTGATACCCAATTTTTTGTTGAGTTCAATGAACCAGTTACTAAAATGGCACCTGTAATCAGGGTTATCTCTAAGGTGGGTGCCTGGGCAGCCGCCTACTATGAAAATCACAAATTTACATTTCATACTCTTTTTTCTTTTTTCTTAGTGAGAGACAGGGAGGCAGAGACAGACTACCGCATGCGCCCCGACCAGGATCCATCCAGCAAACCCATTAGGGGACGTTGCTCTGCCCATCTGGGGCATTGTTCCATTGCTCTGTTGCACTAGAGCCATTTTTGCTTTTTAGTGCCTGAGGCAAAGGTCATGGAGTCATCCTCAGTACCCAGAACCAACTCGTTCTAATTGAGCCATGGCTGCAGGAGGGGGAGAGAGAGAGAAGTGAGTGGGGGAAGGGTGGAGAAGCAGATAGGCATGTCACCTGTGTGCTCTGACTGGGAATCGAACCAGGGATGTTCACATGCAAGGCCAATATTCTACCACTAAGCCAACTGGCTAGGGCCTATACTCTCTTTTAACACAGCAATAGTATATTCTAAGTGTCCATATTAATGTTCATTCCATCCAAAGGTGAAAAAAGTTGCAAATGAGGATGCCAATCAAGAAGCAATATGGAAGTATCTAATGATTTTATTGTTTTTTGTCAGATATTATTTAATATTTTTTCATTAATATTTTAAAACTCTTATAGTGTAGTTTTGTGTACCTCTTTTTTATTGTTCTTATTTAAATATTAAATGCATGAAATTATAAACTAACTTTCAGTATATCTTTTTTTATACTTAAAAACAGTCATTAGGGCAGAGAACTGGTTATTAAATTATTTGAATCCCATCACTGATACAGTGGAATGCTATTCAGCCATAAAAAAGGAAATCTTACTTTTTGCAAAAGCATTAATGGACCTGGAGATTATTATGCTAAGTAAAATAAACCAGTCAGAGAAAGACAAATACCATATAATCCCATTTATATGTGAAATCTAATGAACAAAATGAAATGATGAACAAAATAGAAACATAGGCATAGATACATGAAGCATGCTGGCAGTTGTCACAGGAGTGAGGGTAAGGTAACTGGATAAAAGAAGGTGAATGGATTAAACAAACAAACTACACATATATATTGTGTATACACACACATACACAAATATAAACACATACACATATAGCCTTAGTCAACAGTGTAGTGATAGCCAAGGGTTAGGTGGAGGTGGACAAAGGGGGAGAAAACGGGGACAAAAAAAGACTTTACTTATGGTAATGGGCACACAATGCACTGTGCAGATGATGTTTTTATTGGGTTGCACACTTGAAAACACACCTCAATAAATTCAGTGAAAATTATTTTTAAATCATGATGTAAACATACAACACAGACCTCAAAGCTCACTTTTTATCATAGCAGTGCAGTATGATAGCAATTTGGGTTTTACATCATGAGCTTATATGCATGGACAGATGTATACTTAAATACACATAAGAGTCACATATGTACAGGCTGAGATATTAATGTAGTAAAAAAGATTCCAAAAGCTCTGTCTGACAATCTGCTGCATTATTTTGGAGTCACGAATCACAGTTGGCCTGCATGTGCGCAAGCACACGCATGCATGCACACACACACATACTGCAATATAATACATAATATATGTCTAAGCCTTTATTTTGGGATGTAGAGAGCCAGGGTAAATCTCAATCTCACCTTCCCTTATACTGCCCTAATCTGAGCACCTTCAGAAAAGCTCTGGACTCTCTGTGTTTATGTGTACTTTTGTAAAGGAAAGAATATGTAACAAATCAATTGAAATAGACCTGATGGTGAAAATGGACATGTACCTCATATGACAAAATTCCTGCCTTTTTCAAACTTGAAATGTGACTGCCTAAAGTTGTTGACTAATAAATGCAGCCCGACCTCTAATGGGACTAAAATGTCTACATGGCCATGTCAGTTTTACCCTGTTCTGTCTGAACGGATGAAAAGCCAGCATTCTCCTTTACTTGATAGCTCCACAACCCACTGCCTTCCGTTCTAAGCACATTATGACTGGCAAAGTGAGCTCAAGAAATGTGCCATGTTTAAAGTGATAAAATGCACTGAAGGTACAATTCTGTATGCCTAAATGTGATTTTACTGGGCAAGGACACACACAGAACTGTCAAATTTCATTGCTAAATGAGTTTCTAGGACCTTTATGAAGGGAATCTGGAACTGAGGTTTTAAAAATCACTGAAGCTGCTCATTGGAAAGCTCTCTGGGTTATAAGAAGTAAGATGAGAAAATTATAGCATCTAGATTTGGAGATGACAAATAAAGCCAGAGTGTAAGAAAGCGCCTTGGGCACAGATGACAGGAGCACAGACCAAGCTTTGAAGATGAAGAATGGCTACATCCCATTAAGGACTGTAGGACCAGATGAGATTTACTAAAAGAAATAGTCATTGCCTGAGTATTTTTAGAAAATAAAAGTTGCCACACTGGAATAGGCTGAAGGGGAAGAGAGAGAATGAGAGAGAGAGAGAGAGAGAGAGAGAGAGAGAGAGAAAGATGTCAGGAGGTAGAAAGGACCAGGCTATGATAATAATACAAAGATCAAGAAAATATTTGAATGAAAGCACCTTGGGGCAGTGGTCCCCAACCCCCGGACTGTGGACTGGTACCGGTCTGTGGGCCATTTGGTATTGGTCCGCAGAGAAAGAATAAATAACTTACATTATTTCCGTTTTATTTATATTTAAGTCTGAATGATGTTTTATTTTTTAAAAATGACCAGATTCCCTCTGTTACATCCGTCAAAACTCACTCTTGATGTTTGTCTCGGTCACGTGATACATTTATCTGTCCCACCCTAAAGGCCGGTCCATGAAAATATTTTCTGACATTAAACCGGTCCGTGGCCCAAAAAAGGTTGGGGACCACTGCCTTGAAGGACTGAATACAGGGTCAGCTTTTTTTTCTTTCTTTCTTTCTTTTTTTTTTTTTAGTGCGCATGTGCATGAGAAAGCGAGAGACAAAGACAGGCAGGCAGGTTGCAGCACCATAGTTGTTCATTGATTGCTTCTCATATATGCCTTGACTGGGGGGCTCCAGCCAAGCCAGTGACCCCTTGCTCAAGCCAGCGACCATGGGGTCATGTCTATGATTCCACGCTCAAGCTGGCAACCTCAACGTTTTAAACCTGAGTTTTCTGCTTCCCAGGCCTGTGCTCAATCCACTGTACCACCACCTGGTCAGGCTGTAGGGTCAGCTGTTTTAGGCTAATTCTCACTGACTCTGGAAAATGTTGATTTGAATGCCATTAAATATGGCAAAGTGGCAAAGATATAAATGAGCCCAGGTATGAGGAAGAGAAGAATTTATAGTTAGTTTATAGTTAATTAAGCTACCTACAGAGATCTAGCCACCTTCAAAATATCCTTTTATCAGCAGCTCATCCCTTCTGCCTCCAAACTGGTCAGTTTCTCCACCTCTGTTCTTGGAAGTAATGACCACTTCTGACAAGTCAGGCATTGTTGTGGACTGTTCAAAAACACTGATATGTCCACCAGAAAGTATGTCTACACTTGAATTTAATGGGATAAATTTCATTCGAGCTAATGACCTTTCATGCAGTGGCAGAGGGAACTCAAAACCTCAGCGAACAGGGCACAAATTATTACTGGGAAGTTTGTCCATTCTGTAACATTCTTCTCATTCAATGTGCATTCATAGTCAACCATAGCAAGCAGCAGGGAAGAAACCTGTTTTGTACTTTGGTATTAAATGCCTTCTCTAACCCCAAGGGGCACTCCAATATGGTGGTGATCAGATTTGTCACCACCCAGAATCAATTCTTGATCATTTACTGAGGATTGGGAAATATATAGCTCAAATAATTAAATCCAGAGTTAATCTCAAGCCCTTTATAAACTAGCAGCTATAAATGCTTGCTGACAAAATCCTTTACCATAATTGTTTTTGACAAAGGCAAGTTTCCTTGGTTCCTCTTTTACTTCATTTCCTCCAAGATTTGCTAATGAATCAAACAAAACTTAGTAAAAAGTAGAAAATTAAGTGAACCTCTAAAAATTCAAGTGCTGGCTCTCATTGGAAATAGAACTCTTTATTACAACTTCCACCCAGAATTTGAAAATTAATTATGGCCATTTTTTAAGGAGGATCAATTAGTTAAGAACAGAGTTAATTAATAAGCAGGTACTGAGCCTCAGAGGGTGCCACGAACTTCAGAAATGGGCCAGCTGTTACTTCAGGGTCCTCTCTAATGCTTGAGTCAAGCTTACCTGTATAGAAATAATTTTTCAATGCTTGGCCAGGACCCATCTTGACAAATGGTAGAGGGAGCAAAGTGGGTCATTGGCCCCCTCCCCATCTCCTCCTATATTCTTACTCTCTGTTGGATGTCCACACGTCTTTCTGAGACTTTTTCTTAACTAATGTGATTAGAATTAAAGGTCTAACCTCTCCTGGGGAGGGAGAAATGTGAAATTAGAACAGCTATCAGGATTAAAATAGGTTTGAACCATGGACTGACCAGCAATGTAATTGATATTTTGGAATAGAGCCCTTAAATTCTACTATGGAATAGAATTGATCTAACAGCTAACAACTGACGGAAGACAACTGCAACAGTAGGCATATCGCTAGAGGTTCACTTTACCACTCTTCTCCAAATCAAGATCATAGAGGGTTTTATGGAGTGGGGGTGGGGAGATTAGTGGCATTGGGCAGGTACTGCCCTTACCACTCAGCACCAGGGGACAGGGGTATCACCCCTTCCCTTATCACTTTATAAAATTATTCTGAACACTTGGTCTCAAGGCAAATACATATTAGATTTGATGTTAAAATCATGTCAGGTTGATCAAGGACACACTCAATTGACGATGCTCTCTGTAACCATTCTGTATCAACGGGTGTCAGACTGCATTTCCTGCCTATTCCAACAACAAATCCCAGGCCTGGCTGCCACTATTTCCACCAAATTCTAATTATTTCATTCTGAAAGATGCCACCCATGGGTAGGTACATAGGAAAACTAACTTTGAAGTTAGGACTTCTCTAAATCATGCTGGTTTAAAATCCCAGGAAATTCCTTTTGCAGCAAAGCTCCTAGGGTGTTTTTACACAAGGAAATGAAAAACTAAAATAACAGTATAAGGTATTCAACTGATTTCCCTGGGGGGGTTTGTTGGGAAGAAATGGACTACTGTGAAAATTTTATTTATCATAGGATTGTAAGATTTATCTCTTCCACTCCTAAATCTATGTAGGCTAGTCAAAAACCTCAGATTTGGAGCATCTTATTATTTGGAAGTAATACATTTTTAAAAATTATCTATCTATTTTTTTAAGTTACTTGTTTCAGATATGTGTTCCTAAGCTTTTTTACTTTGCTCTGAATTTTAAATTTTTTTTTGGTGAGATGAGGAGAAGCAGAGTGATAGACTCCCACATGTGCCTTGAGTGAGATCCACTTGGCAAACCCACTAGGGGGCAATGCTCTGCCCATCTGGGGCAATGCTCTGCCCTTCTGGGGCATTGCTCTGTTGCTCAGCAACCAAACCCTCTTAGAGCCTAAGGGAGAGGCTATGGAACCATCCACAGTGCCAGGGTCAACTCGTTTCAATTAAGCCATGGCTGCAGGAGAGGAAGAGAGAGAGAGAGAGAGAGAAGCCAGAGGGGGAGGGGTAGAGAAGCAGATGGGTGCCTCTCCTGTAAGCCCTGACCAGGAATCTAACCCAACACATCCACACACCATGCCGATGTTCTACCACTGAGCCAACTGGCCAGGGCCTCTTAATTTAACTTTTACAAATAGATAATACATGTCTATGATACAAAATTTGAAAAAATTAAATGATATATAGGCTATAAAGTAAGTCTTTTTATAATTGTGTTCCCCCAGTCACCCAGTTCCAGATGCAATTACCATTACTATGTTTTATTGTTACTTCTAGATATATTCCAGGCAGATTTGTAAAGAAAATCTTTTACACAAATGATAGTATATTGCACAAGGTGTTCCACACCTTCTTTTCTTTCAATCAACAATATAACTTGGAGAACATTTTATATTAGTATGTTATTTTTAATGCTAAAGAATATCTTAATGCTTTTTTAATTACTTACCAATTAATGTTTAAATATTATAGAACTACACCTGTCCACATGGACCAAGGATACTTAAAATTTTACACCAGGCCCATATTAGTTTCCTTTGCTGCATAATAAATTACCACAAACTTGGTAGTTTTAAGCATTATCCATTTATTATCTCAAAGTTTCTCTGGATCAATAGTCTGAATATGGCTAGCTGGATCTTCTGCATAGGGTTTGCAAGGCTGTAATTAAGATGTTGGCTTGTGCTTGGTCTTATCGGGAGGTTCAATTGAAGAAGGCTGCTTCCAACCGCACTTAAGTTTTTGGAAAAGTTATTTCCTGAGGCTTTGTAATGCATGACAACTGTCTTCTTCAAGGCTAACAATGGAAAGAGATACTCAAAAGACTTATTTCTGGAAAAATGGCGTCATTTACAACGTAACATAATTGTGGGAGTTATATCCCATCACGTTTGCCGTGTTCTGTTGATTAGAGGCAAGCCCAAGTCTTGCATACATACAAAAGGAGGAAATTATACAAGGGCATGAATACCAGAAGGCAAGGATTATGGAGGGAGTGTGCCCTAGGAATAATATGGAATTCTATGGAAAGTATAGAGATAAAAGGGTTGATGAGTGTTCTCACAGGAACTTAAAGTCTAGTATAAAAGATAAAAATAACTTTAATATGTGGTGGATAGTCACAGTCAGTTCTTGCAGCAAGTTGGCCTGGGGGTAAATCTCTCTCATTAATGCATCAACAGCAATCAAAGCTCAACTACAACAGGTAGGTGTACACAGCTTACTTAGAGTACATGGTTTGGGTGATCAGGGAGGCTATGCAACTGGACCATACAGAACACCTACTGCATTAGGCCTGGAAGACATAGCATTTCTATCTAGTACATAGAAATAGCCACAGGAAGACTGCCAAAATGTGAAGACAAAGAAACTTGTCCCAAATGAAAGAAGAGAATCAAACCCCAGAAAAAAGAACTAAACAAAATCGAGACAATCTACTAGATGCAGAGTTCAAAACACTGGATATAAAATGCTCAATGAACTTGGTGAGAACACCAATAGCATTTAAAAGGATCAGTCAGAAATGAAGCATACACTAACTGAATGAAGAATAATTTACAGGGAATCAACAGTAGAGCTGATGAAGCTAAGAATCGAATCAGTGATTTGGAATATAAGGAAACAATAAACAATCAAAATAGCAAATGGAAAAAAGAATCCAAAAAAATGAGGATACTCTAAGGAAGCTCTGGGACAACTTTAAGAATACCAACATTCGCATCATGGGGGGGGGGGGGATTGAAAAATTATGTGAAAAAATAATGACAGAAAACTTCCTTAACTTGGTGAAGAAAATAGACATGCAAGTCCAGGAAGCACACAGAGTCCCAAACAAGATGAACCCAAAGAGGCCTATACCAAGACATATTATAATTAAAATGTAAAAGGTTAAAGACAAAGAGAAAATCTTAAAAGCAGCATTAAAAAAGCAGTTCATTACCTAAAAGGAAGCTCCCATAAGACTGTCAGTTGGTTTCTCAATAGAAACTTTGCTGGTCAGATGGGATGGGCACAAAATATTCAAAGGGATGCAAAGCAAGGACCTACAACCAAGATTACTCTACCCAGCAAGGCTGTCATTTAGGACAGATGAAGAGCTTCCCAGACAAGAAAAAGCTAAAGGAATTTATCACCATCAAACCAGTATTATATGAAATGTCAAAGAGTCTTCTTTAAGATAGAAAATAAAAGATAAAAAATATGAAAAATAAAACAGCAGAAAATAGATATGCATTTTTTTAGATTACGCATTTTTAGAGAAGCATTGTTTTTTAGATTCAATTGCTGAATGAACAAAGAAAACAGAAACAGACTCATAAATACAGAGAACATTTTGATTGTTGCCAGGTGGGAGGGAGATTAGGGAAATGGGTGGAAAAGGTGAAGGGATTAATAAATACAGATTGATAGTTACAGATAAGTTATAGGAATATAAAATACAGCATAGGGAATATAGTCAATAATATTCTAATAATTATGTATGGTGTCAGATGGGTGCAAGATTTATCAGGATGATCATATATTAAATTATGTAATGTCTAATCATGATGCTGTACACCTGAAACTATAATAATAATAATATGCTAACTAATTTAAGAGTAAAAATATGATTTAATTTTTTTTAAAAGAAGAAAAGACATAATGTTGAAACTTCTACCAAAGGTAATATAAAATACAATGTTGCTAGAGTTTGGAAAAGGAAGAGGGAATTTCAAAAGTCTTCTTGAAGAAGGTAGCATTTGAGTTGACCTTTTAAATGGTTGTTGTTATTGCTATTTTTATCTTTTACCAGTTAGCATTTACTTAACTCTAGGCCAGGCAAGATATTTTACAAATTGGAGTCTTCACATATTCCACCCAAGGCAGCTCAACTTTTTATCTTTTTACATATTATATTTTCATTTAAGATTTTTATTTTATTAAAAGGTTTTTACGGCTGAAAAACAAATCTGAAACCATTGGTTGGTATTGGTTAGGGGGAGGACCAATTCAATGTCAGAGCTAAGGTTCCAAACTGAGTTCAAATTTTATAAAAACTGAAGCCAAACAGGTAAAACCAAAAATTTGTATAGTAATAATCAAGGAGACTGCAGTGCAGGAAATATCACCATCATTTAATCCTGGACTAGACTTTGTCACAAGAAAAATAAATTGCCCAAAAGTTAGTGAGACCAGGGTCAGAACAGAATCAATGCTAAGCCCTTTATCTAAGTGCTTGGGACAGAGGGCACGGATTGCTTCCAGAATCTAATATTGGGCTTAATGGTAAGTGACAAGAGTGGAGGGGGAAGGTTAGGAAAGAGGTAAGGGACATCACCTGTAAAGATTAGGAGACTGCAGTGGCAGTACAGCAAGTAAAGTGTGATGAATTTAGCTGTCCTAAATGGCTATCTGAAAGGCCTTTTTTTTTTAATTACAATTTCAGAGGATAACTCCTTTAGTGCTTTGAAGTCACGTCTTGTATTTCTACTTCTGATTCAGGAAAATCTTTGATAATAGCCATTCACCATTTTACAGGGCTATGAATGACCTGCCTGAATCTATTTTTTAAATTGCATCTCTAACTTGCTGTCATTTCCAGCAATGGTTTTCTAACTGTACTCTGTGTGGAGTATCATATGCATCTCAGAAATGTGGGAATGACTGAGAGGAGAGTACAGGCTCTATATCACCTTAACCGGAACAACTCTATGTTTATTGGTTTCATTTGTTTAAAATGGCATATGAGGTTTATTTCAAAAACAGTGTTCTCAGTTTTAAAACAAAAAAAAATAATTTTTAGTGCATCTATTAGTTTTCTTATTTTTACCAAGAAAAAAAATGGTCTAATTACTTGTTAGGCACATTTCATGTTTGACCACACAGTGTTACCAAGTTTGACTCCCCTCTTTGCTCATTAGACTTAACTTAAAGTGAGTTTGGCTGTTACTAAAGAAAGAAAATTTCTTCTCAAAGAATAAAGATCCATCATTGTGAAGATTCAGTAAAATGTTCTATAACCTCTGAAGAGAATTCCAGAAGATAAATTCTGCAAATATTTTGAGCAAAGGTATCATTTTTGAGATAAGAGCATAGTTCCTCAAGCTTAATAAATTGATTGACATAGCACTTAATAGTAAACATGGAGAAGAGCCTCATTATTCACAAAATTCACATTAATAATTTTCCTTTAATTTGGAAAAATTCCAAAGGTCTGTAACTAAGGCCTCAATTTAAATTAAAAATCCTGTAACACTGGTGTATGGGGATTAAACTATCTGGACCCAACTTTGTCACCCTAGAAAAACTAATTTTCTTGAAAGTTTCATTTTTCATAAAGGAGTCGCTCTTTTCAGTCGTAACTTAATCTGTTTAGCAAAGAAAATATGTACATAAAGTTCTGTTGAGATATACCTCAACAATCTTTCTTAAATTTTGGTATACTCATTTATAATTTAGTCAGTCACTTTACAATCAAACCCAAACAAGCCCCACAATTTCCCTAATGTGAACATTTAACCAGAGAGTGTATAATGGAGAAGCATTTTAGGCCACAAACTCAGATACAAAAATTTATGACTTTCTTTTTCTAAAATTCAACTTATTTTTTATTTCAAACTTAAATCCTCTCCAATTTAGGGCCTCTGCATTATGGCTATCCCACCCACAACTCCTGCCCTAACTCTGGCATATCATTTATGTTTCAGTGGACATTGTGGGGTAAAGACAGAGTAAAGGGAAAATTGGTCTTTTATTGCTGTCACTTATCACTGATAGAGTCCATGGAGACATTATGTATTTATATTTTATCAGGTCTCTACACAGTTATGGTCTACACACCAGGGGTAACCTTTTTATACCTACTGCCCACTTTTTTTTTATAAATAAATTTTTATTTTAATGGGGTGACAACAATAAATCAGGGTACATATATTCAAAGAAAACATGTCCAGGTTATCTTGTCATTCAATTCTGTTGCATACCCATCACCCAAAATCAGATTGTCCTCCGTCACCTTCTATCTAGTTTTCTTTGTGCCACTCCCTCCCCCTCCCTCTCCCCCTCTCCCTCCTTTCTTCCCCCCACCCCCACCCCCGTAACCACCACACCACCACACTCTTGTCCATGTCTCTTAGTCTTGTTTTTATGTCCCACCAATGTATGGAATCCTGCAGTTCTCGGTTTTTTCTGATTTACTTATTTCACTCTGTATAATGTTATCAAGATCCCACCATTTTGTTGTAAGTGATCTAATGTCATCATTTCTTATGGCTGAATAGTATACCATGGTGTATATGTGCCACATATTCTTTATCCAGTCTTCTATTTTTTTTTTTTACAATGATTAAAGCCTTTAAGCAAACTCTTGGCCAATACAGCAAGAATCCATAAAAGAGTAGTGTCCTTAACATGTTCACCAAGTCCAAGTTGGCCCCAACACCAGGCCAAATCCCTGAAAAATGCAACCCAACCCCAGTTCAGTCTGTTAGGAGCTGTCACAAGGAGCAGGAGTCCAGGAAAAGTCCACGTCCAGGAAAAGTCCGGATGGCACTGCAATTGTTGTCACAATTCTATACTTTGCAGCTCATGTCCAAGTCCCAATGACCACTGTTTCTAGCTGGTAAAGATTCAGGTAGACTGGAACAGTCATCTGCAGCATGTGTGAATATGGAGCTTCTGTTCTCCTCTGCCTGGAGAGATGAGACCAGGTTGCTTTTCCCTGGAGCTCTGCAACTGTGGCTTGGTAAAGAGAACCTTGGGATACACTAAGCTGGGTGGCAAAGGTAGATTCATAATAGAAGTTAGCAAAAGGGGGAAAGAGAGCTCTAAATTAGGAGTAGGTCCCAGCCTGAAATATAAGTGGGGCATTGAGGTAGGATGAATAAAGGAAACACTATATATTAAACAAAGCAGCAGAAAATAGGACTATCAACACCCACAACAGAGAACTTTGAGGGAAGAATAAAAAACCTGACTATTCAGGCAAGACATAGTTAAGTGGCCCTTGTGCAAATGAGATCAGTTTACCTGCTTCTTGGAAGAAATACCCTAAGTTCGTCCACAGTGTCATAGATGGGGCCGATGTCCCTGGGCACCTTCAGCCTTCCATGGCAAACCCCAGCATTCTGGGCAAGGTTAGGTCATAGGTGGCTGGAGCAGGGCTGGAAGAGACTGAACCCTCCCTTAGAGGAGCGAGGGGGAAGCCTACCTTCCAGTGTCCCTGTTTCCTCACAGCAGAGGCGTGTAAGTCTGGCAGGCTTTAGCTCAATGGCCTTCCTTTCCACTATTGAAGCAGGACCCAGATGGCATTCTATGAGACCCCTTTGGGGTGTTGGAGCCTTTAAGGGCGTATCCTAAAAGCTGGTAGTTTCCTGATCTCTATTGGGCTTTTTCTGCCTCTTGGTATCTTAAAAGCCATACTCAGAAGATCTCGCTGAGGCGTTTGAGGATCCTCATCTGCCTATATAAATCTTTTCCATATATCTGGAGCTATTTGGAAAAAGACAAAACAGTGTTATTAGCTGGATCAAATAAAGAAGGTAGTAGTTTGCAGGAGAAAAAGATTTGGCGTCTCCTGTTCATCAGCATTCAAAAGAAATTTAAAAAATTTTTAAGTAAAAAGCATGATATGGTAGACCCATAGGAGTTTCAGGATATGACTACCCCCTTTTAAATTTTTTTAAATTGACCTTAAAATATTTGCTGGGTACACTTTAATAATACCTTAACTTTAAAGATTGTAAGAATGAAAAAATACAGTAAATGCTTTTGCTCCATATGTAGGAACATTTGCAGTTTAACCAGTTTAGGAAATCCAATAATAGAACAATGCATACAGACAATGAGTTATAACATGCTTAGCAGCCTTTTCTGTTCTGACAGAGGTTACTATAAATCCAGAATATGTATCCACTGTAACATGGACATAGGACTGTTTGCCAAATGAAGGTATATGAGCAACATCCATTTGCCAAAGTTGTCCTGGTAGGGGTCCTTGAGGGTTAACTCCAAACAAAGGAGCAGATTGTAGTATAGGACCCCTTGGACAGGATTTCCCAATCTGCTGTGCTGTTTCCCAAGAAAGCTGAAATTGTTTACACAGGGCTGCAGCATTCTGATGATGAATAGTATGAGACTGAATTGCTTGATCTGTCATGGTTGCTCCAAATAATTTTCTTTTGGGTAGCTTGATCAACAAGGGCATTCCTAGGCCCTGGCCAGTTGGCTCAGTGGTAGAGTGTCGGCCTGGCATGCAGGAGTCCCGGGTTTGATTCCCGGCCAGGGCACACAGGAGAAGTGCCCATCTGCCTCTCCACCCCTCCCCTTCTCCTTCCTCTCTGTCTCTCTCTTCCCCTCTCACAGCCAAGGCTCCACCGGAGCAAAGCCGGCCCGGGCACTAAGTATGGCCCTGTGGCCTCTGCCTCAGGCACTAGAATGGCTCTGTTTGCAAGAGAGCAACACCCCAGATAGGCAGAGCATCGCCCCCTGGTGGGCATGATGGGTGGATCCCGGTCGGGCGCATGCGAGAGTCTGTCTGAGTGCCTCCCCGTTTCCAACTTCAGAAAAATTAAAAAAAAAAAAAAAAGGGCATTCCCTTGTGCTATAGCTCCAGGGAGCATGGAGTGAGCTTGAGTATGTCCTATAAAACATGGAGCTCTATGTTGACATACAAGTCTTTGAAGAAGGAGGAACTGCTGAAATAGTTCATCAGCATTTGTCCCTAAGACAGCAGTCTTTATAGTGGAAACAGCATAAGTAAATATTTGCTGTCTGTATATAGATTAAAGGGGGAATATGGCAAATGCTGAAAAGCCATGATAATGGCATATAATTCTAGACTTTGAGCTGATTTTAAGTTGACAGTTTCAGTATAAAGTTGTCCATTGATTTGCAAGAGTGATTTGCCATTTAGTCGAAGTTTCCCAGAGCCATTGTTGTTGATCTTTTGAAAAAAGGAACAACAATAATTTTGAGGCTCAAAACCTATAAACTGTAAGGGTCGCCTATGCCCCTTGATAATCCAGGAGGCTACAAGATCAAAATATGGAAGTGTATTCCATGGGCTATTAGATGGTTCAATGTGCCCAAGCTGTAGCTGCTCTTGTACCAATTGAGCAGCTGCCCTAAGTTTCTCCTGAGAAAGGGGCCATTTGTCTATCCATACAGGATTATCTGATTTCCAAGTAATTGGGTCTGCACAATGCATTATTGAGGTAGCAGGAGCTACCAAGGCCCCCATGCTAAATTTTGATATCCTAATCCACACCTTCTGGTATTGGGTGCCACTTCTATGGGGGTGAGAATTCCTCACTGTTCTTTCCCTAGTCCCTTGATGGGGAAAAATACCAGATCAAGCATCTGAGTACTGATTAAACCATTAGGACTGACAAGAACCGCTCCCATATTTTTCAAAGTATCTCTACCCCACAAATTAACTGGCCATCCAGGGAGCACATAAGGCTTAAAAATTCCAGAATGACCTTCTTAATCTTCCCAATGTAGAAAACTAGAATTTTGTTGAGGGGATTTACTCTGCCCTATACCTTGTAATTCTGTGGCTGCTGCATGAGTGGGCCAGGAAAGAGGACAATGTAGCTTAGCAATAACAGATACATCAGCTCCAGTATCTAAAAGTCCTTTGAATTTATGCTCATGTACTGTTAGTTCCATTTCAGGGCATTCCTGACCTATTTTTTTTTTAATCCAATTGGCAAAATCAGAGGAGCCAAATCACCAATTTACTTGGGGCCCCTTTTGCAGGATGTGGTCTGAGAAGCAGAATTAGCATCCTTATACTATTCTTCTAACTGCCTGAATTAGCCATGAGACATATTCTTTATTTTTTAATTAATTTTGATGGGGTGGCATTGATAAAATTGTCTTCCGTCATCTTCTAACTGGTCTTCTTTGTGCCCCTCCCCTCCCTCAACCCCCTCCCTCTCCTCCTCCTCATGCTGTAACCCCAACACTGTTGTCCATGTCTCTGAGTCTCATTTTTATGTCCCACCTATGTATGGAATCGTATAGTTCTTAGTTTTTTCTGATTTACTTATTTCGTTCAGTATAATGTTATCAAGGTCCATCCATGTTGTTGTAAAAGATCCGATGTCATCATTTCTTATGGCTGAATAGTATTCCATAGTATATATATACCAAAGCTTTTTAATCCACTCGTCCTCTGACAGACATTTGGGCTGTTTCCAGATTTTTGCTATTGTGAACAATGCTGCCATAAACATGGGGGTACATTTCTTCTTTTCAAAAACAGTGCTATGGTGTTCTTGGGGTATATTCCTAACAGTGGTATAGCTGGGTCAAAAGGCAGTTCGATTTTTAATTTCTTGAGGAATCTCCATACTGTTTTCCACAGTGGCTGCACCAGTCTGCATTTCCACCAGCAGTGCAGGAGGGTTCCCTTTTCTCCACATCCTCGCCAGCACTTATTCTGTGTTGTTTTATTGATGAGCGACATTCTGACTGGTGTGAGGTGATATCTCATTGTGGTTTTAATTCGCATTTCTCTAATAATTAGTGATGTTGAGCATTTTTTTATATGCCTATTGGCCATCTGTGTGTCCTCTTTGGAGAAGTGTATATTCATTTCTTTTGCCCATTTTTGGATTACATTGTTTGTCTTCCTGGTATTAAGTTTTACAAGTTCTTTATAAATTTTGGTTATTAACCCCTTATCAGACGCATTGTCAAATATATTCTCCCATTGTGTAGTTTGTCTTTTTATTCTGTTCTTATTGTCATTAGCTGTGCAGAAGCTTTTTAGTTTGATAAAGTCCCATTTGTTTATCCTGTCTTTTATTTCACTTGCCTGTGGAGACAAATCAGCAAATATATTGCTGCAAGAGATGTCAGAGAACTTACTGCCTATGTATTCTTCTAAGATGCTTATGGTTTCACGCCTTACATTTAAGTCTTTTATCCATTTTGAGTTTATTTTTGTGAATGGTGTAAGTTGGTGGGCTAGTTTCATTTTTTTGCAGGTAGCTGTCCAATTTTCTCAACACCATTTGTTGAAGAGGCTGTCTTTACTCCAATGTATGCTCTTACCTCCTTTGTCAAATATCAGTTGTCCATAAAAGTGTGGGTTTATTTCTGGGTTCTCAGTTCTGTTCCTTTGATCTATATGCCTGTGCTTATGCCAGTACCAGGCTGTTTTAAGTATAATGGCCTTATAATATAACTTGATATCCAGAAGTGTGATACCTCCCGCTTTATTCTTCCTTTTCAAGATTGCTGAGACTATTTGTGTTCTCTTTTGGTTCCATATAAAATTTTGGAATATGTGTTCTGTACCTTTGAAGTAAGATATTGGTATATATTTTTTTAATGTTAACTTATTCACACCAGATTAATTGATTTTAGTGAGAGAGAGGAGGAAGGGGAATAGAGGAGAGAGAGAGAGAGAGTCAGGAACAATGAGCTGTTCCTGTGTGTGCCTTGACCGGTGATCGAAACAGCAACTTTGATGCACGTCCGACACTTTTCACAGAGTTAACCGGCAAGGGTGGGGTCATTGGTATTTTAATCGGTATTGCTTTGAGTTTATAAATTGCTTTGGGTAAAATAGACATTTTAATGATGTTTATTCTTCCTAACCATGAGCACGGTATATGTCTCCACTTGTTCATATCTTCTCTGATTTCTTTTATCAATGTTTTATAATTTTCCGAGTACAAGTCTTTAATCTCCCTGGTTAAATTTATTCCTAGGTACTTTATTTTTTTGGTTGCAATGGTAAAGGGGATTGATTCCTTAATATCTCTTTCTGACAGTTCACTGTTACTGTATAAAAATACCTCTGATTTCTGAGTATTGATTTTATATCCTGCCACCTTGCCAAATTCATTTATCAGGTCTAGTAGTTTTTGACTGCGATTTTAGGGTTTTCTATATACAATATCTTATCATCTGAAAATACTGATAGTTTTACTTCTTCTTTTCCAATTTGGATGCCTTTTATTTCTTTTTCTCGTCTGATTGCTGTGGCTAGGACTTCCAGGACTATGTTGAATAAAAGTGGTGAAAGGGGGCACCCCTGCCTTGTTCCTGATCTTAAGGAAATTGCTTTTAATTTTTGCCCATTAAGTATGATATTGGCTGTGGGTTTGTCATTTATGGCCTTTATCATATTGAGGTATATTCCCTGTATTCCCACTCTGCTGAGAGTTTTGATCATGAATGGGTGCTGGATTTTATCAAATGCTTTTTCTGCATCTATTGAAATTATCATGTGGTTTTTTTCCTTCCTTTTGTTTATGTGATGAATCACATTGATTGATTTGTGAATATTGTACCAGCCTTGCCTCCCAAGAATAAATCCCACTTGATCATGGTGTATGATTTTTTTCATATATTGCTGGATCTGGTTTGCTAATATTTTGTTGAGAATTTTTTTTTAAAGTTTTAATTGGTTAATAAGATGGTATAGTTTGAAGTGTACATTTCTGGGGTACATAATCTGTTTATTGCACTGTGTGCCCACCACTCAAACTCAGGTCATCTTCTGTCACCATATGTTAGGCCCCTTTACCCTTTACTACCCCTACCCCTTCCCTCTGGTAACCACCGTACTGTTGTCTGTGTCTATAAGTTCCAGTTTTATATCATACCTATAAGTGAAATCATATGGTTCTTAGCTTTTCCTGACAGACATGTTTTGCTTAGTATAATATTGGAAACTTTTAAAACATTTTATTCCTTTTCATTAATCTTGCCCTTTGTTAAAAATTTGAATTTTTCAAAAATACAACAATGCCTATGTGAGCCTTAAGTTAGTTATAATAAATATTATTTGTTAAAGGAAAAGATATAAGGGCCCTTATCACAAAAGGATTTTTGTTAAAGTATGGTACATTAAAACACTCAGTCAATATATTAAATATGAAGAATTATTTTTTTTATTATTTATGTCAATTTATATTAAAGTCTCTATCATGTTTTCTTTTGGCTTTCCCATAAACTGTGGGCTTGGTGGTTTGAATCTTCAAGGTGAAATTACATAGTGACTGTAATCCTTACTTTATGGTGCCCTATTCTTTTTTTTTTTTTTTTTGCTTTTACAAATCTTATTTTAATAATTTGTTTCTTTTTCTTTTTTTTTATAATAATTTTATTTTTTTAATGGGGTGACATCAATAAATCAGAATACATATATTCAAAGATAACAAGTCCAGGGTATCTTGTCATTCAATTATGTTGCATACCCACCACCCAAAGTCAGATTGTCCTCTGTCACCTTCTATCTTGTTTTCTTTGTGCCCCTCCCCACCCCCTTTCCCTCTCCCATTCCCCCCTCCCCCCCATAACCACCACACTCTTATCAATGTCTCTTACTTTCACTATCATGTCCCAACTACGTATGGAATAATACAGTTCCTGTTTTATTTTGATTTACATATTTCGCTTCGTATCATGTTATCAAGATCCCACCATTTTACTGTAAATGTTCTGATGTCATCATTTCTTATGGCTGAGTAGTATTCCATAGTGTATATGTGCCACATCTTCTTTATCCAGTCATCTATTGATGGGCTTTTTGGTTGTTTCCATGTCCTGGCCACTGTGAACAATGCTGCAATAAACATGGGGCTGCATGTGTCTTTATGTATCAATGTTTCTGAGTTTTTGAGATATATACCCAGTAGAGGAATTGCTGGGTCATAAGGTAGTTCTATTTTCAGTTTTTTGAGGAATCACCATACTTTCTTCCATAATGGTTGTACTACTTTACATTCCCACCAACAGTGTATGAGGGTTCATTTTTCTCCACAGCCTCTCCAACATTTGCTATTACCTGTCTTGCTAATAACAGCTAATCGAACAGGTGTGAGGTGGTATCTCATTGCCGTTTTGATTTGCATTTCTCTAATAGCTAAAGAAGATGAGCATCTTTTCATATATCTGTTGGCCATTTGTATTTCTTCCTGGGAGAAATGTCTATTCATATCATTTTCCCATTTTTTTATTGGATTGTTTGGTTGTTGTTGAGTTTTATGAGTTCTTTGTATATTTTGGATATTAGGCCCTTATCTGAGCTGTTGTTTGAAAATATCATTTCCCATTTAGTTGGCTTTCTGTTTATTTTGTTATCAGTTTCTCTTGCTGAGCAAAAACTTCTTAGTCTGATGTAGTCCCATTCATTAATTTTTGCCTTCACTTCTCTTGCCTGTGGAGTCAAATTCATAAAATGCTCTTTAAAGCCCAGGTCCATGAGTTGAGTACCTATGTCTTCTTCTATGTACTTAATTGTTTCAGGTCTTATGTTTAGATCTTTGATCCATTTTGAGTTAATTTTTGTACAGGGGGAGAGACTGTAGTCCAGTTTCATTCTTTTGCATGTGGCTTTCCAGTTTTCCCAGCACCATTTATTGAAGAGGCTTTCTTTTCTCCATTGTGTGTTGTTGGGCCCCTTTATCAAAAATTATTTGACTATATATATGTGGTTTTATTTCTGGACTTTCTATTCTGTTCCATTGGTCTGAGTGTCTATTTTTCTGCCAATACCATGCTGTTTTGATTGTCGTGGCCCTATAATAGAGTTTGAAGTCAGGTATTGTAATGCCCCCAGCTTCATTCTTTTTCTTTAGGATTGCTTTGGCTATTCGGGGTTTTTTATAGTTCCATATAAATCTGATGATTTTTTGCTCTATTTCTTTAAAAAACATCATTGGAAGTTTAATGGGAATTGCATTAAATTTGTATATTGCTTTGGGTAATATAGCATCTTGATTATATTTATTCTTCTTAACCAAGAACAAGGTATATTCTTCCATCTCATTATATCTTTTTCGATTTCCCTTAACAATGGTTTATAATTTTCATTATATAAGTCCTTTACATTCTTTGTTATGTTTATTCCTAAGTATTTTTTTGTTGTTTTTGCAATCGTGAAGGGGATTATTCTTTCGAGTTCCTTCTCAGTTGTTTCATTGTTGGCATATAGAAAGGCTATTGACTTCTGTATGTTAATTTTGTATCCTGCGACCTTACTGTATTGGCTTATTGTTTCTAGTAGTCTTTTTGTGGATTCTTTGGGGTTTTCGATGTATAGGATCATATCATCAGCAAAAAGTGATACCTTTACTTCTTCTTTTCCGATATGGATGCCTTTTATTTCTTTGTCTTGTCTGATTGCTCTGGCTAGAACCTCTAGTACCACATTAAATAAGAGTGGAGAGAGTGGACAACCCTGTCTTGTTTCTGATTTAAGGGGGAAAGCCTTCAGTTTAGTGCCATTTAATATGATGTTAGCTGATGGTTTATCATATATGGCCTTTATCATGTTGAGATATTTTCCTTCTATACCCATTTTGTTGAGAGTCTTAAACATAAAATTGTGTTGTATTTTATCGAAAGCCTTTTCTGCGTCTATTGGTAAGATCATGTGGTTTTTGTTCTTTGTTTTGTTGATATGGTGTATTACGTTAACCGTTTTGCGTATGTTGAACCATCCTTGAGATTCTGGGATGAATCCCACTTGATCATGATGTATTATTTTTTTAATATGTTGTTGTATTCGATTTGCTAGTATTTTGTTTAGTATTTTAGCATCTGTATTCATTAGAGATATTGGTCTGTAGTTTTCTTTTTTTGTGCCATCCTTGCCTGGTTTTGGTATGAGGGTTATGTTGGCCTCATAAAATGTGTTTGGAAGTATTGCTTCTTCTTCAATTTTTTGGAAGACTTTGAGTAGAATAGGAACCAAGTCTTCTTTGAATGTTTGATAAAATTTCGCTGGTATAGCCGTCAGGGCCTGCACTTTTATTTTTGGGGGAGGTTTTTAATGGTTTTTTCTATTTCTTCTCTACTGATAGGTCTGTTTAGGCTTTCTGCTTCTTCTTGACTCAGTCTAGGAAGGTTGTATTGTTCTAGGAATTTATCCATTTCTTCTAGGTTGTTGAATTTAGTGGCATAAAGTTTTTCATAGTATTCTACAATAATTCTTTGTATATCTACGGTGTCCGTGGTGATTTCTCCTCTTTCATTTTGTATTTTGTTTATATGAGTTCTTTCTCTTTTTTCCTTGGTAAGTCTTGCCAAGGGTTTGTCAATTTTGTTGATCTTTTCAAAGAACCAGCTCCTTGTTCTATTAATTTTTTCTATAGTTTTTCTGTTCTCTAATTCATTTATTTCTGCTCTGATTTTTATTATCTCCTTTCTTCGGCTGGTTTTGGGTTGTCTTTGTTCTTCTTTTTCTAGTTCCTTAAGGTGGGAATTTAAGTGGTTCACTTGGGCTCTCTCTTGTTTGTTCATATATGCCTGAAGTGATATGAACTTCCCTCTTATCACTGCTTTTGCTGCATCCCATAGATTCTGATATGTTGTATTGTCATTTTCATTAGTCTGTATATATCTTTTGATCTCTGCACTTATTTCTTCTTTGACCCATTCATTTTTTAAAAGTATGTTGTTTAGTTTCCACATTTTTGTGGGATTTTTTTCCTCTTTTTTGCAGTTGAATTCTAGTTTCAAGGCTTTATGATCAGAAAATATGCTTGGTACAACTTCAATTTTTCTGAATTTGCTGATGTTGTTTTTGTGGCCCAACATATGGTCAATTCTTGAGAATGATCCATGTACACTGGAGAAAAATGTATACTCAGTCACTTTGGGATGAAATGTCCTGTAGATGTCTATCATATCCAGGTGCTCTAGTGTTTTGTTTAAGGCCACTATGTCTTTGTTGATTCTCTGTTTGGATGAGCGATCTAGAGCCATCCGCGGTGTATTGAGGTCTCCAAGTATGATTGTATTTTTGTCAGTTTTTGTTTTAAGATCGATAAGTAGCTGTCTTATATATTTTGGTGCTCCTTGGTTTGGTGCATATATATTAAGAATTGTTATGTCTTCTTGATTCAGTGTCCCCTTAGCCATTATGAAATGGCCATTTTTGTCTCTGAGTACTTTTCCTGTCTTGTAGTCAGCATTATCTGATATGAGTATTGCTACACCTGCTTTTTTTTGGATGTTATTTGCTTGGAGTATTGTTTTCCAGCCTTTCACTTTGAATTTGTTTTTATCCTTGTTACTTAGATGAGTTTCCTGTAGGCAGCATACAGTTGGATTTTCTTTTTTAATCCATTCTGCTACTCTGTGCCTTTTTATTGGTGAGTTTAATCCGTTTACATTTAGTGTAATTATTGATACTTGTGAGTTCCCTATTGCCATTTTATAGATTGCTTTCTGTTAGTTTTGTGTCTTGTTTGATCCTTCTCTTTTGTTTTTATTTGGTTGTATTCCATACATCTTTCCTCTGTTGCTATCTTTTTTATCTCATGTGCTTCTGTGGTGGTTTTTTCAATGGTGGTTACCTTTGAGTAATGAAAAGGGTCCCTACCCTGTTCATTGTAGCGGACTATTTTGTGAGTACTTTTGAACTCCATCGTCCTTTGCTACTGTTAATCTCCATCTTCTCCCCCTCTTTCTTTTTGTTGTTGTCACAGTTTAAATTTGGTTTTATTGTGTTTTTCTTGGAGCTTTTACTTGTGGCTCTATTTTTTTTTGTTCTTTGTATCTGATTGGAGAACCCACTTTAGTAATTCCTGGAGTGGGTGTTTTCTGATGATAAATTCCCTCATCTTTTCTGTATCTGTGAATGTTTTTATTTCTCCTTCATATTTGAAGGATAGCTTTGATGGGTATAGTATTCGTGGCTGAAAGTTCCTGTCTTTCAGGACTTTAAATATTGGGGTCCACTCTCTTCTAGCTTGTAGAGTTTCTGCTGAGAAATCTGATGATAATCTAATGGGCCTTCCTTTATATGTTGTATTCTTCTTTTCCCTGGCTGCCTTGAGAATTTTTTCTTTGCTGTTGGTTTGTGTCAATTTCATTATGATATGCCTTGGAGTAGGTTCGTTGGGGTTAAGAAAAGTTGGAGTTCTGTTTGCTTCTTGAACTTGAGGCTTTAGTTCTTTCCACAGGCTTGGGAAGTTCTCATCTATTATTTGTTTGAGTATGTTCTCCATTCCATTTTCTCTCTCTTCTCCCTCTGATATACCTATTATTCTTATGTTATTCTTTTTGATGGAGTCAGATAATTCTTGTAGGGCTATCTCATTTTTTTTAATTTTTGAGTCTCTTTCTTCTTCTCTCTGTTGTGCCTCAAGTTGCTTGTCTTCTATTTCACTAATCCTCTCTTCTATCTGACCTGTTCTATTAGCTAAGCTTGTTACTTCGTTTTTCAGCTCGTGAATTGAGTTTTTCATCTCTGTTTGATTTGTTTTTATAGTTTCAATTTCCTTGGACATATATTCTTTGTGTTCATTGAGTTGTTTTCTGAGCTCCCTAAATTGCCTTTCTGTGTTTTCTTGTATATCTCGGAGGATCTTTAGGATTTCTATCTTGAATTCTCTGTCATTTAGCTCCGAGGTTTCCAATATATTAAATTTTTTTCTCCATAGATTTTTCCTCATCTAGCTGTGTTACCTCTCTTTCTTTTGTATCCATGATATTCGATTTTCTCTTCCTTAATGGCATCTGAGGGTGGTTTTGTTGATAGTATTAATGAGATTTAATAAATAATAAAAAGTTTTAAAAAAATGAAAATAAATAATAAAAAAATAAAAAATCAGAGTTGTTTTTTTTAAAAAAATTAATAATGAAATAAAGAAAAATAAAATAAAATAAAAATTTTAAAAAAAGGAAATTATTCCCCCTTTTCTTTTTTTCTGTCCTCTCCTCTCCCCTCTTTCTTGAGAAAATCTTGTGTTGAACTGTGAATTATAACAAACAATGCCTGTGATGGAGGGCCTGAATTGGGGAAAAGTAAAAAAGGGGCAAAAAAAAAAAAAGAAAGAAAAAAGAAAAAAGAAAAGAAAAAAAAGAGTGTATGGACCTACAAAAAGCAAATAAGGAAAAAATTTGGGTCAAGAATAAAATGATTTGCTTTTAGGTGTTGGTTGTCTAAGAGTTATGATGAGAGGAATAAGAGGAAAACGGAAAAATGGGGGGACGAATTAAAAAATTACTATTGTATTTAGTGGAACAAGAACTAGATAATATGGAGAGCCAGGGATGGGAGCACTGTTAGTGAGTTAAAAAGCTGAAGTAAAAAAACCCCAAAATGCCACAAACATAAGTTTGAGTCCCAGATAAGATAATTTGTTTTTGAGGTTTGAATGAGAGGAGATGTAAAGGAGAAAGGAAGAAACTAATATAGATGGAGAAAAGAAAGAGAGAGAGAGAAAAAAAGAGGAAACCACTAAAAGAAGAAAAAAGAAAGGAGAGAGAGAGAGAGAGAGTTAAGGGTTTTGGAGTGCAACCCTCATAGAGAGAAAGGAAGAGAAGAGAAAATATAATGGAAGATGTAACACTTATGGGTAATGTCGTTCAAGGAGAGGAGAGAGTAAGACCGGCAGAGAGTTATTCGGCCAAATTGGAGGAGGAAAAGAAGTATCAAGAATGAAGATAAGAGAAACAAACAAAAAAATATAATAAAATGGGATAGGTTATAAAGTCTGCAGATTATTCTTGATTTTGAGAGGTTATCTTCTTGCTTTTTCTTTTCTCTCCCTCTTCCTGGTCGGTGACTCTGTACCCCGGGTTCTGCCCCTTTGGCACGCTCAGGTAGAGGTTTGCAGTTGATAAGTCTCTATGGCAATGTCATGTATTGTGCTTTAGTCTCGTTGGTAGTGAAGGCTCATTAGCATTTATAGGCTCCGACAGTGAGAGAGTCCGTGTTCCTGGAGCCTCTCTCCTAGTCTTTTCTTCCTCAATTAGTAGCCTGATAATCCAGCTATGAGGTTGCTGCTGCCTCTGCCTGGATAGTAATAGGCTCAAAGAGCTGGCAACTCCCCACTCTATTTCCACTTAGCACAGGGCTCTGGGTAAGGCTCAGTCAGTCAGAGCTGCTAGCATAATCAGGTGGGCTTTCCGCCCTCTCAAAGACCTCTGGCTCTGCCACTCTGTCTGGTAACACAGGCGGGCGCCCACTTCCGGGGCGCTTGGAGGAAACTCTCACTCACTGTCTGCGACCAGGATATCCGGCCAGCAGTCTCACGCTCTGAGTGAAACCCCCAACCGCATGGAAAAGTTGCAGCGTTGGAATTGAGTCTCGCTCCGTCCCCGTGCACGGCTTTTGCAAGGCGCTGGGGCGGCCCGAGATTCTGCTTTGGCCCACACAAAGGCCCCTGACTCTGCCCCTCTGTGCGATAACACGGGCGCGCACTGCCGAGGCACTTGGAGGAATCTCTCATTCACTGTCTGCGCGCGCAGACCAGGATATGAGGCCGGCCGCGTTTCCCTCTGAGTGAAACCCTCACCAGCACGGAAAATTTCCACCGTTGGAATTAGTTCTCGCTCCCTCCCGTGCGCGGCTTTCTCAGGGCGCTGGGGCTGCCCAGAGACTCTGCCTTTGACCCACAGAAAGGCCTCTGACCCTGCCTCTCCGTGGGGCAACACGGGCACCTACTCCTGGGGCCTAGGAAGAAATCTCTCGCCTACTAACTGCGCGCATGCCGACCAGGAGACCGGGTAAAATGGCCGCTCCGCTTGTCTTTCTTTGTTTGGGTTTGGCGCAAGTGTTAGCTTGTATTGCCCGGGTTGCCACAGGATCAGTTTTTCCTTGGCTTGGATCTCCGTGCCACAGCCTGGTTAGGCCGTTTGTGCCGTGGCCTGGATCTATTCACCCCCTTTGCCCGCCTCAGTTTCTATATTCACAGTTACCAGAGAAAGCCGCCCTGTTTAGGTTAGTGAGGAAGGCGGAGCATTTCTTACTCCCTATTTCCTTCAGGGTTTGGTTATATATTTAGCCAATTTTTCACTCGACCATACCTTCGGGTGTATTGTGAAGCATCTGGAGGCTCCAAGTATAGGTTTTTCTGTTTCTGGTTGAAGATCTTGTTCAGTTTTGGGGGAGATTTATTGGTATCGCTTCCTACTCCGCCATTACTCTGACGTCATCGGTCTTGTTGAGAATTTTTGCATCTAAATTCATCAGAGATATTGGCCTATAATTTTCTTTTTTTGTGTGTTGTCTTTGCCTACTTTTGAAATCAGAATTATGCTCGCCTCATAAAAGAAGCTTGGAAGTCTTCCTTTCTCTTGAATTTTTTGAAATAGCTTGAGAAGTATAGGAGTTAGTTCTTCTTTGAATATTTGGTAGAATTCACTTGTGAAGCCATCAGGCCCAGGACTTTTCTTTTTTGGGATTTTTTTGATAGCTGTTTCAATCTCATTTGTTGTAATTGGTCTGTTTAGATTTTCTCATTCTTCTAGATTGATTTTTGGAAGATTATATGTTTCAAGGAATTTTTTCATTTTATCTAGGTTGTCTAGTTTTTTGGCATAGTTCTTCATAGTATTTTCTTACAATATTTTGTATTTCTGTTGTGTCAGTTGTTATTTCTCCACTCTCATTTCTAAGTTTATTTATTTGAGTCCTCTCTGTTTTTTTCTTGGTGAGTCTGGTTAAAGGTTCATCGATCTTGTTTACCTTTTCAAATAACCAGCTCCTGGTTTCATTGATCCTCTGTATTGTTTCTTTAGCCTCTATGACATTTATTTCTGCTCTGATCTTTATTATTTCCTTCCTTCTACTAGCTCTGGGCTTTACTTGCTGTTCTTTTCCTAGTTCTTTTAGATGTAGGGTCAAGTTGTTTATTTGAGCTTTTTCTAGCTTCTTGAGGTATGCCTGTAATGCTATAAACTTCCCTCTCAGGAATGCTTTTGCTGTGTCCCATAAATTTTGAGTTGATGTATGCTCATTATCGTTTGTTTCTAGGAATTTTTAAATTTCTTCTTTGATCTCATTTTTTACCCATTCATTATTTAATAACATGCTATTTAGTTTCCAAGTGTTTGAGTGTTTTTTAGTTTTTCTGTTGCGGTTGATTTCTAGTTTAATGCCATTATGATCAAAGAAAGTGCTTGATATGATTTCAATCTTCTTAAATTTGTTGAGACCGCTTTTGTGCCCTAATATGTGGTCTATTCTAGAGAATGTACCATGAGCGCTTGAAAAGAATGTATATTCTGCTGTTTTAGGGTGAAAGGTTCTGAAGATATCTATTAAATCGAGTTGATGTAGTGTGTCCTTTAAGTCTGCTCTTTCTTAGTTAATTTTCTTTCTTGAGGATCTATCTAAATGATGTTAATGGGGTATTGAAATCCCCTACTATTATAGTATTGCTGTTGATCTTGCCCTTTAAGTCCATCAAAGTCTGCTTTATATATTTAGGTGCTCCTACATTACGTGCTTAGATACTTATAATGGTTATATCTTCCTTTTGGATTGCTCTCTTTATCATTATGTAGTGACCTTCTTTGTCTCTATCTATAGTCTTTGTTTTAAAGTCCATTTTGTCTGATATAAGTATTGCTACCCCAGCTTTTTTTTCATTTCCATTTGCGTGAAATATTTTTTTCCATCCTTTTATCTTCAGTCTGTGTGCATCTTTTGATTTTAGGTGTGTCTCTTTTAGACAGCATATGTATGGGTCCTGTTTTCTTATCCATGCAGCTACCCTATGTCTTTTGATTGGATCATTTAATCCATTTACATTTAAGGTTATTATTGATATGTAATTGTTTATTGCCATTTTATTCTTTAAAACTGTATTCCTCTTTTGCTATATTCTTTTTCTCCTTTCATCTGTTTACAACAGGTCCCTTAGCATTTCTTGCAGCCTTGGTTTGGTTGTAGTGAATTCCTTGATTTTTTTTTTGTCTGTAAAGCTTTTTATTTCTCCTTCAATTTTAAATGATAGCCTTGCTGGATAAAGTAGTCTTGGTTGTAAGCTCTTGTTCTGCATTACTATGAATATTTCTTGCCTTTCCCTTCTGGCCTCAAGTGTTTCTGTTGAGAAGTCAGAAGTCATCCTTATGGGGGCTCCTTTGTAGGTGATAGTCTTTTTTTCTCCAGCAGCTTTTAATATTTTCTCTTTATCACTTAGCTTTGGTCTTTTAATTATGATGTGTCTTGGTGTTGGTTTCTTTGGGTTTCTCCTTAATGGAGTTCTCTGTGCTTCCTGAACATGTGAGATGTTTTCCTGCCTTAATTGAGGGAAGTTTTCAGCTATGATATGTTTGAACAAAGTCTCTATCCCTTGTTCTTTCTCTTCTTCTTCAGGAACCCCTATGATGAGGATGTTATTTTTCTTCATGTTGTCACAGAGCTCTCTTAGAGTTTCCTCAGACTTTTTGAGTCTCTGTTCTTTTTTCTGCTCTGCTTCTGTGCCTTTATTTATTGTGTCCTCTAACTCGCTGATTCAATTCTCCGCTTCATCCATCCTGCTTTTAATTCCTTCCATTGTGTTCTTTATTTCAGATATTGTATTTGTCATTTCTGACTGATTCTTTTTTATTATTTCAATGTCCTTTTTTATATTTGCTATCTCTTTATTTAGGTGTTCATATACCATCTATTGTTGTTCTAATATCTTTGCGCATCCTAACAATCGTTATTTTAAACTCTGCATCTGGTAATTTGGTTATATCTGAGTCATTTAGGTCCTATTCTGGGGATTTCTCTGGTTCATTTGTGTTGCATTTCTCTGCCTCTGCATTTTCTCTTCACAGGAGTGGCTATGGTCACGTGCTCGGGTGCAGAAGCCTTGGTGGCCTTGGCCTTTTCCCCAACCCCATGGGTGGCGTTATGCTCGGTCCTGAGGGCACTGGGGAGCACCTTTGCTCAGCTGCAGGTTTCTGCCTGTTTCCGAGCTTTCGCTCCGCCCTTGCAGGAGAAGCCTGCTCGTGGAACTGCTGCTAGCCTTGGCTCTACTGGCCGGGCAGTACTGCATGCCCATGCTTAGCCCAGTAGTGGAACTCCGCCTGTTCTGAAATTTTGGCCCCATCCCCACAGGAGGAGCCGGCTCCCAAGTCAGGCCACAAGCATGGATTCCACAGGTGGGGCAAGGCTGTGCTCCTGCGCCCTTGCTCAAGGGCAGGTCTCTACCCCTTCTGGGGTTCCTGTCCTTCTCCTGCAGGCTGGATTACAGGCTGCTGGCAGCTGGGCTTGACCGTTTTTGCATGCCTACTCCAGGGAGCCCTCAGCCATTTGGATGGGGGCGCTGCAGCTCAGACCCTAAGACTCACTACTGTCACCCCGAAATCTCCCTCCTTCTAAGTGACTCTGCTCTGAGTGCTGCCGGAAAGCGAGCTTGTTTGGCTGGTGTCCTACTTCCCTTTGCTGGTATTGCTGTTTCCAGGGGAAATATTCACTTCAGATTTGGGGAGTGACTCATCCCAGGGGTTAGGGTGGCTATCTCCCAAAATGTTTCTCCCTGTGCCTCCTAGATTACACTATCTTCCTGCTACTCTGATATTCTCCTCTCTCCCCATCCCCGGAAGCTGCGGGTAAGTTGTTGTGAGAGAGGTGTTCTGCGTGGTCCCTTTAAGAAGAATCCTGGGTCTGAGGAATCAGTCTCTTTCTCATAAACATTATCATGACTTGTTTCCAGCTAACTACTGTCCTTACATCTGTTCTGGGCTCTGGAGCTGCAGGCTGGGGCTTTGTTCCTGGGGCTCAGGATCCTCCTCTCTCTGCTAAATTCACTTCCAGCCACACAAGTCTCTCCCAGCTGCCATTCACTCCTGGGAGCTGGGCAGCCCTCTCCACATTTCCACTTTTCCTACCAGTCTCAGTGTGGCTTCTTCAGTGTTCCTTGGTTGAAGAGTCCTCTTAGTTTAGTCCAAAGTTGGTTTTTTCAGATGATAGTTCTTAAAATTAGTTTGTAATCCACTTTGGTTCTGGGAGGTGGATGTTGGTATGTCCGCCTACTCCAGCGCCATCTTGTCTTCCCAAACACTGTATATTCTTCAAGGCACATTCTTAACAACAGATTCATTGCAACACTAAATCAGAAAGGTATTTCCATCTAAAAGATAATTTGCTGATAACAATTACATTTCTGTGAATGTTCTGAGGCTTGGCATTACTCTGAATGAGAAAATGACTTTTAAAAGTGAGGATTTTATTGTGAAACCATAACAACTTGTTCAGAAGACTGAGAGTCCCTGAAAATCTCAGTGTCAGATAACTGTCAGTTTTTTCAGTCCTCTTGTTATGTAAATCTTGAATAATATGAAAATTCCTGCTCCCAGTTTTATTTATTTTTTGAATTTTATTCATCTTCTATGTAGAAATATCACAGTAAAATCTCAACCTTGGTTTTTTCTAGTGGCATTCATGTGGAACCCACTTTTCTTTTCGATTCACTCAGTGTTTGATGTTTTGCATCTAGCAGCATTCACCCTCCTGCCTCCTTTATATTGTAGTAGCACTCAAACTGGCACCTACTTATTTTCCTTGCTTATTCACTCATATTTTTACTGGGTCATCTGGGCTTTCCACCTTTCAATGACCCACATCTTAAATCCTAGAAGTATATTTAGAGTAAAAAAGATTATGTTTATCTGTTTGTTTTCAATCATTACATTGATTTTCAGGTGCTTAACAATAAAACTTGTTTTTCTTTACTTCTCAGAGACAGCCTGCTTGTGGTGTTTAAGAACCACCTGTTGACCATGATAGAAATTCAGACATATACACTTACATGGGAAACAATAAATCTAGATATTCACATCCTCAAAATGTGAACCTAATTTCTAGTTATTTGATGGAGTAGAGGATCTCATAAAGTTCTGACTGTGATGATCCTATCTTGAAAGATAAGAAAAGGAGAATCCATATTAATGTGTTTAAGCCTAGAATATTTAGTGATGAAATAAAAGTTAATGAGCTTGTACTGGCCACCCTATTGCCAGAATGTATTAATTTCTCACATTCCTCAACTTGGGTCTTCTGAATCAGTGCTTGTTAAATGTTAATGTGCATACTAACACACTGGAAATAATTTTTAAATAGATTCTAACTCAGCATATTGAGATAGGGCCTTAGATTCTCCATTTCTAATAAGATCCCAAATAATGGTGATGTTAAAGCCCTGAGCCTCACTTTGAGTTGCTCAACCTATATAAAGCAATTGAAGCTATTTGGAAAAAGACAAAACAGTGTTACTAGCTGGATCAAATAAAGAAGCCTACTGCACACTTTTGTATCTCTGTTAGTAGTAAAATTTTCTAACTGCCCACCGGTTCCACAGTAATGGTGATTTATAAAGTAAGGAAGTAACTTTACTTTATGAAATTTATAAAGCAGAGTTACAGCAAGTTAAAGCATATAATAATAATTACTTACCAAGTACTTTATGTTGGATTTTTGCTAAATTTGGCAGGATCAATCTTTATAAAACAACTTACTATAGTTAAATCTATCTTTTATTTATACTTTGGTTGCTCCTCTACCACCCACCATGAAAGCTGGAACATCCACTAGTGGGCGGTAGGGACCAGGTTGACTACCACTGGTTTACACAGTTGTTTCTGACCTGGCCCAAACATGAGAAATATACAGGTCTGGATTTCTCTTATCTATGCCAACATCTCTCTTTGACACCTAATAAATATTTTCTACCTGTACCATTCTGGGTATGAGAAAATTCTGCAAGGTGGTTTCAGGCTGGTCTATCTACACAGTCCAAATAGTAATTTCTACTGAACTTATGGTCTGTGGGGCAATTCATGAGGCTTATACTTCCTTGAGTTTCACCCAGGAAAAGACACAAGCTCGTTCTGTTCTGGTTTTCCTACAAACCTAACCAAGGTTTCTATTATGTACACCCTTCCATTATACCACTGGAGACTTAATTTTGAGGGGAGAGGATAAGGAGCAAAAGCTTCTTTTTAGAGACATTCTACAGCCTATAGTGCTCTTTCTCCACTTTAATTATCTTCCTCTCTCTCACAGAAGTGTTCCTATCTGAGAAAAGAAATCTGACTCATACAATTAAACATACTTCCAAATACACACTGTAGACTTTATTCTCTGAGTCTTCCAGTGTTTAGCATTTAAAAGTCAAACACTTTAACTCTTCTAAATCAAGAGCCTGGGCTCTTAAACTTTCACTTCAGACAAGATGGAATACTAGAAACAAATTTACATTTCTCCTGAAACAACTGAAAACCTGGACAGAATTTATGAAACAATAAACATTGGATTGGACATCAGGGGAAAGGGAGAAGTAATTTCTGAGATATGGAAAACAAATTAGATAACCCCTACAAATGCACTAGCTTACTGCCTGGAGAATATCCATGCTGAAACATAGGGATCCAAGAGGAGCCAGCCATTTCAATAACTTGAGGAGATGGAGGTGGGAGATTAGGAAGGCCAAATGCTAAAATTCACAAGGCAAAGTACTGCAGAGGATAGGGCTACACAGAGAAAGAACTCAAGAATTATGATGCTCCCAAGAAGACTTCAGCTGAGTACTGATGAAAATAGATGTGTACAAACTATTTGAGGCCAGAGAAAGAATCAACCAAAGAAGTAAAAAAAAAAATCAATTTCACAACTCATATAGAATTTACCATCTGCTCTAGGGGAATACTTCATAATTCATGGGGCATTGGTAGACTACCCAGAAAAGTCTTACCTCAATAGTGGGAAAAAAATTAGTCATGTTAGGCAGCTCTGGTCTCACCCAAACAAAGCTCAAAAGCAACAAATTGTTTCCAAGTAACTACTTAATCACACCATAAAACAACCTTCAATAATATTGATGGGAATAGAAACATAGCCACAAGATAACAATGTAAAACTCACAATGCCTGGCATCCAATAAAAAATTACCAGGCATGAAAACAAACAGAAAAATACCCATTATGAGGATTTTAAAAATAAAAGCAATCTAAACTGATTCAGTAATAAAACAAATGATATAGTCATTACCTAAGGATTTTAAACATTATTATAATGGATTTACATATGTTTAAGAAACTAGAAGAAAGATTATATATGTTAAATAGAGACATAGAAGATATAAAAAAATGACAAATTTAACTTCCAAAGATAAAAATTATCATGTCTGAGATAAAAAGTACACAAGATGCAGCAGACACCTCACTAAAGAAGCTATTCAAATGACAAATAATAAAAAAATGTACTCAATATCAATAGTTATAGGGAAATTGCAAATTAAGTTCATAATAAATTACCACTTTACTCCCATTGAAATGGCTAAAATTAAAAAGAGCAATAACACCAAATATTAGTGATGAGGTAATACAACCAGAACTTGCTCTCACTTTGAATATCTGTTAGTGTTGGTCCCCAACCTTGGGAGTTTCTCAGGTGAAATCTGAAACTGACCCCCATACACAATGTTAGGGAGAGACAGAAGAAAGAAGCCAACCAACCACACAAGGTCAGTAAGTGGCAAGTTTAATAATCAAGGAAATTTGGCATTTGCAGGATGAATAGATATCCACATGTACCTATGAGATCTTAAAAGTTTATAAAGGGGACTTAGTGAGATTCAATCACTATTCATTCCACATGGTCTCAACAACATATTACTCTCAAGGCTACATCCTGGAAATGGCTCTTAGTGTGCAAAATGATGGGTGGAATGTACCTTCCAATTACAAGGAGAGGGATAGGGAGCCTTTAATCACTCAAGTCCAGGTCACATGTCACAGGTCACATGTCTCAATGACCTATTCCAACAGTTAAGTAGTGTCATATAAAATTTAACATAAATTAATCTTATGACCTAGTAATTCTATTCCTAAGTATTTAGCCAAAACACATGTCCCAAAAAGAATTGCATAAGAATGTCCAAAGCAAGATTATTCATAATAGTCTCCAGAAACATTCCAAATGTCCATCTACAAGAAAACAGATATGTACATTGTGGTACACTCCTACAATAGAATATTAATCAGCAACAAAAGGGAATAAACTACTGATATATGTAACAACATGAGCAAAATTTAAAAATCTTGTGTCCAGGAAAAATAAATCAAAAAAGAGATTACATATAGCTTGAAAGTGACATGTGCCAATCTGTCTATATTCCATTGGTAAGCACTAAGATGGTTCTACATTCAACCTGGCAGGGATGTATAATTATCCCAGAGGTGAGGAATTAAATATTTTGAAAAATAATTCAATATATCATACTTAGAGTATGACATAAGAGCAATCTCCATATTATAGAAATTATTGCTCTGTGATTTGAGTTAAAATTTAAGATTTTAATTTTTCTTTTACTAGATTTTGGCAACGTAAACTAAAACTGCAGTTTTTTGTTCTTGGTCCTATAATTCAGTGGAATCAATATTTGATGCCAATTCTTTTGCACTAATTTATTCATCCATTAATTGTTTGGCTGCAGTTTATTTTCTACTAGTTTCTTAAACAAAGATTTGTGTAAATTATTATTGCTGGGTTTTAAAATATTTTACATATTTAAATAAAAAAGTATTTTTTGATTGCCTTTTAGCTTGAATTAATACAGTTTGGATATATGTATGTATAAGTATATCACACTGGATAAGATTAGTGACAGATTAGTCATTACAAACAATAAACTTAGTAAACTTGTATAGAACCTATCCAAATATGAAAAAAGGGGAGAAAAAAGACTGAAAGAAATGAAGCAAGCATCAGGCCTTATGAACCACTTTAAACATCCCTGTATACATGAAATTGGAATCCCTGAAGGAGCAGAGAGAATAGGAGGGACAAAACAAAGTAAAACCAAAAAAATTTTGATTAAACAATTGGTAAAAATTATTCAAATTGATGAAAAATACAAACTCGGAGATCCCAGAATTTTAACAAACCCCATTTTTTTGTTCAAGCAAAAAAATCCAACACCCATTTCTGAAAAAAAATATATTTTGCAAACTTATAAATAGAAGATAATTTCTTCAGCCTGATAAAGGGCAGCTATGAAAACCCTCTAATTAATATCATATCTAATAATAATAGATTGAATGCTTTTCTCTAACATCAGAATAAAGACAAGAATGTCTGTTCTCACTTTTATTCAACATTTTATTAGAGGTTCTCAACAGTGAACTAAAGCAAGAAAAAGGGATAGAAGGCATTAATATTGAAAAAAACTAAAACTATCTTTATTCACAAATGACATAATTGGCTATGTAAAATTTAATAAGCGAATTTAGGAAGGTGTCAGGATGCAAGATAAGTGCACAAAAATTAATTGTATTTCCATATTTTAACAACGAACATCATAAATTGACATTTCAGAAAGCAATAGCATTTACAAAAGCATTAAAAATATACAATATGTGGGATCAATCTGAGAAAAGATGTTAAGGTCCATACACAAATAAAATACAACATTGCTTAGTGATGTTAAAGGAAACCCAAGAAAGGGAGAGATTTGCTTTGTTTATGAATCAGAAGACTCATATTATTAAAATATCTGTTCCTCTTAAATTGATCTATAGTTTCAATGAAACCCCAATCAGGAACTAGCAGAGTTTTTGTAACAATTGATAAGCTGATATTTGAAATCCTATGGAAACACAAGGGAGGTAGAATAACAAAAAACAAAACTTTAAAAAAGGAGAATAAAGTTGGAGGGGTTATAACACCAATTTCAAGACTTACACAAATCATGTCATTGTGGTACTGGTATAAAGATAGACAAATAAAACAGTAGAACAGAATAGACTTACCACATAGGGACAAGTAATTGTTGACAATGTCAATTCAGTGGAGAAATGGGAGTCTTTTCCATCAATGGTAATGGAAAAATTGGATATCCATAGACAAATAAATGAACCTCAATTTATAACTTTTACTACATTAAAAAAATTTACTCAAAGTGGTTCATAAACTTAAAAGTAAAGCCTAAAATTATTAAGCTTATAGAAAAAAATACATGAGAAAAATCTCTATTGTCTGGCATACTGGATAGAGCATCAACCTGGGATGCTGAGGTTGTAGGTTCAAAACCCTGAGTTTGCCAGCTAGAGCGTGAGATCATCAATATGATCCCATGGTCACTGGCTTGAGCTCAAAGGTCACTGGCTTGAAGCCCAAGATCACTGGCTTGAATCCAAAGCCACTGGCTTGAGCAAGGGATCACTGGCTCAGCTTGAGCCACCTGGTCAAGGCATGTATGAGAAGCAATCAATGAACAACTAAAGTGCCACAGCTACGAGTTGATGCTTCTCATCTCTTTCCCTTCCTGTCTCCTCTCTCTCTCTTTGTGTCTTTATCTCTTGGTAAAAAAATATCTTTATGACTTTGGGCTGACAAAAATTTCTTAGATACAATTAATTGTAAAAGCATTATCCATAAAATAAAAAACATTAATATATAGCATTTCATTAGAATTAAGAATTTCTACTCTTCAAAAGAAAATTTTAGAAGAATGGGAAGATAACCAAGCTACAGACTGGGAGAAAATATTTGCTAGTCACATAGATGATAAAGGACTCAAATCCAGAATATGTAAAGAACTCTCAATCTTCAATTTTAAAAAATATATTTTTAAAAATATTAGCAAAAGATTTGAACACTGAACCATAAAAAGTATACAGATGGCAAGTAAACACATGAAAGAATGCTTATCATCATTAATCATTAAGGAAATGCAAATTAAAAGTACAATCAGATACCACTACATACCTGTTATGTCTCCAATTAAAAAGCTGACCACACCACATGTTAACAAGAATGTGGAACAACTAAAATTCTCATCACTGTTGGTGGAAATGTAAAAATGATGCAAATTCTTTGAAAAACAAGTTGGTGGTTGCTTAAAAAATTAAACATGTATCTATTACATGACTCATTCATTCCACTTCTAGATATTTTCCCAATAGAAATGAAAGCATATGACCAAACAAAGGCTTGTATACAAAAGTTTATGGCAACTTTATTTATAAGAGCTCAAACCTGGAAACAACATAAATCTTTTTTTTTAATAATTTTATTTTTTTAATGGGGTGACATCAATAAATCAGGATACATATATTCAAAGATAACATGTCCAGGTTATCTTGTCGTTCAATTGTGTTGCATACCCATCACCCAAAGTCAGATTGTCCTCTGTCACCTTCTATCTAGTTTTCTTTGTGCCCCTCCCCCTCCCCCTTTCCCTCTCCCTCTCCCCCCTCCCCCCGTAACCACCACACTCTTATCAATGTCTCTTAGTCTCACTTTTATGTCCCACCTACGTATGGAATAATGCAGTTCCTGTTTTTTTCTGATTTACTTATTTCACTTCAAATAATGTTATCAAGATCCCACCATTTTGCTGTAAATGATCCAATGTCATCATTTCTTATGGCTGAGTAGTATTTCATAGTGTATATGTGCCACATCTTCTTTGTCCAGTCATCTATTGATGGGCTTTTTGGAACAACCTAAATCTTCATCAGTATGTAAATGGACAAACCATAGTACAGCCACACAATAAAATACTATTCAACAATGAAAAAGAATGAAATATTGATACAACATTCAGTATGAATCTCAAACTAATATGTTGAGTGAAAGAAGCCAGACAAAGAGAGTCAATACTGTATGATTCTGCTTATATAAAATTCTTGAAAACCTTAACTAATCTATAGTGACAGAAAGCAGAGCAGGGGTTGTCTAGGAAAACAAGGCAAGGAGAGAAGGAGGAAGGAGGGATTACAAAAAAGGCACAAAGCAGCTTTGGATTGATGAATATGTTTATCATCTTAATTGTGATGATGTTTTCATGGGTGTATACATATGTCAAAACTCATAAGATTGTGAACTTTATAATGTATTTTATGTCAATAAAGCTCTTTAAAATGCCTTTATTCTTTATATCCAAATGTATTTTCTCTTTCTATTTTTTTCTCTATCATCTCTTCTCTGAGACAATGGATACCACCAAGTAAATGAAGGATTTTGTTTAAAAATGCACCATTTTATACAAACACTATAGTGCAGTGGAGGAAACATCAACCTAATAGTAGCTAATCGGGCTGTGTTACATAGTTTTCTTTTGAGAGAGTTTTCTTGGCATCATATGTATGTCCAATTTTGTTGTAAAAACGTTGAGGGTCAAGGAGCTTGCCCACAGTAAGATTGTGAGGTGAAAGAAATCTTGTCTATAGCATTTCTCAATTTCCCTCTCTGAAGGTTTTTACCTAATTTTCGTATTACTCTCCCTTATCTCCCATCCTTACTTATCTTCCTGTCAAGACCCACTGCTTTCATGCTTCCACTAACCCATTCATTCTTTTGTATTCTGGCAGACATTGAAGAGTTATTTGATAGATTTAGCCTGATTAGAATGTTAGTAATTCAGTGTGAGTCACTAAGCATGGCATAAGATTTCAGATCATAGACAAGGCTGTCTGGGTTCAAATTCTTGCTCCATCACTAACTGGCTCTGTAACCTTGAGTGTGTTACTCAACCACTTGGAGCCTCTGTGTATTTTACTGGTAACATAAGCATATTTGTACTACCTCACAGGTTAGTGATGAGGATTAAATGAGTCAATATTGATAAAGCATTTAGAACAATATCTGGCACTTAGCAAACATTGCATAAGTGTTACTAAGTAAATTAACTGAATACCATGCAAGAATATTTATATCAAGCAAACTCTTAAATAGTATGGTCTTATTTTTCTTGGAAACCCCATGGCAAAAGTATCTATCATGAGATAAAAGCAACTTCTGGCATATATTATATCCCCCCAACTGACTGCCCACCACTTCTGCCTTTACATCATCCCACTGTCAGATGTTCAACACCCACATCGTGAATCCATGTTGGTTTGATTTGAACAATAAAGCTCACTTCTGTCCTCAGAGCTGCCATCCTGGTGCTCTGACCTGCTCAAACCTCTCAAAGCCTAAGCCTAAGAGCCACCTGCCTCTTGGCTGACAACGAACACAGTAAATCTGCTGCTGCAGACTGAAGCATTAATAAACACACATGTTAATTCAGTTTCAAAACATCCTCTGAAATCTTAACTCTTTCAAGAATATGTAAACCTAGGCTGAAACACTAATTAAAAACATTTCAGAACTGTGAATTACAGTGGCTTTTAAAAGGCAGTGGAGCCATAGCATTAGTGGAAGGAAACCCAAACTTTCTCTGAGTGTTTGTTCCTCCAGTCCCTAAGCCCTCTTGAGAAAATATATCCAGAAAGATTACAAGATTTCTCCTGAAAATCTATTAACCCAGTATCGGCAGGATTGGAATATACCTTTAACTACTTTATTATTTTTTAAAATAGTCATTAGGAAGGTTCAGAGGTTTCTGGCTTAGCAGTGTGTCATTATCCTACAGGAAAGCAAATCTAATTTACAATACAGCTGATTTCCATCTGTGTCCTAGGGTCAAAGACCAGAGGGACCCTTTTACCCAACATTCTTCCTATAATCCTTTATTGAGTATCTGCTTTGGGGAAATGTTTTGTGGCATAAGGCCTGCCCTTCCAGAGCATAGTAACTATATTTGAGGGTAACTGCCCCTCTCCTAGCCCCATTCTCAAGTGTTCTCAAAACACTTTTGGAGAGGAAAAGGATATATATATATATACACACACACACACACACACACACACACACACACACACATATATATATATGACATGATATACCTCAGGAACTACAGATTTAAGCAGGGTGGACATACAATCCAAAACCAGCCCTTCTAATGGCCAGCTGGTGCCTAATTACATTCTCTTCCATGAGAATTGTAATTGACAGGGGCTATATTAAGTTGAACCTATGGAAAACACATTGACCAGGGCTGCTGCCCATTTGAGGCCATGTATAAACAGAGAAAGAGGGTTGAGAAAGCAAGAGGGAGAGGAGATTGTAAAAGGAGAAAAGAGACCGTACAACCTATAAGAGCCAGAGGGAGTTTTCTGGGCCCAGAGGTTGCCAAGGGACAGTTCCCTGGAGTGCGAGCTATCCTCAATGCATCAACTGTAACAGCTGTTAGTTTGTGAGCTCAAGGGGGTTCCTGTTCCTATTGATCAGGCAAGTTCTGATTAAAGTTAATAAATCTTAGGACTTAATTTTTTAGCCTGCCCTACACTGTGCCTGGATTAAAACATCCATAGATTGGTCTGTTCTGTATATATTAAGAATCTCCACTTAGGTCTAATCCCTGTGCATGTTCATTATCAAGATATTTCTGTCTAGTGGGGCCAATCTATATGTATCTATTTACATAAGGAGCCTATTGCATCCTGGGAAACAATTCATCTTAAAGTAAAACAGAACTAAGGTATACAAGTTTGGCCCCAAAACAATGGCCAGTGTACTAAATGCACTAATGTACATTTTAGTACAGTAGTGCAACAGCTACAAAATCCATTCTGAATCTTCTGAAGAGGAGGTTGAAATGAAGGTCTGTTTCCAGAAAGAAGCAAGTGAGAAAAACAACAACAAAAATCCTCTCTGATTTTGGGTGCAAAGACATCATGATTCTGTATTCCAAATAGTTAAGTAGTTTCAATGCCAGGGAGAAAGATTCTTCCCAGCTTTTCAGCACAGAAGCCAGTGCAGTTTAGGATGGTCGAAGTCAGCCACAACAGTTAGAGCCCTCTGCACAGATATCTGTGGCCACAGTGTAGAGACTGGTGGCCCTGTAACCCATAGGGGCTGGCATCTCCGGTGATGGCAAGCATCAGCAGCCCTACTGTAGGCCCTGGGGAAACTGGAGAGCATAATATGGTAGCTGTATGAACCACATCCACAAATGTACAAGAGATATCCCCAGAAACTCCCAGAAGTAGAAGGTTGAGTTGGAAACAGGAGTTTCAAAAGTGTTTTGAAAATTCCACATTGGTTGTTGGACACCATAGGTAGAAAGATGTTGCTTTTATTTGCTATTACAACAACGCCTCTTCTTTTTTGTTTTTGTTTTTTAACTCTAAGCTATGTGGCCAGGGAACAAGGATTATAAGTGGGGAGCAAAATTACCTTTTAATTGTGCTTCCAACTTTGAAGAGTATTTATTCCACTTCTGTTTTTTCTTGGATCTGATGAACAAAGGCACCACATTCTTTATCATATTGCAAACTTCCCCACTTTCTATTCAATACATTCATTATACTTTCTCTTTGAGGAATGAAGTTTCCTGATTTATGTTCTCCATATTTTTAACAGATAATTTATTTCTATTATGGAAAATGGTGATGATGTAGCTAATCAAAGTTTCCATAAAAATTGGGGTTTTATGAGCAACCTTAAAGTCTCTACTTTCTGAAGCTAGAAATGTGTTGGCCATAAGATAGCAGCATGGCAGGGAAAACCTTTAATTAAGCTTCAAATCTGAATCTAAACTAAACAATAAACTCAAGAGCATTTGCAAAGATAGAAATATCTACCTTAGCTTAGACCACGGCTCAGCAAAGCACTCAGGCCTCGGCTTCAGCAGGCTGGGTCTTCCTTGCTATGCTAAGCACACGCGAGAGCCGATGTGAAATCAGAATAATTCTTTGAAGAAATATAGCTCATTCTGGGAAGATGAAAGCACTTTGCAGAGAGCATTATCTCTTTAATTCATACACATCCCCTATGCAAGCAGTAGATAGGAAGTAGGTATTTATTCTGGGATTCTGACTCCATTAGTGTTGAATAATTTGTATATTTACAGGAGCAGAAAGACCCTTAAAAATGAAGACAGTGAAAGCAGAAATACAAAGGACCAAGGGTAGGCACCATTAGGCTAAGGTGGTAGCCATTTGTCTGACCTGGAACAATGACACTGAGGAGGGAAAGTATGGGATTATTTATGGAAAAGCAAATGGTCTAGCTTGCCTGAAGCTATGGGTATGTGTAGAAAAACTGTCATAATAGAATGGAAAGGGATAAAAAGAAAGAAGGAAAGAAGGCAGTGAGAGAAAACAAGGGCAAACAAAGAGGCAGTGGGGTCAGTACAGAGAGTTTTGTACTCTGATGTGAATGAGGAGTTTGGAATTAATTTGGTAAAACATCAAGAGTTGTTGAAGGTTTTACAATAAGGGGTCGATAAATCAGAACTAACCTTAGAAAAACTACCTGGAAACAATGAGTAGAGAGTTTGGAAGAAGGAAGACTAGAAGAGCAAAGAAGGCCCAGTCTTCAGAACTTGGTTCTTTAAAAACTGATGAACCACCCTCTCTCAGGCACCTCAACAACCATTGAAGGTACTAGCCTTCAATGTGTGAGGCTCTCCACAGATGAAAGGGTGGGCAAATGTCAGGGCCAGTTCTGTATGCTTTGGGGTCTCTACCTCATTGAGATCATAGGTTGAGCTTTCTTGGGTGGCTGAAGTTCTGGTCCTCACATCTCTAAACATTTGGATACTCTGGACAGCCAGTCCCATGAAGTCTTGCACCCTAGTTGTTCTGCCGGCTCTGTCCAACCCTTAACTCTTTGACACTACTTTTCCTTTTTCCCTCTTTAGCAGTTTATCAAATAGCTCACTTCTTAATATAGAAATAATAGCCCCAATTACAGTGCTTAATTTAGCAAATATTTATGGTGCATATCATGTGCAAGGCACTGTGCTACGGAAACTAGCGAAATCACAGTGAGCAAGCCCCAGGTGCCCTGCCCTTGCTGGTCCATGATCCTGTGGATTCAGTATAAACCATAGACCACCTTAACGAAAGCTATTCAACCTTATTCACACGGAAAAGACTCCATCATTCAGCAAATCTAAATAAACTCTAATCTACAAGGCTTGACTTTTTGTTTTCCTTTGCTTTGCATTTCATGGGGAACTGTGCATTGTAGGATGTTTAGCAGCATTCTTGGTTTCTACCCATCTATACCAGGAGCATGCCCACTGACTCAACTCTGACAACCAAAAATGTATCTAGACATTGCTAAATGTCTCCTGGGGAATAAAGTTAACTATAGTTAAGAACCACTATTTTAGAGGTGCCACACAAGTCTTTATATATGTATATATTTAATCTTACCCTGTAAGGCAGTGGTAGTCAACCTGGTCCCTACCGCCCACTAGTGGATGTTCCAGCTTTCATGGTGGGCGGTAGCAGAGCAACCAAAGTATAAAAAGATAGATTTAACTATAGTAAGTTGTTTTATAAAGATTTATTCTGCCAAACTTAGCGAAATCCGACATAAAGTACTTGGTAAGTAATTATTATTATATGCTTTAACTTGCTGTAACTCTGTTTTATAAATTCTATAAAGTAAAGTTACTTCCTTACTTTATAAATCACCATTACTGTGGAACCGGTGGTGGTTAGGAAATTTTACTACTAACAGAGATACAAAAGTGGGTGGTAGGTATAAAAAGGTTGACTACCGCTGCTGTAAGGGAGAGAGAGTCCCCATATCTCAGCTTCAGTTTCTCTTCATGGTAGTTGATTCTCAAAAGAAACTGAGCAAGAATGAAAGCTGGACTTTGTGGGCTCATAGCCATCTGGGCAAGAAAGACTGCATGGGACTTCACATGCCATAGAAGATGCTTCCCCAGACCCTGGGAAATAGTTTACTGAGCGAGAAACAAGATGGTCAAAAGAAGGGCACCACCTTTACTTTGTAGCCAAAATCAAGGATAGAAAGACACAGGGAGGGGTGCCTTGATTATGGGGATGGTCAGTGATCTGCTTTGTCCTCCTGCCTTGATTGCAAGAACCAGAACCCTACAATCACACTGATTTCTGCTCCCTACGAGTGGAGACAGTCTTCATTGGAAGGAAGCCGTGAAGTCAATTACTCACTCATGAAAGCCTGGAGTGTGAGTGAGAGTTGTGTCAGCCTCAGATTGTTCTTTCTGTGTTGGGATTTTATTCTACTCCCAGGAATACCAAAGGTTTTCAGCTACGTGGATCCAAGGCAGAGGTGACAGAAATGAGACGAGGATATCTGCAAAATAAAATAAAATAATAAACTGCAATCAACATCTACATCTTTGGATAGTGCATGGTGAATTTAAAAGAGAAGAAAGATTAATGACGCTATGATTCCCTTAGAGCCTCGTAGAAGCATTAAGGCCCATGATCCACCCTCAGCTTTACAGACTGGAAAAATAAATTCAGTGTTCCTGAAGTGAATGCAATTTGGGACAACTAACAAAAGAATCAGACTCAAGAGAGAGACGCAGGAGTCAGGTCAATACTTTATATTTATTTTCCTATAAAGTGAGCAATGTGCTTTTCAAGGCCTGAATATTTGTATCTTCTCTCCAGTCTACCTCTTTCCTTTATATCAAAGTCCCTACAGTTCTGTCAATACACAAATCCCTTCATCAAATTAATTAAACAAATTTTTATTGAGTGCCTTCTATGTGCCAAATTTATAATTGTTAAGTTTCCTCCCTGGCTAGTAAATCAGAGGAAAGAGTATAAAATGATTTTAAGGAATGTACTCAGGATAGAGAAATTCTAATAAGATATTTTAACCCCAGAACAGAAGAAAGACGTGGTATCTCTTTTTGAACAGTGACATTTAAGCTCTAATAAATTCCAGCTTCAACACTTACTTGCTTATAAATATAGGCAAATGTTTGTGCCTCTCAGTGGCAGGTTCTTCATTTGTAAAATGAGGTATAAACATTCTTCTATTCTCTGTAGTACAGGTTGTATAAGGAAAATACATGTGAAAGTCCTTTCTACTAACAAATGGCCTGGTAGACATAGTTGCGGTGGTCAGAGCAGCTTGTGTTCTCTTTAATTCATCCAATTAATGGTGTTAGGTGCCCACTCCATGTCTAGCCTTAACTTCAGAGGAAACAGTGTACATATTGCAGGTGAGCATGGATTTTTGCAAGTCTGCTGATGTGAAAAATAAGAATAATTTGCCATGGTATTCTAAAAAATTATTTATCCAAGAGATGTATAGTGGTATTTAGAGAGTCTAGGTAGCCCAGGAACTATGTGTCTGTTTACAGGAGTAAATATGGAAGATCTAGGAATGATTTCCCTGGATCCAATAAAAAGCCTTCCTTCTGCTGCTAAATGACCTATAGGTTAGTTGTTTAGGATTGTTAAATTGCTAAGTATGTATAAAGTTCTATAACAGTATTAATTCAGATGTCGTTCACAAAGACTAAGAGGAAGAGAGGAAAGTCTATCAGATTGCTCATCCACTAAAATAGCAAAGCAAATATTTAAAACAAATAAAAATAAAGTCCTTTTTTCTCTCAAATCCTATTTCCAAATCACCAAAGTGTTATTATTAAACTTTGAAAAGTCTTGCAACACTATCCTGTATTAAATTTCAAAAATCCATTAAGTGCCATTTTGCTGCAGTAAAAAGCAAGGTAGAAAGGACTAATTTATGAAGGAAAAAAAATCTGGAAGACAATGAATTTTAAAGCTCATTTTCCCTCAAGAAACAGCTGAAAACCCCTCCATACGAAGGAATGGCTGGTCACTTTCTATCCCGAATGTTCAGTCAGGGAGACAACCCACGTTTGGCAGAACATGGTTAAATCACAATGATTTGAAGAAGTGTCACACTATTTATTCTCTTTCTTAAACTACCAACTCCCTTCAGCTCCCTGTCTAAATATTACGGTCTCGTTGTAGCTTTACAACAAGCTCCTGTCAAGTAGGTCAGTGGGAAAGGGATGATGTGGGACGTCAACTTGTCCTCAACCAGGGGAAGTTCTACTCCCTAGGGGACGTTTAGCAGTAGCTAGAGTCATTTTTGATAGTCACAATTTTGGGTAGGGCTGCTACTGACATCTAGTTCATAGAAGCCAGAAATTCCACTATACACTCCAAACTACCCAAGACAGCCCACTCCCCTCCAGCCAAGAATTATCCAGCCTAAAATAGACACAGCGCTGAGAATAAGAAACTCCGAGGCACTGTGATTCTCCTTATTTTCTGCCCCAAGCTCTGTCCTCTTGATAATAAAACTCATATATTGACAATTGCATGATTCATTAAATGCAAGATAACCACATTGAGCCCTTTTAATTAATGGATAGTTCTAACTGGTTTGTTATAACTTTTCCCTCTCATTCATTCTTTATTCATCCTGGGTAGAAGCACAAGTAACAGCATATGGATGTCTTACAGCCACCAGCTCCCATAAAGGAGGGGAAGAATTTTGCTGTAATTATGCTGTCTGGGCTGCAGTCCAATCAAATTTTAGTATTTTGCAAGGCATTCTCATAGCCTCACTTTGCCAAGCATCAGAGGAGTTGAAAACAAGTCCCAACGGAATTTGCTCTAATATATCTCATCGTGTGAGAGGAATCACAGAGAACTGGATGATGTAATATTGATTGCCTGTTAGTAAAGAGAATGAGACTGTCCGCCAGAAGCAGGAGACGAAGAGGAAATGATGAGGGCTGAGGTGGTAAATGAAGACATCAAGTCACGTGACATGTGGACCGAGGTGCCATGACAGCATCTGGAGCAGTTACGGTCATCTCTTCTAGAATGGTACAGATTTTCTCACAAAATTTGAGTCAACATATCACACCCTTCTGTCTGATCATCTTTATTTTCGTATATCTACATGCTGCCATCAAGCAACAGCATCTGAGCCAGAACAAAACTTGCTGCCTTCCTCCAGTTAACTGAGCAGGTTTTATTTCTCTGTCCTGAATTCTGTTTTGTCAAATAAAGGTCTTCATCATAGAGCACGTTGGATGATGAGGAAAGAGGCATACCTCCTCAAAAATCTCACTAGATTCTCTGCTCTTTTGATTCGGTGTCTTTAACACTCAGCTAGGTTTTTTGTTTCGGGTTGTTGTTTTTTTAACTGCTTTACCTCTCAGATGTCAAGTTTAGAGGCAATTTTCAAGTGTGCATCATGTCCTCTTCAGCACATTTCTGCCTCACCGTTTCCACCCAGCATCTTGCTAATATTTTCAGGAAAGGGAGAGCTGCAGGGAAAGAGGGGCGCTGAGCCAGAGCAAAGCATCTCAGGGTTCACTGACAGCTCAGTGAGCAACCGAGCTCTGAGAGCCTACGCAAATGCAGGACTAAGCATCTCAAGATCAGCCTACTATGTTCTGACGTCTTTCCTGTATTAGCCATCCTCACACCAAATCATCATCACAAAAAACATCTAGTATTTATGAAGTGACTGAGAGTTTAACAAACACTTTTGCGGAATGATTCTCTCTGTAACTCTTTAAGAAAGCAGGTATTATTCTGACAGCTAGTTGGAAGCCTGTTGGATTGAGGTCCTCCATTACACCTACTGAGTTTTTACATTGTTAATGTTCTCAAACTTTTTTCACTGAGATAGAACATCATTATGTTAAGTGCTGTCTCTTTTCTCACCCTGGATTTCCAGAGCTCCCCTGGGTGACTATATCCAAATCTGCCATGCTTACAAGCTCCAGAGTGGACAAGGAGAACCCCAGAATAAACTTTCTCTGCAAGATATGACTTAGGGGACCTAGACTTTGAACTCACTTCCTCAAAATCTCTTCTTTTGAGTCTTAAACACTGCTTTCACTTTACCCTTTTACCCAAGTCAAGACGGAGCCTCTGGCCTGTTCTGATTGGCCTTCTCTGGGCTGATAGCCAGACGTATAAAGCTGTGTTGGTCGTTTGCAGAGTTCTCCATCTCTCCATAACTGGTACTGAGGCCGTCACATTTTTTAGTCCCTTTTCCCCCAATGTAAATATCTCCCAGTGTAAATATTTGTCACCTCCAAGATTCACCTCCTTCTATTCTCATCATTAATTAATCACTGATATCAACAAACCACTTGGTTTATGGTAAGCCAAGTATCTAGACAATTTGATGATTTAAGAGAGGTGAATGGAAAGACAAACAGAAGGAAATAGAGAAACTTGGCCCATATTCTAAAGGAGAAAACTTCAATCAAAAATTGGATGGGCCTTGGCCAGTGGCTGAGTGGATAGAGCATTGGCTTGGTGTATGGATGTCCCGGGTTCAATTCCTGGTCAGGGCACACAGGAGAAACAACCATCTGCTTTTCTCCACCATCCTCTCCCCCTTCCCTCCCTCTTTCCCTCCCACAGCCAGTAGCTCAGTTGGTTCAAGCATGGCCCCAGGTGCTGAGGATAGTTTGGTTGGTCCAAGTATAAGCCTCAGGTACTAAAAATAGCTCAGTACTTGAGCATCAGCCCCAGATGGGGTTGCTGGGTGGATCCCAGGGCACATATGGGAGTCACCTGGCTATCTGCCCTCCTTTTACCTGAAAAAAAAAAGAATAAAGAAAAACACTGAAGCATCCACTGGACTTATTCATATCCCTCACCTTTAGTTGGGTGCTTCATGTGTGTAGGCTCATTTAGCTCAGGATAGCCTTGAAGCTTAAGTTTATCCCTATTTCAAAGAGAGGTCAATAGACTTGTCCATGATCACTTAGTAGGAAATGACTTGGTCAGGGCTCAAGCTGGGTTGTGTCTGTTTCCATCCCTTAGACTTCCTCTCAAAATTAGCATACTCCAGGTAAGACACAAACCCTCAAACCTGGAAAATCAGGTAGAACACCATCATTGAGCCATGGTTTAAATTCTTACCCACATATCCTAACAGGATGATTGTTTATTTCTACCTCTGAATTAATCTGATGCATGTTACCTGTCTCTAAAAATAAGAAACCTCCTGGGTCATGCCAAAGGATAACATGTTAATTCTGGGTTACCCAAAGGACAAGCAATAAACTTCCTTACCTGAAGAGAAGAACACAGGTCTGAAAGTTAAGAGATGTACAACTTCTGCTCTAACTAGATCCCAGAAAGTCACTTAATCTTAATGTTCTTGGTTTCCTCTTTGGCCAAATTAGAATTCACTTAATAAATAATTTTTTTAGCATCCACTCTGTGCCAGGCACTGTTCTAACTGCTGGGAACATTGCAGTGAACCAAACAAACATGATCCCTTCCCTCATGGCCCTTACATTCTGTAGGGGAGCAGAGGCAATAAACAAATAAATAAAGTAGTGATTCCAGAGGTCTTCAAAGACAATAAACAAGGTAAGGTAGCAGGGAAGCATGTGTTGGGATAGGGAAAGGGATAGGGCAGTTTCTCTTTAAAGTGTCCAGAAAATGTTTCATTGAGGAGGAGGAATTTCAACTGAGAGCTGTATGGTAAGGAAGTAGCCATTGGAAGAGCATAGTCAAGGGCATGCTACAGAGTGAACAGTCAATGCAAATGTCTTGGGGCAGGAAATAGAGTAATATGTTCAAGAAACAAAAAGAAGGTTCAAGTGGATAGAACATAGAAAGCAGAGTGGGCAAAGTGTATAATGGTATAAGAAGGCAGGGGTCAGACCCTATGGGCTGTATAAGAATAATGCTGCCTTCCTGAATTAACAGCGTGATTGTAAGGCTCAGATTGGATAATACTTTAGATGGGAAAGTACATAAAGCAGTTACAGCCTAAATAAATATTATATGGTGGCATGCTAAGCCCTGTACACATGTTGTATGTTCCTCCTTCATTGCACAAGTCTTTGCCAGTGTCACTGATATGCAATCTTCATTAAATCACGTATCCTGAGGTCATTTTGAGGAATGGGATTGTTCATTCTGGATGAAACTAGGTATATTCGGCATTTGTATACCCTTCAAATTGTTTTTTTCTGAATGTGGAGAGCAGTACAGGAATGAATGGTCAGGGAAAGAATCTTACTCTCAGCCCCTAAAGCCATTCATTATAAGCAAGTAGCAGGGCAAAATCTGTGCTGCTCCCTTTAGTTGTGAAACAAACCACACATAGTTATGTAATTTATTTACATCTTTTATTTTTAACCAGACGTCTGTGGTTGGTAATTTAGGAAAGAAATCAAAACCTTTCGGGAAGAGATCATTTCTCCGTATCCTCTGTCTTCTGATGACGTTAAAATGCATGTGCAGACAAGAAAATAAGCAGGCTGCCCTCTGGACCCATGAAGGAACACAAAACAGAGCCCAGGCTGCCAGGGGATGCCAGCTCTGGGAACAGGGAAGTTCATTAAAAATGTAAATAAATGCAATGATTGCATGTGGTTGTCTTTGGGGCATTTTGCTTTAGACCTCAAATGTGTTGAAAAAGCAGGACTACAAATACCATAATTATTTTAAGATATAAAATTATTTAAATTGGCTAATGAATGCAGACTCTGACACCAGTCTGCATAAATCTGGATTTATTAGTATGTTTTGGGGGCGGCGGGGGTGTAAGCAGCATTATCTGCTCTTTCTTTTCCTCCTTGGCCCATTCAAAGACAGAATGTCCTAACCTGCATGATCATCTAGAGGCAAAATATAACTTCACTTACATTAGCTCAGTTAATTCTCATAACTGATAAATGTTGTTATTATCCATATTGTACCTATAAGAAAGCTAAACACAGAGAGGTTGTATGTCGTGCCTAAGATCACTAACGTGTTTGGCTGAGTGATCTTAGGCAAGACACGTAACTCTATTTCAAATCCTCTACCCACTATTTTATAGCAATGGAATATTACCAGTTAACAGATTGATCTAAAGTGATGGGTCATCCTGTGAGAGGGGTGACTATTTTTTTTCAACTGGTTGTCTAGCAGTTTCCAGGAATAAAGAGCATCTGCGTAGAGAGCTGCTTTGTACATAGAAGCCTCTGCTTATTCATCAATGTGTCAGATCATTTTCTGCTAAGGATGCTCTTCCTCCCCTCCCCTTTCCTTTCCAACCATTTTATTGGCAAACTGACCTTGCCATGGTTTTAAAGCTGACATCAGCCGTCAGCTCCCACAAAGGGCAACAGGTCTTGCAAAGGTAATGGAATTCTGCAGCAGCTGCCTTGGTCTGCAGCTGCCTGAGTGAGATGCTCTCTCTGCTGCCTCTTTGTCAACTCCTTGAGAATATTATATTATATTATATTTATTATATTTATTATATTTATTATATTTATTATATTTATTATATGATCATTTTCTAGCAGAGGGTAAAGATTACAGTTATTTGAGGCAGTGCCAAAAACATATTTCCCTTTATTTTATAATTATTAACTTTATCAATTAACATTTATTGAGTACTTGCTGAAGTATGAGATACCAAACAAACAGACTTTGGACTTTGTTCTATCTCAAGAATTGTAGCACTGAAATTAATTCTGGTTAGAAGGATGTGAATTTGTAAACTAAAGAAGTCAAAGCTGTGAATTCTGGGAATTAGTATGAGCTTACAGCCCCAACTTCTGAGAAAGACACCCCTGAAAAGAATTTGGCAGCCAGCCGTGGTATGGCCAGCTCTGATCCTTCAGGTCTTACCCAAATGAAATTCCAGAAGACTTGATCAGCTTTGTCACTGTAATTGCCTAGTGAAGGCTAGATTAATTCCATTTGTTGTCTCAGATGGTAGGGACTGAAAAAGAATAGTAAACTAAGAGATGCCTAGCTTCTCACTGGAAGAAACATCACATTTTCTATATCCCAGGGAGCAGGGATCTCTAGCAATTTTCCACTCCCTCCCTACATTCTCTGGGACCCACACATAAGCTTGTTATTCTTAGTTATTTCTCCAGCACCATCCCATCCGTGAGGGAAAAGATGGTATTCATTATTGTCTGGTAGACTTGGGCAGAACTCAAGAATGAAGGATGGGTGCCTGACCTGTGGTGGCGCAGTGGATAACGCCTCGACCTGGAAATGCTGAGGTCGCCGGTTTGAAACCCTGGGCTTGCCTGGTCAAGGCACATATGGGAGTTGATGCTTCCAGCTCCTCCCCGCTTCTCTCTCTCTGTCTCTCTCTCCCTCGCTCTCTCCTCTCTAAAAATGAATAAAGAAAAAAAAAGATTTAAAAAAAAAAAAAAAGAATGAAGGATGGTTGGAAAAGAAACCCAGACCTATGCAGAATGAGCCTCCCTCATCCAAGCAACCCATGCAAAGAAATTAACTTTTGTACAATACCCATTCATAGAATGGTAGATGCTAGATTCATAATTATTTCATTTCTACTTCTACCTCTTCATCTGAAATTTATTTAATTTTCTGTTTCACCTAGAATTTGTATTTTAATGCCCAGGTTTATCTCTTTTTCTCCTTAATACAACTAGAAACAGCTGAATTTAGTTGGAGACTATGATCACATACATTGCAAATTTAAAGAGCCTCAGAGGCATCATTGCCCTTGTTTACAGATATTGAAGTCACCTGATTTAAAAAAGATAAACCTAGACAGTTCAGTTCAATTCAATAAATATATAATAAATGTGTATTATGCTCTGGGCAACAAAAGTATATACTAAATTTCTACTGTCTTCTGAGAACTGTGCTCAGCTAACAAAGATGAATAACTGAAGTTCCTTGCAGAACTCACACTCTAGTGGAGGGTTATACTTTCAAAATAACATAACTGATGAAACAGAGAGCATAAAAGGGGAACGTTAAATGCAGCTTTTGGTCTAGGGAGGCTTCCTGGTGTTGAGCTGGGTCCTGAAAGACAAGTAGAAGTAAATCAGTAAAGAAGGATAGGAAGGGCACTGGAAGCACAGGGAACAGCATGAGCAAAAGCAAAGCATGAGAGACAAGATGATATGTGAGAAGTAATGCACCAAGTTGAGTGTCACCAGAGCAGAAAGTATAAAACAGAGACTTGATGAGTAAACAATGCTCATCAACTTGAATTTGATTCTATAGGCAACAGAGAGCCGCGGCAGGGTTTCTGTAGGAGCACAAAGTAGTCAGGTTCCCTGTTACATGTTCCTAACCAACTGCGGAGGATGGAGTTAAGAGAGACTGAAGTAAGCGGGCACAGAGTTATTCTCACTGCAGGTATATATTAGAATCATCTGCAGAATATTTTAAGCTACAGAGTTTCTCAACTCACATCAGATTTTAAAAACATGTTTATTTTTTATCCTACCCCAGAGATTCTGAGATAGACCTTCAGCTGAGGAACACTAAACTGGGAGATTACATTGTAGTAGTTTGGGTCTGAACCAGGACCAGGAGAGTGGAAAAGTAAAGAGACATATTTAAGAACTATTTAGAAAGTTTAATCAGCAGAACTTATTCATTCATGCATTCATTCATTTAAAAAGTGTTAAGCCAAACGCTGTGTTCGATGGTATCCCCTCATTGATGAAAAAGACTCAGTCCCTACTTTAAGATTGTATAGTCTAGCAGAGAATTTCTCTAACACAACATTAATCCTTTTAGCAAAACAAGAAATAAGCAAAGAAAAACAATTCCTGAGATACTGTGGCTATGAACCAGTCCTGACATAGAGTTACAGTTGGGTGGTCCAGGCAACTTCAAAATATTTGGTTTAGGTAGCTGGCAGAAAAAAAGTAAATCCTCCTTGGAGAAACACATCATTTTTCCAGCCCTCAAAGAACCTCCAATGATAGTTTTTTAAGAGCAATGAGCTGTATACAATTAAAATAACAAAGTGAAAATATAAAGAAAGTAAGCACATAGGAAACAGACTGCAGAAATAGAGCTGTAGAGACTACAGATATTAGACATATCAGAATGTCTGTATAGTTGGTCTATAACAACTATAGAATTTACATTTAAATACTTAAAAGAAAAGATTGAAAATAATATCAGAGACAGGGAAACTGTAGTGGCAATGTTAAATTTACATCACACAGGTAAGACTATACTTTCTATTAATCAGGCTTACACTTGACCAGTTTTATAACATTATTATTTAAATTGATTATTTAGAAGAATGAATATGTTACATTTGAAAGCTATTAATAGACCCTGGCCAGTTTTCTCAGTGTTAGAGCGTCAGCCCCACGTGCGGATGTCCCAGGTTTGATTCCCGGTCAGGTCACACAGGAGAGGCAGTCATTTGCTTCTCCACCCTACCCTTTCCCCTTCTCTCTTTCTCTTTCTCTCTCTTTCTCCCTTCCCTCCCACAGCCACTAGTTCGATTGGTTCAAATGCATCAGCCCCAGGCACTGAGGATGGCTCTTGGAGCTTCCACCTCAGGCACTAAAAATGTTGCCAGGTGGATCCTGGTTGGGGCACATGAGGAAATCTGTCTCTATATCTCCCCTCCCCTAACTTAGAAAAGAAGAAAAGAAAAAAAAAATAACCTTCCAGATATATAAGGCTCCACTTGAAGTTTAAAATGCAATAAAAAAAAGGGAAGGAAGGAAGGAAGGAAGGAAGGAAGGAAGGAAGGAAGGAAGGAAGGAAGGAAGGAAGGAAGGAAGGAAGGGAAGGAAGGAGGGAGGGAGGGAGGGAGGGAAAAAAACACTCAGGGGACCATTTAAAGGTAGAATGAACAGAGATAAAGAGAAAATTTGTGAACTGGAAGATAAACAGTTATCAATAAAGGGTCAACATACTTTTTCTGTATAAAGGCAAATAGCAAATACTTTAGGCTATAGGCCATATAATCTGTCGCAAATACACTATCACAGATAGTATATAAAAAAAAGTTCATAGCTGTATTCTAATAGGACTTGGTTAACAAAAGCAAGCAGTGAGACGGATCTGGTCCACAGGCCAACCCCTGGTCTAAAATGAAGCACAGAGAAGAGCAACATGTGCAAAATAAGGAACAGATATTTAAAAATAAGAAAGACTGAAGTAAGCCAGTTAGAGAAAGACAAGAACCATATGATTTCACTTATATGTGAAATCTAATGAACAACAACAGAAAAAAAACTAACAAATAAAACAGAAACGATTCATAGAGATAGAGAACAGACTGACAGCTGTCAGATGGGTGGGGTTTGAGGGCTGGATGGAAGAGAGTGAGGGGATTAGGGAAAGAAAAAAAAATCATAAACTCAGAAGGTGAACACCAGAGTAAAGGGGAGTGGGAAGAGGTGGAGGAAGATAAAGGGAAATAAATGGTGAGGAAAGGAGAGTTGACTAGAGATGGCGAACACACAATACAGTGTACAGATAATATATTACAGAACTGTACACCTGAAACCTATATAATTTTATAACCAATGTCACACCAATAAATTTAATAAAAACAAAATAAAAATACCTGAGAGATAGAAAAAGGTCTGACATGTATTTAACTAGAGTTCCTGAAAGTGGAGAGATAATGGGCAGAAGCAAAATTTGAAGACATAACAGAATTTTCAAGAACTGTTGAGAGATATTAATATGCTGATTGACAGATCCAAATAAATCCTATGAAGAATAAATAGAAAGAATCACACCTAGATACCCATCATAAAACTAAAGACAATCAAAAAAAATCTAAAATGCAACAATAAAGACAAATAGATATTACACATCTTCAGGGACGTCTGATTATATATACTAAAATACAAGTAGGGGCCCCTAACACTGTTAAAGATGGAAACCCTAATCAAGCTAATAGCCTATTTTTGAACAGCAGTAATGGATGCCAGAAACTAGTGGGGTGATAAGCACCTAGTTGAAGTATGAGAGCAGCAGGGATAGTGCTATAGGGGTGATTGGGGACCAATCTAAGATTTGAGGGGGAGCACGGCTTATATAATTTGGAGCCTTCTTTATGAAAAACAATACAAAATTCAAACTAAAAATTAAGTACAGGGCCTTGTTCACATGAGAGACCCTAAAGTTTGAGCTTTCTTAGTTTCATGGTAATTCCACGTTGTCGGTGCAACGTGTTCCCTTCCAGTGTTCCAGCTCTCCTTCCTCCAGCATCAGTCGTCCCTGACGCGGGCAGCAGAATGTCCTGCTCATCCTGCATTCCTCTACTACCCATCCTTGTTCAGAGATCTGAGCCAGACCAGAAGGAACTCTTAATCCTGGTACCCATTACATTGCAGAGTTCTAGAAGCCAGTGGGATTCCGAAGTTCTGAGCAAATTTAGTCTCTGCAAGTTTTTCTCGACCACCAGCCTCTGGGTATAGTCAGAGTGCCAAGCAATGAAACTTGACCACTGCAAACTTCTCCCTCTGGTTCAAAAGATGGGGCCATACCTGGGGTATTTCCCATATTTCCCCAGGGGCTATAGTTCCCCAGAGATCAGCGTTGTACTGGGACCACAGAATAACACGCATGCTTCCCAGGATCCACACCTGCTGCTGCTTTTGCTGCCACCACCACCACTGCTTCCAGGCAGCCATACTCGGGCCCCGAGTGGCAGCCACAAGGAGACACAAGCCTGCACCCCAGAAAGGCCCAGGAGGTTTACCCCATGTTGTCTATTTCAGAATTGCTTCCTCGCCCACGATCAAGCTAGTCACCCACTATCTGCCTGCCATCCCTGTGTCTAGCACTTTGGCTGCACCTACTTTCATTCCTTCTCTCACACGGCCTTGGGACTCTGGGGACTGCAGAGGTCAGGAGGAGCAGTTGTCCCTGCTTCCGGATTTCTCCTAAGTTTAGTCTCCCATGCTAGTCCTTTCATCTGAAAATCCAATGCCTCCTGCTTTTCTAGAGAGAGTGAAGACTCTCCTTAATGAATCAATCTGCCTAGGCTCCCTCCAGCTCAGGAGATGACTTTTACAAGATCATCTAGATATCCTAGAAATTTGTAAGAAAATTCATTCCTGATTGGTTAATGCTGTACACGCTATATAATATCTCTATTCAAGAACCTGCAGGCATCTCTTACTTTTAAAAACAAGCTCCTCTGACTAACCTTGAAGACTCTTTATTCTGACTGCACTCCTTCTTTCACCCTGCCTCCCAGAAACCCCCCAGAACTGGCCACTCACAAGCTCTATGAGCTTTTCTCTCTTCTCAAGCCTCCAATCCCTTCTTAGACTTTCTTCTCTGTTTCCCTTCAGCTCCTGTCCTCTCAGCCAAATCCTTTTCATCAACCCCAAAGCCTCTTTATTCTTCACGGATCCCCTGGCTTGGGTTCCTCAAGTCCACCTTGAGCTTGTTTTTATTCCTGGAACATCAGTAGTCTTTATTGTAAAATATGTTACTGTGGTTCTCAACCTTGACTAGAGTACTTTTTTACAATACACATGCTTGGGCCGCTGCCTCTGAAGATTCTTATGCTGGAGGCTCCTGGAGATTTTGAAAGCTCCCTGATTGATCCTGATGGGCAGCGAAGATGAGACACGCTGCTTTAGAGACACTCTATCTTGTGATTTTATATAATTGCCTTTTAAGTCTCAGTTTTGTTTCCCCAAATAGACTGTAAATTTATCGAATATAGAAGCTATAGCTATAATTTTTCTGTGCCCTCCACATAGTCTTGTCTACCAGGAGTAAGTAGGTGCTCAGCAACAGCTTAAATGAGGGCTTGATTGATTTAGAACGGTGTTAGATAACAAGCTCTCAGATAGGAAAGAGGAAACCTGAGACCTGTTCTGACTCTGTAACTAGCAAGCCACTATCGTCTCTGGACTTCCTCTTGCCTATTTGTAAAGAGAGAGTGCTAATTAGGTTTTCAAACTTCTGGGAGCTCAAAGGAAAGAGTAGAAGCTCATGAGTTATTTTTAATATTTTGAAAAGCCATGGAAAGTTATACAGTTAATATCCATCTGCAGACTAGTAATCTATCAAATATGCATTAATGAATGACAGTGAGGAGAAATAATAGAAGGAATCTTTTGTTGTGAAAAGGTTTAAAAGTACTTTGAAAATTATAAGATTCCATGTGTTCCGTATTTATGATCCAGATCCCCTGGGAGAGAGAGTAGAACAGAGTAAAGGAAGGACTTTGGAGTCATACTACCTGGATTCAAATCTCAACCCTATGATCTACTAGCTGTGTTAACTTGATCAAGTTATTGTCCTATGTAAACCATTCCTTCATCTGAAAAATGGACATGCTGATGGTAGCTATTCCACAGAGTTCTATAAGGATATATGAATCAATGTTCAGACAACCTTTCATGCATTGCCTGGCATATAGCAAGCTTAATACATGTTACCTGGAGTTTACCTGGTGTATTGGTCTTTTTAGGCTGCCATAGAAAATACTGCCGACTGTACCCATATACGAAGGAATATAACTTGGCCATAAAAAATAAAATGAAGCTTACCATCTGTGACAGCATGAATGGACTTAGAGAGTATTATACTAAGTGAAATAAGTCAAAGAAAGACAAATACATATAATTTCACTTATATGTAGAATCTAAAGAGCAAAATAAATGAACAAACAGAATAAAAACAGACTCATAGACACAGAGAATAGACTAATGGCTGCCAGAGGAGAGGTGGGGTGGATGGGAGACTGTGTGGAAGAGGTTAAGGAATTGAGAACAATAAAGTGGTAATTACAAAATAGTCATGGGGAATATAATCAATATTATTGTAGTAACTAGGCATGGTGCCGGGTAGTTACTTAAAATATTGGGAGGAACACTTTGTAAAGTATGATTGTTGAACCACTGTGCTGTACAACCTGCAAATAATACAAAATAATATTGAATGCAAACTGTAATTGAAAAATAATTTTTTTTTAATTAAAGAAAGAAATTATCACAAACTGGGTGGCTTAAACAGCAGACATTTATCTGCTCACATTTCTGGAAGCTGAAAGTCCCAGATCAAAGTTCTGAAAAATTCAGTTCTTGGTGAGAGTTGTCTTCCTGGCCTGTAGTTAGCTGCCTGCTGCCTTCTTCCTGAATGCACAAAAAGGCTTATCCTCTGTGTGTGGTGGGCGGAGAGCGAGGAGTGGAGAACAAGCTCTCTGGTGTCCTCTCCATCCGATAAGGATGCTAATCCTATTGGACCAGGGCCTCAACCTTATGACCTCACTTAATTACTTCCTTAGACATTCCTATCTCCAAATATAGCCACACTGGGGGATAAGGCTTAAACATTAAATTTATTGAGGAAGGGAATACACAATCATTCAGTCCATAACACCTGAGATGAGAGACACCCAGAGCTAATGCCAAAGAGAGAAAAGACAGTCAAAGTTACAAGTAATATATCTCTAAAACAATGATCTGCCTTCTTGGCTGGGCGTTTTTGTTTTGTTTTGTTTTTTGTGACAGAGATAAAGAAAGAGAGAGGGACAAACAGACAGGAAGAGAGAGAGATGAGAAGCATCAGTTCTTCTCTGTGGCACCTTAGTTGTTCATTGATTGCTTTCTCATATGTGCCTTGACGGGGGGGCTACAGCAGAGCTAGTGACCCCTTGCTCAAGCCAACGAACTTGGGCTCATGCTGGTGAGCCTTGCTCAAACCAGATGAGCCTGCACTCAAGCTAGTGACCTTGGGGTTTCAAACCTGGGTCCTCGCATCCCAGTCCAACACTCTATCTACTGCACCACTGCCTGGTCAGGCTTCTTGGCTGGGAGGTTTGTAACAGGTTTGGAAATAGACCTTCAGTTCCAGAATACATGGGCAACGTGTCTAACAGAAGTCATTAAGGTACAGCCTGCATCTTTTGAACATGGAATTGGGTAGGAAACCACAGCCTTCCCAGGGCCAGGCTCCTCCTACCTCTGTGGACATTTATATCACCCAGAAAGGGGGGTAAAGTGCTACCTTCCAGGCTCCACCCCCAGAGACTCTGAGTAAGTCAGGAAACTGTATTTCCTCATTTTTAACAAACCCACACAAATACTGCTTTAAGGAACTTATTCTGGAAGAGAAGGGTGAGGTGGAGGGTAGCCTGACTATGACTCTCTTACACGGCTGTGATTCCTGCTGGACTAAAAGCCATGTGTGTATGATCAGCCATTCAGCAGCAAAAGGCAGAGAGACAGGAAGAACAGGGAGGGCCAGGAAAGCCAGCTGGGCATGGCACACAGTAAGAATAGGGGACAGAAGGAGGGATGACACATGGTGACTGCCTTCCTCAGAAGGTAACTCTAAAGAGCCTAGGATGTAGGATGACCAGGCCCATGTGTACTGCTGTGGAAGCCTGGGACTCTCTGGACCCCTACTCTAGGGATGCAGGGAAGGTAGATCAATCATAGAGAGCCCCTGGCTTTGGTTTCCTTCCAAGTGGCTTAGTTTACTTGTGGACTAACATTTTTTTTCTGTCACTGTCAACCCAAGTAGAGGCACTACTAGCTATCATATGAAGGCCAAGGTGCTGAGGGTGCTAATGATGATGATGTGGTGACAGTGCCTGCCCAGCATTGCTATAGTGGCATTTGCTATCTAGGGCTAAATGGAGCAGCATAACCCAGCAAGAGAAAACCTTGGTTTTCATAAAGACAGAGTTACTTTCCTTGGACAACTTTTTATTATTTTTCCTTTCTTGTCAATCAGAGGAGATGAACCTTTCTTCATGATTGAATGGCACAATCATAGACAAGACAAATGTTTGATTGTCTGGTTGATTGGCATATGTGTGACACAAACCCAGCTTGTCTTTTCTAAAACTTATTTTTGCAATCATTAGGAGTGTAGGTAATATTTAGGGAGAATTCTCAGCCTGGTATTTTATCCTCATTCCTAACCATTTGGGTTTCTATAGCTCATGTTTTCACTTTGGCATGTACTTTTCTCAGTTGTGCTTGGGATGAAATGTCCCTGCATTGAAACAGGAAGAGAGCCTTATGACTTCTGAACCTATTCTCAACCTCAGTTCTTATCTGAAGTTGAATCCAACTTAAGAATTTTAAAGGTTCGGCCTAGCGTGCGGAGGACCCGGGTTCGATTCCCGGCACACAGGAGAAGCACCCATTTGCTTCTCCACCCCTCCCCCTCTCCTTCCTCTCTGTCTCTCTCTTCCCCTCCCGCAGCCAAGGCTCCATTGGAGCAAAGATGGCCCGGGCGCTGGGGATGGCTCTGTGGCCTCTGCCTCAGGCGCTAGAGTGGCTCTGGTCGCAATATGGCGATGCCCAGGATGGGCAGAGCATCGCCCCCTGGTGGGCAGAGCATCGCCCCTGGTGGGCGTGCCGGGTGAATCCCGTCGGGCGCATGCAGGAGTCTGTCTGACTGTCTCTCCCCGTTTCCAGCTTCAGAAAAATGAAAAAAAAAAAAAAAAGAATTTTAAAGCTCAACAAAAAACATCAGGGATAAACATCATAAATTCTCCATCCAGAGTCCATTTTTATTTAAGGCTGCTAAAATAAAACTATTGTTAGTTAATGCTTCGATTAGTCAGATGGACAATGCTCCAGATTGTATAAATGGTGTAGAAATGTGCAGAACATTCTTCCCATATCCTTGTTTCCATTTTGACTTAAACACACAGCCCTTATTTCCACACACTGGTTCTCAATCATTTACACAGGAGGAAGAGTTGCTAATCTGCTGTCCAGGCTTAATTTTATTGGGTAGGACCACTGCACTAAGAAGTGATGAATGGCTACAAGTACCATGTTATACTTGCTGTAGCTGACTGAGGCAGCTCCAGCCTTCAAATAGCAGGCCTGGGTCTCCTTACCCTCTTCCCACTCTTCCTGGCTCTATGTGGAAATCAGAACAATCAGGACCTTCTCATCAAGAAGAAGCATTTCAGCCTCCCTTGGCTTTATTTAACCAGAGATTCCTTGTATGGGGCAAATGGAGTGGTAATGTTGTAACTGGGCACTTGTTCAGACACTAGTAAATCTGGTTATACCACCTACTGATCTCTGTAGATATAAAGCCCTCAGAAGGAGGGGTCAGTCTTGGGATTTGGACACCAAACTCTTTACTTGGAGTGTTCATCAGAGTTTCACCATGGTGGTGATTGAATATTTACTAAAAATCCCTTTGTGACTTTTGGGTCTTGTGTAGCTCTTTGCTAGTATAGATTTTCCTCTGATTAAAATCCAAACTCTACATTCTAAAACGTCTAAGATACTTTCTGCCACAGTTTAGGCTTAGAAAAGAAAATGTAGGGGTGGCCCATTTCCACTTAGGAACATCACCTGTAACTAGATGCATTGTTTCCAGATTATTTGTGCAAACTTTGGTTTACATGTGGTGAGACTGTAAGAACCTGGTATATGTAAAAGACTTCATTTAGAAACCAGAAGATGGCCCTGGCCGGTTGTTCAGCGGTAGAGCGTAGGCCTGACCTTTGGGGGACCCGGGTTCGATTCCCGGCCAGGGCACATAGGAGAAGCGCCCATTTGCTTCTCCACACCCCCCCTTCCTCTCTGTCTCTCTCTTCCCCTCCCGCAGCCAAGGCTCCATTGGAGCAAGGATGGCCCAGGTGCTGGGGATGGCTCCTTGGCCTCTGCCCCAGGCGCTGGAGTGGCTCTGGTCGCAGCAGAGCGACACCCCAGAGGGGCAGAGCATCGCTCCCTGGTGGGCAGAGTGTCGCCCCTGGTGGGCGTGCTGGGTGGATCCCAGTCGGGCGCATGCGGGAGTCTGTCTATCTGTCCCCGTTTCCAGCTTCAGAAAAATACAAAAAAAAAAAAAAAAGAAACCAGAAGATGGTGACAGAGTAGGTGGTCGTTCCAACTCCCACCTCCCAGAACCAAATTGGAATACAACTTAATTTAAGAACAATCATCTTGAAAAACCAACTTTGGACTAAACTAAGAGGAATCGATAACCATGGCTCACTGAAAAAGCCACACTGAGACTAGTAGGATGGGTGGAGACACGAAAAGGGCTGCCCCACTCCCAGAAGCTAGCGGTAGCCCAGAGGGACTCTTACAGTGGGGTGGGTTGCCCCAGGATTGGAGCCCCAGCCTAGAGTCCCAGAGACTAGAAGAGGTGTATGGACAGTGTTTAGCTGAGAAAAGAGTTGGATTACTGTTTGTGATAAAGAGACAGAACCCTCAGACCCAGGCTGTGTCTTAAAGGAACTGCACAGAAAACCTTGTTGACAGCCACTTACTCAGGGCTCCAGTGATGGGGGAGAGCCAAAAGGACTGGAGGTGCAAGAGGAGAGTGTAAACTCGGAGGCCCAGGGAGAGACACTGTTGGGGAAGGCCACCTTGGTGCTGAGTCATTTCTCAACACTATAGTGGCCATTTTTCCTGGGAAGAGCAACACCAACAAAGGGAAGCAATTACCATGCCCACTAGAGGCTCTCCCACTCGAGTCAGAGCAAAGAATCGCTAAGAAGCAGGGGGAGCATCAGGAACACAGGTTTTGAGTGCAGGGGGTCTGGGCTACACCTCCCCACACACTGCTGAGCACTCGCTGGAGGGTGGGTGGGCCCAGTGGCGGTGGTGATGTCAGCACACCGGCATGCCCTCACACCCGCAGTGGCAGTGGCAGCCAAGGTGCCCACTTGTCCATGCACCCGGGTGCCCATGGCAGCAGCAGAGGCGTGCTGGTGGTGGTAGGGGAGGTGTGCATATGGCAGAGGCATGGGGGGGCCAGCAGACCAAACCTCTGCATCTCAGAGGCCACGCCCACTGGACTCCTGTGGCCACACTTTTCTGAGGGCTGAAAAATAAAAGTCTGGATAGAATGACACCTGAGGCTAAGGGGCAAGCCACATCCACTACCCATTACCCTTCCTAATCCCTGAACTATCGTGCTGAGCCCAACAAGCAGCCAGCAGTAAGAGGCAGCAGAAAGCAGGACTTAGGGGAATTTGAACTTTTAAGCAGACTTTACCCAGGCCAAGAGTAGATAAAAGCCAGCCTAAGAGTGCAACTGATGTTTGCAACATCTGGGCCGCCTAGCAGAGGCAACACAAATTCTGGATTGCTTGTAGCTTCAATAAGGTTGCTAAGGGCCATTCATAGGCAGTGACCCCCACTGGTCTGCACCAGCTTCCTTCCAGGAAGGTGTAGGACTGGCATATCCAGCAGTCAGATACAGAAAGCATCAGCTCAGGACCTAACAACCCTTGTTAGAGTGGTATCCTAAGAAAGGGATCCTCACACCTGACCCAACTAAGGCACAGAAATGCTGACACAAATAGTAAAAATAACAGTACCAGCAGACAAATACCCTACAGCAGATTACAAATAATGGCTAATTCCAACCCAAGAAGATCTAGAAACAACACAACTGGAAGGTGGAGGCAGACAACACAAACCCTAGACTCAGTTAGTGACACAAACAGCACACCCAAAGGAGGAGTCTATACACAGATAAAATGGGAAGACAGAGAAATACAGTCCAAATAAATCAATAAGTGCAACACTCAGAAAAAGAACTAAATGAGATGGAAGAAACCAAACTACCAGATGCAGAGTATAAAACAATGATTTTCAGGATGCTCAAGGTTCTTAAAGCAACAATGAGTGGACATAATGAGCACCTAAATAAAGAAATAGCAAGCAACAGAAAGGACATTGAGATCATAAAAAAGAACCAAACAGAAATGACAAATACAATACCAGAAATGAGGACTGAACTAAAAGGAATTAACAGCAGGCTGGATGAAGCAGAGGACTGAATTAGCGATTTAGAGGACAAGATAAACGAAAGCACAGAAGCCGAGCGGCAAAAAGAAAAGAAGCTCAAAAAGTCTGAGAAAACTCTAAGAGAGCTCTGGGACATTAAAAGAAATAACATCCACATCATAGGGGTTCCTGATGGAGAAGAAAATGAACAAAAGATAGAACACCTGTTTGAAAAAAATCATAGCTGAAAACTTCCCTAAATTGATGAAGAAAAAGTCACATAAGTTCAAGAAGCACAGAGAGTTCCATTAAAGAGGAACCCAAGGAGGCCTACAGCAAGACACATCATAATTAAAATGTCAAAGTTAAGAGACAAAAAAAAGATATTAAAAGCTGAAAGAGAAAAGCAGTTAATTACCTACAGAGAAGCCTCCATAAGGATGACAACTGACTTCTCAACAGAAACACTTGAGGCCAGCAAGGATTGGCAAGAAATACTCAAAGTGATGCAAAGCAAGAATCTACAACAAAAATTCTTTATCCAGCAAGGCTATTGTTTAAAATTGAAGGAGAAATAAAAAGTTTCCCAGACAAAAGCAAACAAACAAACAAACTCAAGTAATTCATTACAACCAAACCAATACTGCAAGAAATGTTAAGTGACCTGTTGTAAACAGAACAAAAAGAAAGAAAATCCAGAAAAATAATGTAGATTTAAAGAATAAAATAACAATAAACAACTACATATCAATAATAACCTTATATGTAAATGGATTAAATGCTCCAATCGAAAGACATAGGAAGTAAATCAGAAAAAACAAGAACTGCAAGAATCCATACATTGGTGAGACATAAAAACGAGACTAAGAGACATGGACAAAAGTGTGGTGGTTACAGGGGGCAGGGGGAGGGAGTGAGGGAGAGAGGGGGAGGGGTACAAAGAAAACTAGATAGAAGGTGATGGAGGACAATCTTACTTTGGGTGATGGGTATGCAACAGAATTGAATGACAAGATAACCTGGACATGTTTTCTTTGAATATATGTACCCTGATTTATTGATGTCACCCTATTAAAATAAAAATTTATTTATAAAAAAAAAAGACATAGGGTAGCTGAGTGGATAAGAAAACATGACCCATACATATGCTGTCTACAAGAGACCCACCTCAAAACAAAAGATACACATAGACTGAAAGTGAAGGGGTAAAAAAAAATATTTCACACAAATGGAAATGAAAAAAAAGCTGGGGTAGCAATACTTATATCAGACAAAATGGACTTTAAAACGAAGGCTATAATAAGAAATAAAGAAGGTCACTACATAATGATAAAGGGAGCAATCTACAGGAAAATATAACCATTGTAAATATATATGTGCCTAATATAGAAGTACCTAAATATATAAAGCAGATTTTGATGGACATAAAGGGTAAAATCAACAACAATACTATAATAGTAGAAAATTTCAATACCTCAGTAACATCACTGGATAGATCCTCCAGACAGAAAATTAACAAAGAAACAGCAGCCTTAAATGACACACTAGATCAACTGGATTTAATAGATATCTTCAGAACCTTTTATCCCAAAGCAGCAGACTATACATTCTTTTCAAGGGCTCACGGTACATTCTCTAGGATAGACCACATGTTAGGACACAAAACAAGTCTCAGTAAATTTAAGAAGATTGAAATCATATCAAGAGACCTAAAGATGGCAGCAGAGTAGGCAGACACACAGACTCCCAGCTCACACCACCAAACTGAATTATAAACTAATTTATGAACAATCAGCATGAAAAACCAAATCTGGACTACAACAACAGCTTTCAAAAATCAAGGAGCAAAGAAGAAGCCACAACAAATCTGGTAGAGAGAGCCTGAATCTCCCCTGCTGAACAAAAATGGGGGGTGGTGGTTTAGGCTGGGCTCTCAATTCCAAGGATAAAGAGCAGTAAATACTGCTCACAGTCACTTACCTTGTGACCAGGGAACAAGGTGTGTTGAAAAGGCCTGCTTGTCTTCCAAAAAGAAAGGAGAAAGAGAGAGATGGATGGTGAGGGGAAGAGGAATATAGGTGATGACATGAAAAGCTGACTCATTCAGTACTGGAGGTGGCCATAACTGGGGGAAGGGCTGATCCTTCCACAAAGCAAAACACAAAAGTACTTCCAGGTCACAGAGATACAGACATCTCTCCAGCTCCAATCAGTGCAACAAGACACAGCTGAAAACAAGAAGTGGGGAGGAGGGGCAGTAACTCAGGTCTCCTTGGAGATCTGAGATACAACTCCCCCTACTGAAGATGAGAAAGCCACCCTCCCCAGAGAGATTAACTGGCAGAAGAGGACTTCAGAGCCTCAGGTCACACCCACAGCATTCCTGGATACACTTTCAAATAAGCCCCCTGCTGAGATCAGCAAACAAGACAATCACCTGTTAGGAAAACAAACAAATCAAGACTTCAAAGCAGCCCAAATCCTAAAGTAGATTACAAATAATAGCTGAAGCCAACCCAAGAAGACTTAGAAACAACACAAATAAAAACTAGAGACAGACAACACCAAGCCTAGACTCAACCAGCTCTACAAAGAAAACACCCAGACACCCAGGCACAATGAGAAAACAAAGAAGTGCAATACAAATGAAACCACAAGAGAGACCTTCAGGAGATGAACTGAGTGATATGGAAATAATCAAACTTCTGGATGCAGAGTTTAAAATAATGATTGTAAGGATGCTTAGGGATCTTAGAACAAAAATGGATGGTCATCACGAACACCTAAATAAAGAAATAGCAAGTATAAAAAAGGATATTGAAATATTTAAAAAGAATCAGTCAGAGATGACAAATACAATATCAGAAATGAAGACCACAATGGAAGGAATTAAAAACAAGATGGATACAGCTGAGGATTGAATCAGCGAGTTGGAGGACAACTGGAATGAAGGCGTGAAAGCAGAGAAGAAAAGAGAAAAGAGACTCAAAAAGTCTGAGGAAACTCTTAGAGAGCTCTATGACAACATAAAGAGAAATAACATCCACATCATAGGGGTTCCTGAAGAAGAAGAGAAAGAACAAGGGATAGAGGCTTTGTTCAATCATATTAGAGCTGAAAAATTCCCTAAATAAGTGCAGGAGATACTCTCACAAATTCAAGAAGCACAGAGAATCCCACTAAAAAGAAACCCAAAGAAACCTACACCAAGACACATTATAATTAAAATACCAAAGCTAAGTGATAAAGAGAAAATATTAAAAGCTGTGAGGAAAAAAAAGGCTATCACCTACAAAGGAGCCCCCAAAAGGATGACATCAGACTTCTCAAGAGAAACACTTGAAGCCAGAGGGAATGGTAAGAAATATTCAAAGTAATGCAGAACAAGAACCTACAACCAAGACTACTTTATCCAGCAAGGCTATCATTTAAAATTGAAGGAGAAATAAAAAATTTCCCAGACAAAAATAACTCAAGGAATTCATTACAGCCAAACCAATGCTGCAGGAAATGTTAAGGGGCATGGTGTAAACAGATCAAAGTGGGAAAAGAATATAGCAAAAGAGGAATACAGCTTTAAAGAATAAAATGGCATTAAACAATTACATGTCAGTAATAACCCTAAATGTAAATGGATTAAATGATCCAATCAAAAGACATAGGGTAGCTGCATGGATAAGAAAACAGGACCCGTACATATACTGTCTACAAGAGACACACCTTAAAACAAAAGATGCACGTAGGTTGAAGGTAAAATGATGGAAAAAAACATTTCATGCAAATGGAAATGAAAAAAAAGCTGGGGTAGCAATACTTATATCAGACAAAATGGACTTTAAAACAAAGAATATAGTAAGAGATAAAGAAGGCCACTACATAATGATAAAGGGAGCAATCCAACAGGAAGATATAACTATTATAAATATTTACGCACCTAATATAGGAGCACCTAAATATATAAAGCAGACTTTGTTGGATATAAAGAGTGAGATCAACAGTAACACTATAATAGTAGGGGATTTTAATACCCCACTAACATCACTAGATAGATAGATCCTCAAGAAAGAAAATTAACAAAGAAACAGCAGACTTAAAGGACACACTAGATCAACTCGATTTAATAGATATCTACAGAACCTTTCACCCTAAAGCAGCAGAATATACATTCTTTTCAAGTGCTCATGGTACATTCTCTAGGATAGACCACATTTTAGGGCACAAAAGTGGTCTCAACAAATTTAAGAAGATTGAAGCCATATCAAACACTTTCTCTCATCAAAATGGCATGAAACTAGTAATCAACCACAACAGAAAAGCTAAAAAATTCTTAAACCCATGGAAACTAAATAGCAGGTTGTTAAATAACGAATGGATTGAGAATGAGATCAAAGAAGAAATAAAAAAATTCCTAGAAACGAATGATAACGAGCATACAACAACTCAAAATTTATGGGACACAGCAAAAGCAGTACTGAGAGGGAAGTTCATAGCACTACAGGCATACTTTAAGAAGCTTGGAAAAGCTCAAATAAACAACTTAACCCTGCATCTAAAAGAACTAGAAAAAGAACAGCAAGTACAGCCTAAATGTAGTAGAAGGAAGGAAATAATAAAAATCAGAGCAGAAATAAATGACATAGAGACTAAAGAAACAATACAGAGGATCAATGAAACTAGGAGCTGTTTTTTTGAAAAGGTAAACAAGATTGATGAACCTTTCACTAGACTCACCAAGAAAAAGAGAGAGGGGACTCAAATAACTAAAATTAGAAATGAGAGGGGAGAAATAACAACTGACACAACAGAAATACAAAAGATTGTAAGAAAATACTATGAAGAACTGTATGCCAAAAAACTGGACAACCTAGATGAAATGGACAAATTCCTTGAAACATACAATCTTCCAAAAATCAGTCTGGAAGAATCAAAAAACCTAAACAGACCAATTACAACAAATGAAATCAAAACAGTTATCAAAAAACTCCCAAGAAACAAAATTCCTGGGCCAGATGGCTTCACAAGTGAATTCTACCAACTATTCAAAGAAGAACTAACTCCTATCCTTCTCAAGCTATTTCAAAAAATTCAAGAGGAAGGAAGACTTCCAACCATCTTTTATGAGGCGAGCATAATTCTGATTCCAAACCCAGGCAAAGACCACACAAAGAAAGAAAATTATAGGCCAATATCCCTGATGAATATAGATGCTAAAATCCTCAACAAAATATTAGCAAACCGGATCCAACAATATATGGAAAAAATCATACACCATGATCAAGTGGGATTTATTCTGGAGAGGCAAGGCTGGTACAATATTCGCAAATCTATCAATGTTATTCATCACATAAATGAAAGGAAAGAGAAAAACCACATGATAATTTCAATAGATGCAGAAAAAGCATTTGATAAAATCCAGCACCCATTCATGATCAAAACTCTCAGCAAAGTGGGAATACAGGGAACATACCTCAACATGATAACAGCCATCTATGACAAACCCACAGCCAACATCATACTCAATGGGCAAAAATTAAAAGCAATCCCCTTAAGATCAGGAACAAGGCAGGGGTGCCCCCTTTCACCACTCTTATTCAACATAGTTCTGGAAGTCCTACCCACAGCAATCAGAGAAGAGGAAGAAATAAAAGGTATCCGAATTGGAAAAGAAGAAGTAAAACTATCATTACTTGCTGATTTCATGATACTGTACATAGAACACCCTAAAGTCTCAGTCAAAAAACTACTAGACCTGGCCTGACTTGTGGTGGCACAGTGGATAAAGCGTCGACCTGGAACACTGAGGTTGCCAGTTCGAAACCCTGGGCTTGCCCGGTCAAGGCACATATGGGAGTTGATGTTTCCTGCTCCTCCCCCCTTCTCTCTCTCTCTCTCTCTCTCTCTCTCTCTCTCTTTCTTCTCTCTAAAATAAATTAAAATATCTAGAAAAAAATTAAAAAATAACTACTAGAACTAATAAACAAATTTGGCAAGGTAGCATGATATAAAATTAGTATTCAGAAATCAGTGGCATTATTATACACTAACAATAAACTATATGAAAAAGAAATTAAGGAAACAATCCCCTTCACTATTGCAACAACAAAAAAGTACCTAGGAGTAAATTTAACCAAGGAGGCTAAAAACTTGTACTCCGAAAATTATAAGACATTGATCAAAGAAATCAAGGAGGATACAAAGAAGTGGAAGTATATATTGTGCTCATGCAAAGGAAGAAAAATATTATTAAAATGTCTATATTACCCAAAGCAATCTACAAATTCAATGCAATTTCTATTAAAATACCAATGGCATACTTCAAAGATATAGAACAAATATTCCAAAAATTTATATGGAGCCAAAAAAGAACACAAATAACCTCAGCAATCTTGAAAAAGAAGAATAAAGTAAAAGGTATCACACTTCCTGATATCAAGTTATACTACAAGGCTATTGTACTCAAAACAGCTTGCTACTGGCATAAGAACAGACATACAAATCAATGGAACAGAACAAAAAACCCAGAAATAAACCCACACCATTATGGTCAATTGAAATTTGACAAAGGAGGTAAAAGCATACAATGAGTAAAGACAGTCTCTTTAACAAATGGTGTTGGGAAAATTGGTCAGGTACATGCAAAAAAAATAAAACTAGACTACCAACTTACACCATACACAAAAATAAACTCAAAATGAATGAAAGACTTAAATGTAAATCATGAAACCATAAACATCTTGGAAGAAAACTTAGGAAGTAAACTCTCTGACATCTCTCGTAGCAACATCTTTCCTGATTTATCTCCATGGGCAAGTGAAATAATGGACAGGATGAACAAATGGGACTATATCAAGCTAAAAAGCTTTTGCACAGCAAAAGAAAATATGAATAAAATAAAAAGAACCCACACAATGGGAAAACATATTCGCCATTAAGCCTGATAAAGGGTTAATAACAAAAATTTATAAAGAACTTTTAAAACTCAATACCAGGAAGGTAAACAATCCAATTAAGAACTGGGAAAAATTACTGAACAGACACTTCTTCAAAGAGAACATACAGATGGCCAATAGGTATATGGAAAAAATGTTCAATATCACTAATCATTAGAGAAATGCAAATTAAAACCAAAATGAGTTATCACCTCACACCTGTCAGAATGGAGCTCATTAACAAAACAACATATAACATGTGCTGATGAGGGTGTAAAGAACAGGAACCCTCTTGCACTGCTGGTGGGAATGCAGACATGTGCAACCACTGTAGAGAAGTGTATGGGGTTTCCTCAAAAAATTAAAAATGGAACTAACTTTTGACCCAGCTATCCCACTTTTAGGAATATATCCTAATGACACCAAATCACTGATTCAAAAGAAGAAATGCACCCCCATGTTTATTGCAGCATTGTTTACAATAGCCAAGATCTGGTAACAGCCCAAATGTTTGTCAGTGGATGAGTGGATTAAAAAGCAGTAGTACATATACAAAATGAAATACTATACGGTCATGAAAAAGAAGGAAATCTTACCTTTTGCGACAGCATGGATGGACCTGGAGATTATTATGCTAAATGAAATAAACCAGGCAGAGAAATACAAATATCATATGATCTCACTTACATGTGGAATCTAATGAACAAAGTGAACTGAGGAATGAAATAGAGGCAGAAGAAAGATCACAGGGACAAGAGGGGCAGCAGTCAGAGGGAGGGGGGATGAGGGGATGGGATCAGAGACAGTAAAGGGATTTGTGAAATTATATATACATAATACAGAGATATAGATAGCAAGATGGCAAATCTTAGAAGGAAGAGGAAGGGTGTTGGGGGAGGAGGGCAAGAGGGATGTGGAGGGGACATGGATGTGGGGATGAAAGAGTTGTATTCGGTGGGACACTTGAATCCATGTAAACACAATAAATTAAAATTAACTTTAAAAAAACTTCATTTAGAAACTCACCACCCTTACTAACTTAAAAATGATGTCAGCTACTCCATCATCTGAAAGTTTTTAAAGTGTTAGGGTCTTAGAGGTGATCTTGTCTGTATCCTACCCTACTCAGGAAGTCCTCTTACTCTATCCCTGATAGCTGAGGGTTACCAGAATCTACACACACTTCCACAGCAGGGGTACCCAAGGGGCATCAATATAGTCTGTAAAGTTATGTTTCTTCTTTAAAATCTTTGAAGGAAATATAGCAAAATTTGAAACTCTGAAAAATATTATGTGATAAGAACACAGTTATTGATATTTGATACTTGATATATTTGAGATATGTATTTGATATACTATTTCATGAATGCTTAAAATATTTAATATATAGAAAAAAAATTAGTTGCTAATTATAAAAACAAAACACAAAATGAAACTAATATTCCTATTAATGATCTTAAATTGCAGCCCCATTGACAAACATTGAAATTGTGCTAACACTTAAGCCTCCCAAACTGAGGAGAGTCCATAGCTTCTCATCATTTATCCCAAGAGTACCACAAAATCTTTTGAATTAAAATGGTCCTCCCTCTTCAGCTAGATCTCTTGGCTTTAGTTCCTTCTTTCTTCTATCCAGCAATTTCTCTCCAGCTGATAGACCTTTATTTATTTGAAAATCAGTAATAAAGTCATTCCTTGTATTTCTTTTCTTTCTCTGCCTGTTAAAGAGCAGTTAATCATGAATGTGCACAGAGTCGGTCTTTAAAAATCACTGTTGTCTATCCTTTTTCCATATCTAAATTAGTCCAAATAGATAACAAGCTCTGCTTTTTGAAAGGCTTTCAACTAAATAATCTCCGTTTTCTGGGGGTAACCCATCAGGGACTAACAGCTCACAGTGCCAACAAATCCTTTCCAATCCTCTTGTCCTAGACAAATTTATCCTCTCATACTCTGGAGAGAGGAAATAACTAAGCACTGTTCTCTGTAAAACTAACCCTTCATGTACTCTATATATTATTTTTAAAAGTTATGTTATCCTCAAAATATTTCTTTCTGTGGGATAAAGAGTCCATAGTAGATCCAGCTGAAGAAGGTTTGAATAAAATGTGTGAGCATATTGATTATTTTAATAGAATCACTTTGAAATGATTCTGGTTTATAAATGGCCTCGTGGCCCTCTTTTCCCTTATGTTTCTGTCATAGCTTCCCCATTATTCACACCATCATTCCAACACCTGCCTATTCTGCTGAGTATATTGGTTATCACACTACATTGTGGGTTTTATATGAAACGCACTGTCCACCTTCCTATCAATATAACCAAGTGAGTTTCTTTGTTTTCCTGGTACTGGGTCTCATTCACCTCCATGTACCCAAGCTCTGTGCCAGGTAAAGAGTAGTTACTCCATATAGATTCATTTGTTGAAAAAAATAAATGAATAGATCAACAAATCAGAAACACCTAAATGCAACCAGTATATTAACCAGAAATGTCTAAACACTACTGAATTGTGTTTAACCTAACCAGATAATAATTGTTTTACAGCTACCGATGTTGAGCTCTTCATATTAGGCTTATTTCTTTACCCACAATATGTCCTTTATCTCACAATTCTCCCACATGAGGTAATTCAGGTTAAGAGAGAATTAAGAAAAGTTAAATGAATGATTATAGTGTCACCTTTGTCTTGCCCTTTCTCCTTTTTAATCATCCAGGTCCTGCAGTCTTGCATATCTTTGTGGGCAGCATTCAATGCTTCTGGACTGAGGAAGTCAGCCAACTGAACTTGCACTAAATTGGCCTGTCCTCCATCTCTTTGTCATGGGCCAAGGCGTGTATATTCTGGTTCCCATGTGCCACCTGCTGGTCTCCTGAGTCACTACTCCCCAAGTGTCTCAGGAGAGCCATGTGTGGCTGGAGAAAAGGAGGAATGCAGTGACTCAGGCGTCCAGTCTGGGGCATGAATTAGTTAATGCTTACCACCTGTCAGTGGGGGGAATGAGGAAAGAAGTCTCCCCGCAGAGCCGAGCCGTATCTGTGTTTAGGAATTCTTTTTTTTTTTTTTTTTTTTTTTTTTTTTCTGAAGCTGGAAACAGGGAGAGACAGTCAGACAGACTCCCGCATGCGCCCGACCGGGATCCACCCGGCACGCCCACCAGGGGCGACGCCTGCCCACCAGGAGGGGGTGCTCTGCCCATCCTGGGGGTCGCCATGTTGCGACCAGAGCCACTCTAGCGCCTGAGGCAGAGGCCACAGAGCCATCCCCAGCGCCCGGGCCATCTTTGCTCCAATGGAGCCTCGGCTGCGGGAGGGGAAGAGAGAGACAGAGAGGAAAGCGCGGCGGAGGGGTGGAGAAGCAAATGGACGCTTCTCCTGTGTGCCCTGGCCGGGAATCGAACCCGGGTCCTCCGCACGCTAGGCCGACGCTCTACCGCTGAGCCAACCGGCCAGGGCTAGGAATTCTTAATCCTTCTTAAAGCATTCTTTAACTATGCAATCCCCAAATACCTATAAAAGAATGCTTAAAAGAAAGAAAGCTAGAAAAATTTTATAATAAATAGATGTATGGCATGAATGGGTCAGATAATGTGAAAAAGGGTTATTTGGATTGTTGGGTAAGTCTATGCCAGTTTTTCTGGAATATAATAAAAAAGAGGAGAAAGAGAGGAACATATCTTCACAAAAAATATATAGCTTAATATACATTTAATTATTTCCAAACTCTCTAGCTGAACTAGCCTTATATTCCAGAAAGTAATAAATGTAACATTAAAATAACCCGTTAAAATCTTTGATGGCTACCTATAGAGACAATTGGCATCAACCTGGTAGCAACAACTCGAGCCGGCTTCCTCAGAGGTTTCCTGAGCGTGCGTTATGACCTCAGCTATTCTGGGTTTCTGTGCTTACACTCAGCATGAATGATTCTGTACAGAGTACTCTCACGTCTCTTTCCATATATTCTTCATCTAGATCACTCTTAAGAACGTTGCTAAATTCCCAGACATGTGTCTTCGCCTTCTGTTTTAAGAAGTATTTCTTTCTTGCACACTGTGATATCTGCCAAACATCACTTTTATGTAAAATAACTTCTCCCCTGAATATTTTCCCCTGCTCTCTCCTCCTGAGCCACAGGCTCAAAGATTTATATGTGGAAGCTCTGTCAAAGCGTGATTAAAGGGCACTTTTCATTCCTTCCTCAAAGGCCAGATGGGCTACTTTCTCAGTAGTTCAGAAAATTCTTCCCTGCCCTCTTCCTGCCTGAGCCTCAGCCAAATTCCCTTGCTGTATACCAGGTCAAAGCAGTCTAAAACCCCAACCCCTCAAGCAGAATGCTCATAATACTTCTTTAAAAATCAGAACAAGAAATAAAGGTGTCAGCTTTTTCCTTGGAAGTACTTGGCCCTCAGGTGATCCTTGAAGGCAAGCCATTTTCTCTGTATGTTTTTAAAATGGGGACACCAATGTGGGAATTGAAATGTTAATCATATAATAATAGTTACAACTTACTGAGGGATGATTGTATACTAGGTACCATGCTAAACAATAACAATGGGTTTTCTCATTTAGTTCTTATAAAACCCTATGAGATAGATATCCTTATTATGCCCATATTACAAGTGAAGATAGAGGAACTGCAGTGAATTAAAACACCTTATTTATTGTTTCTTCAACATCCATTCTTTCAACATAAATAAACACCTGCTATGTGACAGCCAATAGGCTGGATTCTGGAAGTACTGAAGTAAGTGCAAGTGTTAAGTTCTACCTCTAAGAGTCTCACTGGTAGTAGGGGGAGTACAAAGGTAAACTACAATATCATATAGAGAGGTTTGAAAAGAAGTGCATATCGGATGGGCAGGCACTCCTGCCAGGAAGTGGGAGGTCTCTGGGTGGAGGAAGGGGTGTAAGAGAAGGACTCTGGATGAGTGGCATCTTACAAGGAGCCCTCAGCAGGAAGAGAAAATAAACCATTAAATCCTAGTGACCAAAAGGGACCTTCAAGAACATCTTATCCCTATTCTGCATTTTCAGTGAGGACTCTGAGGTACTAGATTGGGGGTATTGACTTACCAGAGTGCACACATCCCTGTCAATGCAGGCTGGAGCCCGTGCTAAGGGAGCAGTAAGGAAGAGGGACCAGCTAGATGTACAGGGATGGGCAAAAAGTAGATTTACAGTTGTTTGTATGGGAAAAAATACAGGTTATTATTACAATTGCTTTATTAACCAAAAGAATATAAGCACTGTAAACCTACTTTTGCCACCCTGTATATTTGTGAAATTGAAGTGAATGATAGGTAGCTCTCTGATTATTTGTGCATAAATTCAGATCTCAAAAGGCTTTTAAATACTTAATGAATTTTTCTATCTAGTTTGAACCTAATTGAATTGCTGATTGAATTCCCTTCTAACAAACAGACTTTTCTATCTTCAAACTCAGTTTTATCTAGAGGGCCATCTAAGTGTCTTAGGATGTTGTGTCCTGCTTGTCGAGGAACCGAAACAGATTTGAAGAAGTCTAAGGGACACGCACCTGTGGTCTGGTTTGAGAATCTTGGTGGTTAGGCTGTAGCAGAAGGGAACTAATAACCACTGAGCATCTTCTGGGGGCCAAACAACTCTGGATGCCTTATGTTTGTGACCTCCTTTCAGATGGACAATGCTAGGCAAGGTGGCTCTTATGATTCTGAGTAGGGTGACTTACACTAAAGACGCAGTTGATGATTGGCAAAGTCAGGACTGGAAAATAGGTGTGCTGGACCTTACAAGCCCAGGATTATTTCCTACCTGACATGCCACTCTCTACCCAGGCCATGCAGTTTCCAGAAGATACCCCAAAATATGCCAGAATTATAAACAGTAATGAATTGACTATATATAACATGTTGCCACTAAAGGAAAACAACTCCAACTGCACATCTTAATGACAGTGCCTCTGCAGTACCATTTCTGTACCCAACAGGACACCTACTTTGTGCAAGGTATTGAGCTGAGCTTTGTATAAACAAGGTCTCATCTTAGTATTATCCTCATTTTGTAGATGGTTAAGTGACTTACCCTAAGTCACAGGTAAAACCCAATCAGTTGTCTCTAGTATTCAAATTTAATGACTATATTTCTGACCACTGTTCTTCACTGCCTCTCTCTGAAGAAAAAATGTCAGCGGGCCATGTCATCTTAAAAATGTCATCATGAGCCCTGGCCAAGTAGCTCAGTTTGTTAGAGTGTCATCTCCATATGGCAAGGTTGCCGGTTAATCTCCAGTCAGGGCACATACAAGAATCAACCAATGAATACATGAATGAGTAGAACAACAAATCGATGTTTCTCTCTCTCTCTCTCTCTCTCTCTCTCTCTTTATTAAGTTAATAATAATAATAATAAAGGACTTTAAAAAATGCCACCATGAGGCAGCCAAGCCACAGTACCTTGTAGATTTTTCTAATTCTAACTTCTAGGTCCTGGTTCAGTTGCCTGCATGGACGGTAATAGCCTGATACACTGATATGAATGAAACAGTTCCCCCATCCCCAAAGAAATCTTCTTTTTTTTTTTTTTTTTTTTTTTTTACAGAGGCAGAGAGAGAGTCAGAGAGAGAGACAGGGACAGACAGACAGAAAGGGAGAGAGATGAGAAGCATCAATCATTAGTTTTTCGTTGCGCACTGCAACACCTTACTTAGTTGTTCATTTATTGCTTTCTCATATGTGCCTTGACTGTGGGCCTTCAGCAAACCAAGTAACCCCTTGCTCGAGCCAGTGACCTTGTGTCCAAGCTGGTGAGCTTTTGCTCAAACCAGATGAGCCCGCGCTCAAGCTGGCGACCTCGGGGTCTCGAACCTGGGTCCTCGGCATCTCAGTCCAATGCTCTATTCACAATGCCACTGCCTGGTCAGGCTCCTCTAAGAAATCTTGAGGGCTATGCTGAACTCTAGATAACTGAGGGTAGCTAAAGCATTTTGAAATGGAACATGTGAAATTGGTTGTATTTATAATTAAAAGAGAGAAAGCATGAGCCTTAGGTTCATTTTGCCTCCAGAATCCTACTTATGACATTTGCCATCATCAACTCTTAAAAGAAAGGATACAGATGCTGGAATTTATCCCTGGCTTTTCTCCTGATCATCTGAGTGACCTGAGTCAGGTAATTTCATCTCCCTGAGCCTCAGTCTACTCATGTGTACAGTGTACATATGGCAGTACTTACCAGAGGGTTGGGAGAATGGACCAAGGTCATTCATGTCAAGTGCCTGGCACTGCCTGGCACCCAACAAAGGATTAAATACAGGTTCATTAAAAATTAAAATGGCAGCAGGGTTTCAGGGCTGCCAGGGACTCCCTGGTCACCAGGCTGTAAGCATCCTCCCACAGAACCACCTCCAATTCCGATGGTGGTGCTGCGTCCCTGACTCTGCCAGGGTAGGTGGCTTTCCCAGCCCCTCAGGAGAGAACATTTAGAAATTGAGGAAATAAACCTGGAGGTCAACTGAGAGCTGACTTTCTCCGACACCTGCTTCCCTCAGAACTCTTACTTCTGAGCGAGAAAATTCATTTCTCAACCCTCAATCAGGTCATCTGTGGAGAGATGAAGAGGTTGAGAATAGAGAAAGCAGCAGCTCTGGTCTCGGGATTGAAGGCTTCAGATCCCAGAAGGACTGGACGGCCCTCAGATTTATAGGCCATAACAGCAGAAAACAGCCTCCTGGCTGAGTCCAGCTCTGCCTCAAGGCCAGGGGGCTCCTAGCTAATGCTATTTGTAAACCTCTTTATCTCTCTAATGCCATGTTCCCTAAATCTATGGTATTAAAATGATGAGAAAGGGTAGAGAAGAGTGATTCATGCCTGGGTTACACTGACAATGAAATTCATTGAAATCAAATTTCTCCCAAGCTCGCCAACAACATCCTGGCTGGTGCCTGCCTCAGCTCTATGGCCGGGTTTGTTTCATTTCTACAGCAATTTGTTTAATGTCATTATTTTTATTATTTTTGCCTAGTGCTTCTATAATGTGCTTCCTGTGGAGGTTGCTCCTTGCCCGCCAGCTTTCTGGGGGTAGGGGGTAGGCTTGTTAACACCCAAAACTGTTGTTTTGCACATCCCTCCAACCAGCGAAGGAAGCAGCCCCTACCCTCTCCCCTTCTCCAGCCTTGTCTTGACGAGGAACCAAATCTTACCCATAGAATCACAGCCTTGTTTAACTCCATACTGAGCGAAATCCCAGTATTAATTAATGAACCCAGCCAACCCTCCCTTTTGTCCACCACCTCCCATTCTCCCAGTTAAATAGCTCTGGTTGCTTTGATTGTTCTTTGTGTATCATGACTTTTAGCCCCATCCTCCACCATCCCACCCTGGAAAGTGATCCCCTCCTCTACGTGCCAATACAATGGTCTCTTAAAATGTGACACTGAGAAAGGCTGAATAAATGGAAGCATGTCCATATGAAAATATTAATCATTTTCAAAAGTACTTTAGAAACCAGATAGATATCATGACTTTTTCTCTTTTTCTCTCTTTTTTTTTTTTTTGCTGTTAACCTTCCCTTTTTATTTTTATTTTTCCTTTTTATTGAATTTATCAGAGTAATACTGTTAACAAAATTATACAGGTTTTAGGTGCACAATTCTACAACACATCATCTGTATACTACATTGTGTACTTACCAATCTAAATCAAATCTCCTTCCATCACCATTTATCCCCCCATGCCCTCCTCCACACCATTGTCTCCTTAAGTGAAGAAAGTTAGAGAGCAATCGGTTTTGCAAGATCCCTTTAATAAAAAACAATTCCAGTGAAAATCTTATATGCCTGTGTATTTGTTTTGATGTGTCTGTATCAGCATGATTAACAGCATAGAAGGATACACCTCAGGCTATTAATATGGGTTAACCATTTTAGGGGATGTTGAAAGAATACGTTTTTTTAATACACCTAATAATATTTTATAAACTCAGTTAACCCTTGTCACTCTCATAATTTTTGAAGAGGCATTTGATAAAAAGAATTTTTAATCAATCAACCATGTGACAAATATTTTTATTTTAAATGTGCCCATCACCCAGAGTCAGACAGGTATGGTTAGATCTATGCAGGGCTCCGTGGGATGAACACTTACTGTGCCTCTATTCATACAGCCAAGTTTGCAGCACTTTTGTGGTTAATTCATGTTGAGCCTTAAGTCCACTAAAAGCCCTTGGTTGTTTTTCTTAAAATTGCTACAAAGATAGATTTTTTTCTTTCCATCCTATATTCATTTGAAGCGATTTTTTTTTTTTTTACTCCAAGTACAGGGTCTTAACTTTTTCTTATTAAATTTTTCATGTTGATTTTGGCCTTTTGTTCAGCTTGTCAAAATCTTTTAAAAATCTGATCTTTTTATCTGGCCTGTTAGCCATCCTGCCCAGCTTTATGCCAACTGCAAATTTGATCAGCAGGTCTCTTATGTCTTGTCCGAGTCCCTGATAATAATGTTCAATGGGACAGAACCAAGGTCACAATCTTGTATTTGCCTATTTAGATAAATAAATATATATATATTTTTTACTCATCTTTCAATGAGTTCCTTTCTGTGTGTGCAGGGCTCCTAATAAACAAAGAGGTTTGTATTGAGCAAATCAATAACCATCACCATTATCCGACTTAGTGATGATTGCAATAAGCGTTAATCACAATCCAACTTGAGCCGATCGAGAAACACACAGTGTTAGAGCGATGGAACATATGGCTCTGTCCACATCTGTTCTAAGGCATCCAGATGGCAGTAGGACATGGGCTGGGGGGTGGGGTGAGCGAACGGTAGGGGTAGGAGTGAGGAAAGAGGGAGCAGGCCGGTGAAGGCAGACAGTGGAGGGCTTTGGGAACCACGCTTCCAAATCAATCTCCCCGATTGTGTGGTTAATGCGCAAGTGGCACATAACAGCTGCTGACTCCCATCCGTGACAGTACAACTATGTGACAAATGCTTCCCATCATACTTAGCTGCATCTTCTACTTTTTGTCTTTGACGCGCCTACTGAAATCACTTCTTCATAGGCCTTACAAGTCTTTGTCACAAATGTGTGGCAATGTTTTTCTTCTCTGTGTGGCTGTTTTCACAGTGCTATAACTGAGCACATGGCCTGTACTGCACTTTTCCTCCCCCTAACACTCCTCCACAGCCTTCCAGAAGCTGCTGCTGTACCTCCTGACTTGTACCTCTCCTCATACAGAACAAACACTCACCTAAATGATCCAAGATGCATGTGCAAGCAAGCACAGTCTTCGCTGAGGGTTTGTGGGATAGCTTGAAGCAACATTGTGCCTCAGTTTCACCAACTGAAGAGAGAATATTATGACTGTAGCATTTTTTTAAGACTGAATGAGGTAACATGTGACAAAGAGGTAAATGCTAAAAAAAAACACTAGCTGCATCTGAGTCTGTAATCTGTGGGAGACACAGGCATGACTTACTCTGAACTTTTGGCTATGACATGGGTACATCTAGCAGGTGAATTTGCAATCCTTGGTGTTTTTGTCATTACTCTTCTTGGATTCCTGAGAACATGTTGAGAACTTAATGCAGGGTTCTCATAGTTGCACTGATATTTCCTTCATCTAAAATTTGCTGTCAACTCTGTGACAACTGACCAGCCCTGAGGCAGCAAAGATGATTGAGGAAAAATCCTGGCACTGAGGCAACTCAAAGTCTAATGTCCCTGATCCATAGCAAGAAGTACTCTTAGGTCCAGAACACACACACACACACACACACACACACACACACACAACAGCAGCAGCAAAAGTTTATGTACCAGATGCTTACTAATTACCTATTCTTCTGTTCTATTTTATTTTACAAAATTAATTTGACCTACTAATGGAATATTGATATGGCTTTTAAAACTACACTCTGGAGTTGGATAAATGTGATAATCTCTGTGATTACATTCATTGGACTACTATGGGAATGACAAGCAGGAAGCTCCCAGGCCTGCCTGGGGGACTCAGAGTACCTAACACTTAAGCTCAAAGGATGCTTAGCTATACACAAGGCATTTGGTGTACCTGGAAGAGGGAATAGCTTTGGCAAGTGCATGGAGGAATAAAATCATAAGTACTTAGGGAACTCCAACAAGTTTTGAGTATATAAAACACAAGAAGCTTTGAGAGAAATTGGATATAAGATTTTAGAGATAAATTTTAAAAATAAGCAAAAGTTGACCCTGGCTCATGGCTCAGTGGATAGAGCATTGGCCTGGCATATGAATGTCCCAGGTTCAATTCCCAGTCAGGGCACTCAGGAGAAGCAACCATCAGCTTCTCCTCTCTGCCCAGTCTTGCCCTCTTCTCCCACAGCCAGTGGTTCAATTGATTCAACCATTGGTCCCGGGCACTGAGGAAAGTTCGTTGGTCCAAGCATCAACCTCAAGTGCTAAAAATAGCTCAGTATTGGAGCATTGGCCCTAGATGAAGGTTGCCGAGTGGATCCTGGTCAGTTTGCATGCAGGAGTCTGCCTCACTATCTCCCCTCCTCTCACCTAAAAAATAAAACAAAAGTTAAGGGACCAATGATTAAACACACAGGGGAAAAGATTTTTATTGCCAAGTAGAAAACCTAATCCAGCACAGTCTAGGCTGTAAGAGATGAGATTTCAGAGGAAGAGGAAAAGGGTACATTTTTTTCAATGCTAATAGAATCAATGCTTTTTTTTCAAAGCACAAAACATCAATGCTTTATATTTTAAAAAGTAAAGTCTTCTGATCATCACTGCTTGTTTAGCAGTATTTGGGTGCATCGATTTGATAGCGGTGAACTGAGTAAAGGTATTTCCCACTATATGCTAGAGCACCCACCTCAGGATCACGGCACCCAGAGGTCTCTTTTTAGCAGAAGTCATGTCTGCACAATTGACAGCAGGTTTGGCAACACAGTCAACTTTGTCACAAAGAGCTTTGTAGTCTGCTAAAGAGTTTGGCCATTAATCTGGCCATGGAGGCCAGTGGAAGATTTAAAGCAAGAGAAAACCTAAAAATTTATAGAGTATTGTAGAGTGTTGTAGAGTAGCTGATGGATTAGAAACATTGATTGGCTGGAGGAAGGCCAACTAGGGAAGCAGCTAATGTTAATATCTTACGAGATAGTGATGGAAGCCTGAAAGGGAACAAGGCTGATGAGGATGAAAGGGAGGAGATGGATTAGGAAATGAAGTTGGGGAATCAACATGACCCAGGGGCTGATTTGCTGTAGTCTGAGAGGAAAAATTCCAGGACAATTCATTAATCTACAAAATTAGGTGGCTGGGAGGGCTGTGAAGTTCTCCAAAGAGCAGATTTTGGGGTAGTTTGGGAAGAAACAGGGTATCAGGTAACAGTAGAAAGATACTGCCAGAGGACCCAGATCTGTGTTCTACAATTTACCATGGCAAGAGAAAGAATGATCTGTTACCTAAATGGCCCATATACCCAGGAATTGGAGAGCTATCCCCCTCTCTGGACCACCTGTGGAATTGTGGACAGTCTCCGCCAGGAGGAAGTGAAGGTATCTGCCTGCTGGTGTGCAAGGAATGAGGCTGTCTCTGCTGTTCAGACACCAACCTCTTCTCTTGTCGACACTGGATGCAGTGGGGATTGTGGGGCTGCAAAGCAATTCTTCCTCTCTCTATGTGGGTACAGAGCTGTGTGGATAGGGCAATATAGGAGAGAAGCAGAAAGAAGCATTTGTCAGCTCTGCCTCCAGAAATGATCATTGTGATCATAGTAGCGTGGCTATGTAGGGGAATGTTGTTCTTTGGAGAAACACGCTGAAGTATTACTAGTATTTGTATTATTTATTGTCAGTCTCTGTCTGGATTCACAGGAGAGACCCCAGGAATTCAGTATCTAGAGACTGTTTCAGAGTCCCCCCAGACTCAAGATTTGAAGGATGACATCTGTAGTGGGTTGAGTTGTGTTTCCCAAAAAAGACACAATTTGGTCCTAACCCCAATACTTGTGAATTAAACCTTACTTGGAAAAAAGGTCTTTGCAAGATGTAATTACGTTAAAAACATATAAAATCATCCTGGATTTAGAGGGGGTCCTAAGTCTAATGACTAGTGTCCTTAGAAAAAAAGGGGGGGGGTGATTTGTGATACACAGACACAGAGACACAGAGAAAACAGCCACAAGAAGATGAAGGCGGAGATTGGAGTGATGCATCCACAGCCAAGATATTTGCTGGCAGCTACAAGATGCTAAGAGAGAGTCATGACGTGAATTCTTCCTCTGAATCTTGGGAGGAAATCAGCCCTGTCTACGGGTTGGTTTGGGACTTCTTGCCTCCAGAAATATAGAGAATAAATTTCTGTCATTTTAAGCCATCATGTTGGTGGTGGACATCTCATTTAGTACTTTCAGGACACTTGTGCAAAGACCGCCTAGTGACAGTCTCAGAAGTGATTATTAATCTCTGGGAGCTTGCCTCTTCTGTCCAGTCTACTTCCCACAGTGTAGACACGTCTCCTCAATCTGGGTCTCTGTTTTCTACCTTTTCTTTGCTCTTTTTTCACCGCAGCAGATTTTCTTCCCAACTTAGATGCTATTCCAAGCTCAGGGTAACAGCCAATTAAGCAGGTCTTTACTGAAGCCCTGCAGTGTACTGGATGCAAAAGTGTCCTGTAAATTCCAAATGTGACAAGCAGCTAAAAAGCACTATTTTCTTAAGCATTTGGTAAGAAGTTTGGAGAGTCTTCCCAGCTTGCAATTTCTTCATTTTTAAGATTGAGATCTATCACCGCTGGGATCCTGCGGAAGTAATTGTCATCCTTAAACTTTTACCTGCTGGTTCTGCGGGCCAGTTGCCATCTTCAATTTTCCCTCCTTTGGAAAGCTCTCCTGGGAAGAATACTGTGACCCAAACCTTCTCCTATTTTATGTCATTGACTTCTCAGCATTCCAGTTCTGTCCTGGGAATTTTTAGCTCAAAAACCTGAAAAAATAGCTTCTCCTCAAGAGGAGTTTGGAGACTTCAGCTGTTTTAAGGTGTGGCCCAAGCCTGTAGATCAAGGAGACTGCCATGATCTTAAGAAGTCATAGCATTCTAATTTTAACTTGGAAACCTAACACTTCACAAAAAGCAAATATTTCCCCAGATTGTCCAAGTTTAAGTAATCCTAATAGTATAATATTAAGGTTGCAAATTTTGGTGAGCATTAAAATGTGTCTTTCTTCCTGAAAATTTGAAAAACTGAACGAAAGGACTTAGCTAAATCAATCCCTACGTAGCCCTGGCTTAGTCATTTAACCTCTGTTTGGCCCACTTTGCTTATTTATGCATTAAATGGGAATCATGAAAAGACATCTTATGAATGAACTAATTAATGATCGAAAGGGGCTTTAAAAGTGCTATGCAAATAAGCATTATTATAAGGTTGATGGAAGCTGAGAAAAAGCAGAGAGCCAGACTCCAAACTGAGGATTATAACCAAGAAGCAAATATAAGCATTAGAAATGTGAAGGAACTATTAATATCGGTTACTATGATGTATTCGTTTTTTCTAATTGAGATTGAGGTGAGAAACTTAAAATGTGGATTTAGTTTTAAAACCCATGCGAGCCCAGATGCTCTCTATGTGGTTACACTTCAGCAAACGCCTGCACATTAAAACGAAATCAAATGATCGAAGCAAACTGGAACCAGAGAAGAAGCAGATTCGTAAAACAAATGCTGTCAGCATATGTGAGTGCAAACAATTAATTGTGCCCATATAAGTCACATGATAGTCATTTGCAGCTGTCCGTATATACAGTTCAAATATGGCAAAAATAAAACCTCTTGAACCCACCTAATTTTAATATTATACTCATTAGAGAGATAAAACCTCTCTCAAACCACTAGTCTGTGGAAGCCCTCCAGGCAAAGCAGCTTAGTTTTCTGTTTTTTATCCCTCAATTAATGACCCTTAGCTTTATAGGGGCCCAGGGCAGCCACTGATCCTTTTAATTATAAACAAAATGTGGCATTAATTCATCCCTTTAAAAAATGCATTCAAATAAAGCTATTAAGAATTGGCTGTAAAGTCTTCTAAAGGAAAAAAAACTATCTTGACAACAACAACAAAAAAAAAAATCAAAAAATAAACTAATCAAGATTATTATTTTTAATTTAAAAAACTTTTGGCTTCAGTAATTATAGAAGAATGGTTTTGCCTGCTTCAAATAGCAGCTTTTAGCATTCAGGCCTGACTTTTTATTTTTACGACTGAATGGCACATTAGACCTACCAGCACTGTGTGGTCTTTGGTTTACCAGGCAAAAGCAGAGTTTTCTAGACTGGCAGCTTCTCCTTTCTCAGTTGTCGTGATCTGTGGATACGCCGCTGCAACCACGGAGCTCAGGACTAACGTGTTCAATATGGAGATCAAAATAGCAAGACATACCAGAACATCTTTCTGCTTTCCTAGATATTTTCTTTTGAAATGAGAACAAACATTTGATATTTCTTTCTCTGTGCTGCTTTTGTCACTGATATTCTGGTTCATTTAAATAACCAGTTATGGCCACAGAGGCATTCAAGATTGTCTGAGTATATAATGGTCCTCTAGCTAGCAATACTAACTACTTGAGTTAGAATGGCCCCTGGAGCCATAGCTGCTTTTTCCACATCTATACCATTAATTACACACCGCAAATATTAAGTGCTCAAAAGTTTGTTGAAACCCATTTACAGGCATTCGTGTTGAAAGATATTGTGATCACAATGACAGCCAACCCCGGTGGTCTTGGGGCACAGCGATTCAGCTGCATATATTTGGCCTCCCTGAACCGTCTTGAGTATCAAAGGTTAGTTTACAGGATTTGGCTTGCTAGATAGATACAGTTCTCTCTCATAAAAATGCCCTTTTTATATTCCTCCCTAATCTATTCAAGCTACTGAAATGACAGAAAAAGTGGGAATATTAGAATATCCTGAAAGGTTAGAATAATTAAGAAAAATTTCAACAGAAAGAAAAGAAGGTTTTTATACCTTGCACTAGATATAAATTTTCTATTCTGACAGGAAAAACCCAAGAAATCAAAGCCTCTGTGGCAGCCATCTCAGGAAACCCTCGATCCCAACTGCACTCCTGCATTCTCATGTCTTCAAGAGCAACTTCCTTCTGACAATGTGTCCTTCTCTGTGACCACATCTAGAGAAACCCCTCTCTCGCCCCACAGGATCCACCTATTATGCAGCAGTACATCTCCCAGGTCTGAGATGTTCAGTCCGGACCAATAACCAGCGCTCTCCAGGGTAACAGGTCACAATGACGTTTGGCACTTTACATTCCAAGGTGTGTGTTGAAGCTTTGACACTCAAGTTCTGCAACAGAATGCAGCAGGGTGTGGGTTTCCCTTTAGGCCATGAGCTAAAGACACACGTGTCCCTGTTGTTCTTAACACGTAACTTTTGGCTCTCTCTCTCTCTCTCTCTCTCTCTCTCACACGCACGCACAAAACCAAAGGACAATGGAGAAGAGAACTATGTTTAATTCACAATGATCTATTTTTCAGAGCAATACTAATTCTTTTCCTTTATCCTTCCTTCCCTAGCCCTCTCTCCCATTATTGTGTGTCCCTTTGGGGGGCACACAATGCAGTGTGTAGAGGGTGTTATATTGAGTGGATGCTTGAAACCATGTCAACACAATAAATTAAAATAAAATTTTTTAATTAAAAAACAAACAAATAAATTGTGTCCCATTGGGCTTTCTTGAGATCATAAACTGAGCCACTGGGAAATTAGAGATCTCTTAAAAATCCTTAACAGCACAAAGACCCTTCTGAATGTTTCATTCATTCATTTATTCAATCAATACATATTTATTTATTTCCTACAGGCACCATGCTAGGAATCTGGAGTATAATGGAGAACAAAACTCTATGCCAGCTCTTGTTAATATAGAGCATGACTTAAAGGGGCATGGCGTCCTCCTTCCCATCCTCTGGGCAGAAGAGAATAGAGATCTTTCTTTCAGTTACAATTGTTAGATGCCACATGGAAAGCACTCTCTAAATGAGTTATAATTTTATCATTAATTTAAACCAGGTTGCCTGTTATCTGAGTGCTATTGGTACAGAGTTGCTGTTTCACAGGCAGTGAACTAGCTGATCCAGGGAAGTCCTTTCAGATTTTTCGAATTCCATAATCAAATAATCATAGTGTCAAAGCCCAGAGCTTAGAGATTATCTAGCCCTACATCACACACCTCTATTTCACAGATGAAGAGACTGAAGATGTGAAGTGTTCTGTCTAAAATGAAACAAGTTATCAGCAGAAGAGAGAGAACTACTGGATTTCCTACCTGCTGGTTCTGGGCTCTCTCCATCACATCCTCCTTCCTTATAAAGAAAATTTGCAGCCCGACCTGTGGTGGCCCAGTGGATCAAGCGTCGACCTGGAATGCTGAGGTCGCCGGTTCAAAACTCTGGGCTTGTCCGATCAAGGCACATATGGGAGTTGATGCTTTCTGCTCCTCCCTCCCTTCTCTCTCTCTCTCTCTCTCTCTCTCTCTCTCTTTCCCTCTCCCTCTCTCTCTCCTTCTCTCTCTCCAGCTCTCCCTCTATCTCTCTGTTTCTCTTCTCTAAAATGAATAAATACAAAGAAAATTTGCCTTCTGGAATCTTACTCTTAGCTGCTCTGCTAAAGCTATGAGTCACCACTTTGCAATCCAAAAGTAACTCAATAGTCTCTGTGTTGACCTCTTTCTAACTCAACTCACATTCAGAAAGAGAAGCTAATAAACATGGCATCAATCTGTCTTACAGGCTCCATGAGAAGAACCAGCATTTCGCTTCCAAAGGAAAATGTGAAAATGTATCAAAGTTAGCTGAATGATAGGCAGCAAGAAACAGTAAATTGGAGGATTCTACATGGTTTGATTATTATATTGGAAACCAGAACCTTTTAAAGTTACCCAAGAAGAAATTACAGAGAAGTAGCAAGGAGGCAATGTCAAGAAATTTTCAGAAACTGTATGTTTTATATTTTTATTCATTAGCAGGTAAGGGCAATGACAGATAAATTGTACCCTGCCATAAGATATGTCATCCAAGGTTATAGAAGCTGACACTCTGATTTTTCTACATGCACTATATACTTCATTCATTAAAATTAGGAGACATGGTTTTGATATTAAATGTATGAGTGTTTACATTTTTTACTGATTTATACAATCAGTGCATACATCTTGAAATACAGAAAATGTAAATTAGGTATAAACAACATAATCAGCATCACTGCTCCATTATTTAGAAAATAATTTCAGAAGGGAGAAAAAAAAAAGCCTAGGGTTTGGAAGTGCCTTATAATTCCAGTTTTGTAGCTCTAGTTTCATTTTTTTATCCTTGGTCTTAGAATCCTAATTTGAAGGGGTTAGTGGAGGTTAAAGACTCTCCACCTTGGGGTGTATGTGCACACGTTTTTAAGTTTTTATTAGGTGCTTTTTTATTACCTTTATGTTTGAATCCCTGCTAGCTACACTCCATTTTTAATAAGCTGAAAATCACATCAAGTGATTGTTCAGTGGTTTCATTTAACTAGCAGGCCAGTTGCTGAGCCAAAAGGTTGGCCACTGAGCTCACTGAGGAAGCTGGAGAGAAAGCAAGCCGACTCAGCCTTCCCGTTTTAAAGGAAGTCCCTCTCATTGGGCTGCTCATTCAGAATCAAAGGATTTCAAAGCTCATTAGCCTCCATGGAAAAAGAAGGTGAAGGGGAGAAGGGTGCATTTTGCTCCTTGATATCAGGAAAACAGAAGACTTGGCTGAACACAGTCTTACAGTGCATTGCTCTTGTTGTTACTATTATTATACCTTTTTTATGAATATGGAATCTTACTAATAAAAAATAAACAGGCCTCTTAACCAGGAAGTCAACAAAACCCAGTAAAATAATTCCCGTTTTAAGGGCACACTGGGTTACATGCTCTATTCCACCATCTCTCTCTTTTACACATAAGACATTTGGGGTCAAAAGGGGGAAGAGAGGCCCTGGCCGTTTGGCTCAGCGGTAGAGCGTCGGCCTGGCGTGCGGGGAACCTGGGTTCAATTCCCGGCCAGGGCACATAGGAGAAGCGCCCATTTGCTTCTCCACCCCCCCCTTCCTTTCTGTCTCTCTCTTCCCCTCCCGCAGCCAAGGCTCCATTGGAGCAAAGATGGCCCGGGCACTGGGGATGGCTCCTTGGCCTCTGCCCCAGACGCTAGAGTGGCTCTGGTCTTGGCAGAGCGACGCCCCGGAGGGGCAGAGCATTGCCTCCTGGTGGGCAGAGCATCGCCCCTGGTGGGCGTGCTGGGTGGATCCCAGTTGGGTGCATGCGGGAGTCTGTCTGACTGTCTCTCCCCATTTCTAGCTTCAGAAAAATACAAAAAAAAAGGGGGGGGGAGAGAGTTCAGGAGGGCCTCATAGGACTCCTAAACCATCCCAGTCACCAATGTGCAGGCCACTAGACAGGGACAACCTCTTTGGCATACATCTACATGCCTGTGAGTGTAGACTGAAATACATTTCTCACATCTGAAAAAGACACTAACTGTTGGTCTACTTCCTCCCAGCACTGTGCTGCTAACAAAATGTCACTATCAGCTGTTTCCACACTGGTTGGGGAAGGCAAGGATGTAGAAGATATTGCAAATGTGGCCTTTACCACAGGCTAGGTGAGAGCTCAATAATGCCTGAGGTTGGCCAAGAGTTTTACAGGGGCTCCTATAACATTGATGACCACAAACGCAGAAAGATCTTAGCAGATTTTGCACAAATTGGCAGTATCCCCCCAACATCAATATAGGCTTCAGGGTTGGGCAGATTTGATGGTCTGCATGAGAATCTCATGAGGAAGAGAACTCACTAACACATGCACACACTCTTATCAATGCCACATAAACCATTTCTTCTTAAACTTATAGGACATTTGCTACTAAAAGTATACAACCATCTGGTTAATCCAATTCCTGGACTTATCTCATGTTTAAGGTGGTATTTAAGGTCCCAAACTCACACTCAGCCATCTTCTCCATTGCAATGACTACGAGAGTAGCAAGCCAAAAGAGATATCTGAACAAGTATCCAAGTATTGGTTTTATTAATAGACTAAAGAACCACTTAAATAGTTCCTTGCCCAAGGTTAAGGCTTCCTGGGAACTGCTGATTTAGAGAATGTGGTTTTGCTTCATCTATCCTACTCCACACTAAGGACAGACAGACCAATGGGAAAGGGGAGAACTGATTAGCCCTATAGTTGTACGTAAGAAAACTAAAACAAAAAATGAAAATGCTTGTCTCCCTCCACATCAACATAGGAAGAACATGCTCTGATTGTAGAAAGCAAGGAGGAAGTGGCCATACTCACTGATCAGAGAGCAGATAATGAAAGAAGAAAGGCTGGAGCCCATTCCTCTTTTGTTTGTTTTTGTTTGAGGAACACAAACTCATCCTCTTATAATTTTCCAAAAAGAATATCAAGATTGGCCATTTGTAGTAACCATTCATTCACCCAAGGGAAGAAGCATATGGGAGAGCAGGGAGCAAGTGTCAGGAAGGGTTGACTTCAATGTAGCCCTATTTGGAAAAAGAAGTTCTATACTCCATTAAAACATGGCAGAGGGGTCAATAAATATCCTCCTTCCACAAATCACTGTAAACAAAGAAGTAGAAAGTAGCCTTTGAGGAAGACTATCACACAACCCTAGGGTAATATCTCAGTGAAGTGTAGGGAGAACAGCAGAGAATAGCAGGGTATTTTTAGAATTCCAACACAACTGTACATGGTGTAGGAAAAGCCAAAAACTAAAAGATCTTTCCTTGTAGGGCAAGGCACCAAACTTGCATAAGTTTTAACAAGGAAAAGACATAAGAAAAATATGGAATAATAGAATAGTCAAGTGCAAATTGTGTGATACAGATTATAATCGTGGTTATGTTCAAAGGAAAAGAAAAATGTGGTGGGATAGAAATAGTCAAAGTGGCCCCTGAGTCAGCCTGAGTAGGAAGTAAAGGAAAATTATTATAGACATGGAAAAGTATGACAAGGAAAAGTATGACAAGGAAAAGTATGACAAAGAGAGAAGAGGGTAATGTTAAAGACAGTGAGAGAAAATATAGAGGTAAGATAGGGATAGTTGTTAGGGACCCCAAAAGCCAGAAAAAAATGACTAAGATTGGATATGATACACACTAATGATTATGACAGGCTTTCTAGCACAAAGATATCTTCTGAAACAAATATTTCTACCAACAGAATGGTGGTTAGGCCAGGGAACAACAGTTGAAGAAGAAGATTCTGTTATGTAATGCAGTCTCTGGGATTTAGAATTCTTATAGAAAGTTGTCTAATCCTACAAAGCATTTTACTGTTTCTTTTCTTACGATATACCTTAAGGGCTGGAGTGGGGGTATGCCACATCTCCAATTATCTTTTCCTCTTATGTGACCTTCCAGGGATGAGTGGGGAGCAAAAGGGAGGGACACAAAACAGCAGTCCTCACTCACAAGAGGCCACACTTCTTGCTGGCCACTTCTCCTCAGGGGACCTCCTTTAGTGTGAGGCATCCACTCTCAGCTCATGGACAAGCAGCTGGGTACCCCTTGTGCACACTTGTTGAGCCCCAAGTTTTCTGAAGCAAAGTAATGACCAATGATCAAAAAGTAAATAGTCGGGCTGCTCCATACCCTGAATGAACTTTTCTTTAACCCCAGCACCGCCCGTGCCCTAAGCTGGCTTGTCAAACACTTCTGCCATTTCCTACCACTCTCAATTGACTGCTTTATCTCTGAAAGGCTTTTCCAACCAAAGGAGTACACTTTGCAGCCTTAAGTATCTCCTGATATCTTTTTTGTTTAACAGCTTAATTGAGATATTGTTTGCATGCCATCAAATTTACCTGTTTTACACATAAATTTTACTAATTTTTAGTAAATTTAGTGAGTCGGACAACCAACACCACAATCCATATTTAAAACATTTCCATCACCCTGGTAAGATTTTCTTATATGTTTTCACCTAATGTTTGTGGAGGAGATTGATAATAGAGGAGGTTCCGTTTATGTGGAGGCAGGGGTTATATGGAAAATCTCTATACCTTCCTTTCAGTTTTACTATGATCCTAATAAATCTGTTCTAAAAAATCTTTAAAAAATATGTGGGAGTACAGAGTCCCACTAAATGCAACATAGTTGGTAATAAAATATAGACCTATTTTCCCAGAATGCTCAATACTTAACATAGCACCTGATGTAGGGTTGATGCTTAATAAATGCTTGTTGGATTGAATTGAAATGAGCTAGAGATAAGGATTAGGAAAAATACCTCTTCCTCATAGACATTTGTTCCCTAGCATCCTTGTCTACTTTTCAATGGCCCTCCAGTTTAATTTTTGGTAATTACTTCATTCCACAATGTGTAATCTTAAAGAAATGGTAATTCCAGGAATCCGGGAAGCCATGGGAACAGATTTTCTTTCTTCTCATTCCAGCACATCCAAAGACAAAGAGTGTTGTTTGGACACTCTTTAAACCAATGATGCAATATCAGAAGGAATGCCTGTACATCATTTATGCCACAGTTATCCTGATTTCAACCAGATTCAATCTTCTGTGAAGCAGGTGTTTTGCTTCCTGATTCTTGGCCTTCCAAAGATGCCTTGTTCCTATCTACTCACAAAGCCAGTTGTCCATCTCCTACTCATTTTGTGTGTCATTTCAGTAATTCCTTTTTATTATAAGAATTGGTTTCTGTTGTTTGCAACCAAGGAACCCTAACTTCTTCATGCTTTTTAAAGGCAATGACAATGATATATGTAAGATATTAAGGAGGCCTAAATTGATTAAGGGATAGCTTTCACAAGAAGTGGTTTGGGGGTAAAATTTTTGTGATTAAAGAGATATTTCTGGGCAGGAAAGAGAGGGTAGTCAAGGTTGACCCCAGTATTTTGTCCTTCATATGTGTTTCTAGCGTGAAGAATTTTCGGTCATTTGAACTTTCACCCAGGTAGGCTGAGAAAACTATCAGCATGTTTCTTATAAATGGATCAACAGTGCAAACTATTTTAAGACCTAACATATGAGGATGAATAATCTTCACATGCTTTTTCCTTCACTGAGAGAACAACCAATACAGTTCGTCAGGCTGTTGGTTTCCCTGCTCAACCTCGTGCACGTGCCGCCTGGGCAAGTGAATCAGTCTCCTGCTCGTTGACTTCCTGCTGAGTGGAAGAGCCAAGCATGTGAGTCAGCCCCGCTCAGAGCCAAGAGCCTTTGATTCAGTATTATTTTCTGCCTTACCACACGAGGTCCAACATGTCCAATCTATTTTTTTAGTGCCAATGTCCAAATAGTTAGAAGTCACAGTCCAGAGCTGCTGCACCAAAAATGTACATTTTCAGAAATCAAGAAAATAACAAAACGGTGAGGGGTACAATGTGACATGTTAATGCTAAATGCCGACTTCGTGGTTCAATGCCCGGTTTATTAAAATGAAAATACATGACAGAAAACAGGCATCAGATGAATTGAGGACTGAATAAATGTGCTACCGCGTGAAGACTATTTATTAATTTCCAGGCTGTTTGTCACTGAATAAAAGCTATAATCCTTTGATGGATGCACATTTTGTTAGTGCGACTTCAAACAGATACTTTATCAAATTGGTAGTTCCTTTCAGGTGTGGGAATCACAGAGCATCTTTGATGAACATCATGACTTAATGCAAGAGAGCTGAAAGGCCAGCAAAAATAACAGAGTAACAGCCCATCACTAAAGGGCTGTGACATGAAAGACTTGTGATGCATTTCAGTTGGAAGGGATCTGTGAGGTCACAGAGTCCAAGACCCCCACCCAAGACCAAAGCTTGCCACAGAGAACACACTCATCAGATAATCTGCAGTGGTGTCGAATCACATGCTAATGCTATGATAATTCTCCTGGTATTTCAGAGACCGGGAATCTGATCCAAGAGCAGGAATAGATTAGCAGAGTTTCTTCAGCTTGTGCATGAATCCTCTCACTGCCCTCTTTCGAATGAAAATATGTCATCACAGTCCAGTTTCCTGAGGTCACAAAGATAAGGCAATATCTACTTTGATTTCAAAAAGAATCATTTACAGATAAAAAGAAATCTCCTCTACAAAATAAAACAAATAGCTTCTTTCCACACTTAGTAATAATTTATGCTTGGTGAACAGGAAAATGTGCTGAATTTATTCATTTTACCGTGCACTGCTTGTCGAAGGGGCAAGCTGTTAAGAAAAAGTGGAAGGGGGGGGAATATCATTGCTATTTACAAATGTACTATAAAAGATTTTTGTAATTCCTCCTGATTCCAAGAGGAGAAAATTAACTCTGCAAGGTGCAGAACAGAGAATTTCCACTATTGTCAGAGTGGTGGTATCTGGCATTTTACCACATAGATAGTTCTAGTCTAGAGACTATTTTTCCTTTTGTCCTCCAATATAAATTTTGCTCCACTTTTGATTCCTCATTTAAAAATTATGTTACAACAGACAATCTCCAGGTATGAACCTGGAGTCTGGCCCAGTCTCACTGGCATTGTCTTACCCTGTCACATTTCCACCAACACCTCTCTTCCTGGACAGCAGTTTACTCTCCTCCTCTGCCAAGCAACCCTTTTGCTTTTACCAGAGCAGGTTTATTTCCCATCCTAATTATTATTATTTTTTTTACAGGAACAGAGAGAGAGAGAGTCAGAGAGAGGAATAGATAGGAACAGACAGAAGGAACCAAGAGAGATGAGAAGCATCAATCATCAGTTTTTTGTTGCGACGCCTTAGTTGTTCATTGATTGCTTTCTCATATGTGCCTTGACCGCGGGCTTTCAGCAGACTGAGTAACCCCTAGCTTGAGCCAGCGACCTTGGGTCCAAGCTGGTGAGCGTTTTGCCAGTCCGACGCTCTATCCACTGTGTCACTGCCTGGTCAGACCCCATCCTAATTATCTCTGAAGTAAAACTTGATTTTCTTGCATGGTTTCAGGATGTGTTTTAGAATGTTTTGGGTTTTCAAATTCCACTTTGAAATGGGAGATGGTTTTTATATGCCCAGATGGCCTTCTTCTGCTTTCTCAGCTAAAGAGTTATTGAAACTCCCTACCTTTAAATAATTGTTCAGAGGACATCTGTGGCTTTCTGCTTCATGTAGCAGAAAGGACAGGAGGTACAGCTTGAAATTTAAGATAGTAACCTAAATTAAAGCACAGATAACTGGAAGTCTTAACTCATAGGTCACTCTCTTTTTTCCAACATGTCAAATAATAAAGTCTTTATTATCAATTAAAAGTATAGCATAAAATTTGGGGCATTTTGAAAGGAAAAAAAATTGTATTAAGGTCAGAATTTAGCAAGTTTGTTTCATAAAGCCGATATATTTTTTTAAGCACAACACAAAATTTTAGCTGAAAACCATTACATAATATAGCTTAATGACACTATGTCTCATTTGTGAAAGTTATAATTTAATCATAAAACTACTGCATTTTTGAGGAAAAAATTTTTTCCTGAACTCACTTCTTTTCCCACTTAGGCCTGAAGGGGCACAAGCCAGTGCCACCCACTGAGAATTTTTGGAGATCAGTGGGCATACACCTCAAATTTCAAAATAACCACACTGTGGCAGACCACAGCCACATCCTGGAACATCAGAAGCTGAGGAAACTCTGGGCTGAATTATTTCTTAATCTCACAGAAATCCTTGATGAGGAGGAGGAACTGCCTTGCTGTAGAGCTACTCAGCCCCTGGTTTTTGGTTTCTTTGACCTTTCCTCCCATTAAATTATATCTTTCAGATTACTGCAGTAGCCTGTGAGGCTGTGTGGAGACCCAATCCACCTGGAGCTCCCCAAAGACATGCTCCAAAAAGCCCTCCTCTTCAGTGACCCAATTCCTTTCCTTTCCTCCCATTTAGAGATAGATAGTTATGAAGCAGTAGACTTATCATTATGTGGTAGTTGTGAAGCCCCCAGAGGCATTGTAGAATGTTGAATAAAATAACATTTTCCAAAGTACCATCCAATCAAGGGTTTCCATATTCTCCTAAGATACCTTTCATCACCCCATTCAAAGGGTTAAAAGTTTAGAGTCCTTCACTTTTGTGTGTTTATTTATCATTAGATGGTAACCTGGGGATGGCACCTGGACAAGTATTTCTATTCTTTGTCCTTACCCCTCCATAAGTCATGGGAACTCTTATTGTAAGAACTTTCTTTGGATATTATCTTGATTTCATTCTGAGGGATTTAGGTAATGACACAACCCAACCAAGTATATAGCAGGTAACCCGGTTACTTACGAGATACAACAAGTCACAAATTAACAGATGACTCTTCCATCTCAAATGGATTTTACACTCACTGAGGAATCATCATAGGAAGCCAGAAATTCTGAGTTTTGGGTCAGACTTATTTGGATTTAAATTTCAGTTCTATTGACTGCGTATCTTTGAGTAAATTACCCTTACCTTTGGGTCTGTTTCTTCAATTGTAAAGAACTGTTATGAAGAAGCAACGCAAAAGAAGTACTTAGAAGTACTTATTATGTGTGAAGCACATAATAAGCATGCAAAAAAAAATGTGAACTAGTATTGTTGTGATTTCTTTCATAAGGACGTGTGCAGAATTAAATGAGATGACCTCTGTGGAAAACTGGGCCCTTAGTGGAACCTCAACAAACATTAGCTCCTTTCACCTTGAGGAAAATTAAGTCCTTTTTAAATCTTCTTGGGATTTAAGTGATCTGAATCCAAGATGTTTTGCTACAGCCACCAAATAACACACATCTTTTCCTTTTCCTGTAGAAGAAAATGTCATGAATATCTCTATACCATGTGCTCTCCTCTCCACTTATGTCTACTTGTAGCAAGTTGCACCCAACTGTTGGATCTTCTCTTTACCTAACATTGAGATTATTCTTTTCTTTATATCATTAAGTTTCCAAAGTAGATTCCCAAATCCTGATCTTAGCCCACCCATTCCCATTTCCTCTTCTGTGCTCTGTGTCTTCCCTGATGTGCTCATTACCAAGCACATTTTACAATGGCAAAGCAGATGCTTTTAAGTTTAGATTGACTTTATCTTAGTCAAATGAGGAGGGAGGCATGTTTACAATACAGAAATAGGAGAGGATTGATGTGTTTTATCATAAGGAAATAAAGCTATTATTCACAAATCTGATCAATGTGAGCAGCAAAACAAATATGTTGAGTAGTTTCTTTGCTCACCAAGTAGTTCTTTTGTATAAATTCTCCGGACTATATAGATTCACAGGGCAAAGTCTCAAATGGTGTATTATATTCATCCCAGCACTTGCATTCTCTTTTGTATATAATTTTGAGAGATGACATCTTAGGGAGTAAATTCTTGAGAAAAGGTTATTCAGTAGATAAATACCAGATAAGTAAATATAAATACTAAAATTTCAGAAACATAAAAAATAGCAATGACAACAACAATAATAATATAATGACTGCAATTTTTCAAGTGTTTTCATACCACAAATGAATGCTAGGGGGAAATCAATGTGTTTGTTTTCTTCTTGCCTTATGGCTGAAAGAGCAAGCCATGAATTTTTTTTATAACCTGGCTAGTGATGTGTCCCTTCAGGGAGCTGTTAACTCCATCTTTGTAGATATTGTCTGGTCCCTATCAAAATTAGAAATTACTTAAAACCAGGAAGAAAAAAGCACTTCATTCCTAAATAGGCCATTAGTGATATTGGATAGTTTGTTATTCTGCAATGTAATATTGAAATTCCTAGAAGCAACTGATTTTCAGTCATGAATTAAAAAGATCAAAACTAAACTGACTATTTGAGATATGAGTGAAAAGAACCTTGGACAGCTATTTTGGAGGTTGTGTGTCAGCAATTAACCTTTTGAAGCTAGAATCATTAACTTCCCAAGACAACTAAGTGCAAATGAGCCTAGCCCAATTGTGGGGTAAGTATGAAAACAAAAGAATGGAAAACAAATAGTTATTTGGACTTCAAGGGCAGGGAGAAATATATACAAAACAAAAAATCAGAATGATGACTGTAATGCTCAAAAGGAAGTAAGTGCACTAAATATAGCAATTGGAAGTTTTCCGTCCTTAACAATTATTAGCAAGGATGTATAGGATCATAAGAGCAGACAAGTTTGGCAGGGTTTTCACCTTGAGCATGTATATCTGTCCCTGCCTCACTGATTGGCTTTGAGAACCTTTTCTCAGGAATGCAGAATTCCAAGAAAATGCTCATAAGCAAAATGGTATCATTCTTTATCCCTCAGTTAGAGAAAAGTCGATTTGCTCTCTACATGCTAAAATAGATTAAAAGCAAAAAAGATACCATTGTTTTCATGCTTATATGTATGTCAGATTTAATTAAACACCTGTTTGAAAAACTGCAACTAATCCAGATATTGGAGTGATTTAACCACAGCTCTAATTATGTAAGTACAAAAATCATATGTGCCCTTGCAAATGCTGACTAACTCCCATTTCTCACCATTTGTACTCCAAAACCCCAGTTAATTTCCTTTTCCTGAATATGGTACATGAATTCTAAAAATGTGGAGAAAATGACTCGTTTAGTAAATATACTTTTTAATAAATACATAATTTTCTTTCTGAAGTACTGTAATTCATTTCAGGAGCTGAGTCTTTTTCCTGGCATCATTGTTTATCAAAACAGACATATTGTCCAAAGACATTTTTATATTTCTTCTGGCTAACCTCTGGAGACATTGTCAAATGTATGATGCAATTAGTTAATATTTTACCAAAGGTTAAGAAGAAAGAGAAAAGAAAGAATACATCTTGTGGTGGTAGGATGATGTTAAGAATCATATTCAAGTTAAAATATTATTAAATTTATAGCACTATAAAAATTTTACAACAATATAGATGATTTCAACAAATATAATATATAAATCAAAGCTTTTCCTAACCTCTGGCCTGATTGATGGGCTTTTTCCATTAAAATTGCTCATCCCATCCCAAATATGGATAATATATAATTCAAAGTTGAAATCAGGTCCCTTGAGTTTCTTGAGATTGGATAAATGTCTCAAAACATCAGCAAATAGACCTTAAAGAAAGGCAGCAATCTATAAACCATCCTGATGCCTTGTCAATAGCAGGAGAGAGACAAGATGAGACTGTAAACCAAGCAACCTTTTCATGACCTCAACCCTCCCCCATCCTCTGAAAAGTAATAAGGATGGTTCTTTGGGTCTTTGTCTGAGGAAGCTGAGAATAAGAATTGTGAGTGAGCTTCTGTGTTCCTACAGACTTAAAGTAACCACAACCCCTTCAGTTCAAAATTGCTTTATATTTGGTGGCTTGAGGTTCAAGGAGATAGAATTTTGCCATGTATAAGAGTTCAGAAATAATTCACACTATCACCACTGTGAGCAAGACTACAAATCCCAGGTAGTGTGGCCCATGGGGGTGGGGGTAGACAGGGCACAGAAAGACATATTTCAAACTGGGGAATAAGAATTGTTTGAATGCCTTGCAGGGATCCTACGATTTTAGCTGCCACTAAAATGAGAAAAGAGTACCAGATTCAAAATTAGTAAACCAGGTTTCTGGTTAGCTCTGCCACAAACTTTTTTTATGAATTTGGTAGCATTTCTTAATCTCTTTGGACCTCAGTTTTCCCATGTACAGATTGACTAAAACAATATCTAAATTACTGTCATCACTCAAAAGTCTGCAGTTCTGTGACTCTTATTTGTTCCTTAGAGATATAAGAAAACTTATGCTAACTGCAGTCATACAACTGGAGGGAAAAAAAATTGAGTTTTCTCAGTCTAGCTAATGACACTGTAGCTCAGTGGCAAGGCAGTCAGTCAGAGGCAATGAAACAAATCAACATCCTTAGGCTAATTACACGAGGAAGACCTCTGTGTGTCACCATGGCAACCAAAGAGAAGGTAACCCCAGTAAAGGTCAAACACTAGAAAAGTAAATGTGGCATTAAAATAGGAATCCATAAAATCTACCACAGCAGCCAGTGACTTGACCAAATTAGTCCCCAATGCAGTGAGATCTTAATTATTTTCTAAAACAGTGCCTAAAAGTAGGTTTCATGCTCCACCTGCTTCACAATCACCTGGTTACAAATGCAAATCCCTTGAATTTACCCAGACTCATTGAATCTCTGGAAAAGAATGTGAAAATCTGCATTTCTGAACAGGTTTCTCAGGTGTTTCTTTTGCACAGTTAAACATGAGCACTATTGATCTAGCAAATGGAGAGTAGGAAGTTAGGAGACAATGAACAAAATGTATATTCACAGAATATATCTGAAAGTGGAGGGGTAGGTGATAATACTGGTTGCCTTCAAGGAGGTTTGAGGTACAGGGTAAAAGAGAAACTTATTTTTTACTATAAACTCTTTTTATTTTTTTGTGAAAGAGACAGAGAAAGGGACAGATAGGGACAGGCAGACAGAAAGGGAGAGATGAGAAGCATCAATTCTTCGTTGTGGCACCTTAGCTGTTCATTGATTGCTTTCTCATATGTGCCTTGAGGTGGGGGCTACAGCAGAGCGAGTGACCCCTTGCTCAAGCCAGTGACCTTGGGCTCAAGCCAGTGACCATGAGGTCCTGTCTATGATCCCATACTTAAGCCAGCAACCCCATCCATGCTCAAGCTGATGAGCCACGCTCAAGCTGGAACCTTGGGGTTTTGAACCTGGGTCCTCTGCATCCCAGTCAGATGCTCTAACCACTATACCATCGCCTGGCTAGGCAATGTAAACTCTTTAACATTGTTTTCATTTTTGCCATGAGCAAAAATTAAATAAATACATATTTCAAATCTTAAAAAAATTTCAAGTGCAAATTAAATTTTGGTATACTTTCTCAGAGTTGAAAATAATGAGCAGTCTTTAAAGTTGAAGTATAAAACAATAACACTTGTGTAAATTTTTTTTCTTTCTTTTTTGTCAGGCTTGGAAGGGTTAAGCAATATATACACTTAGTTTTGTACTTTATCAAATGTCAAGGAAAACTGTCAGGGAGGATACTTAATAAAGATGCTTCTCTTCAATTCTTGTTGCTAAGTGGTAGCCTAGAATTAGTACCTGTTACTTACTACACTATTTTTTGTTGTTGTTTCCTGGGTGATTAGTAGTTCTTACTAATTTGTCAGTTCCTCATAAGCACAGACCAGAACTTATGTTCCTTCATATTTCTCATATCCCTTTTTAGGACACATAGAACAGAGTACTTGCTCACTAAAATTCTTATGAAATATTTTCTTTTCGGTAACACGCAACACTTCCTCTTTCTCAAGAAGAAGCTAAAATTCAATCAAACATCTTTTAACTCCAAGATAGACTACACGCTGTGAGTTCCAACAGTTCTCTTAAGGAGAAAAGTGATGGAGAAACCAGGACCAGGGAGCTCAGAACCATTTCTGCACATACCCAAGACTAAGGAAGTCTACTTAAGAAAACTCCAGGACTAAAAGGCCCAGAGCTGTCAGCTATAATTGGAGGAGGTGGGCAGAGTCCTTCTGCCAAGGCAATTTTTCTCAAGGAGGCACTGTGAGCTTAGGTGAAATTCATTAGAAAGTGTCCCGCCTCACCACCCAAGCCAAGGGAAGACCAGAGGGATGGACTGTGCTGAACCCCTTGTGAGAAGGGGAAGGGTGAGCAATCCTGGTACAAGGGTGAGAACTGCACCCCAGGTTAGAGGCCCACTTTCTCCCCCTCTCTGCCCAACACAGGTAGAGACAAAGTTGAGATGCAACCAATTTTCTGATGGGAAATACGGGGGCTAAAAAAATTACTTTTTATTCCACCAAGTTCTAGCCTGCTAGTAATCAAATTAACAGAGATAGATGAATAGGAGAAAATGCACCAAGTTTATTACAGGTGTACATGCCAAAGGGATGTCATAAGATAGTATACTCAAAACACATTGAGCAGTTGTTTGTATGCCATTATAAGCAAAGGAGAAAGGGGGTAATCTTAGTTACTAAGCTGAGATGTCGAAGGAAATGGGCAATTTACAGGCAGCTGAGGAAGAGAGAAATGTACAGAGCAAGCAAAGTCTTGCTAGGCAACCCAGAAACCATGGGACCCATGGTGGGGAAATCTAATTGCCAGACCCCTACCTGGAGGCTTCTTATCTAATGCTAAGGTGAATATATAATGATTCCCTTCCTGGAACAGGCCTTTTAATCTGAATCTCTTAGGCATGAAAGGTAGAGGGTCAAAGGTTCTTTCAGTCTTTTGTTTCTTAATAATCAGCTTAAAATCAATATCCCAGAAGGCACAGTTTGGGGGTAACAAATCTTTGGTTCCCTTCAGAAGCAGAAGTTACTTCAGTGGTTCAGCAGTAATGAGACGATGGCTTGGCAGTGAGCAGTAGACAACCATTTGATGCAAGATGGGCATCTGGGCCACTGGACAACAAATGGCGCTGCCCCAGAAAAGAAGCAGAGCAACCTGGCAGTTAACTACCCCAAATTCAGGATCTCCTTCTCTGGTACAGAGTTCTGAGTTGTCTTTGGAGAGCGGCTGCCTAACCAACAATACTTTCCCAGTCCTTTAGCATCTAGAGACATTATAACGTGAACAGAAATGGTATGTCTTAGACAAAGATTTTTAAGAAGTTATTGCACCTTCACTCCCTTTCCCATTTCACTGGCTGGGTGCAGAAAATGCCGACCCTATGGGTTAAAGAGCTATAGAATGGAAGAAGCCTGGACCAGAATCATTTCATAAAGAAAATACCCACAAAAAGGGATCCACTGCTTTGGACTACCCCTTATCAAGAAATCAGCTTCTATTGTGTTTGAGATATTATACATTGTGGAATCTATTTGTAATAGCAGTTTATATTACCCTAACTCACGTGTTTGGCTAAGCCGAAGACAAACAGTCATTCTGGAGCTCGGGGGAAGTATCTAGACCTGAATAAGGTTCCGTCCAAGGTATCAGCAGCCTGGAGCTTCTCTACTCTGACTCTTTGTAAATGGACAGAAGACTCTTGTGATCAGCTTTACCTGGCTCAAATGGGAAGAGTTCCTTTGGGATTTTCTTCTCTCCGGGACACACCTGAGGATAATGTCCAAAGGAGATAAACTCCCCTCCATTTCTTTCCCCTTTAAAGAGATATGCCCTTTAGAGAGGGGCATGCTTCCAAGGTCTGGAACATGTTTTAAGAGTTGAGTCTTCTTTTGCAAAGAGCAACCCCATAAAATAAGAAGACCAGGGAACCCAGCCACGGCTCAGAGCCGAGCCTACAAATTCCCCTGAGAATGGTGACTAACATGTTTTCATGCAATAATAAGACTAGAGGATTCTAATAAGGGCTTATAGTTTACTAACATGCACACACACAAACACACACACACATACTACCCCACCCCTGATGATATCTGCCCTTTGAATACCAGACTCAGGTTATATTTATCAGAGACAAAGCCCCACATTGGGTACAAAAACTAAATAAGGTATCAGCCCTGACTTTCCGGAACTGACAGAATATAACCCTAACCTCAGTGTTACAAAAGGGAAGGATACAGAATGTGCTATAAGTACAAAAACCAGAGAGGAACAGCGAGGAAATTTTCTTGGGAGGGATAGAATGAACGCTGTGTGTGTAGGAGAAGGAGCACCCAGCAGGGCAGGCAAAGAGAGGAGCTCATGCCCAGGCCCTGAGGTCAGAGAGGACAGGAAGTTTGCTTACACTGTATCCTCTTGCTTACAAAAGCATTTGGTGCCATAATCTCAAGGCAAGGGAGTAATACAATCTTAGTTACTAAGCTTCTTAGCTTTTGCCTTTCAAAAAAGATAAAAATGCAAATTTATGGCAATAAACCTGCCACTAAGAACTCTGGGGTATTGGGTAAAGGCATGGGAGGGGCATGTTTAGAAGTAGCAGAGAACCAGGATACAGGGAAGCCCAATACTCAATCTGCCAAGATTATGCTCAGGCTGCCAGTGAAAGCTAAGACATGAAGTAGGGAAGCAGACATGAAGGCTGGATAATTCAAATTGCTTTGGGGTACATAACCTTTGAAACAGAGTGGGGCCATATCTGAGTAGTGCTGGACACACAGTGGGCATTCAATAAATACTTGTTGATCATACTGGGCCGTGATAACCTATGTCAGGAATACTGTTGAAGATTCGTTGGTTCTGTAGCCCTGTTTTAGTGACACATCCTGTGCTTAACATCCGCATGCAGTCAGAACACAGGAATGCCTCAGGGTTAAGCTAGAAAAAAATAACTTTATGTATATTTATATATATATGTATAAAATGTTCTTGTATCAATTTTGGAAAATCACATATATGTATATATATAGATATATATGATTTATGTAAGAAATACAATGTATGACTCCTATCAGGAAATAATATATAGGAGCTATACATTGTGTCTCTTACATAAACACATATGTATTTTTTTAATATTTAAAGGACATTCCAAGCTGGGAGGTCTGCGAACACCCAGCACTGCCTTCCATCCAAGCTCCAGCTCTGTCTTGCTTTCTCAATCCCAGAAAGAACAAGGAAGGCACATCAATCTAGGTAGCTCTGGCCCTTTTCAACAAGGACGATTTTAAAGTGTCTAACATGGGGAGAACTATGAAATCCTTCTCCATGTGAACATCTTTAAAGGTCTATATGCATAAATTAGTTTCCCATAGTGCAGCAGATTTCTAATTATTTTTTAATATATACAAATATGTGCAATTACAATGCAATTAAAATGCCAGTATAATTAAGATGCAGAAAGAAGGAAATTCATAAATCTGTGCATGAACCCCCTTGATTTCTTCTTGGGTTCAATTAATGCCACTTCTGGTTTAAAGATCAAGAAAAATTTTATTTCTGCTAGTACGATCGTTCCATCAATCTACGTACTTTAGAATGTGAAATCTCATCTAGATTACAGGGTGTATCTCTATGATGAATGCTCAATCAGAACTGGACAAATAAGAGATGCTTGACAAAGATATAGCCAAAGGGGAGGGGGATGAGGGGTGCCTGACTACAAAGCAGTGAAGAATGCATGCAAAATCTAGTAGTTCTTAAATGTGGGCTGGATATATTTACATACTTCCTTAATAAAAGCTCTGACCTTCTTTACCCTAGTATCTCTGCAGATGAAGACATTCAGTTAATAGGAACAATATTGATATAAGGTACCAGCAGTATTCAATAGACTTTTTTTTTTAATATTAAAGATGGCATCTGCTAAAGGACTCTTTTTAAAGCCTTTTATAGATAAAAGTTTTCACTGAAAAGGAAAAAAAAAAAGAGTAGCAGTCTACTGACATGCTAGAAATTCAAACCTTAACAGCTGGGTTTGATTAAGTTATTTTTGTATAACCAACATTTATTGAGCACTTCTAGGCTCTGGGTATATAAAATAGCATGTGGCCTTAGTCCTCTGGGAAGCTTTGTTTTGGAGAGAAGAGAGGTAAAAAGCTCATTGCTATACGGTGGGATAAATGTTATTTTGGTTGTGTGTATTGTGAAGGCACAGAGAAATTAATGATAAAGAGCTTCCAGGAAAAAAAAAAAAGTTTGAGCCAAGTCTAGATTGAGCAGTGGTTCTCTTTCCCTACAGGGCTTAGTGTCTCAGTGACTACGGCACAGCTGGCTTTTAGGGGGTAAAGGTCAGGAAAGCTGACCATGCTCACCCAGGATCAGTTTCCCACAAGAAATTGCCCTGCTTCCCACATGCCTTTCAAATGTCAAATGTCATGCCAGGCATTTAGTAGCTAAAAAACCTGTTTATCTGAGCCTTGATGCTAATGCATTTTCACATATAAACCACAAAAGATATGTTTTGTTTTCTTTTGTTTTAAGCACCAAATATCTAGAAATACTTTTTTAATTTTCCAGGAATGGAATTACCTTGTAAAACAAAGGGAAATTGCATTTTGTTTTGTTCAGAACTTTATGTTTTTATATAAACATATCAAGGTATATTTAGTCTTCAATCTTTTGATATAGGGTAAGAAGCCTTTTCTTTTCCTTCAGTATGTCTTTTGATAGGAGTCATCAGTTGTATTTCTTAAATAAATTTCAAAATATGTCTACAATTTCCAGTTTCAATTTCTTGAAACTGGAGTGGAACTAGAAGGGCAATTACTGAAGAGTCGGAGCCCCAAATCTCTACTTCTTCTCCAGATTTTTAGATTGCTCTCTTTGTGCACATTTGCAAGTTGCTCCAGGATATGAAAGGCTGTGCCTTGCACAGCTCCTGGGTCTCTGCAGTGCAGTAGCCCTACCGCAGACCTAGAAGTGGAATTGCTGGGCAGTAGAATTGCTGCATTTTCAATTTTACTTGATATTACCAAATAGTTCTTTAGAGTAGCTGTACTATTTATGGTCCCACCAGCAATGTTCCCACAATATCGTTAACATTTGGAACTACCTGAGTTCTTAATTGTTGCTTATCTTACTAATAACTAATATCACTGTTGTTTCTATTTAAATTTCTCAGATAATTAAAGAAGTTGGATGATTACTATGTTTATTGGTTAGTCAGGTTTTACCTTCTGTGAATTATATGTTAGATCTTTGTTCCATGTTTCTCATAGTTATTTTCTGTCCTTTTCTTTCTTTTTTTTTAATAATTTTATTTTTAATGGGGCGACATCAATAAATCAGAATACATATATTCAAATATAACAACTCCAGGTTATCTTGTCGTTCACTTATGTTGCACACCCATCACCCAAAGTCAGATTGTCCTCTGTCACCTTCTATCTAGTTTTCTTTGTGCCCCTCCCCCTTTCCCACTCCCTCTCCCCCCTCCACCCATAACTACCACACTCTTTTTTTTTTTAATAAATTTTTATTAATGGTAATGGGATGACATTAATAAATCAGGGTACATATATTCAAAGAAAACATGTCTAGGTTATTTTGTCATTAAATTATGTTGCATACCCCTCGCCCAAAGTCAGATTGTCCTCCGCCACCCTCTATCTAGTTCTCTGTGCCCCTCCACCTCCCCCTAACTCTCTCCCTCCCTCCCTCCCATGTCCTCCCTCCCCCCACCCCTGGTAACCACCACACTCTTGTCCATGTCTCTTAGTCTCATTTTTATGTTCCACCAATGTATGGAATCATGTAGTTCTTGTTTTTTTTTCTGATTTACTTATTTCACTCCTTATAATGTTATCAAGATCCCACCATTTTGCTGTAAATGATCTGATGTCATCATTTCTTATGGCTGAGTAGTATTCCATAGTGAATATGTGCCACATCTTCTTTATCCAGTCTTCTATTGAAGGGGTTTTTGGTTGTTTCCATGTCTTGGCCACTGTGAACAGTGCTGCAATGAACATGGGGCTACATGTGTCTTTACGTATCAATGTTTCTGAGGTTTTGGGGTATATACCCAGTAGAGGGATTGCTGGGTCATAAGGTAGTTCTATTTGCAGTTTTTTGAGGAACCACCATACTTTCCTCCATAATGGTTGTACTACTTTACAGTCCCACCAACAGTGGATGAGAGTTCCCTTTTCTCCGCAGCCTCTCCAACATTTGCTATTACCTGTCTTGTTGATAATAGCTAATCTAACAGGGGTGAGGTGGTATCTCATTGTAGTTTTGATTTGCATTTCTCTAATAACTAATGAAGCTGAGCATCTTTTCATATATCTGTTGGCCATTTGTATCTCTTCCTGGGAGAAGTGTCTGTTCATGTCCTCTTCCCATTTTTTTATTGGATTGTTTGTTTGTTTGTTGTTGAGTTTTATGAGTTCTTTGTAAATTTTGGATATTAGGCCCTTATCTGAGCTGTTGTTTGAAAATATCATTTCCCATTTAGTTGGCTGTCTGTTTATTTTGATATCAGTTTCTCTTGCTGAGCAAAAACTTTTTATTCTGATGTAGTCCCATTCATTTATCTTTGCCTTCACTTCTCTTGCCATTGGAGTCAAGTTCATAAAATGTTCTTTAAAACCCAGGTCCATGATTTTAGTACCTATGCCTTCTTCTATGTACTTTATTGTTTCAGATCTTATATTTAGGTCTTTGATCCATTTTGAATTAATTTTAGTACATGGGGACAGGCTGTAGTCGAGTTTCATTCTTTTGCATGTGGCTTTCCAGTTTTCCCAACACCATTTGTTGAAGAGGCTTTCTTTTTTCCATTGTGTGTTGTTGGCCCCTTTATCAAAGATTATTTGACCATATATATGTGGTTTTATTTCTGGGCTTTCTATTCTGTTCCATTGGTCTGAGTGTCTATTTTTCTGCCAATACCATGCTGTTTTGATTATCGTGGCCCTATAATATAGTTTAAAGTCAGGTATTGTAATGCCCCAGCTTCATTCTTTTTCCTTAGGATTGTTTTGGCTATTCGGGGTTTTTTATAGTTCCATATAAATCTGATGATTTTTTGTTTCATTTCTTTAAAAACTCTCATAGGAATTTTGGTGGGAATTGCATTAAATTTATATATTGCTTTGGGTAATATGGCCATTTTAATCATATTTATTCTTCCTATCCAAGAACAAGGAATATTTTTCCATCTCATTGTGTCTTTTTCTATTTCTCTTAATAATGCCTTGTAGTTTTCGTTATATAGGTCCTTTACATTCTTTGTTATGTTTATTCCTAGGTATTTTATTTTTTTTGTTGCAATCGTGAAGGGGATTATTTTTTTGAGTTCGTTTTCTAATATTTCATTGTTGGCATATAGAAAGGCTATGGGCTTTTGTATGTTAATTTTGTATCCTGCGACCTTACTGTATTGGTTTATTGTTTCTAATAATCTTTTTGTGGAGTCCTTCGGGTTTTCGATGTATAGGATCATATCATCAGCAAAAAGTGATACCTTTACTTCTTCTTTTCCGATATGGATGCCTTTTATTTCTTTGTCTTGTCTGATTGCTCTGGCCAGAACTTCTAGCACCACGTTAAATAAGAGTGGAGAGAGTGGACAACCCTGTCTTGTTCCTGATTTAAGGTAGAAAGTTCTCAGTTTTATGCCATTTAATATGATGTTGGCTGATGGTTTATCATATATGGCCTTTATCATGTTGAGATATTTTCCTTCTATACCCATTTTGTTGAGAGTCTTAAACATAAAATTGTGTTGTATTTTATCGAAAGCCTTTTCTGCATCTATTGATAAGATCATGTGGTTTTTGTTCTTTGTTTTGTTGATATGGTGTATTACGTTAACCGTTTTGCGTATGTTGAACCATCCTTGAGATTCTGGGATGAATCCCACTTGATCATGATGTATTATTTTTTTAATATGTTGTTGTATTCGGTTTGCCAGTATTTTGTTTAGAATTTTAGATTCTGTATTCATTAGAGATACTGGTCTGTAGTTTTCTTTCTTTGTGACATCCATGCCAGGTTTTGGTATGAGGGTTATGTTGGCTTCATAAAATGTGTTTGGAAGTATTGCTTCTTCTTCAATTTTTTGGAAGACTTTGAGTAGAATAGGAACCAAGTCTTCTTTGAATGTTTGATAGAATTCATTAGTATAACCGTCTGGGCCTGGACTTTTATTTTTGGGGAGGTTTTTTATAGTTTTTTCTATTTCCTCCCTGCTGATTGGTCTGTTTAGGTTTTCTGCTTCTTCATGACTCAGTCTAGGAAGGTTGTATTGTTCTAGGAATTTATCCATTTCTTCTAGATTGTTGTATTTGGTGGCATATAATTTTTCATAGTATTCTACAATAATTCTTTGTATATCTTTGATGTCTGTGGTGATCTCTCATCTTTCATTTTGGATTTTATTTATTTGAGTCCTGTGCCTTTTTTCCTTGGTGAGTCTTGCCAAGGGTTTGTCAATTTTGTTAATCTTTTCAAAGAACCAGCTCCGTGTTTTATTGATTTTTTCTATAGTTTTTTTGTTCTCTATTTTATTTATTTCTGCTCTGATTTTTATTATCTCCTTTCTTCGGCTGGTTTTGGGTTGTCTTTGTTCTTCTTTTTCTAGTTCCTTAAGGTGTGAAGTTAAGTGGTTTACTTCGGCTCTCTCTTGTTTGTTCATATAGGCCTAAAGTGATATGAACTTTCCTCTTATTACTGCTTTTGCTGCATCCCAGAGATTCTGATATGTCGTATTTTCATTTTCATTTGTCTGTATATATCTTTTGATCTCTGTGCTTATTTCCTCTTTGACCCATTCATTTTTTAGAAGTATGTTGTTTAGTTTCCACATTTTTGTGGGTTTTTCCCCCTCTTTTTTGCAGTTGAATTCTAGTTTCAAGGCTTTATGATCAGAAAATATGCTTGGTACAATTTCAATTTTTCTAAATTTGCTGATATTGTCTTTGTGGCCCAACATATGGTCAATTCTTGAGAATGTTCCATGTACACTAGAGAAAAATGTATACTCTGTTGCTTTGGGATGAAGTGTCCTGTAGATGTCTATCATATCCAGGTGTTCTAGTATTTCGTTTAAGGCCACTATATCTTTATTAATTCTCTGTTTGGATGACCGATCTAGAGCCGTCAGCGGTGTATTGAGGTCTCCAAGTATGATTGTATTTTTGTTAGTTTTTGTTTTAAGGTCAATAAGTAGCTGTCTTATATATTTTGGTGCTCCTTGGTTTGGTGCATATATATTAAGAATTGTTATGTCTTCTTGATTCAGTGTCCCCTTAATCATTATGAAATGGCCACTTTTGTCTCTGAGTACTTTTTCTGTCTTGTAGTCAGCATTATCAGATATGAGTATTGCTACGCCTGCTTTTTTTTGAATGTTATTTGCTTGGAGTATTGTTTTCCAGCCTTTCACTTTGAATTTGTTTTTATCCTTGTTACTTAGATGAGTTTCCTGTAGGCAGCATACAGTTGGATTTTCTTTTTTAATCCATTCTGCTACTCTATGCCTTTTTATTGGTGAGTTTAATCCATTTACATTTAGTGTAATTATTGACACTTGTGAGTTCCCTATTGCCATTTTATAGATTTCTTTCTGTTAGTTTTGTGTCTTGTTTGATCCTTCTCTTTCGTTTTCTATCTTTTGTTTTTATTTGGTTGTATTCCATACATCTTTCCTCTGTTGCTATCTTTTTTATCTCATGTGCTTCTGTGGTGGTTTTTTCAATGGTGGTTACCTTTAAGTAATGAAAAGCGTTCCTACCCTGTTCATTGTAGAGCACTATTTTGTGAGTACTTTTGCACTCCATTGTCCTTTGCTACTGTTAATCTCCATCCTCTCCCCTCCCCTTTCTTTTTGTTGTTGTCATAGTTTAAATTTGGTTTTATTGTGTTCTTCTTGGAGCTTTTACTTGTGGCTTTTTTGTTTTTTGTTGTTGTTGTTGTTGTTCTTTGTATCTGATTGGAGAACCCCCTTTAGTAATTCCTGGAGTGGGTGTTTTCTGATGATAAATTCCCTCATCTTTTCTGTATCTGTGAATGTTTTTTTTCTCCTTCATATTTGAAGGATAGCTTTGGTGGGTATAGTATTCGTGGCTGAAAGTTCCTCTCTTTCAGGACTTCAAATATTGGGGTCTACTCTCTTCTAGCTTGTAGAGTTTCTGCTGAGAAATCTGATGATAATCTAATGTGCCTTCCTTTATATGTTGTATTCTCTTTTCCCTGGCTGCCTTGAGAATTTTTTCTTTGCTGTTGGTTTGTGCCAATTTCATTATGATATGCCTTGGAGTAGGTTTGTTGGGGTTAAGAAAACTCGGAGTTCTGTTTGCTTCTTGAATGTGAGGCTTTAGTTCTTTCCACGGGCTTGGGAAGTTCTCATCTATTATTTGTTTGAGTATGTTCTCCATTCCATTTTCTCTCTCTTCTCCCTCTGATATACCTATTATTCTTATGTTATTCTTTTTGATGGATAATCTTGTAGGGCTATCTCATTTTTTTAAATTTTTGAGTCTATTTCTTCTTCTCTCTGTTGTGCCTCAAGTTGCTTGTCTTCTATTTCACTAATCCTCTCTTATATCTGGCCTGTTCTATTAGCTAAGCTTGTTACCTCATTTTTCAGCTCATGAATTGACTTTTTCATCTCTGTTTGATTTGTTTTTATAGTTTCAATTTCCTTGGAAATATATTCTTTGTGTTCATCGAGTTGTTTTCTGAGCTCCCTGAATTGCCTTTCTGTGTTTTCATGTATATCTCGGAGGATTTTTAGGACTTCTATCTTAAATTCTCTGTCATTTAGCTCCAAAGTTTCCAATATATTAAATTTTTTCTCCATAGATTTTTCCTCATCTAGCTGTGTTACCTCTATTTCTTTTGTATCTATGATATTCGATTTTCTCTTCCTTAATGGCATCTGAGGGTGGTTTTGTTGATAGTATTAATGAGATTTAATAAAGAATAAAAAGTTCAAAAAATAAAACATCAAAAGAGTTGTTTTTTTAAAAAAAATTAATAATGTAATAAAGAAAAAGAAAATAAAATAAATTTTTTTTTTAAAAAAAGGAAATTATTCCCCCCCCTCCTGTTTTCCTCTCCTTTCCTCTCCCCTCTTTCTTGAGAAAATCTTGTGGTGAACTGTGAATTATATTGTACTAAATAGAACAAACAATGCCTGTAATGGAGGGCCTGAATTGGGGAGAAGTAATAAAGGGGCAAAAAACAAAACAAAACAAAACAAAAAAAGGGAGTATGGACCCACAAAAAGCAAATAAGAAAAAAATTTGGGTCAAGAATAAAATGATTTACTTTTAGGTGTTGGTTGACTAAGAGTTATGATGAGAGGAATAAGAGGGAAACAGGAAAATGGGGGGACAAATTAAAAAATTACTATTGTATTTAGTGTAACAAGAACTAGATAAAATGGAGAGCCAGGGATGGGAGCACTGCTAGTGTGTTAAAAAGGTGAAGTAAAAACCCCCCAAAATGCCACAAATATAAGTTTGAGTCCCAGATAAGATACTGTTCGTTATTGAGGTTTGAATGAGAGGAGACATAAAGGAGAAAGGAAGAAACTAATATAGAGGGAGAAAAGAAAGAGAGAGAGAGAAAAAAAAAGAAGGAACCACTAAAAGAAGAAAAAAGAAAAAAGAGGAGAGAGAGAGAGAGTTAAGGGTTTTGGAGTGCAACCCTCGTAGAGAGAAAGGAAGAGGAAAGAAAAGATAATGGGAGATGTAACACTTATGGGTAGTGTAGTTCAAGGAGAGGAGAGAGTAAGACTGGCAGAGAGTTAAATGACCAAATTGGAGGAGGAAAAAAAAAATCAAGAATGAAGATAAGAGAAAAAAATGAACAAATATAATAAAATGTGATAGGTTATAAAGTCTGCAGATTATTGTTGATTTTGAGAGGTTATCTTGCTTTTTCTTTTCTCTCCCTCTTCCTGTTCAGTGACTCTGTCCCCCGGGTTCTGCCCCTTTGGCACACTCAGGTAGAGGTTTGCAGTTGATAAGTCTCTATGACGATGTCGTGTATTGTGCTTCAGTCTCGTTGGCAGTCGAGGCTCATTAGCATTTATAGGCTCCACCAGTGAGAGAGTCTGTGTTCCTGGAGCCTTTCTCCTAGTCTTTCCTTCCTCAATTAGTAGCCTGATAATCCAGCTATGGGGTTGCTGCTGCCTCTCCCTGGATAGTAAGAGGTTCAAAGAGCTGGCAACTCCCCATTCTATTTCTACTCAGCACAGGGCTCTGGGTGAGGCTCAGTCAGTTTGAGCTGCTAGCATAATCAGGCAGGGCTTCTGCCCACTCAAAAACCTCTGGCTCTGCCACTCTGTGGGATAACATGGGCACACACTGCTGAGGCACTTGGAGGAATCTCTCACCCACTATCTGCGCGCGCAGATCAGGATATCAGGCCGGCCGCCTCACTTTCTGAGTGAAACCCCCACCTGCACGGAAAAGTTCCAGTGTTGGAATTGGCTCTCACTCCGTGTCCAAGCGCGGCTTTTTCAAGGTGCTGGGGCAGCCCAAGATTCCGCTTTTGGCCCACACAAAGGCCCCTGACTCTGCCCCCTCTGTGGGATAACATGGGCGGGCACTGCCAAGGCACTCAGAGGAATCTCTTGCTCACTATCTGCACGCGCAGACCAGGATATCAGGCTGGCCGCCTCACCCTCTGAGTGAAACCCCCACCCGCACAGAAAAGTTCAGGCGTTGGAATTGGCTCTCGCTCCCTCCCCATGCGCGGCTCCCTCAGGGTGCTGGGGTGGCCCGGAGATTCCGCTTTCGGCCCACACAAAGGCCTCTGACTCTGCTTCTCTGTGGGATAACATGGGCGCCCACTCCCAGGGCTTTGGAAGGAATCTCTTGCCCACCATCTGTGCGCCGACCCAGAGATCGGGGAAAATGGTTGCCCCGCTTGTCTTTCTTTGTCTGGGTTTGGCGCAAGTGTTAGCTTGTATTGCCTGGGTTGCAACAGGAACAGTTTTTCCTCGGCTTGGATCTCCGTGCCACAGCCTGGTTCGGCCGTTTGTGCTGCAGCCTGGATCTATTCACCCCCTTTGCCTGCCTTAGTTTCTATATTCTCAGTTCCCAGGGAAAGCCGCCCTGTTTAGGTTATTGAGAAAAGCAGAGCATTTCTTACTCCCTATTTCCTTCGGGGTTTGATTATATATTTAGCCAATTTTTTGCTCGACCATACCTTCGGGTGTATTGCAAAACATCTGGAGGCTCCAAGGATAGGTTTTTCTGTTTCTGGTTGAAGATTTTGTTGAGTTTGGGGGGAGATTTATCGGTATCACTTCCTACTGCGCCATTACTCTGACCCCTTTTCTTACTGAGTGATGAAAATTTTTAATATACTTAGGGTCTTAATCTTTATGTGCATTACAAATATCTTCTTCTAGATGGGGGGTTGTCTTTTTAATTTTGTTCTAAATTTTAATGTAGGCCATTTTAATCATCTTTCCTTTTGGGGATTGTATTTTTTGTGTGTCTTACACAATAAATCTTTACCAAAATTATTAAGATTTTCTACACATTTTTCTTAAAGTGTATGTGTATGTTTTTAATGTCTTAATTATGCCGTCACTCTTGAATTGTAATTCAGCCAGGTAATTCTAGATAACAATTATATATCTTCTTTCATTTTGAATATATCATTCTACTGGCTTCAGATTTCAGTAGTTGATATTAAAATTTTAACTGTCTGTTTAATAGTCATTCCTTTTGTAAGCTGACTTTTCTTTCTGGTTGGGTATAAAATCCTAATGTTTGCTTTGTTATAGTTAAGTTTTATTTATACCTTTGTGAATTTGTTTGTATTTATTCTGTCTTGTATTCATTGTTCTTCTACCTCATTTTTCATGTTCTTATATCAATTTTGGAAGATTTTCAGCCATTGCATCTTTATGTATTGCCTCTTCACTATTCTCACTTTTTTTCTCTTTCTGAAACTTTCATCAGACTTATGTTGGACCTTTATATCATATCATCAATATTTTTAAATTTCCTTTTCATATTTTTCATCTGAAATGTCTTGCCTAGCTACTGTAGCTAACTCTATGTTATTTACATTCAACTTACTAGTTATTTGAGAATGACAAGGAAAGACTTAGTGCTTTATTCGGGTGCTATAGATTAATGATAAACTTTTTGCAAGGAATTCTGAGCATCCTCTGAAGAAAAGCCACTTGCTTAAATATTGCATTGCATAAAAATACTTTAAGTGCCCATACACTGAAACAGCTGCAACACTTGCCCCAAAAATTCTCCAAACAGAAATCCAGTGAGATTAGATGTAGCACCTGTAGTTTCAACCTCTTCTTTAAATTGCAGAGCTAACCCTGGCCAGTGGCTCAGTGGATAGCATGTCAGCCTGAAATATGGACATCCCAAGTTAGATCCCCAGTCAGGGCACACAGGAGAAGTAACCACCTGCTTTTCCCCTACTCCATATCTCCCCCTTCTCTCTCTTCTCCCCTCCACATAGCTTGGTGGAGCATAGGCCTCCGGCACTAAAAATAGCTTAGTTGCACAGGTCAGGGTGCATGCAGGAGTCTATTTCCTGTCCTCTCATTAAAAAAAAAAAAGAAACTAAAAAATAAAAAGAATAAAAAATAAATTGCAGACCTAGATCAGACACAGCACAAGTCCAACTCTCACTAACATTGTTTCATTGTAGGTAAATCAATAGTCTTGGGTCTCGTTTTATCTTTATAAATTAAATTCTTAGCATCATAGTGATCCCAGTCATGACACAACCTGTATGAGCATAAATCTCTATAAATTTTCCAGTGCTGCTAGACTCCATGAAAGGTAACTTTCTTCTCGTTAGCTAGCATTTGTCTGGGTCCCAAGGACTGTGGAAAATTAAAAATCTCAATAATATATTCTATTTGGAATAATTGTCACACTGCTGTTGTACCCATACCATATGAGGAACGTGAGGAGGGCAGAAGACAGAAGTTGCCACTTTTGGGTTCACTAACCAACATGCCTGTATTAGCACACACTTGACATGTACTGAACTGCACTAAGCATTCCCTTCACAACTCATCCATTGGGTTTCTTATTTCAATGACTCTACTAGTCATTGTGTGTGTGTGTGTGTGTGTGTGTGTGTGCACGCGCGTGTGCGTGCATGTGTTATAAGATAGTGAGATAGAGATGTAATTTCTCATGCAGCTATTCAGTTGTCCCTGCACCATTTTAAAAGAACAATTTCCTACTTATTTGTAATGCTGCTAATGTCAATAACCAAACTCCCCTATATACTACAGTAATCATTACTAGTTGTATTTAATTTATTTGCAAACATGTCTGATTTTTTTCACTACATTTTACTTTTTATAATTTTAAAGCTTTCTTTACATTTTTAATTATGTTAAATGTACTTATTTTATATTTTCTGTTAACTAAAGATTTAGAGAATTTATTTTCCCATTTATTGTGCTAAGTGATTCTCATTCATGGTATGTTGTTTGCTCATCTGCATATAATCTAGAATTGTGAACTCATCTTATATTGAAATCCTCTGTCCCTGGGGTGAAAGTATATGCCTCCTAAGTGGTTTTGCATTGATTTCTATAAAGTATCCCACTGACATCATCAGCTTAAGACAATTTTTTGGTAAATTTCTTGGCTTGAGGGTACCCAGAACATATGAATGTTACAATATCAAACCTTAGGTTTCAGGTTTTTAGAGGAGAATTTTCACTATGATTCAGGGCAAGATTAATCATCTGTGGAATTAAGAAATAATATTTATAATTATAAATCAAAGTTGTTTACAATGTGTTATAATTACCCAGTTACAGAATTCTATTTTAGTCATGCAATGAATATGAATGTCAGGAAAAGAAATTTTTAATAAAGTTTAGTGAATAAAACTGTTTTTAAAATTTATCTTCAAATTATAGTTGACATACAATATTATGTTAGTTTCAGATGCACAACATCGTGATGAGACATTTATATACCTTATGAAGTGATCATCCTGATAAATCTAGTAACCATCTGTCAGCATACATAGTAATTATGATATTATTGACTACATTCTATATGCTGTACATTACACCCTCAGACTTATTTTTTAACTAGCAGTTTGTACTGCTTAATCGCCTTTGCTTTTTTCACCCATTCCCTAACCTCCCTCCCTTCTAGCAACAATCAGTTTGTTCTATGTATCTATGAGTTTGACTTATTTTACTTAGCTAAATCTATCCATGTTGTCACAAATGGAAGGATTTACTTTGTCCTATGACTGAGTAATATTCCATTGTGTATATGTACCACATCTTCTTTATCTCTTCTACCAATAGACACCTAGGTTGCTTCCACATAGTGATTATTGTAAAACAATGCTGCAATAAACATAAGGGTTCATATATCCTTTCAAGTTAGTGCTTTTATTCCTTTTTTAATGATTTTAATTTGTGTTTACATAGATTCAAGTGTCCCACCAAATATATCTCTTCCCACCCCTTTGCTGACCCCCCTTATTCCCCAGCTGACCCCCCTTATTTCCCCTCCCCCCAATGCCTTCCCACCTTCCCTCCAGGATTTGCTGTCTTATTCTATATAATGCTGTGTTATGTATATATAATTTCATTAATCTCTTTCTCTTCACTGATCCCATCTTCTCTTCTACTTTTCCTCTGACTGCTTTTCCTCTGGTCCCTTTGATCCCGCCTCTGCCTCTGTTTTCGTTGCTCAGTTCACATTGTTCATTGGATTCCTCAAATGAGTGAGGTCATATGGTATTTTTCTTTCTCTGCCTGGCTTATTTCACTTAACATAATAGTTTCCAGGTCCATCCATGTTGTTGCGAAAGGTAGAATTTCCTTCTTCCTCACAGTCGTGTAGTATTCCATTGTGAAAATATACCACTGCTTTTTAATCCACTTGTCCACTGACAGACACTTGGGCTGTTTCCAGATCTTCACTATTGTAAACAATGCTGCCATAAACTTGGGCGTGCATTTCTTCTTTTGAATCAGTGATTTGATATTAATAGGATATATTCCTAAAAGTGGGATAGCTGGGTCAAAGGGCAGTTCCATTTTTAATTTTTTGAGGAATCTCTATACTGTTTTCCACAGTGGCTGCACCAGTCTGCATTCTCACCAGCAGTGCAGGAGGGTTCTCTTTTCTCTTCACCCTCTCCAACACTTATTATGTATTGTTTTGTTAATAAGAGCCCTTCTGACAGGTGTGAGGTGGTATCTCATTGTGGTTTTAATTTGCATTTTTCTAATGATTAATGATGTTGAATATTTTTTCATATGCCTATTGGCCATCTCTATGTCCTCTTTGAAGAAGTGCTCATTCATTTCTTTTGCCCATTTTTTGATTGGATTGTTTATCTTCCTGGTATTGAGTTTTACAAGTTCTTTATAAATTTTGGTTATTAACCCCTTATCAGACATATTGGTGAATATATTCTCCCATTGTCTGGGTTGTCTTTTTATTTTGCTAATGGTGCCTTTTGCTTTTTAGTTTCAAATAGTCCCATACTGTCCTTTATTTCACTTGCCATGGAGATAAATCAGCAAAAATATTGTTATGAGAGATATCAGAGAGTTTACTGCCTATGTTTTCTTCCAAGATGTTTATGATTTCATGACTTACATTTTAAGTCTTTTATACATTTTGAGTTTACTTTTGTGAATAGTGTAAGTTGGTGATCCAATTTCATTTTTTTTGCAAGTACCTAATTTTCCAAACACCGTTTGTTAGTTTGTTAAAGAGGCTGTCTTTACTCCATTGTATGCTCTTACCTCCTTTGTCAAAAATCAATTGTCCATATAGGTGTGGGTTTATTTCTGGGTTCTCTGTTCTGTTCCATTGATCTGTATGCCTGTTCTTATGCCAGTACCAAGCTGTTTTGAGTACTATGGCCTTGTGGTATAATTTAATATCAGGAAGTGTGGACAAGTCCTACCAGGGGTGAAAATGATGAAGACACAGAAAGACCCAACTCCAGGGACCAGGTTCAGTGATGTAGATCCACTTTATTCAGGAAGTAAGCTAGCTTACATACATGGGTTCAGCCAATAGGATGTTACAGCATGTCCTTTATAGCCAATGGCTGAAAAGGTCAAGGAGCTGCCTGGTTAGCGCTGAGTCACTTCCTTAAGGCGGGTGAGCTTCCTCCTGGGTGTGCCTAGGAGGGTTTCAGGAGCTAGAGTGTTCTCACAGCACTGCATCAGCCACAGCTGCTAGGAATGTGCTCTGTTCTCTACCTACATTTTCCCCTTCTCTTTTAATTAGGGCCAGTTGGACTTGATGAATGACAGCTTACTGTTGTTGTAGCTTCTGAATGCTACACATTATCAATGGAACCCTAGTAGAACTAAAACAACTATAATTAAGCAATGAGGCAAGCTTCTATAATGTTTGACTAGTTAGAAACAGAACAGGGGTCTTAAACAGGGGATTCCTCCTAGGGATCGGGATGTCACTTCCCTTCCATTGTGTTACAGAGACCTTCCAGGTGCTGTTAAACACAGTTCTATTTTGACTGTAAAAGACGAATGTAGGTCTATGCACACCCCCTTCCCACAAAGGTCCCAGCATCCAAACACAGAATGGGTGGCTTGCCATGGGCTGCATACTGTATATGGTTGCAAGGCACCAAGGCACAAAACACAAATTACAACAACATGACAAATCAAACAATTTCAACAATTACAAAGGTATATTTCATCGGTCTCTGAGCACTTTGCCAAAAGCACAAAATGTCCTCGGCCTTCTTTCTAGCCATGGAAAAGCTTCCCGGGGCAGGGGAAGGGCCTCCAGCAAAGCTGCCCCTCACACCCATCAGGGTATTTCATATTGCCCAAAATCTGTAAGTCCATCCAACAAAGGAGCCAGTGCTCACTCGGGTCGTAGTCCAGGAAATCAGTCCATTCACAGGAGGCCTCAGCCAATCCCCTCATCCCTGCCATCCTGGCAGGTCTTACACTGTCTCAAAGAGGAGCACGTGGCAATGGCAGTCAGCATTTCCATCTCTGCTCTGGAGAGCATGATGGCAGCCACCCCTAAGTCCCAAAATGTCAGCGAACCCACCAGCAGCTTAGCAGGCACTCCCTGCCATTCCAGTGCCCACTCAGTGATGCAAGCCTGGCTTCCATTCATCCTCCTGCTGCAGCTGCTGCCATTTACCTTCTGGAGTCTGCGAATCGCAACTCCAGCCCAATTCTCCTCATCCTCCAAAGATGAACTGACAACACCAGCTCATGCTCTGGACTGCCGCCGCCTGCGTCTGGGAGTCAGCGGTTACTATAGCACACATAAGCAAGAACAGAGCACCAGGGCCTGGGGGCCCATCAGGGGCAATTCTCTGGGCCCGCCCCACCAAAGCCTCCTCATTCCCCCAGGTGATGTGGTGCACACGCCTGTCGCGAGGTCTTCTTCTGGAGAGCTGAGGGCCTCCTCCCCTCAGGTGTAGTTGGTGTGGAGAAGGCCAGGGCTGTGGCTTTGGATGGGTGAAGACTGAACCACTTACTGGGTGCCCAAGAAACCCTGTCAAGCAGGTTGGTGGGTTCTTGAGATCCCAATTGGCTGAAAAACACAAGTATAACCTCTCCCTTGCATTAGAAGAGAGTATGATCCCCACCACTGTGCCACGACTGGGTCCTTCCAGCATCATTTCCAAGAGAGGGGCGGGGGAGAGAGAAAGCGAGAGATACCTAAAAATAGACAAGACAGACAGAAAGAAAAAAGACACATGGGGGCGTATAGGCTGGCCCATGGGTCTACAGCAGGAACACGTGTTCGAGTTAAAGTTGGGGTAGAAAATGGCATCTGAGAAGCTGGGGTGGGGCATTGATCCCCAGCAGGGAATGCGGAAATAGCAACTTCTACTTTATCCGGCAGCAGAGCTGATGGCACAGTTAGCAATTCGGTTGGTTTCGTTTCTGTGCACTCAGCTGCCATTCCATCAAACTCAGAGGCTAAACCACTTTCCTCCTCAGTGGAGGGGGGTGAATAGGGAGGTAGGGGCTCCTCAGAGAGAGAGGCAGCCTGCAATATCTTTGGCACCAGTGGAGGGTCCCCAGGAGGAGCACTGGTCAGGCAGGCGTGTCTTGCCAATAAAGCAGGAGTGAGGCCGAGAGGGAAGGTTTGTACCCCATGCACCTCAGCTGAATGAACACGTCGAAGAGCTCAGGCCCAAGTATCCGGGTCCCAGAGGGGCGCATCCTCATCCAGGGATTGAGACCAGAGAGAATCTCCCAGTAAGGACAGAGATCCTTTTCAAAAACTTTAACTCGCCTACTCTGCAATAGGGCATGCAGGGCTCAAGCCTGCGGAGCTCTAGAGTAGGGGAGAAGGTTTCCCATTGCAGAAGTTCACTCACTCGTCCCTTGGATGCCAGTTAGGTCCCTGCCCCACATTGGGCACCAGTTGTGGACAAGTCCTGCCGGGAGTGAGGATGATGGAGATGCAAAGACCCAACTCTGGGGACCAGGTTCAGTGACGTAGATCCACTTTATTCAGGAAGTAAGCTAGCTTATATACACGGGTTCAGCCAGTAGGAAGTTACAGCGTGTCCTTCATAGCCAATGGCTGAAAAGGTCAGGGAGCTGCCTGGTTAGCGCTGAGTCACTTCTTTATAGTGGGCAAGCTCCCTCCTGGGTGTGCCTAGGAGGGTTTCAGGTGCTGGAGTGTTCTCACAGCATTGCATCAGCCAGAGCTGCTAGGAATGCGCTCTGCGCTCTACCTACAAGGATGTGTGATACCTCTTTATTCTTCTTTTTCAAGATTGCTGAGGCTATTTGTGCTCTTTTCTGGTTCCGTATAAATTTTTGGAATATTTGTTCTATATCTTTGAAGTATGTCATTGGTATTTTAATAGGAACTACATTGAGTGTATAGATTGCTTTGGGTAATATAGACATTTTAATGATGTTTATTCTTTCTATCCATGAACACAGTACATGCTTCCATTTGTTTGTATCTTCCTTGATTTCCTTTAACAACATTTTATAATTTCCCAAGTACAAGTCTTTAACCTCTTTGGTTAAACTTACTTCTAAGTACTTTATTTTTTTGTTTTTGCAACAGTGAAGGGGATTGTTTTCTTAATTTCTCTTTCAGACAGTTCACTGTTGATGTATAAAAATGCCACTGATTTCTGAATATTAATTTTATATCTTGCCACCTTGCTGAATTTATTTATCAGGTCCAGTAGTTTTTTGACTGTCACTTTAGGGTTTTCTATGTACAATATCATATCATCAGCAAATAATTGTAGTTTTACTTCTTCTTTTCTAATTTGGATGCCTTTTATGCCTTCTTCTTGTCCAACTTCTGTGGCTAGGACTTCCAGAACTATGTTGAATAAGAACGGTGAAAGGGAACACTCCTGCTTTGTTCCTGATCTTAATAGGATTGCTTTTAAATTTTATCCATTGATTATGATGTTGGCTGTGCATTTATCATAAATGGCGTTTATTATATTGAGGTATAATCCCTGTATCACCACTTTGCTGAGAGTTTTGATCATAAATGGGTGCTGGATTTTATCAAATGCTTTTTCTGCATCTATTAATATTATGTGATTTTTATCTTTTCTTTTGTTTATGTGTTGAATCACATTGATTGATTTGAGGATATTTTTTAATCTTATTTTTATTAATTTTAATGCAGTGACATTGAAAAATCAGGGTACATATCTTCTGAGAAAACATCTCCAGATTATTTTGACCTTTGATTATGCTGCATACCCCTCACTCAAAGTCAAATCGTCCTCTGTCACCTTCTATCTGGTTTTCTTTGTGCCCCTGCCCTCCCCCGACTCCCTCCCTCTCCTTCCTCACCCCTTCCCCACCCCTCCACCCCACTCCCTGTTACCATCACATTCTTGTCCATGTCTCTGAGTCTCATTTTTATGTCCCATCAATGCATTGGTTCATATAGTTCTTAGTTTTTTTCTGATTTACTTATTTCACTCTGTATAATGTTATCAAGGTCCATCCATGTTATTGTAAATGATCCGATGTCATCATTTCTTATGGCTGAGTAGTATTCCATAGTATATATGTACCAAAGCTTTTTAATCCACTCATCCTCTGATGGACACTTGGGCTGTTTCCAGATCTTTGCTATTGTGAACAATGCTGCCATAAACATGGGGGTGCATTTCTCCTTCTGGAACCATTCTATGGTGTCCTTGGGGTATATTCCTAAAAGTGGGATGGCTGGGTCAAAAGGCAGTTCGATTTTCAATTTTTTGAGGAATCTCCATACTGTTTTCCACAGAGGCTGCACCAGTCTGCATTCCCACCAGCAATGCAGGAGGGTTCCCTTTTCTCCACATCCTCGCCAGCACTTATTCTGTGTGGTTTTGTTGATGAGTGCCATTCTGACCGGTGTGAGGTGATATCTCATTGTGGTTTTAATTTGCATTTCTCTAATGATTAATGATGTTGAGCATTTTTTTCATATGCCTATTGGCCATCTCTATATCCTCTTTGGAGAAATGTCTATTCATTTCTTTTGCCCATTTTTGATTGGATTGTTTGTCTTTCTGGTGTTGATATTTAAAAGTTCTTTATAAATTTTGGTTATTAACCCCTTATCAGACATACTGTCAAATATGTTCTCCCATTGTGTAGTTTGTCTTTTTATTCTGTTCTTATTGTCTTTGGCCATGCAAAAGCTTTTAGTTTGATATAGTCCCATTTGTTTATCCTGTCTTTTATTTCCCTTGCCTGTGGAGATAAATCAGCAAATATATCACTGCGAGAGATGACAGAGAGCTTACTGCCTATGTTTTCTTCTAAGATGCTTATGGTTTCACGCCTTACATTTAAATCTTTTATCCATTTTGAGTTTATTTTTGTGAATGGTGTAAGTTGGTGGTCTAGTTTCATTTTTTTGCAGGTAGCTGTCCAATTTTCCCAACACCATTTGTTGAAGAGGCTGTCTTTACTCCATTGTATTTCCTTACCTCCTTTGTCAAATATCAGTTGTCCATAGAACTGTGGGTTTATTTCTGGGTTCTCTGTTCTGTTCCATTGATCTATGTGCCTGTTCTTATGCCAGTACCAGTCTGTTTTGAGTACAATGGCCTTGTAGTATAGCTTGATATCAGGAAGTGTGATACCTCCCACTTTATTCTTCTTTTTTAAGATTGCTGAGGCTATTCGTGTTCTCTTTTGGTTCCATATAAATTTTTGGAATATGTGATCTATATCTTTAAAGTATGTCACTGGTATTTTAATTGGTATTGCATTGAATTTATAAATTACTTTGGGTAATATAGACATTTTAATGATGTTTATTCTTCCTAGCCATGAACATGGTATATGCTTCCACTTGTTTGTATATTCCTTGATTTCTTTTATCAATGTTTTATAATTTTCCGAGTACAAGTCTTTAGTCTCCTTGGTTAAATGTACTCCTAGGTACTTTATTTTTTGGTTGTAACAGTGAAGGGGATTGTTTCCTTAATTTCTCTTTCTGATTCTTCATTGTTGGTGTATAAAAATGCCTCTGATTTCTGAGTATTAATTTTATATCCTGCCACCTTGCAAATTTATTAATCAGGTCCAGTAGTTTTTTGACTGAGACTTTAGGATTTCTATATACAATATCATATCATCTGCAAATAATAATAGCTTTACTTCTTCTTTTCCAACTTAAATACCTTTTATTTCTTCTTCTTGTCTGATTGCTGTGGCTAGGACTTCCAGGACTATGTTGAATAAGAATGGTGAAAGGGGGCACCCCTGCCTTGTTCCTGATCTTAAGGGGATTGCTTTTAATTTTTGCCCATTGAGTATGATGTTGGCTGTGGGTTTGTCATAGATGGCTTTTATCACGTTGAGGTATGTTCCCTGTATTCCCACTTTGCTGAGAGTTTTGATCATGAATGGGTGCTGGATTTTTATTTCATCAAGTGCTTTTTCTGCATCTATTGAAATTATCATGTGGTTTTTCTCTTTCCTTTCATTTATGTGATGAATAACATTGATAGATTTGCAAATATTGTACCAGCCTTGCCTCCCAAGAATAAATCCCACTTGATGATGGTGTATGATTTTTTCCATATATTGTTGGATCTGGTTTGCTAATATTTTGTTGAGGATTTTAGCATCTATATTCATCAGGGATATTGGCCTATAATTTTCTTTCTTTGTGCTGTCTTTGCCTGGTTTTGGAATCAGAATTATGCTCGCCTCACAAAAGGAGCTTGGAAGTCTTCCTTCCTCTTGAATTTTTTGAAATAACTTGAGAAGGATAGGAGTTAGTTCTTCTTTGAATAGTTGGTAGAATTCACTTGTGAAGCCATCTGGCCCAGGAATTTTCTTTGCTGGGAGTTTTTGATAACTGTTTTGATCTCATTTGGTGTAATCAGTCTGTTTAGGTTTTCTGATTCTTCCAAACTGATTTTTGGAAGATTGCATGTTTCAAGGAATTTGTCCATTTCATCTAGGTTGTCTAGTTTTTTGGCATACAGTTCTTCATAGTATTTTCTTACAATCTTTTGTATTTCTGTTATGTCAGTTGTTATTTCTCCCCTCTCATTTCTAAATTTAGTTATTTGAGTCCTCTCTCTTTCTTGGTGAGTCTAATTAAAGGTTCATCAATCTTGTTTACCTTTTCAAAGAATCAGCTCCTAGTTTCATTGATCCTCTGTATTGTTTCTTTAGTCTCTATGTCATTTATTTCTGCTCTGATTTTTATTATTCCTTCCTTCTACTACATTTAGGCTTTACTTGCTGTTCTTTTTCTAGATCTTTTAGATGCAGGGTTAAGTTGTTTATTTGAGCTTTTTCTAGCTTCTTAAAGTGTGCCTGTAGTGCTATGAACTTCCCTCTCAGTACTGCTTTTGCTGTGTCCCATAAATTTTGAGTTGTTGTATGCTTGTTATCATTCGTTTCTAGGAATTTTTTAATTTCTTCTTTGATCTCATTCTCAATCCATTTGTTATTTAACAACCTGCTATTTAGTTTCTGTGTGTTTAAGAATTTTTGAGCTTTTCTGTTGTGGTTGATTTCTACTTTTATGCCATTGTGATCAGAGAAAGTGTTTGATATGATTTCAATCTTCTTAAATTTGTTGAGACCACTTTTGTGCCCTAACATGTGGTCTATCCTAGAGAATGTACCATAAGCATTTGAAAAGAATGTATATTCTGCTGCTTTAGGGTGAAAGGTTCTGTAGATATCTATTAAATCGAGTTGATCTAGTGTGTCCTTTAAGTCTGCTGTTTCTTTGTTAATTTTCTTTCTTGAGGATCTATCTATCTAGTGATTTTAGTGGGGTATTAAAATCCCCTACTATTATAGTGTTGCTGTTGATTTCACTCTTTATACCCATCAACGTCTGCTTTATATATTTAGGTGCTCCTATATTAGGTGCATAGATATTTATAATAGTTATATCTTTCTGTTGGATTGCTCCTTTTATCATTATGTAGTGGCATTCTTTATCTCTTACTATGTTCTTTGTTTTAAACTCCATTTTGTCTGATATAAGTATTGCTACCCCAGCTTTTTTTTCATTTCCATTTGCATGAAATGTTTTTTTCCATCCTTTTACCTTCAACCTATGTGCATCTTTTGTTTTAAGGTGTGTCTCTTATAGACAGCATATGTATGGGTCCTGTTTTCTTATCCACACAGCTACCCTATGTCTTTTGATTGGATCATTTAATCCGTTTACATTTAGGGTTATTATTGATATGTAGTTGTTTATTGCCAATTTATTCTTTAAAGCTGTATTCCTCTTTTGCTATATTCTTTTCCCACTTTGATCTGTTTACACCATGCCCCTTAACAATTCCTGTAGCATTGGTTTGGTTGTAATGAATTCTTTGAGTTTTTTGTTTTTTTTTTGTCTGGGAAACTTTTTATTTCTCCTTCAATTTTAAATGATAGCCTTGCTGGATAAAGTAGTCTTGGTTGTAGGTTCTTGTTCTGCATTCCTTTGAATATTTCTTGCCATTCCCTTCTGGCTTCAAGTGTTTCTGTTGAGAAATTTGATGTCATCCTTATGGGGGCTCCTTTGTAGGTGATGGCCTTTTTTTCTCTCACAGCTTTTAATATTTTCTCTTTATCACTTAGCTTTTGTATTTTAATTATGATGTGTCTTGGTGTAGGTTTCTTTTGATTTCTTTTTAGTGGAGTTCTCTGTGCATCTTCAATTTGTGAGAGTTTCTCTTGCATTAATTTAGGGAAGTTTTCAGCTATGATATGATTGAACAAAGCCTCTATCCCTTGTTCTTTCTCTTCTTCTTCAGGAACCCCTATGATGCAGATGATATTTCTCTTTATGTTGTCACAGAGCTCTCTAAGAGTTTCCTCAGACTTTTTGAGTCTCTTTTCTCTTTTCTTCTCTGCTTTTATGCCTTCATTCCAGTTGTCCTCCAACTCTCTGATTCGATCCTCAGCTGTATCCATCCTGTTTTTAATTCCTTCCATTGTGGTCTTCATTTCTGACATTGTATTTGTCATCTCCAACTGATTCTTTAATATTTCAATACCCTTTTTTATACTTGCTATTTCTTTATTTAGGTGTTTGTGATGACCATCCATTGTTGTTCTAAGATCCCTAAGCATCCTAACAATCATTATTTTAAACTCTGCATCTGGAAGTTTGATTATTTCCATATCACTCAGTTCATCTCCTGAAGGTCTCTCTTGTGGTTTCATTTGTATTGCACTTCTTTGTTTTCTCATTGTGCCTGGGTGTCTGGGTGTTTTCTTTGCAGAGCTGGTTGAGTCTAGGCTTGGTGTTGTCTGCCTCTAGTTTTTACTTGTGTTGTTTCTAAGTCTTCTTGGGTTGGCATCAGCTATTATTTGTAATCTACTTTAGGATTTGGGCTGAAGTCTTGATTTGTTTGTTTTCTTAACAGGTGATTGTCCTGTTTGCTTATCTCAGCAGGGGCCTTATTTGAAACTGTATCCAGGAATGTGGTGGGTGTGACCTGAGGCTCTGAAGTCCTCTTCTGCCAGTTAATCTCTCTGGGGGAGGGTTGCTTTCTCAACTTCAGTAGGGAGAGGTGTATCTCAGATCTCCAAGGAGACCTGAGTTACTGCCCCTCCTCCCCACTTCTTGTTTTCAGCTGTGTCTTGTTGCTCTGATTGGAGCTGGAGAGATGTCTGTATCTCTGTGACCTGGAAATACTTTTGCATTTTTCTTTGTGGAAGGATCAGCCCCTCCCCCAGTTATGGCTGCCTCTAGGACTGAATGAATCAGCTTTTTATGTTATCACCTATATTCCTCTCCCCCTCACCATCCATCTCTCCCTTTCTCCTCTTTTTGGAAGACAAGCAGGCCCTTTCAACACACCCCATTCCCTGGTTGCCAGGTAAGTGGCTCTGGACAGTACTTACTGCTCTCCTCCTTGGAATTGAGAGCCCAGCCTCACCCCCCTCCCCCCGTTCCTGTAAGCAGGGGAGATTCAGGCACTCTCTACCAGGTTTGTTGTGGCTTCTTCTTTGCTCCTTGATTTTTGAAAGCTGTTCTTGTAGTCCAGATTTGGTTTTTCACGCTGATTGTTCATAAATTAGTTTATAATCCAGTTCGGTGGTGTGAGCTGGGAGTCTGTGTGTCTGCCTACTCCACTGCCATCTTCAGGTCTCCTGATTTGAGGATATTGTACCAGCCTTGTCTCCCTAGAATAAATCCCACCTGATCATGATGTATGATTTTTTTCATGTATTGCTGGATCCCATTTGCTAATATTTTGTTGAGAATTTTAGCATCTAAGTTCATCAGAGGTATTGGCCTATAGTTTTTTTTCTTTGTAGTGTCTTTGCCTGGTTTTGGAATCAGTATTAGGCTTGCCTCATAAAAGGAGTTTGGAAGTCTTCCCTCCTCTTAAATTTTTGGAAATAGCTTGAGAAAGATAGTAGTTAGTTCTTCTTTGAATATTTGGTAAAGTTCACCAGTGAAGCCATCTGGCCCAGGACTTTTGTTTGTTGGGAGTTTTTTGATAACTGTTTCAATCTCATTTAATAAAATTGGTCTGTTTAGGTTTTCTGATTCTTCTATATTGATTTTTGAAAGATTATATGTTTTGAGGAATTTGTCCATTTTGCCTAGGTTGTCTGATCTTATGGCATACAGTTCTTCATAGTATTTTCTTACAATCCTTTGTATTTTAGCTGTTTCAGTTGTTACTTCTTCTCTCTCATTTCTAATTTTACTTATTTGAGTCCTCTCTCTTTTTTTCTTGGTGAGTCTCTCCTATGTGTGAAATCATACATTTCTTAGCTTTCTCTGATTTACTAATTTAACTCAGTATAATTTTCTCAAGGTCCATTCATGCTGTTGAAAATGTCATTATGTTATCTTTTCTTATATCTGAGTATATAAGAAATATATACTTATATATTCTATTGTTTGTATGTATGTATGTATGTGTGTATGTATGTATGTGTATATATATGTGTGTGTATGTATGTGTATGTGTGTATGTGTGTGTGTATATGTATGTATGTGTGTGTGTATGTGTGTGTATATATATATTCTTTGTACAATTTTCTATCGAGGAACACTTTGGCTGTTTTTATGTCTTGGCCACTGTGAATAATGCTGCGATGAACATGGGGGTACATATATCTTTACATACTAATGATTTAGCATTTTAGGGGTAGATATCCAATAGAGAGATTGCTGGGTCATATGGTAATTTTATTCTTACTTTTTTGAGGATCCACCATACTTTCTTCCATAATGGTTGTACTAATTTGCATTCTCACCACCAGTGAATGAGGGTTCCTTTTTCTTCACAGCTTCTCCAACACTTGTTTTTATCTGTCTTGTTGATAATAGACAATCTAACAGGTATGAGGTGATATCTCATTGTAGTTTTGATTTCCATATTTCCAATAGCTAGTGAAGATGAGCATCTTTTCATATACCCGTTTGCCATTTGTATGTCCTCTTGGAAGAAGTTTCTATTCAGGCCCTCTCCCATTTTTTTAATTAGATTGTTTGCTTATTTGTTGTTGCACTTTGTGAGTTCTTTATATATTTTGAATATTAATCTCTTATCAAAGCTGTTGTTTGCAAATATCATCTCCCTGCTTGTTTTGTTGTCAGTTTCTTTTGCTGTGCAGATGCTTTTTAGTTAGATATAGTCCCACTCATTTATTTTTGCCTTTCATCCCTTGCCTTTGGGATCAAATTCATAAATTGCTCTTACAGCCAAGGTCCATTAACTCAGTACCTATGTTTTCTTCTATGTAACGTATTGCTTCACATCTTATATTTAGGTCTTTGATCCATTTTGAATTAATTTTTGTTTAGGGGACAAACTGTAGTCAAGTTTCATTCTTTTGCATGGTTTTTCAATTTTCCAGCATCATTTATTGAAGAGGTTTTCTTTTCTCCATTGTGTGTTTTTGGCTCCTTTGCCAGAGATGATTTGTCCTCATACATGTGGTTTTATTTCTGGGCTCTTGATTCTGTTTCATTGGTCTCTATGTCTGTTTTTCTGCCAATACCTTGTTGTTTTGATTATCATGGCTCTATAGTATAAATTGAAGTCAAGTAGTTTTATATCTCTGGTTTCATCTATTTTCCTCATGATTGCTTTGGCTAGTCGGGGTTTCTTATAGTTCCAAACAAACCTGGTAATTTTTGTTCTATTTTATTAAAAAATGACATTGGTATTTTGATGAGGATTACATTAAATTTGTATATTGTTTTGGGTAATATGGCCATTTTAACTATGTTGATTCTTCCAATCCATGAACATGAAATGTTTTTCCATTTTATTGTCTTTTTCAATTTCTTTCAATAATATTTTATAGTTTTTAGTATACATATCCTTCACATCCTTTGTTAAGTTTATTCCTAGGTACTTTTTTTTGTTGTTGTTCTTGCAATTATAAAAGAACTTGGTTTTTTTTTAGTTCATTTTCCGAAGTTTCATTGCTGACATACAGAAAAGCAATACACTTTTGTATGTTGATTTTGCCTCTTGCAACTTTACTGTATTGGTTTATTGTTTCTAATAGTTTTTTTGGTAGAGTCTTTGGGGTTTCCTATATACAGGATCACGTCATCTGAAAAAAGTTATACCTTTACTTCTTCTTTCCCTATATGAATGCCTTTTATTTCTTTATCTTGCTTGATCAATCTAGCTAAAACTTCCAGAACTATGTTGAATAAGAGTGGAGAGAATGGGCAGCCTTGTCTCATTTCTGATTTTAGAAGAAAAACTTTCATTTTTTTCATCATTTAGTATTATATTAGCTAATGGTTTGTCATATATGGCCTTTATTATGTTGAGGTACTTTCCTTTGATTCTGGGTTTATTGAGTGTTTTAAACATAAAGAGATGTTGTATCTTATCAAATACCTTTTCTGCATCTACTGATAAGATCATATAATTTTTGTTCTTTGTTTTGTTGATGTGGTGCATTACATTGATTGATTTCCGTATGTTGAACCATCCTTGTACTCCTGGAACTAATCCCACTTAATCATGATATATTATTTTTTAAATATATTGTTGTACTTGATTTGCTAGTATCTTGTTTAGAATTTTTGCATCTGTATTCATTAAAGATATTGGTTTATAGTTTTCTTTTTTTGTGTGTTCTCCTTGCCAGGTTTTAGTTTGAGGGTTATGTTGACCTTATAAAATGTGTTGGGGAGTATTGTTTCTTCTTCTGGTTTTTGGAAGACTTTGAGAAGGATAGGTACTTAATCTTCTTTGAATGTTTGGTAGAATTTACTGGTGTAATCTTCTGGTCCTGGACTTATGTTTGGAGGGAGGTTTTTGATAGTTGTTTCTATTTCCTCCCTTCTTATAGGTCTATTTAGGTTTTCTACTTCTTCATGACTCAGTCTAGAAAGATTGTATAGTTTTAGGAGTTTACCGATTTTATCTAGGTTACTGAATTTGCTGGCATATAATCTTTCATAATATTCTATGATCTTTTGTATGGCTATGATGTTTGTGGTAATTTCTCCTCTTTAATTTCAAATTTTACTTATGAATTTTTCTTCTTTTTTTTTAGTGAATCTAACCAGTAGTTTGTTGATTTTATTGATCTTTTCAAAGAACCAACTCTTTGTTGTATTAATTTTTTTCTATAATTTTTTTTGTTTTCTATTTCATTTAGTTCTGTTCTAATTTTTAGTATTTCCTTTCTTCTACTGACTTTGGGTTGCCTTTGTTCTTGTTTTTCTAGTTCCTTAAGGTGTGCTGTTAGGTTGTTTACTTGAATCTCTCTTGTTTCTTGATATAAGTCTGTAATGATATAAACTTCCCTCTTATTACTACTTTTAGGTAGTAAAAGGTTTATGATAGGTTGTGCTATTGTTTTCATTTGTCTGTATTTATCTTTCAATCTCTTCCTTTATTTCTTTTTTGACCCCATTATTTTTAGAAGTATGTTGTTTAATTTCCACATTTTTGTAGATATCTTTACTTCCTTTTTACAGTTGAATTCTAATTTCAAAACCTCATGTTCAGAATATATGCTTGGTATAATTTCAATTTTCCTGAATTTGTTGATGTTAGTTTTGTGGCCCAATATATGGTCTGTCCTTGAGAATGTCCCATTGACACTGGAGAAGAATGTGTAATCTGACCTTTTGGGATGAGATGTCTTATAAATGTCTCTTATGACTATTTGGTCCAGAGTGTCATTTAAGGCCTTTATTTCTTTATTGATTTTCTGTTTGGATGATTTATCTAAAGCCATCAATGGTATGTTGAAATCTCCAAGTATGATTGTGTTTTTGTTTGCTTCTAATTTTAGATCAGTTAGTAGATTTCTTATATATTTTAGTGCTCCCTGGTTCAGTGCATATATATTAAGAAGTGTTATGTCTTCTTGATACAATGTCCCTTATCATTATGAAATGTCCATTTTTGTCTATGGTTACCTTTGTTGTCTTGAAGTCAGCATTGTCAGATATGAGTATGGCTATACCTGCTTTTCTTTGGATATTATTTACTTGGAGAACCATTTTTCAACTTTTCACTTTGAATCTACTTTTGTCCTTGCAGCTTAAATGTGCCTCATGAAAGCAACATATGGTTAGGTTTTGCTTTTTGCTCCAATCTGCTACTTGTGCCTCTTTATTGGTGAGTTCAGTCCATTTACATTTAGGGTAATTCTTAGCACTTGAGGGTCCCTATAGCCATTTTATGTGTTGTTTTCTCATAGCTCTGTGTCTTGTTTTGTTCTTCTCTCTTTTGTTTCTGTCAATTGTTTTAGTTTGGTGGTATTCCATACTTTTTTCCCTTGTTTCTTCTTTTTTAAGCTGTGTGTTTTAGTAGTAGCTTTTTCATGGGTTATTGCCATTAAGTTAAGAAAAAAATGTTCATATGTACAATGGTCCTTTGTCTTATAGTTTCTTCTGTCCTCCTTTGCTACAGCAGATCTTTATCCTCTCCCTTTTATGTTATTGTTTTCAGAATTATCCTTGCTTTTATTGTGACCTTATTGGGGTTTTACTTGTATTTTTGACTTGTTTTGTTCTTTATATCTGATCAAATAACCTCCTTGAGTATTTCCTGCAGTGGGGATTTTCTGATTATATATTCCCTCAGCTTCTGTATATCTGTAAAAGGTTTTATTTCTCCTGCAAATAGTATTCTTGCCTGGTAATTTTTCTCTTTCAGTACTTTGAATGTTTGGGTCCACTCTCTTCTGGCTTGTAGAGTTTCTGCTGAGAAGTCTGATGATATCCTAATGGCCTTTCCTTTATATATTATGTTCTTTTTCCTAGCTGCTTTGAGGATTTTTTTTTTGTCATTGATTTTTGACAATTTTATTACAATGCGCCTTGCAGTAGGTTTGTTTGGGCTGTGGTAACTTTGCATTCTGTTTGTTTTTTGGATTTGAGGCTCTAACTCTTTCCATAGGTTTGGGAAATTTTCATCAATTATTTGTTTGAAGAGGCTCTCCATTCCCTTCTGCCTCTCTTCTTCTTTTGATATAATCATTTTTCTTATATTGCTTTTTCTGATGAAGTCAGACAATTCTTGTAGAGCTCTCTCAGGTTTTTTTTTTTTATCTCAGGTTTTTTAATTCATGAGTCTCTCTCCTATTCTCTCCATAACATCTCTAGTTGTCTGTCTTCAATATCACTGATTCTTTCCTCTATCTGATTTGTTCTATTAGCTAAACTTGATACCTCAGTCTTTAATTCACATATTGAGTTCTTTATCTCTGTTTTAAAAGTTTCAATTTCCTTGGTGAGGTATTCATTTTGTTCATTAATTTGTTTTCTATACCCATTAAGTTGTCTATTGGTGTCTTCTTACATCTCATTGAGTATTTTCAGAACTTCAATTTTGAATTATCTATCATTTAACTCCATGGCTTCCATCTGATTGAGACTTTTTTCTGGAAATGTTTCATTTTCTTTCTGAAACACATCTCTTTTTGTGTAGCCATGATATTTGATTTCTTCCTTCTTGATGGTATTTGAGAGTGGTATTTTTAAGAACCTTCACAAAAAATCAACTAAAAAATTGAAAAACTTTTAAAAATACTATAAAAAATTATGATAAAAACACAGGAAAAAAGATCAAAAGCAAACAAAAATTCAAAAAGAAAACACCCACAAAAATTAAGAATAAAAATATAAAATTTTTAAAAATTAAATTCAAAAATTAAAAAAAAGAAGAAGAAAAAAGGAAAAAAGAAAAGAAGGGGAAAGAAAAATAAAAGTAAATTTTAGTTTTGAGAGGTTTCTTCCAATAGGTGTCCCTGTGTTACAACTTTTAGCTCTGTAAAGTTCCCAGGCTGTCAGCTAAGATGTTGTTGTTGCAGTGATGGTAGTGGGTCTGCAGTCACATTGGTGGGTGGGGCATGTTGGGAGGGCTTTATGGCTTTGGCTTTACCACTTCAGCTTTCCTGATTTATGGCTCTAATAATAGTGATCTCAGGCTTCTGGGTGTTTTTTCCATGTCTCAACAGACCTGGGGACTGGATGTGGAGCAACTCTTCTCCAGGAGAGAAAGTGGCTCTGGAGAACTAGCTGTGGAGGTTGTCTCTGCCACTCTCCATACTGCAAAGTGAAGGAGGTGGGATCTGGGAGGCTGAGGGACCACATGTTATCTTTCTCTGTCTCTGCTGAGTGTAGACTGCAGACAGACCACAAGAATACTGGCTGTGACCCTACACTTTGGCCACTTTGATTTATCTCCTCTTCTGCCCCTCTATCTCACTGCTCGTCCCAGCAAAAGGAGATCCAGTCACTCTGAGTTTCACTCTTTATACTTCTCAGACAAAATCCAGAGAGCCTGAGCATCCCTCATCCCCATAGTCCAGTAGAGAAAATAAAAGTCACTCTGGGTTTGTCTCCTCTCTTCTCCAAAGCCCACCATGATTGTGTTTTATTTTTGAGCCTGCTTTTTACCCTGTCCCACCTTTAGTCCATTTGGTATGTGGATTTTTCAGATGCACCTCTGATCCCAGCTGAGATTCCTTCACTGCGTTATAGTTGTTCAGTTTGTTGAAATTTCAAGTGGAGAGATCAAGAGTATCTCTCACACCATCATTACTCTGACATCATCTCTAAGAATATTCTTTTTTTAAAAGAAGAACAAGATCTCAAACTTATTACACACATTATTATAGTAAGATAAACATTGCTCACAGCAAGAAATCCTATCTTATTTTACTTATTGAATTAAAATAAAAACACTTATTTAATCAAAGTGACCTGTCAGTGTTGTAGTTTCCATTGCTTCAGTGAATACATTCCTTATAAAATATTAGGCTATTTAAATGGAAGGCCCAGAAAAAAAGTTATAATTGCACATCAAAGTCATTAGGTCACAAAGTTTTAAAATTTTAGCTTTTATTTCCAAGCTAACTTTACTTGAAACTAAAGTTTTATGAGGCCTCTTATCAATCCCTCTTCCCAAAAGTGATTTAATTATATAAATCATGTCTGGTCACAATATTGAAATATTGTATATTCTTCAAGGCACATTCTTAACAACAGATTCATTGCAACACTAAAATCAGAAAGGTATTTCCATCTAAAAGATAATTTGCTGATAACAATTACATTTCTGTGAATGTTTCGAGGCTTGGCATTACTCTGAATGAGAAAATGACTTTTAAAAGTGAGGATTTTATTTGTGGAACCATAACAACTTGTTCAGAAGACTGAGAGTCCCTGCAAATCTCAGTGTCAAATAACTGTCAGTTTTTTCAGTCCTCTTGTTATGTAAATCTTGAATAATATGAAAATTTCTGCTCCCAGTTTTATTTATTTTTTGAATTTTATTCCTTGTCTTTTATGTAGAAATATCACAGTAGAATCTCAGCCTTGGTTTTTTCTAGTGGCATTCATATGGAACCCACTTTTCTTTTTGATTCACTCAGTGTTTAATGTTTTGCATCTAGCAGCATTCACCCTCCTGCCTCCTTTATATTGTAGTAGCACTCAGACTGGCACCTACTTATTTTCCTTGCTTATTCACTCATATTTTTACTGGGTCATCTGGGTTTTCCACCTTTCAATGACCCACATCTTAAATCCTAGAAGTATATTTAGAGTAAAAAAGATTATGCTTATTTGTTTTCAATCATTACATTGATTTTCAGGTGCTTAACAATAAAACATGTTTTTCTTTACTTCTCAGAGACAGCTTGCTTGTGGCTTTTAAGAACCACCTGTTGACCATGATAGAAATTCAGACATATACACTTACATGGGAAACAATAAATCTAGATATTCACATCCTCAAAATGTGAACCTAATTTCTAGTTATTTGATGGAGTAGAGGATCTCATAAAGTTCTGATTGTGATGATCCTATCTTGAAAGATAAGAAAGGGAGAATCCATATTAATGTGTTTAAGCCTAGAATAGTTAGTGATGAAATAAAAGTTAATGAGCTTGTACTGGCCACCCTATTGCCAGAATGTATTAATTTCTCACATTCCTCAACCTGGGTCTTCTGAATCAGTGCTTGTTAAATGTTAATGTGCATACTAACACCCTGGAAATCATTTTTAAATAGATTCTAACTCAGCAGATCTGAGGTAGGGCCTGAGAGTCTCCATTTCTAACAAGATCCCAAATAATGGTGATGTTAAAGCCCTGAGCCTCACTTTGAGTTGCTCAACCCTTATATAAAGCAATTGAATCAAAAGAAGGTGCTTGTGTACTTCCAACAAGTGCAGTAAATAGAGTTGTAGAGAGAAAGCCCTCTTTTATGATAGAGCAACATCCAGGCCCCATTTCTGAAAATAAGAATCAGGAAAGGAATTATTAGAAGGTTTGAATCTCAAGTGAGAGTTCCTACAGTGGGCATTTAAATCTGCCTATTCAGAAGATGACAATTGGAGACTAACTTGCTTCTTTCACTATCTCCTTGAACAGTCACTGGGAGAATTTACCATTTTGTGTATTACCAACCCTATCCACGCAGATCAAAGATGTGGGAGATTTAAAAAAAGGCAAAACTTAGTGCCACTACTTTTTCTTTCTTTCTTTCTTTCTTTCTTTCTTTCTTTCTTTCTTTCTTTCTTTCTTTCTTTCTCTCTCTCTCTCTCTCTCTCTCCCTCTCCCTCTCTCTCTCTTTCTTTTCTCTCTTTCTTTCTTTCGTTTTTTTTCCCACTGCACCCCTAATAAGTAGACCTTTTTAAAGGAACGTGGTGTTGTGTGCTTACCACTCTTGAATCATCTTCAGTGGGACTTCTGTGAAATGTACAGGTCAAGGAAATTTGTCCTCCCAGCAGGGAGAAAGCCATTGGGTCTCCTACTCCATATGGTAGCAGCTAATACTTTGTTCTAACTATGTTGTTAACGTAGGTAACTATTCAGGTAGTAACAAAAGAAAAGAGAGCAAAACTAGCTGAGCCTAATTAAGTCAGGAAGCTCCAGCTTCACAGATACCCCAGGAAACAACCACATTCTCCACCAAAGTCATGTTCTGGTTTTCCAGTCTCCCTGAGGAACAACTTGTTGTATTCACCCAGATTACAGAAGAAGGGATAAAGAGTGAGGGGGAAATTCTTTTGCTGGGTGCATGCTCAGAATAAACTAAGATGAGACAAGGTAGTAGGAGACAAAATGGCAACTATAGAAAAGGGAGGATTGTAGCCTAGGAAAATCGGGGTTGGGGGTGCGGTGGGGGAGACCAGGTAGAATAAGGGCACAAAACCTCAGAAGATCTAGAAAAGAGATTGAATAAGGGGAGGCACCAGCCTAGCCCTGTCCAGTATTTTCACCTGCCTATAGATTTCTCTCCCAAAATATCCTGTATCAGTACATCAGTATTTCCAAAACAGAAACCATTAACATTGTCAGAAAATTCATTACTCTTTGACTTTATCTTAGTCTCTCCATTATCTTTATGGACAAATAAAATATCTAAAAACAACATTTAATTATTATTTCTTCTTCAGTCTCTTATTAAATATGTCATCTATTCTGTCCTTTTGAACTCATAATTTCTTCCTTTCTCTTCATTCCAAATTATACTGTCCTGATTTACATTTTTATTCTCTCTTTCCAACCTAGCCTCTAGTTAGGTACAGCTTCCATAAATGTTTCTTTTTAAATAATCTCAACTTTAAATACCCTATCTTGTTGTGTCTACAATCACATTAGTACTTGTTGTTATTCAAGAAATACAATCTAACTGGTCTCTAGCTTCCAGCTTCTGCTTTCTCTAAATAGTGTGTCACTCTACCACCAGAATCATCATTTAAAAAATAAATCTGACCCTGTTACTTCAAAATGTAAATATTTTCAGTGGCTTTTTATTCCTACAACCTTCATTCAAAGTATGGACAACAATTCACTACTGATCTCAACTTCATTTTGAGCCCCATCTTCTGCCAAACTTGTGCGTGTGCGTGTGTGTGTGTGTGTGTGTGTGTGTGTGTGTGTGTTCTATATATACTCTAGCTAGGATTTTTCAAGTCATGGAGCCTTCCACTTGTCACATTTTCCTAAGAATCCTTCCCTATCATGTGTTCTTATCCTCTCCTTCCCTTAATTGCCATCAATTATTTCTTAATTTTCAAAAGTCACTTCCTTTGTAAAGACTTCCAAAACTTTTCTTCCAAGGACATTCAACCACTTTTTGCCTCTAGCCTCATATGATAAACACTCTACCATGAACTTGTTACAGAACAATTCCCTCTATATATGACTATCCCACTAGATTTTGAGTATCTCTCCACTAGACTTGAATTCTGCAAGGGCATGTAAACAGCCTACTTCTTTTTATTGACAACATGTAGTTAGTCTTTGACAAATGTCTAATGTATAAAAAGATGAATGAATGAATCAATTAATCAGGCATAGAGGGAAAGAGCACTGGGCTCAGTTTGGGAGGGAGGTGAAGGACACTCATTGGAATTTTTAGTAGGGAGGAGAGTAGTATCTTAAATAGTAACATGTTTTACAAATCAAAGCATGCCTTCTCCTTTCTCCAATAATAAGAGGCATACTGAGAATTACACAGTTACTTTTAGAAATTTAAGAAGCCAAAGTCCTGTGGAATCAAAGTGTATAACAGAAAGGCCTTAGTAAATAATATGCATAGAACCTTAGGAAAATATATAAGAGGAAGTAATGTTTAAATCTCCAGGTCATTTACATAAGGTTTTACCTCTATCTGGTCATGTGGAGATGACTGATAGCCCCATGTATAAAGGTATGACTGGGCATATTTCTATTAATGGTGAGAATTAAGAAAGATGTCATTTTGAGCCAAAAAAAAAAAGGTGCTTTTCTTTCCAAATCAGTTCTATTATTTAAGGGGTAAATTGCTTCTCTAGGTCTGCCATCACAAGTAAACCAAGTGGCTTAACCAACAGAACTTTGTTGTTTCACAGTTCTGGAGACTAAGCATCTGAAATCAAAGTGTTGGTAAGATTGCTTCATTCTGAGGCTATAAGGGAGAATCTGTTTCCTGCCTCTGTCCTAGCTTCTTGTGTTTGGCATTCATTGGCTTCCTCTGTCTTACCCTGATGTCTGCCTTCATGTTCATATGCCATTCTCCCTGGGTGTGTATATGATTCCAAATTTTCCCCTTTTATAAGGATACCATCATATTGGATAAGGATCCATCCTACTCCAGTATGACTTCATGCTAACAACTCATTATTAGTACACTGACTTTATTTCCAAGTCAGGTCACATTTACAAGGTCCTTGGGACTAGGACTTCAACCTATAAAGTTTTGAAAGGACACAATTAAACTTACGATAAGAGATTAGACTGTACTGACTCCAGGAAATTGTTGTTCATTTTGCATCTTGAGATGGTTCATGAGGGACCCACAAAGAAAAGGGCTGTTATAGTGATGGCTCACGAAGAGAGGAGCTAAAAGACCTCTACCCCACTCTGTCAACTAACTACCTAATCACTGTGACTTGGGGAAGAGACAGACTATAGAAGGAAGGAAGGAAAGAAGGAAGAGTCTTCAGAACCAGACCCACTTCTAAGAGCTCTTTGGGCAGCTCATGAAAGACTAACATCAAGAAGTTCTCAAGGATAAAATCAGCACCTGAATTGGGAAGGCGTTGTGCCAACTGGTTTGTTAAAGTCCCAAGCCATTTGATTAACGTTGATGATTCACTGACAGTATGCCCTAATTCTTTGTATCCAAATATAGGTTTTCATAAGACATAGAATGTTTAGAGAAGGAGAGGAATTTGACAAAACAGTATGCCTTAATTTATGGGAGAAGAAGCCAAGACTGAGAAAGGGGATATATGCTCTAATGTAGAAGAAAGAGCACTAGACCAAGATGCATAACACTTAAGTGCCTACTTAACACTAACTAAAGAACCTTAGGTAAGCTAAATCAACTCACTGAGACACACTGTCCATATCTTGAAATATAATACAACCTTCAAAGAATAGCTCAGATAATTGAAGGAGATAATGGATGTGAAAATACCACTCAATTCTGAAAGATGATTCAGTGAATTTTTGTACAGTGATTAAACCCTATTCCTGTTTGAATTTACAGTATCTAGCACACAGTAGATGCTCAAGAAATTATTTATTAAATAAATGAGTAAATTTAGTCTCCCCTTAATAAGGAAAAAGCCCCAAACACAATGTCTAGATATCAACCTTAAATCCTAACTTCCTGAGGCCTTGGAAATAAGACTTTCCAGATGTCCTTATTTACAACCAGGTAACTGAACAATCATAGGGAGAATAGATTTCCTGCAGGCAGCATCTCAGTTATCCAAAAGAAATTCTCCTGCTACAGTTGTTTGTTTTCTGAGCAGCCTATTGAAAAGACCACATCACCTGGCAAAACTTAGGAGTGATCTCTGGGTTCTGACTACACATCTGGTACACTCCTCAAGGGTGAGAAAGTAAACCCAAGAAACAAAATTTTAACTGCCAGCAAAAACTGCCAGTAGTTATTATTCTGGAGTTCTTTAGGTATGGGGGAGAACTTTATGCACATTATTATGGCTGAATGTCATTACTGTATATTGCAAGTGATGACCTGGAATTTTCTTCTCTGCCTGGTGACTCACTCCTTTCTTAGTACCATCACATTGTCTCTTATAGATTGATCAAAAGGTTCACACAAAATCTCTTGGTTTAGTACCTAACCAGTGGTTGGTGGCTGGGAGAAAGGAAAGTTAACTTCAATACAAACAAGAGAAATTTGCCGGTTATAAGACTTACTGGATAATATCCAAGTTGTGTGCTCCAATGGGACATTTTTCAGGGAAATTATCCTTTAAAATACAGATGGTACTTACCACTCTAAAACTGTGGCTTCAGTCTTTAGGGTGATTAGACTATAATGCTTCATCCTAACAAGTGATCTTTAGGAGATCATTAGATCCTAGTACTTTACAGCACTTAAATAAACCTAAGTTATCAGATCCTAAAGAGCATAATTGCTTATCATTTTATATTTCATCAAAATGGTTTGCAATTATTCCTGCTGGGAGATTTATCCATTTGCATCTTGCAGTCAGTTTTAGAATTTTATTCCTTTGATCTTGCCATAATATCATGATTAATTGATTAATTCAAGGGTTCAGAAGTCAATAAACCCAGTATTTATTATTATTTATTATTTAACTTCCCCCAGTGTGCTGGCTGGCATTCGGAGGCTGAAGAAAATACTGTCTGGCTCTCACAGCTTCTTAAAGAATTGATTATGCGGGAGAAAAAAAAAGAAGAAAAAAAAATCCCTTCTTTTATTCCACCACATAAAGTCTAATGGGAAAAAACAATAAAGAAAATGCATTCTGTATTTATATTGGCCATTATTTAAACGTGTTCTGAAGATCTGGATTGTTGCTTACTTTTAATTTTTGGTATATATGTAGATATAGATATAGATAAATGAACCCATATTTGTGTCTGTATCTGAAAGTCCTCAATTTAGGATCATCTGTAAAATGATTCTATTTGGGCATTATTCAGGAAACACACAGGCTTAGAGAAAATGAATGAGCAATAAAATTGTCCTTCGTTCAGAAGAGTAAAGGTTATGAAAATTCAGGGATATTGTTTGTGTCCTGGTGACCTACGTACTTTTCTTTCATTAGGACTAAATCTTTCTCACCTGCATAAAAACATCATTCATAGGATGGATTTAGCAGTGTCAAAGAATGGGTCACTGATCCCAAGAAACTATAACCTCACAATGCTCAGATTGGCTGTCAGAGCCCTGAGAAAGTAAGAATGTAATTAATCAACTGGCCATGGGAGTTAACTTATTCTATAATTTTCAAATCATGCTTTTTAAAATAAATTATTATTCACACACATACCCTAGAAGTAGGTGATTTGCTTTGTACATAATAACATGCATAGATATTATAGCCTCCATCCAATGATTAATATGATAGCAGAATGATTATTTGGTGGATATTTTATATCTTATAAGTAATTAAATAAAGATATACAGAATTTAGTAAAATTTTCCCAAGGATGTTAAAATAAAGATAATATAACACCAAGACACAGAAATCCTAACTCAGAATTTCTGGAGAACTATCTCTTTCTAGGCCTCATTTCTACCCATAAACTGTCAAATTATACAGCGATGCTGTTAAACAAATATGCTACTCTCACTTGAAGCTCCAGGAGAGATATTCGCATAACCCAAAATTAGAATTCATCACCAAAAGCCCAATAAAAACCCAGAAGTGTAAGGATGCTACAGAGCTAAAATTGATGTTAAGTCTTAAATGGACCAGCTGGGTAAAATATGAAACTATCCACCATGCTGACATCCCGAAGGAACCTGATGAGAGACATAGGCAATACCACATGTCCTGCGCAACAAGCAAGACAACATTGGTTGGCCAGATGTTCTTTTTTTTTTTTCTTATTTGCATAATTAGAACATATAGTAACTGGGATAAATTAAGTCATCTCTTAAGCAGTAATAGGAATGGCTCGAAATATAATTGTTTCAAATCATAGACCTCACACCTGTCATGAATTAGTGGTGTTGAACCTTTGAAAATAAACATGTTAAGTATAACCCAAACACCTTATATGTCAGATGGTGTTTTTTATGCCTTGCTACACATTTACAACCCCTAAAATAAATCACAGCTCTTTGTATAGCTTGAGACTGCGTAGTTTTATCTGGAGCAAGGTTTGGTTTCTTTACACATGTTAAACTTGGGAGTATTTCAACACTTGCAATAACAATATTTGGATGTCAGAAGATCTGGATTTCGGCACCAAAGGATAAATTAGTATATAAAACATCTGGTGTGTTTGTGAGAGAGTATCAGATTTAAATCAGTGGTTTCCACAGTCCTTCTGGTTTAAATATGCCTCTTGGTAGCAAGTTCAGTTTCTGGTTTATATACTTTTCTTTTCAGTGGCTCGAGTAAGATGAACATGTATTTTTTAAGGTTTCCTTAACTGAAATGACTGTATAGAAAAAGTAAACTTGCTTGCCATCCTGGGAGCATGAATAACCAAACCACCCAGAACCATCTTATTGCAGTTGCTTCTCACACTCGGGGATACTGAGACCAAATCTTGTTAGTGACTTTTGGAGCACAAATAAAAGCAAAGCCCTGAAATCAGTCATGCTGAAAATTTCCAAGGAATATGTAGAGTTCAGACTCTATTTTCTTGAATTTAGAGGCAGCAGGAACAAGACACGTATTTTTTTCTTCTTGTAACATAATTGCAAGGAAATTATGCCCACCTATGATTTTTCTGCTTATATTTTGGCAGCTCTCCTAAATTCCAGTAATGTCAACACTCCCTGTGTACCTTGATGCAATACTATGAACAAGATACATTTTAAGTTTACCCTGCTGTAAAATACATTATAATTATATTTATGATGCATCCTTGGGTGTAAGTCATCACACAACAGCATTTAAAGCCAGTATATGAACCACACCAAAGAACAAGAAAAGATTTGAAGTTTTATTCTCATATGAGAAAGTGGTGTCAAATGAGTGGAACTCCTGAGTCAGAAACATCTGTCTGGACCAATGGGGATAAGATTTTAGAAGGGTAGACCAAGAGATGTATTCAGCAAACTCCAGGGAAAACATCCAACAGCTTATGTATCAGAGACCATAAAACAAGAAGGACTTTACTGTATCAGATATATCATATTAAACACTGTTTGACCAATATCTGCTAAGTATCAGTGTCACACATTGAATATGTTATCTCCACTATTTTTAAGTTGGTGTTTATGAATACTAACATCAGAAGACGAATTCTTGGGCCAAATCCTGAGGTTGATGGTTAAATAGAGCTAGGAAACTGACTGGTCCTCCCACTTTATGTATTTATTGAATTTATTTCTTTATGTCTAGGCAGAGCTATGTCTACAGACCAGAGGAAACACCAGTTCTACAACCTTGCAATGCAAGGATGGCTCACGGCAAGGTGGTGAATCTGGTGTGGCTTTGACTGAACACTCACCATCACTACCTCAAAGTTCTGCTCCCCACTTTTAGTGTCTCCCCACAAACACTGTTTAGTGCTTTCCTAAATGTGCCCCTGCCACCACACTATCAACACACCATTCCCCTGGTGAAATAGCATGACCAACCCAACCAAATTATTTCATGTTAGAGAGTTCTTGCAGATAAAGTTGAAGAAGTTCCCTCTACTCCTAATTTGCTGCAAGTTGCTTTTTATCACAATAGGTGTTGGATTTTGTAAAATGTTTTTTCCATATTAACTGATATGATCATGTGATTTTTCTTTAGTTTATTGATATAGCAGATTACTTAGCTTTTTGAATGTTGGATCAGTTCTTATTTGCTTTTTAAAATTTGAATAAGGAAAACAAATTTTATTCAATGAATATAGTAAGTAATAAAGCCACCTCAACATTTTCTGAAACAGACAAATATTAGAAACATTTATTAATATTGTTATTGTTTTCATGTGGACAGGGCATAAAACCATTTAGATTTATAAAAACAAAATAATATTATTAGACATATTATAAAGAATATTTTTATTCTTACCTAAAAGATACAAACTCTAGAATTCTTTAAATTCTCTCTTGTCATGGGGAAAATACCTACCTTCCTAGGCTAGAAAATAAAGAGAGTAAAATAACATTTTTATTGTTAAAAAACACACAAAACAGTTTTTTTTTTAATTTTTATCATAAATGTCTTAGCTGATGGAGCTACATTACCAAGTTGTATTGAAGAATATTATTTCTAGGACTTAAAAATCTTGTTTCATTTCCTACCTAGAAACAAATAAGATCATATTCTGGTGCTTGCTCCACAGGAAAAATGAAGTAGAGCCCAGATCTGGGTGTGTTCATAGGATCCAAATCCCCACTGCTGAACTAATTTATAATGAAATATTAATAGTAGAATCCAGGGGTATTAACCTTCCACAGAATACTGGCATTTTGTTCCCATATGCCTGACACTCCCATTCAGATTTGCAGACAGTTGAAAGAAAACCTATAGGTCAGGTCAGTAGGGCTGCAGAACATTTGGTGTCTCTTTCTAAACATACCATGTTGCTGATTGCCTAGTTCAATTACATATAAGGCTTTTCAGAGTCCTTGGGTAGTTTTTCTTTTCTTTTTTTTTTTAATCCTAAGTTTTTAGTTGCAGTCAGTGGGAAGAATGAATTCTAATGAACTTACCAACACAGTAGAACTAGAACTCAACAATTCATCTCAGAGATGAACAAACTGTGGCCCAGAGAGATGGACAGTAATGACAGCAATTCCCTACATTTGTTATAGCCCTTTATGGTTTACAAAGTATTTCCTCAGTCATTTCATCCTCACATTAATTCTTTGTGAAGATATAGCCTTGTAATGCTATGGATTCCAGCAAGTTGCAATTTATGTTATAAAATTATGACTATGTTTAACATTTTATTTTTATTTCTCTCTGCTGTTTTCCCTGATTTATACAAGTAATATAACCCAACAGACAATGTAGGAGGACATGGATTTACAATGTTAGAACACAGTTTTTCAATTAAACAGAAAAATTTTAAGAGAGGTTCAAATTGAGCCTAAAAACTAGAGGCGTCTTATACTCACTTCCCTCAAGGTATCCAAGGATGATGGAGTAGAGAAAACCAAGTCATGTTAAGTTGAGCTGTTCCAAAGTGAGAGGAACAAGTAGAGCTAAACATCCCTGTCCATATGCTGTGCACATCAACATATGGGAAGCCAGGATACCCAAGAGGAATGGGCTCCTTGCCATTTGTAAAAAAGGGTTCTCTTTATTGCTTAGTTTTATTCATGATGCTTTATATTTCTATCCCGCCTTTGCTTTTCAGAGTGTTGTTGCATACCCAATCTCATTTCACCACACAGCAGCATGAGTGACAAACAGACCCTTTGGTGTTTGTGGGTTTTTATTGCTGTCTTTACAGGAGAAAAACTGAAGCCCAGAGAGTCTGAGCTCAAGGTTCCACAATTAGTTTAGAAATGAGCAGGAACTAGGATTCGAGCAAAACATGAGTCAGCAGAGGTCTTCAAAATGTAGAAGAGCAGATTAAGCATTGCAGCCTGTCCTAAAATCCATCAAGCAGCAGTAAAGGACTGGAGAAGATTTTAGTCCTCGAGAACAAGTGGCCTGTTGAAAAGATGTCTGCAGAGATTTCAACAAATGTTTGAAAAACAGTAAAAAGATGAAAATGTGGTTTGGTTCAACAAGGAAGAAGAAATTATTGCCAGGCTGCTACAGTGGAAATACTAAAAAGAAATAAGATCACCTGATACACAGAACCACAGTAAGTCCGCAACGTAGGGAGCAATTATCAGAGGAGGCATAAGGGCAGTTCAAGGCAGAAGACGGTACCACACCTGTACACAGCCTGATTTGAGGCCCATATATTCTCTTATCCAGTCAACTCTGTTCTGCTCTGCACCACTACCTATGCTCTGCACAGAGTCTAGAGGATTACATTCTGGGGATCTGAAACCCAATTCTTGGTGGTCACTGCATTACGTGCTGGGGGTTGAGGGTAGACATGTGAAATTAAATGACAGTCTGCGTTGTAAAAGATGGGACTCCTTAGTGTTTTTGTTTGTTTGTTTTGTTTTTCAGCTATGCTTCCAAGGTTTTAGGAAGCCAGGTTTAACTCTCTATGCAAGAAGGATCCTTTTCTGGAGAAAATGAATAGCAAAAAAATAAAAAATAATAAAAAAATTTAAAAACCCTAATAAAAAACAACAAAAGCAAATAAGAACAAAAATATGCTCAGATATTGGTGGGCAAAAACCAGCTGTTATGTCGCCCGTGTCAAAGCTGACTTTCCATCTGGCCACCCTACACAGGGATGCCCACAAGTCTACAATCTCTTGTCCCCATCACAGACACCCCAATGCACACAAAACTTTCAATATCTTTTCAAGTACCTCATACTAAATGTACAGCTAAGGAATATCAAACATTTGAGGAAGGTCTCCAATATAAGAGGGACAAAAACAGACAAAGAGTACAAGGAACAATGAAAATATACTTAGCAACTATAGCTATTATTCTAAAAAAGATAAGCAGATATTTATTGAAACAAGATCAGGATGTTACAAAAAATTAAAATGTGTGTGCTTGTGTTGGGGCGGAGAATATGAACAACATAAAAAGTTTCTTGAAATTAAAAACATAACAGCAAGAATAAAGGAGTTGGAAAACAAGGTGAAGAAACCAGAGGAAAAAACAAATAGATAAAGCAATAGATAAATTAAGAGAAAAAGGAAGAAAATTATAAAATCAACCTGAGAGGCTTGTGTCTAAGAGGAGCTCTAGAGAGAAAGAGTGGAAAAAAAGAATGGGGAAGAAATGATTAAAGACATACTTTTTTATAACAATTTTTTTTAAATTAAAGATTAAATCTTTAATTTAATCTCTGGATTTTTAAAATTTCATCTAATAATTTTTTAATTCTAGAAATTAAATTTAATGGGGTGACACTGGTCCATAAGAACACAGAAGTTCCGGGTATACATCTCTATAGCATTTAAATTATTCATCATGTTGTATGCCCATCACCTAAGTCAAATTAATTTCTAGATTAAAATGGTCAATCATAATGAATGAAAAAAGAACAACACCAAGGCACATTGTTGTGAAATTTGAAAATCCCAGGAATTAAGAGAACATTCTTTTAAGCTTTCAGAGAGAAAAACAGGTCACACACAAAGAATTATGAATCATATTTGTCAATAGCAACTATGTTAGTTAGAATAAAATGCAGCAATGATTTTATAATTCTGAGGAAAAATTTAATCAATAACCAGACAACCTATCAATAGTTTGAGGGTAACAAAAACATTTTCAGACATTCATACTTCAATATTTTTAACTTCTTCATACTATTTCTTAGGAATCTGCTGGAAATATAAATCTGGCAAACCAAGAAAAAAAGTCATTGGAGGGAGAAAAAACAAAACAAAACAAAACAAAAGAGAGAGATCCATATCAAAGGAGCTGTAAATAAGATTTAAAAATAGAATAATGCATCTGGACTAGAGTGAAAGGGTGAAAAGCGCCAGGAACAGTTCAAGGGGAGAAGATGGAGCTAATTTGTTTGAGCATATGGAAAATATTGATATATGTGTGATAGAGGCATTACAGCATTTGGGGAGAAATGACAATAGGGACAGAGAAATGAAACAAATGAAAAGCAAACAAGTATTAACTCCAAAAGTGTTGCATGAGATAAGAGGTAGATAGATTTTCAGGTATTGCTGGACTCAGCAGTGAATATTATTTCCACTATCATAATAGTCTAAACACTGGTGATTGATTTAAGCAAAATTTGTGATACTATTATTGGGAAGGGATTGAAAATAAGAACTGGGAATGTGTGCAAGAACAAGCCTTAATTTACAGAGACAAGAAATTATGAGACAATATCCAAAACTATTAAATCAAAATTGTTATATAAATATTGTACTAGACACATGATGATAAATATCAGAATATATAGCTAGATTTGACTGTGGCCACTTCTGGAATTAGGATTTTAGATCAAATGGGCTGGAGCAGTGACTAATTTTTTTTTTTCATTTTAAGCCTAAATGCCTACATTACTTTGATTGAATTATTAATTTTAATTTTAAATATTTTTAAATATAAAAGTTTCCTTGTTTCTCTCTCAGAAAGAAAAAAATAAGTTCCTAGTTATGTTTTTATCAAAGAACTGACTAGTGAACTATGTGCCTGAGGGGCTGAGGAGCCTCCTGAGTAGAACATTCTGACCAAGAGGATGCCAGACACAGTGAACTAGACCCAATGGCAGAGCCTTAACCTCAAAAGGCAAGGACAGCCCACCATATATCCAGCACATGGGCTGTCCCATAGACTTGTTCTCACCCAAACCTCCACTGGACTGCAGCCCGAGGGCTATGGAAAAGGAAGTACTACAAGCAAAAACCTCAAGGGTTAATTCACTAAGACCTCTGTAGGGGCACTCAGCCCAAAGACAGCCCTATCTTGGGGTCCCTCTTACAGATTTGTCCTGTAAGCGAGGAGATCCCTGGGCGCAGACCCCTCCCCCACTGGGCACCTTGAGAACTCCAGCACATTTTGGAGCAATGTCGAGAGGGAGACTGAGGGGCTGGGAGAAGCAGACATGTCTTCAGAGATTGGTTAGAGCAGGGCAGGAGTCTGAATGTATAAACTGAGTGATTGCTGACTGACTATGAGCTCATGTAATTTTTGCAGTCACCCAACAGGCTGTGTAAGCAGATGGAATGAGGCAAGAAAGCTGAGCATCTTTGTGTTTACATGGCCCTGTTGCCCTCATGGGCTAGTGACCTGGAAAAGCAAACCCTGCTGAATGGGGTCCAAAGGTGCTGGCTCAGGCATCTGGCTCTGGCAGAGAGGCTCACGTGACCAATACTCTTGCCACGGGCAGTCTTCCCAGATGCCAACTGGAGAGAACGGATTGCTGAGCGACTGCCCAAACCCCTCTGAAACCCCCAGGTCACTGCTCAGGAGCTGTCAACTCCTCTGACAGCTTCACTAAGTCCAAGGAAGGAGTTGTGGCCAGAAAGCAGGGCTACAGGTGCCAGCTCCATGGTCTGAATTTCACGGTTTAGGAAGAACAAGAGATCTTGGTGAAATGAGCTCTCAGCTTTAGTGTCTGCTTTTGCTATAATCATATCCTCTGTCCTGGGCCCCTGAGCACATTCTCATCTTGAGTAACCAAAGCCAGGTGGTGCTCTTCCTGCCTGGACACCAAGGAGGAAGCTCCCATCACCTCCTGGAATGTAGAGCAGCATTTTTGTGCCTCTTTCCTCGTCTAGCGGTTCTGTTGTTACAATGGACAAGAAGAACTTTCCCTTTGAGAGTCGTTTAAGTTTCTACAACAGCAGGGAGACTCTCAGAGACATCATTTGAGCTCCTACACTGTCCTCTTCCGTCCAGGTACTCCAAACCACACATTCCTCCATGATAGAGCCTCTTCTAAGGAAGGTCCCTTATTTTTTCATAGGTTGGTCTTTTTCCTCTAGCTAGATAGTCCATTATTGCAAAGATCCACCTTTGACAGCTATTCTATAGTGTACAAAGTACCAGTCCTAGGCCACTAAATATGCTGACACTCAGTGAATATGAACTTCACCAGCCATTTCAACCCAAATGGCTAGGTTTGTAAGGAACCTGAAAATGCACTTGTTCAGGAAAATAAAAAAGAAAAAGGTCAACTGTAATTGAAAAGTATCATGTTTTTAAAAGGAAAAGAAAAATCTATAGGTCTTTCAAAATGATTTTGATATCTTGTCTCTTTTAGCCCCTTCCCTACCCACCCTGCATACTAAAAATTCAGAAATAGGATTCTATTAGAAGCCAGACATTTAGAATAACATACTTTCAAAGGATTATTTTTTTCCAGCAAATCTTGGATGCCTGTGCAGGTTGTAAATTTTCAGCTGATGATCCTCTGCCAAAAGTTCTTTGGGGTGTTTACAGCTGTGAAATACTGTCTTTGGGTGACTACATATCTCCTTCGAGCTTGCAGTCTGATTCCAACAGCCTGTATTCCTGACCCATTAACTTAACACAACAAAAATGAAATAACAAGAATATTTATTTCCATTTACACAACACCCTTCACCTAAGGGCCCTGAGTAATTTCGAACACTGCTGAAAATTCCAAACTATGTACCTCTCCAAGTTTGATTTAGAAGCTAAAAGGAGTCAGTCCCTCTGTGTGTAATTCCTTGGCAAAAATCATACACTTCTCCATAAATGGAAACAATAAGTCCTGGCTATTCTTCAATAATCATCTTTTCTCTCCTTATACCTTCCTTCTGTGCTATAAAATAAATCTTTGATATAACCTAGACTTTACCTTTAAATTTTGTTTTGCACTTTGAAATTTTTTACACTATAAAAATTGTCTTTCTACTTTGCAATATTTATTAAAATAAATTGTATTAGTGGTAACTAAGAAATAAAAAATTCTGTGTAATCTATGGTTTTAGTTAAATAAAAATGAAACTTTTTCCTTCACTCTTTAATTTTTTCAACACTTGCACTTTCATTTTTTCATGAATTATAGCTATTTAACGACCTGTCTTAACCTCCTGTACTAGACAGGAAACTTTTTAAAAAAAATAATACCGGCCCTGGCCGGTTGGCTCAGCGGTAGAGCGTCGGCCTGGCGTGCGGGGGACCAGGGTTCGATTCCCGGCCAGGGCACATAGGAGAAGCGCCCATTTGCTTCTCCACCCCCCCCCCCCTCCTTCCTCTCTGTCTCTCTCTTCCCCTCCCGCAGCCAAGGCTCATTGGAGCAAAGATGGCCCGGGCGCTAGGGATGGCTCCTTGGCCTCTGCCCCAGGCGCTAGAGTGGCTCTGGTCGCGGCAGAGCGACGCCCCAGAGGGGCAGAGCATCGCCCTCTGGTGGGCAGAGCGTCGCCCCTGGTGGGCGTGCCGGGTGGATCCCGGTCGGGCGCATGCGGGAGTCTGTCTGACTGTCTCTCCCCGTTTCCAGCTTCAGAAAAATACAAAAAAAAAAAAAAAGATAATAATAATAATACCTGTATATGTGTATCCCTTCTATTGGTATGCCAATTTCTCAAGAGCCTTGGGCAGAGAGTATATAGAACTGTGATGACCTGATTTATTTCTGCATTATGTCCAGGATTTAAAATTTTTCTAATTATGCTTGTCATATTTACATTAAGGTACAAAAGAAGGGGTAAAAACAGCAAGCATCTAAATCCCCATCTTTTATTCCATTGGAGCGAAAAAAAACAGTTGCCAGTGGTGCTAACGCCCTTATCACTAGAAATAAGGAAACTAGGTAACTACCAACAGAAGACCCAGATCTCCTGCTTCAGTCCAGCATAGGAGAAATGAGTGTTCCTAGTTCCAGTGGTAAGAAAAATTCCTCAGAGATCTTGGATTATTTCAGTCTATTGCTAGGCAGATAAAGTGCTAACTCTTTTAGAAAACCTTGGCTCTTAGTCACTTATTGAATCCAAACAAGGAATCTATTCACTATGTGTCAGACATTGTGCTAAGGGCTGAGGATACAAGAATGTTACATGCATTTCTCTGCCCCCCGAGGAGCTTGTAGTCCAAGGAGAGAGACTATTAGTGAAACAGAAAAACACTCTAAGTGGCATGACATCATCATGCACAAGGTGGAGGTGGCTCCATTTGAACCCAACCTAACTGATGCTTCTGCCCAACCACAGGCTGGGCCATAGACAAACTTGACAACGCTGAGTTCTGAACCTACTTACCCTCCTCTGGCAGGTAGTTATTATCACAGCTGGGGCTGTGCCTTTTGGCTTGGCATCTGGAGAGTGGTGCTTTAGTTGCATACTTTAGAAGCTTTCTAGCTTCTTCGCTGGATTCCATCTTTCTGTTCTCTCTTGGTGCTACACTCAGTAACTCACAAGCCTACTATTTTCTCTTCTTTAACACTGAACAGATAGTGTTTTCAGATATTAATCTTTTTCTTTGTGTATTTGTTTGTTTCCTTCCTCTGATTCAGTCTTGTTACACCATGACTTCCTTGCATCAGAACTCCAAACAGAAATAATTAGCAAGTCTTGCCTTTAAATAACACACAAACAAACAAAAATCACAAACAAATACATTTTTAAGCCTTTAGAAAGCCTGATGGTTTGGAGAGTGTGCAAAGCAATAGGAAGGGAGTTTCATCCTTCCCTCCCTCTCTGCCCTAGAAAGAGATGTCCCTGGGCTCAAGGAAGAAGAGGAAGGGAGATACCAAATGATCTCAGAGCAGCCACGTTCCCAATGCTCCCACAACACAGACAGCAAAAGGCCAAGTGGAAGGGCTGGGTGGAGTTTAAGATAGACAGACGAGACCACAGGAAGTATCACATGGCATAGCCATGGCAGAGAAAAGGGGACCTGGTAGGAATGATGGCAGCCTCAGCAGTAAACTCTCTAGATAGATGACCAAGGGCCAGATCGCCACCCTGCACCTTGTGCCTCAGCTCTGCAAAAGAGGGAGGGATACACAAATAAATGAGATTAAATTTTCCCCAGACTAAAAGGAGAGATGTTCAATATAAAATGACATTGACTTATAAATGATAAAAACTTACTACATTTTGAATGTACCTGAGTTCTATGGCATGACTCATTCTAGTGTCACACTCTTCCTGGATGTTTCTGTTCATGCCCAGGTCTTTATACACCACTGAGTTCCAGATCTAAATCTTAGGTTTTGTTCCCTTTCTCTGTAATTTGGACAGATATTTCAAGCTGCTTTAAAAATATTTCAGTTTGAACTTATCATGTCCTGAAATGACTCCTATCTTTTTGACTCTCACCCACCCCACTCTACCAACCTAGTTCTCTTCCCCATATTGTCTTCTCTGATCACAGCAGTGGAGCCCAGCTATTCTAGAAACCTTATATATATCTTTAGTTCCTGTATCTCCCTTACCACCCTGACCAGCCAGTTCTACCTCAGAAATCCTCTCCATTGCCTCAGCCATACTCATGTCCCAGATCTTCATCATCCGTCTCCTGTGTGTATAATCAGACTCTCCTCTATCCTGCCCAAGGTATCCAAGATCCTAGATTTCTCCAGCTTTCTATTAGAGTTAATCCACATTCCTCATCAAGAAATACATGACTCTGTCTAAATATGGTCTTTGATTACTTCATCTCCCACCGATTCTTACGTGTTTGCAGCCACGTGTGCTTATACATGTCCCCTAGAATCTTACCACATTTTATAATCCAAGAGGTGACGAATACTAAACAATGGATTAGAAAGCAGTAAATTTGTGACTGAATTTAGATGATAAGATATTTGAGCATAACTCTGCGTGAAGGAAGTAAGAGCAGATAAGAGAAAAATCTTGTTGTGGTTTCCTTTTTCTAATAATTTTTAATTGGATTTAGAAAATTAAGCTTGAACAGGCTGACATTAATCAATAAGAGTACATAGGTTTCAAGTGAACATTTCTATAGCATTTGAACCGTTGACTATGTTGTATACCCATTACCCAAAGTCAAATCATTTTCCATCACGTTTAATTTGTCTTTTTTTACACTCTTCCCCACCCTCTCTCAATCTCCCTCTTCCACGTCCACTTCCCCCTGGTAACCACTTCAGTTTAATCTATGTCCATGAGTCTCAGTTTTATATCCCACTTATATGTGAAATCATACAGTTCTTAGCTTTTTCTGATTTACTTATTTCACTCAGTATAATGTTTTCAAGGTCCATCCATGTTGTAGTAAATGTCACTATGTCATCATTTCTTATGGCTTAGTAGTATTCCATTGTATGTATGTACCACATCTTCTTTATCCAAACCTCTATTGAGGGACACTTTGGCTGTTTCCATGTCTTGGCCACTGTGAATAATGCTGTGACGAACATGGAGATGTATGTGTCTTTATGCACCAATATTTTTGAGTTTTGCGGGTAGATACCCAGTAGAGAGATTGCTGGGTCATATGGTAGTTCCATTCTTAATTTTTTGAGGAACGACCATACTTTCTTCCATGATTGTTGTACTAATTGGCATTCCCACCAGCAATGAATGAGGGTTCCTTTTACTCCACAGCCTCTCCAACACTTGTTATTACCTGTCTTGTTGATAATAGCCAATCTAACAGGTGTGAGATGTTATCTCATTGTAGTTTTGATTTGCATTTCTCAAATAGCCAGTGAAGATGAACATCTTTTCATATATCTGTTGGCCATTTGTATGTCTTCTTGGGAGAAGTGTCTTTTCAGGTCCTCTCCTCATTTTTTAATTAGATTGTTTGTTGATGAGCTTTGTAAGTTCTTTATATAATTTGAATATTAATCCCTTATCGAAACTTTTGTTTGCAAATATCATCTCCCTAATCTCCCTATTTGTTATTTTTTTGTTTTGGGGTTTTTTTTGTTTGTTTGTTTTTTGTATTTTTCTGAAGCTCGAAACGGGGAGAGACAGTGAGACAGACTCCTGCATGCGCCCGACCGGGATCCACCTGGCACATCCACCAGTGGCGATGCTCTGCCCACCAGGGGGCGATGCTCTGCCCCTCCAGGGCGTTGCTCTGCCCCTCCGGGGCGTTGCTCTGCCGCGACCAGAGCCACTCTAGCACCTGGGGCAGAGGCCAAGGAGCCATCCCCTGCGCCCGGGCCATCTTTGCTCCAATAGAGCCTTGGCTGCAGGAGGGGAAGAGAGAGACAGAGAAGAAGGAGGGGGGGGTGGAGAAGCAAATGGGCACTTCTCCTATGTGCCCTGGCCGGGAATCGAACCTGGGTCCTCCGCACACCAGGCCGACGCTCTACTGCTGAGCCAACTGGCCAGGGCCTCCCTATTTGTTTTGTTGTCAGTTTCTTCTGCTGCGAAGAAGCTTTTTAGTTTGATGTAGTCCCACTCATTTATTTTTGCCTTTCTGCCTTTGCCTTTGGGATCAAATTCATAAATTGCTCTTTATGGCCAAGATCCATGAGCTTAGTACCTATGTTTTCTTCTATGTAATTTATTGTTTCAGATCTTATATTTAGGTTTTTGATCCGTTTTGAATTAATTTTTTGTGCTGCGGGACAAACTGTAGTCAAATTTCATTCTTTTCATGTGGCTTTCCAATTTTCCCAGCACTATTTATTGAATAGGCTTTCTTTTCTCCATTGTGTGTTTTTGGATCCTTTGTCAAAGATTATATATATATATGGTTTTATATATATATGGTTTTATTTCTGGACTCTTGACTCTGTCCCATTGGTCTATATGTTTGTTTTTCTGCTAGTGCCATGCTGTTTTGATTATCATGGCTCTATATTATTAAATATAATTTAAAGTCAGGTTATGTGATACTACTGACTTCATTCTTTTTCCTCAGGATTACTTTGGTTATTGGGGGGGGGTATGGTTCTTTACAAACATGGTAATTTTTTGTTCTTTCTTTAAAAATGACATTAGGATTTTGATGGGCATTGTATTAAATTTGTATATTGTTTTGGGTAATATAGCCATTTTAACTACATCGATTCTTTTAATTTATGAACATGGAATATTTTTTCTTTTCATTGTGTCTTTTTCTATTTCTTTCAATAACGGTTTTTAATTTTCAGTATATAGGCTCTTCACATCCTTTGTTAAGTTTATTCCTAGCTACTTTATTATTTTGTTGTAACTGTAAAAGGAGTTGTTTTTTTGAGTTCATTTTCTGATGTTTCATCATTGGCATAAAGAAAGCAGTGAAATGTTGTACATTGATTTTGTATCCTGCAACTTTACTTTATTGGTTTATTGTTTCTAGTAGTTTTTTAGTGGAGTCTTTGGGGTTTTCTATGTACAGAATGATGTCATCTGCAAAAAGTGATACCTTTACTTCTTCTTTCCTGATACAGATGCCTTTTACTTTTTCTCTTGTCTGATCACTCTGGCATGGTTTCTTTCTAGAATATTTTTTACAATGCAAGAAAACAAACCCAGGAGAACATATTACTTAAGATAATGATCAAGGTGGATGATAACTAAAGCTTCTGAATTCTACTAGGCTGCTCTGGCCAGCCTTCCAAGGGTCCTTGGCCATGTTTGTACAGCCTGTAGTACTGCCGTTCTCACAGATTATTGTAAGTGTGATAGTTGAGGGGCTAGGGATGTCCTCTGTAAACTGCAAAGTGTTATACAAATGTAAGAAGTCTCTCTTTTTCCCCCTAAATAAATACTCATTCACTTCTGTCTTTTATCATTCAAAACGCATTAGAAAAATACAAGTCTCAGATGGCCTGTCTTATGAAAAAAGGAAATACCACATACCCTTATTAATCCAAATAATTTTTTAATGAAAGAGTGTTGGCAAATGTCAGGGTATCTTTTACTGCGAACACAGGACTACATATAAATTCAGAAATGTTACATCATGGTTGCTATCCAGAGAAGCCCTAGTGTGTCTTGGCTGAATTTTTAATATTCTATCTTTTTAATCCTGCATGACTCTCCCTTGCAAAGTCACTCCAAAAAGAAGAGACACTTAATAAACATCTGAGGCTGGGGACTGGCTGTTTGTACAACTCACTGTCCATTAAGTAATTGTAGGTTAGGCTAAATAAAATGTTTTATGGAGACTAATATATCCATGGTGAGGCCTCATTAAATATGTTACTGTTTTTATAGCCCTTCAGCATGGAAAACAAATAACCTGTCCTTGCTCTCAAGAGACTGCTCTGCTCCCAGATCTGCTTGGCACTTGCCTTGCATGTAGATAGTGCCAAGGCTGGTTTCACAAAATAAAGGAGTGAAACCAGTTCTTTGCTCTTACAATACATGATGAGGAATAAAGTTTTATTTCAGCATTCTCCAAACTGAGGTCCATGGAATATTAATTCTATGAGATGGTAACATGCATTCTGAAAAAATAAAAAGGAAGGAGGAAGCCATGATAAGGGCTTCTTCCATGAGCAAATAGGTTTGAGAAACAGGTCAAACAAATGTAAGCAATTTTTTTCCTGCAGGATATTTAGAGCCTTCAATGGACCAAAGTGCTTTGTGAAAGTCCTAGAGGAAATATAGTATATAGGGCACCTTCAAAGTTATTGGAACATAGAAGCAATTTTCTATAGAACACAGTACAAAAGACACTAATGTTCCATAGAACACAGTTCAGGAGAGGCTGTTTCATTTAATAAAGCTAAGTAACCAATAACAACCAGTTCAACAGTTTTTAGAACATTACATTTTTCATTGCGAGTCCTAAACAAGGGTACATTCCCCACAAGCAATATCATTACAAGAAGCATGAGACAGAATTATCTGCAAATGAAGTTTTGAATAAAGCACCTTAAGTTTTCACTATAGCCTGAGGATGTATAATTCAATATTTGAAGTCATTGTTTCTCTTATTGAGAATAGGTAACAAAATTGATAAAAGGGGGTTTACATAATTTTCTTTTTTCTTGTTCTTTTTTCTTTTTTTTTTTTTTTTTTACAGAGACAGAGAGAGAGTCAGAGAGAGGGATAGATAGGGACAGACAGACAGGAAAGAAGAGAGATGAGAAGCATCAATCATCAGTTTTTTTGTTGTGACACCTTAGATGTTCATTGATTGCTTTCTCATATGTGCCTTAACTGCGGGCCTTCAGCAGACCGAGTAACCCCTTGCTCAAGCCAGCGACCTTGAGTCCAAGTTGGTGAGCTTTGCTCAAACCAGATGAGCCCGCGCTCAAGCTGGCGACCTTGGGGTCTCAAACCTGAGTCCTCTGCATCCCAGTCTGATGCTCTATCCACTGCACCACCGCCTGGTCAGGCTTTTTTCTTGTTCTTAACTCAATTTATTTTCTTTTTTATTAAATGTATTGGAATGACATTGGTTTAAAAAATTATATGTTTCAGGTGGACAATTCTATAATAGATCATCTGTACTTATATTGTATGTTCACCACCCCAAGTCAAGTCCCCTTCCATCGCCATTTATTCCCCTTTACCCTCTTCTACCTCCCCCACCACCCATTCCCTCTGGTAATCATCATACTGTTTGTTGTCTGTCTATGAGGTTTATTTATTTACTTTTTTTTTTTTGCTTAATCCTTTGACCATTTTCACCCAACCCCACAAACCCCCTCCCCTCTGACAGCTTTATCTATGAGTCCATTCTCTATGAATCTGCTTCTGTGTTGTTAGTTTGTTAATTATATTCCACATATGAGTGAACTCATACAGTACTTGTCTTTCTCTGACTAGCATATTGCACTTAGCAATAATATTCTCCAGCTCTATCCATGTTATTGCAAAGGGTAAGATTTCTTTCTTTTTTCATCTCCAAATAATATTCCATTGTGTAAACGTACCATGGCTTTTTTTATCCACTCATCTACTGGTAGCCACTTGGGCTGCTTCCAAATCTTGACAGTTATAAATAATGTTGCAATGAACATAAGGGTGCATATATTCTTTTTTAATTTATTTTTTTTTACTTTTTTATTTAATTGTGTTTACATAGATTCTAGGGTCATCCCAAATGCATCCCCCCTCCCCCCTATTCCCCTCAACATCTCCCTTGTCCCCCTCCTTACAGTGCCCTCCCCCCTTCCCTTCAGGATTATCCCATCCTATCATCCCCTTTCCCACTGTCCTCTTTTCCTCTGGTCCCTTTCAAATTAGTGTTTCAGGATTCTACAAATAACATTCCCATACAAGAGTAGCTCTAGTTTTAATTTTTTGAGATAACTCTATACCAGTGGTTTTCGACTTTTTTACACTTGGAGACTGGTAAAATTAGGAGAATTATTTCCAAAACCACTAAAGAAATCACCCAGAGCATAAGCAAATTTGACTAAAATCTTCAGGTGTATAATTTTCATCCAATATCAGGGTTGTTAACTCCTCACAGACCAGCAGGAAATTTCTGGCAGACTATTCAGAGGATCAGCATTTGAAAAACACTACTGTACACCTCAGTGGCTGCACCAATCTGTATTCCCTCCAACAGTGCAAAAGCATTCCCTTTTCTCTACTTCTTCACCAACACTAGTTGTTTGTTGATTTAGTGATGAGCGCTATTCTGACAGATATAAGGTGATGATATCCTCATTGTGGTTTCAATTTGCATTTCTCTGGTGATTAGTGATCTTGAACATCTTTTTATGATTTTGTGTTTACATAGATTCAAGTGTCCAACCGAATATATCTCCCCCCACCTCCTTATTTCTCCTCAGTTCCCTCTATGCCTTCTCCCCCCATTGCCTTATCCTGTCCCTCCAGGATTTGCTGTCCTGTTCTCTATAATGCTGTGTTATATACATATATAATTTCATTAATCTCTTTCCCTTCTCTGAATCCATCTTCTCTTCTGCTTTCCCACTGACCACTTTTCCTCTGGTCCCTTTGATCCCGCCTCTGCCTCTGTTCCGTTGCTCAGTTCACATTGTTCATTGGATTCCTCAAATGAGTGAGGTCATATGGTATTTTTCTTTCTCTGCCTGGCTTACTTCACTTAGCATAATATTAACTCCATCCATGTTGTCGCGAAAGGGAAGATTTTCTTCTTCCTCATGGCCACATATTATTCCATTGTGTATATGTACCACTGCTTTTTTTTTTTTTTTTTTAATAAATTTTTATTAATGGTAATGGGATGACATTAATAAATCAGGGTACATATATTCAAAGAAAACATGTCTAGGTTATTTTTGTCATCAAATTATGTTGCAAACCCCTCGCCCAAAGTCAGATTGTCCTCCGTCACCCTCTATCTAGTTCTCTGTGCCCCTCCCCCTCCCCCGAACTCTCTCCCTCCCTCCCTCCCATGTCCTCCCTCCCCCCCCACCCTTGGTAACCACCACACTCTTGTCCATGTCTCTTAGTCTCATTTTTATGTTCCACCAATGTATGGAATCATGTAGTTCTTGTTTTTTTCTGATTTACTTATTTCACTCCTTATAATGTTATCAAGATCCCACCATTTTGCTGTAAATGATCTGATGTCATCATTTCTTATGGCTGAGTAGTATTCCATAGTGTATATGTGCCACATCTTCTTTATCCAGTCTTCTATTGAAGGGCTTTTTGGTTGTTTCCATGTCTTGGCCACTGTGAACAGTGCTGCAATGAACATGGGGCTACATGTGTCTTCACGTATCAATGTTTCTGAGGTTTTGGGGTATATACCCAGTAGAGGGATTGCTGGGTCATAAGGTAGTTCTATTTGCAGTTTTTTGAGGAACCACCATACTTTCCTCCATAATGCTTGTACTACTTTACAGTCCCACCAACAGTGAATGAGGGTTCCTTTTTCTCCACAGCCTCTCCAACATTTGCTATTACCCGTCTTGTTGATAATAGCTAATCTAACAGGAGTGAGGTGGTATCTCATTGTAGTTTTGATTTGCATTTCTCTAATAACTAATGAAGCTGAGCATCTTTTCATATATCTGTTGGCCATTTGTATCTCTTCCTGGGAGAAGTGTCTGTTCATGTCCTCTTCCCATTTTTTAATTGGATTGTTTGTTTGTTTGTTGTTGAGGTTTATGAGTTCTTTGTAAATTTTGGATATTAGGCCCTTATCTGAGCTGTCGTTTGAAAATATCAGTTCCCATATAGTTGGCTGTCTGTTTATTTTGATATCAGTTTCTCTTGCTGAGCAAAAACTTTTTATTCTGATGTAGTCCCATTCATTTATCTTTGCCTTCACTTCTCTTGCCATTGGAGTCAAGTTCATAAAATGTTCTTTAAAACCCAGGTCCATGATTTTAGTACCTATGTCTTCTTCTATGTACTTTATTGTTTCAGGTCTTATATTTAGGTCTTTGATCCATTTTGAATTAATTTTAGTACACGGGGACAGGCTGTAGTCGAGTTTCATTCTTTTGCATGTGGATTTCCAGTTTTCCCAACACCATTTGTTGAAGAGGCTTTCTTTTCTCCATTGTATGTTGTTGGCCCCTTTATCAAAGATTATTTGACCATATATATGTGGTTTTATTTCTGGGCTTTCTATTCTGTTCCATTGGTCTGAGTGTCTATTTTTTTGCCAATACCATGCTGTTTTGATTATCGTGGCCCTATAATATAGTTTAAAGTCAGGTATTGTAATGCCCCCAGCTTCATTCTTTTTCCTTAGGATTGTTTTGGCTATTCGGGGTATTTTATAGTTCCATATAAATCTGATGATTTTTTGTTCCATTTCTTTAAAAAAATCTCATAGGGATTTTGATGGGAATTGCATTAAATTTGTATATTGCTTTGGGTAATATGGCCATTTTGATTATATTTATTCTTCCTATCCAAGAACAAGGAATATTTTTCCATCTCATTGTATCTTTTTCGATTTCCCTTAACAATGCTTTGTAATTTTCATTATATAGGTCCTTTACATTCTTTGTTATGTTTATTCCTAGGTATTTTATTTTTTTTGTTGCAATCATGAAGGGGATTATTTTTTTGAGTTCGTTTTCTAATATTTCATTGTTGGCATATAGAAAGGCTATGGACTTTTGTATGTTAATTTTGTATCCTGCGACCTTACTGTATTGGTTTATTGTTTCTAATAATCTTTTTGTGGAGTCCTTGGGGTTTTTGATGTATAGGATCATATCATCAGCAAAAAGTGATAGCTTTACTTCTTCTTTTCCGATATGGATGCCTTTTATTTCTTTGTCTTGTCTGATTGCTCTGGCCAGAACTTCTAGCACCACGTTGAATAAGAGTGGAGAGAGTGGACAACCCTGTCTTGTTCCTGATTTAAGGTAGAAAGTCCTCAGTTTTATGCCGTTTAATAGGATGTTGGCTGATGGTTTATCATATATGGCCTTTATCATGTTGAGATATTTTCCTTCTATACCCATTTTGTTGAGAGTCTTAAACATAAAATTGTGTTGTATTTTATCAAAAGCCTTTTCTGCATCTATTGATAAGATCATGTGGTTTTTGTTCTTTGTTTTGTTGATATGGTGTATTACGTTAACCGTTTTGCGTATGTTGAACCATCCTTGAGATTCTGGGATGAATCCCACTTGATCATGATTTATTATTTTTTTAATATGTTGTTGTATTCGGTTTGCCAGTATTTTGTTTAGTATTTTAGCATCTGTATTCATTAGAGATATTGGTCTGTAGTTTTCTTTCTTTGTGCCATCCTTGCCAGGTTTTGGTATGAGGGTTATGTTGGCCTCATAAAATGTGTTTGGAAGTATTGCTTCTTCTTCAATTTTTTGGAAGACTTTGAGTAGAATAGGAACCAAGTCTTCTTTGAATGTTTGATAGAATTCACTAGTATAACCGTCTGGGCCTGGACTTTTATTTTTGGGGAGATTTTTAATAGTTTTTTCTATTTCCTCCCTGCTGATTGGTCTGTTTAGGCTTTCTGCTTCTTCATGACTCAGTCTAGGAAGGTTGTATTGTTCTAGGAATTTATCCATCTCTTCTAGATTGTTGTATTTGGTGGCATATAATTTTTCATAGTATTCTACAATAATTCTTTGTATTTCTATGATGTCTGTGGTGATCTCTCCTCTTTCATTTTGGATTTTATTTATTTGAGTCCTGTGCCTTTTTTCCTTGGTGAGTCTTGCCAAGGGTTTGTCAATTTTGTTGATCTTTTCAAAGAACCAGCTCCTTGTTTTATTGATTTTTTCTATAGTTTTTCTGTTCTCTATTTCATTTATTTCTGCTCTGATTTTTATTATCTCCTTTCTTCGGCTGGTTTTGGGTTGTCTTTGTTCTTCTTTTTCTAGTTCCTTAAGGTGTGAAGTTAAGTGGTTTACTTCGGCTCTCTCTTGTTTGTTCATATAGGCCTGAAGTGATATGAACTTTCCTCTTATTACTGCTTTTGCTGCATCCCAGATATTCTGATATGTCGTATTTTCATTTTCATTTGTCTGTATATATCTTTTGATTTCTGCACTTATTTCTTCTTTGACCCATTCATTTTTTAGAAGTATGTTGTTTAGTTTCCACATTTTTGTGGGTTTTTCCCCCTCTTTTTTGCAGTTGAATTCTAGTTTCAAGGCTTTATGATCAGAAAATATGCTTGGTACAATTTCAATTTTTCTAAATTTGCTGATATTGTCTTTGTGGCCCAACATATGGTCAATTCTTGAGAATGTTCCATGTACACTAGAGAAAAATGTATACTCTGTCGCTTTGGGATGAAGTGTCCTGTAGATGTCTATCATATCCAGGTGTTCTAGTATTTCGTTTAAGGCCACTATATCTTTATTGATTCTCTGTTTGGATGACCAATCTAGAGCCGTCAGCAGTGTATTGAGGTCTCCAAGTATGATTGTATTTTTGTTAGTTTTTGTTTTAAGGTCAATAAGTAGCTGTCTTATATATTTTGGTGCTCCTTGGTTTGGTGCATATATATTAAGGATTGTTATGTCTTCTTGATTCAACTTCCCCTTAATCATTATGAAATGACCATTTTTGTCTCTGAGTACTTTTTCTGTCTTGTAGTCAGCATTATTAGATATGAGTATTGCTACGCCTGCTTTTTTTGGGGTGTTGTTTGCTTGGAGTATTGTTTTCCAGCCTTTCACTTTGAATTTGTTTTTATCCTTGTTGCTTAGATGTGTTTCTTGTAGGCAGCATATAGTTGGATTTTCTTTTTTAATCCATTCTGCTACTCTGTGTCTTTTTATTGGTAAGTTTAATCCTTTTACATTTAGTGTAATTATTGACACTTGTGGGTTCCCTACTGCCATTTTATAAATTGCTTTCTGTTAGTTTTGTATCTAGTTTGATTCTTCTCTTTTGTTTTTCTATCATTTGTTTTTGTTTGTTTGTGTTCCATACTTCTTTCCTCTGTTGCTACCTTTTTTAAGTCAAGTGTTTTTGTGGTGGTTTTTTTAAGGGTGGTTACCATTAAGTAATGAAAAGGGTACCTACCATATTCATTGTAGTACCCTATCTTATATGTATTTCTGCACTTCATCATCCTTTGCTACTGTTAATCTCCATCCTCTCCCCCCTTTTTTTCCTTTGTTGTCACAGTTTAAGTTTGGTTTTATTGTGTTCTTGGTGGAGCTGTTACTTGTTGTGTTGTTTTCTTTTGTTCTTTGAATCTGGTTGGAAAACCCCCCTTAGTATTTCCTGGAGTGGGGGCTTTCTGTTGATAAATTCTCTCATCTTTTCTGTATTTGTGAATGTTTTTATATCTCCTTCATACTTGAAGGATAGCTTTGATGGGTATAGTATTCTTGGCTGAAAGTTCCTCTCTTTCAGGGCTTTAAATATTGGGGTCCACTCTCTTCTAGCTTGTAGAGTTTCTGCTGAGAAATCTGATGATAATCTAATAGGCCTTCCTTTATATGTTGTACTCTTCTTTTCCCTGGCTGCCTTGAGAATTTTTTCTTTGTCATTGGTTTGTGTCATCTTTATTATGATGTGCCTTGGAGTGGGTTTGTTGGGGTTAAGAAAACTCGGTGTTCTGTTTGCTTCTTGAATTTGAGGCTTTAGTTCCTTCCACAGGCTTGGGAAGTTCTCGTCTATTATTTGTTTGAGTATATTCTCCATTCCATTTTCTTTCTCTTCTCCCTCTGATATACCTATTATTCTTATGTTATTCTTTCTGATGGAGTCAGACAATTCCTGTAGGGCTTTCTCATTTTTTATTATTTTTGAGTCTCTTTCTTCTTCTCTCTGTTGTGCCTCAAGTTGTTTGTCTTCTATTTCACTAATCCTATCTTCAATCTGGGCTGTTCTGTTAGCTAAGCTTGTTACCTCGTTTTTCAGCTCGTGAATTGAGTTTTTCATTTCTGTTTGATTTGTTTTTATAGTTTCAATTTCCTTGGTAATATATTCTTTGTGTTCATTGAGTTGTTTTCTGATCTCCCTATATTGCCTTTCTGTGTTTTCTTGTATATCTCTGAGTATTTTTAAGATTTCTATTTTAAATTCTCTGTCATTTAGCTCCAAGGCTTCCAATATGTTAAGTCTTTTCTCCATAGATTTTTCCACATCTATTTGTGTTACCTCTCTTTCTTTTGTATCCATAATATTCGATTTCCTCTTTCTTATCAGCATCTGAGGGTGGTCTTATTGATAGCACGCAGGCGCACTCCCTCGCGGCTTGAATGAGCGTCGCTGCGGTAGCTTCCTCCACACCCTCGTCTCTCAGATTCAAGTGATAACAGTCCTTTTGCTTTCAGTTTGTGTGGAACTCCAGAATGCTCTGAGGATAAATTTTTCTGTTTCTAGTTGATAAATTTGTTGTGATTTAGGGGAGAGCTGTCGGACGCGCTTCTCACGGCGCCATTTCCGTGACGTCACTCACCACTGCTTTTTAATCCACTTGTCCCACTTATCCACTGACGGACACTTGGGCTGTTTCCAGATCTTGGCTATTGTAAACAATGCTTCCATAAACATGGGGGTGCATTTCTTCTTTTGAATCAGTGATTTGATATTAATAGGATATATTCCTAAAAGTGGAATAGCTGGGTCAAAGGGCAGTTCCATTTTTAATTTTTTGAGGAATCTCCATACTGTTTTCCACAGTGGCTGCACCAGTCTGCATTCCCACCAGCAGTGCAGGAGGGTTCCCTTTTCTCTGCACCCTCTCCAGCACTAACTATGTGTTGTTTTGTTATTAATAAGTGCCATTCTGACAGGTGTGAGGTGGTATCTCATTGTGGTTTCAATTTGCATTTCTCTAATGATTAGTGATGTTGAACATTTTTTCATATACCCATTGGCCATCTCTATGTCCTCTTTGGAGAAGTGTTTATTCATTTCTTTTGCCCATTTTTTGATTGGATTGTTTATCTTCCTGGTGTTGAGTTTTACAAGTTCTTTATAAATTTTGGTTATTAACCTCTTATCAGACATATTAGCGAATATATTCTCCCATTGCGTGGGTTGTCTTTTCATTTTGCTAATGGTGTCTTTTGCTTTTTAGTTTCATATAGTCCCATCCTGTCCTTTATTTCACTTGCCTGTGGAGATAAATCAGCAAAAATATTGCTATGAGAGATATTGAAGAGTTTACTGCCTATGTTTTTTTCCAAGATGTTTATGGTTTCATGACTTACATTTAAGTCTTTTATCCATTTTGAGTTTACTTTTGTGAATGGTGTAAGTTGGTAATACAATTTCATTTTTTTGCAAGTACCTGCCTAATTTTCCCAATACCATTTGTTAAAGAGGCTGTCTTTACTCTACTGTATGCTCTTACCTCCTTTGTCAAATATCAATTGTCCATATAGGTGTGGGTTTATTTCTGGGTTCTCTGTTCTGTTCCATTAATCTGTATGCCTGTTCTTCTGCCAGTGCCAAGCTGCTTGTGGCATAACTTAATATCAGGAAGTGTGGACAAGTCCTGCCGGGGTTCAGGATGACGGAAACACAAAGACCCAACTCCGGGGACTAGGTTCAGTGATGCTTGTCTGACTGCTGTGGCTAGGACTTCCAGAACTATGTTGAATAAGAGTGGTGAAAGGGGACACCCCTGCTTTGTTTCTGATCTTAAGGCTATTGCTTTTAATTTTTGCCTATTGATTATGATGTTGGCTGTAGGTTTATCATAAATGGCCTTTATTATGTTGAGGTATGATCCCTGTATCCCCACTTTGCTGAGAGTTTTGATCATAAATGGGTGCTGGATTTTATCAAATGCTTTTTCTGCATCTATTGATAATATCATGTGATCCTTATCCTTTCCTTTGTTTATGTGATGAATCACATTGATTGATTTGTGGATATTGTACCAGCCTTGTCTCCCTAGAATAAATCCCACCTGATTATGATGTATGATTTATTCATGTATTGCTGGATCTGGTTTCCTAATATTTTGTTGAGAATTTTAGCATCTAAGTTCATCAGGGGTATTGGCCTATATATTTTTTTCTTTGTAGTGTCTTTTCCTGGTTTTGGAATCAGTATTAGGCTTGCCTCATAAAATGAGCTTGGAATTCGTCCCTCCTCTTGAAATTTTTGAAATAGCTTGAGAAGGATAGTAGTTAGTTCTTCTTTGAATATTTGGTAAACATTTGCCAGTGAAGCCATCTGGCCCAGGACTTTTGTTTGTTGGGAACTTTTTGATAACTGTTTCAATCTCATTTGATGAAATTGGTCTGTTTAGGTTTCCTGATTCTTCTATATTGATTTTTGAAAGATTATATGTTTCGAGGAATTTGTCCATTTTGCCTAGGTTGTCTAATTTTATGGCATACAGTTCTTCATAGTATTTTCTTACAATCCATTGTATTTCAACTGTGTCAGTTGTTACTTCTTCTCTCTCATTTCTAATTTTACTTATTTGAGTCCTCTCTCTTTTTTTCTTGGTGAGTCTGGTTAAAGGTTCATCAATTTTGTTTACCTTTTCAAAGAACCAGCTCTTGGTTTCATTGATTTTCTGTATTGTTTTTTTAGCCTCTATGTCATTTATTTCTGCTCTTATCTTTACTATTTCCTTCCTTCTACTTCCTCTGGGTATAACTTGCTATTCTTTTTCTAGTTTTAGATGCAGGATTAAATTGTTTATTTGAGCTTGTTCTAGCTTCTTAAGGTATACCTATAATGCTATGAACTTCCCTCTCAGGACTGCTTTTACTGTGTCCCATAAATTTTGAGTTGTTATATGTTTGTTTTCATTTGTTTCAGGGAAAATTTTTATTTCTACTTTAATCTCATTGTTAACCTATTTGTTATTTAATAACATGCCATTTTGTTTCCAAGTGTTTGAGTGTTTTTCAGTTTTTCTATTGTAGTTGATTTCTAGTTTCATGCCATTGTGATCCAAGAAGATGCTTGATATGATTTCAATCTTCTTAAATTTGTTGAGACTTGTTTTGTTTCCTAGCATGTGGTCATCCTAGAGAATGTACCATGAGCACTTGAAAAGAATTCTGCTGCTTTACAGTGAAAGGTTCTAAAGATATGTATTAAATCCAGTTGATCTAGTGTATCTCTTAATTGTGTTTCTTTGTTAATTTTCTTTCTTGAGGATCTATCCAGTGATGTTAGTGGGTATTAAAATCCCCTACTATTATAGTATTGCTGTTGATCTCACCCTTTATGTTCATCAAAATCTGCTTTATGTATTGTATTTAGGTGCTCCTATATCAGATGCATAGATATTTATAATGGTTATACCTTCCTGTTTGATTGCTCCCTTTATCATTATGTAGTGACCTTCTTTATCCCTTACTATAGCCTTTATTTTAAAGTCTATTTTGTCTGATATAAGTATTGCTACCCCAGCTTTTTTTTTCATTTCCATTTGCATGAAATATTTTTTCCATCTCTTCACTTTCAGTCTATGTGTATCTTTTGTTTTGAGGTGTGTCTCCTGTAGACAACATATGTATGGGTTCTGTTTTCTTATCCATGCAGTTACCCTATGTCCTTTGATTGGAGCATTTAATCCATTTACATTTAAGGTTATTATTGATATGTAGTTGTTTGTCATTTTATTCTTTAAGTCTGCATTCCTCTTTTACTAGATTTTTCCCCCCTTTGTTCTGTTTACAGCAGGCTCCTTAACATTTCTTGTAGCATTGGTTTGGTTGTAATGAATTCCTTGATGTTTTTTGTTTGTTTGTTTGTTTTGTCTGGGAAGCTTTTTATTTCTCTTTCCATTTAAATGATAGCCTTGCTCGATAGAGAAATCTTGATTGTAGGCTCTTGTTTTGCATTACTTTGAATATTTCTTGCTATTCCCTTCAGACCTCTAATGTTTCTGTTGAGAAGTCAGATATCATCCTTATGGGGGCTCCTCTGTAGAAAATAGACTGCTTTTCTCTTACAGCTTTTAGCATTTTTTTTATCTCTTAATTTTTGTATTTTAATTATGATGTGTCTTAGTGTTAACCTTTTTCAGTTCATCCTTAATGGAACTCTCTGTGCTTCTTGAACTGTGTGACTTTTTCCTTAATCAATTTAGGGAATTTTCTGCTATGATTTTTTTCAATCAGATTCTGTATTTCTTGTTCTTTCTCTTCCTCTTCAGGGATCTCTATGATGCAAATGTTATTTCTCTTCATGTTGTCACAGAGCTCTCTTAGAGTTTCCTCAGACTCTTTGAACCTCTTTTCTTTTTGCTGCTCTGCTTCCATGCTTTCATTTATCTTGTCCTCTAACTCGCTGATTTGATCCTCAACTTTATCGATCTTGCTTTTAATTCCTTCCAGTGTGGTCTTCATTTCTGATATTGGATTTGTCATTTCTGACTAGTTCTTTTTTATTATTTTAATATCCTTTTTTATACTTGCTATCTCTTTATTTAGGTGCTCATTATGTCCATCCATTGTTGCTCTAAGATCTTTGAGCATCCTAACAATCATTATTTTAAATTCTGCATCTGGTAATTTGGTTATTTCAGACTCATTAAAGTCTTTTTCTGGGGATTTTTCTTGATTCTTTTGGATTGCATTTCTCTGCCTTCACATTTTGTCTGTGTATAAGAAGGTTATAGCACAGGAGTCCAATGGGTGTGGCCTCTGTGTTTCCTAGGTATGGTCTGTCTGCAGGCCAGCCACCCCCTCTGCCACTGCCTCGGGCTTTCTGATATTGTCGTTGCTGGAACCGGTCCACTGCAGTAGTGGCTGTTGTTTCTGTTTCTCCTCTGTGGGCGGGACTGTGTTTGCATGCCCAGGCTGCAGGCCTGGCTGGCCCCACCTTTGCACCTCCCTTGAGGGCAGGACTGCACTTGTGTGCCTGGGCTGAATCCCTGGCCATCCTCGGCCTTTGCCCCACCCTGCAAGTGGGACTGTGTTCATATGTTTTAGTTGCAAGCCCTGGCTGGCCCCCTGTCTCTATCCACCCCTATGGCAGGACTGCTTTCATGCTTCTGGGCTACAAGTTTTGGCCGGTGTTGGCCTTCATCCCGCCCCCGTGGGCAAGACTGCGCTTGCACACCAGGCCACAAGCCTGGCTTCATGGGCGAGGCTGAGCTCCTGCACTCAGCTGCAGGTCTCAGCCAGTTCCCCAGCTTTTACCTTGCCCCTGCAGGCAGGACTGCAGGTGGGACCGCTTTCACTCGCCTGGCCCACAGCGGCAGATTAGACTGCTTTTGTGCACTCCTTCTGCCACTGCGGATGCCCTCAGCCTCTACCCCTGCCAGGTGGAACTGTGCTCATGCCCAGCCTCAGTCACAGCGGGCCCCTGCTTCCACCCCTATGGGCAGGACTGCACTTGTGTCGGGGGCCACAGGCAGCCCCCTACTTCTGCTCTCACTGACAGGACCATGCTTCTATGTCCCACCACTACCCGCCCTCCAGCGAGCACTCAGCTTTGAGGGCGGGGGGGGGCAATGCAGCTCAGACCTTAGCACTGAATACTGTATCCCTGATAGCTCCCTGCTTCTAAGCGACTCTGCTCTGAGTTCTGCAGGAGAGCTTCTCTTTGGCTGATGACCTGCTTCCCTTTGCTGGTATTGCTGGTTTCAGGAAAAGTATTCACTTTAGATTTGGGGAGTGATTCAGCCCAGGGGTTAGGGTGGCTGTCCCTCAAGGTGTTTCTCCATGTGCCTCCTAGACTACACTCTTTTCCTGCTACTCCAGTCCTCTCATTTCTCCCCACCCCCTGGAGCCCCAGGTGAGTGGTTGTGAGAGAGGTTTTTTGCGCGGTACCTTTAGAAGAATCCTGTGTCTGAGAAAGCTGTCTCTTTCTCTCAAACAGTATCCTGGCATTTTTTGTAGCTAAATACTGTCCATATACCTCTTCTAGGCTCTGGGGTTGCAGGTTGGAGCTTCCTTCCTGTGGCCCAGGACCCTCCCCTCTCCGCTAAACTCATTTCCCGCCACACGAGTCCCTCCGGGCTTCATTTGCTCCTGGGAGCTTGGCAGCCCTCTCCATGTTTTCACTTTTCCTACCAGTCTCAGTGTGGCTTCTCAGTGATCCTTGGTTAAAGAGTTCCTTAGTCCAAAATTGGTTTTTCCAGATGATGGTTCTTAAAATTAAGTTGTAATCCACTTTGGTTCTGGGAAGTGGAAGTTGATATGTCCACCTACTCTATCACCATCTTGCCACCTCTGGTTGAGCATCTTTTCATATGTTTATTGGCCATCTGCATGTCCTCTTTCAAGAAGTGTCTATTCAGGTCCTTTGCTCATTTTTTAATTGAATTATTTGGGGTGTTTTTGTGTTGAATTTTATAAATTTATTAAAATTTTTGGGTATTAACCTTGTATCAGATGGATTGGCGAACATGTTCTCATTCAGAGGGTTGTCTTTTCATTTTGCTGATGGTTTTTTTGCCATGCAAAAGCTTTTTACCTTAATGTAGTCTCACATGTTTAATTTTTCTTTTGTTTCCCTTGCCAAAGGCAATATATCAGAAAAAAACTATTGCTAAGAGCAATGTCCAAGATTTTACTGCCTATGTTTTCTTCTAATATTTTTATGATTTCAAGTCTAATGTTTAAGTCTTTAACCCATTTTGAGTTTGTTCTTGTGTATAGTGCAAGAAAGTGGTCTACTTTCATTTTTGTGCATGTATCTGTCCATTTTTCCCTAACCATTGACTGAATAGACTATCTTTACCCCATTGTATGTTAATACAATGTTAATTGACAATAAAGGCATGGATTTATTACTGGGCTCTCTATTCTGTTTAATTTATCTACATGTCTGTTTTTATTCCAGTATTATGCTTTTTTATTACTATGGCCTTGTAGTATAGTTTGTTATAAGGTAGTGTGATTCTTCCAACTTTGTTCTTCTTTCTCAGTTGCTGTGGTTATACAGGGTCTATTGTAATTCCACATAAATTTTTGGAATATTCTAGTTTTGTGAAATGGGCCATTGGAATCTTGCAATCTATAGATTGCTTTGTATAATGTAAAAATTTTAAAGATGTTAATTCTTTCTATCCATGAACATGGTATATGTTTCCACTTGTTTGTATCTTCTTCAATTTCATTCTTTAGTGTTTTATAATTTTCAGAGTACAGTTCTTAACAACTTTTGTTAAATTTATTCTTAGGTGTTTTATTCCTTTTGAAGCAATTGTGAATGGGATGTTTTCTTAGTTTTCCTTTCTGATAGTTCATTATTGGTGTATAAAAACATAACTGATTTCTTTTTTATCATGGCACTTCACTGAATTTATTTATTAGTTCTAATAGTATTTTTGGTAGCCTTTTTAAGGGTTCTCTATATATAGTATATCTATAAATAATAACAGTTTTACTTCTTCCTTTCCAATTTGGATGCCCTTTATTTTTTCTTCTTGTCTAATTGTTGTGGCTAGAACTTGCAGTATTAAGTTGAATAAGAGTGGAGAAAGCAGACATCCCTGTCTTGTCCCCAGTCTTGAGGGATATGCCTGTGGTTTTGGCCAATTGAGTATGATGTTAGCTGTGGATTTGTAATATATGGCTTTTGTTACATTGAGGTATGGTCCCTCTATTCCCACTTTGCTAAGAGTTTTTATGATAAATGAATGCTAGAATTTATCAAATGCTTTTTCTACATCTACTGATATAATCATGTGATTTTTATCATTTACTTTGTTTATATGATGTGTTGTGTTTGTTGATTTTTGGATACAGTATCAACCTTGCATCCCTGGAATAAATCCCACTTGATCATGGCATATGATCTTTTTAAAGTATCACTGAATCTGGTCTGCTAATATTTTGTTAAGGATTTTAGCATCTATGTACATCAGGGATATTGGCCTATGATTTTCTTTCTTTGCAGTATCTTTTATGTAGTATTTTGGAACTAGGATAATGCTAGCTTTATAAAATAAATTTGGGAGTCCACTTTCCACCTGAATTTAGAATACTTGGAGAAATATAAGTGTTTATTCTTATATTTTGAGTGCTTGATAAAATTCATCTGTGAAGCTACTCAGTCCAGGACTTTTGTTTGTTGGGAGTTTTTTATTACTTTTCAATATGAACAGTTGTAATTTCTCTATTCAGATTCTCTGATTCTTCCTGGCTCAGTTTGGAAAGATTGTATGTTTCTAGGAATTCATTCATTTCATCCAGATTGTCCAATTTGTTGCCAATATTTTCTTACAATCCTTTGTATGTATTTGGTGTCAGTTTTTACTTCTCTTTCATTTCTGATTTTATTTATTTGGTTCCTCTCTCTTTTATTCTTAATGAATCTGGTTAAAGGTTTGTCAATCTTATTTATCTTTTCAAAGAACCATCTCTGTTTCATTGATCTTTTGTATTATTATTTAGACTCTATTTTATTTATTTCTGCTCTAATCTTTATTATTTTCTTTCTTCTGTTCACTTGGGCTTTGTTTATGGTTCTTTTTCAAGTTCTTTTAAATGTAAAATTAGATTGTTTATTAGAGATTTTTCTTGCTTCTTAAGATAGGGCTGTTACGTTATAAATTTCCCTGGTAGGACTGCTGTTGTTCTGTTCTAATTTTTATTATTTTCAAGGCATCTTTTGATTTATTTCTTGATCTCATTGTGAACCAACTATTGTTTAGTAACATGTTATTTAGTCTCCATTTTTGTGTGTTTTTTTCTTGTAACTGATTTCTAGTTTCATACCATTGCGAATATTCTTGATATGGTTTCAATCTTATTAAATTTATTGAGACTTGTTTTGTGTTCTAATTCATGGTCTATCCAAGAAAATGTTCCACATGAGCATAAACATATTTTCTATATTTGGTTGTAACATGACAGTTCTTACTAAAGCACAAGAAGGAAAAAAATATTTAAAAACAAAAATCCCCGTATATCTTCTGCCCATGTTTTCCCTTGCAATTATAAAAAATCACCTGAAAAGCAGCAAACTTATGCTGCTTTTTCTGATCCTCTTTCTCTGGTATCCTCCAGTTGCCATGAGCATTGGTTGCCTACAGTTCCATAGGCTTCCTCCCAGGAGAACTGCCCTCCACAGAATATGAGTCCTTTTATTTAGGAGGTTATATCACTCATCTATTCCAAGGCAGCCCACAACCACTGACGCATTGACTGACTGAGAGAAGTTTCAAAAGACTGGCCTCCTTTGTTCAGTTGGGACCAGCCATGTGGTCATTTCATGCCCAGAGCACCCTCATAGAATCAGGTTGATGTTGACCTCCAGCATCCTTGCTTATCTCCTTGACTTGCCCTATCCTACTTCCCTTATTCTCTTTTCCTGAGAATACTTCAATAAATCACATACACCCAAATGCCACTCTTAGGTTCTGTTTAGGGAACCCAGTCAACATAAGATAATATAGTTTAGAACTTTACATATAAAGAGACATTTCTCTTACTTACAATACTAACATAACTTACAATGACCAGACTTCCTACCTGCTTCACAAACCTTACATTATGTTCTAATAATAATTAGAGGCCTCTAATAATAAGAGGCCATAGGTTACCCTGACCTGTAGTATCACAGTGGAATAAGCATCGACCTGGAAAGCTGAGGTTACCAGTTTAAAACCCTGGGCTTGCCCAGTCAAGGCACATACAAGTAGCAACTACTACAAGTTGATGTTTCCTGCTCTTACCACCCCTTCTCTCTCTCTCTCTCTCTCTCTCTCTCTCTCTCTCTCTCTCTCTCCCTTCTCTCCTAAAACAAAACAAAGTGAACAAACAAAAAAAGAGGCCATAGATTAGTATTTTAAATTGTGTGGTCTTGGATCTTGCACATTAGAGTTATTGAAGTGCTTGCTAAAAAATATGTAGATATCCAAGTTTCACTCCAAACCTACTGAATAAAAATCTCTTGGAGTGGGACCCAAAAATTATATTTTATATGTCAGTTACTTCTAATGCACACTAAACTTTGAGACCCACTATCAATAAGCCATGCTTTAGCCATCCCCTCCCCACTTTCCTTGTAGTAACTGAGTCTCTTAAAGTAAGTCTTCATACCTCCTGCCTACTGATAAACATTTGTGAGAAAAATCAATGTGTATATTTCTAAGTAGAAGCTTCCAATGTGTTCTATAGAGGGAAAAAAATAAAACCCAAGCAGATTATTGTCTTGGCTAATGACAAATTACTTCAAAATGTAAATTTTGTTTCATTTCTAAATCAAAAAATGTTATTTGAGATTACACTTTCTAAATATATAAGTCAGAGAAGCTATGTTTAATCATCTAAAATCAATTATTTCCAAGTATTAAGGAGCTAGGGGAAAGAAGAAAATCTGAAAACATTTTTTCAAAGCACAATGCAGAAATGATTTACAGTAATTTATAAACATCTAAATTGCCATATTTATTCATCCCACAAAAGTTAACTGTTGCTTGAGAATTATTTACTAAAAAGTCTCAAATCGGAATACACAGTAAAAAATTCCACTAAATGCTATGTTTTTGCATACCTCTGACAAGCATGTGCAACCACAGCTGAGCACAAGTACTCCAATCAGCAGGACAATCAAAATTAACCACAGGTATAAGTTAGTGACAAGAGAACAAACAGAGCTCCAATAACAAGCATGCTGTCTATCAGGAAACCAAAATGGTTCAAGAGAATCAGACAGTGAGCAGAGACAGCTTCTAGAGAGTGATGTTTATTGAGCAGTGGTTGATTTCAGCCTAGACTGCTTGGCAGGCAGACTCCACTCTTTATTGCTGTTGTTTTGAGGTGTATATGTGGGGAGGGGGGGCTCAGGGAAAGTTGGTCCAGGAGAAATAAAGTGGTCTTGATTCAATGCCAAACAGAGCAGATACTCAGTTTCTCACGGGCTGGCATTTCTTAATGACCATCTCAGTAGGATCCACAGATGAATCAGTCACCCCCGGAAAGTTTATTCACCCTTAGAAGATGTTCCAAATAATTATCTAGTATTTGGTTCATGGAGAAAACAAGAACATACTTCTAATCAAAGTGAAGTACCCTTTTGAATACCAGGTGTCCAAAAAGTTACCTGGTAGTTTGGTCAATTTATTTTTCTCTTGGAAGTTAAAAACATGGACTGTATGAGAGCAAATCTAAACACAAAACTAAAAAAAGAAGTCTAAACTTACAAGTTATTCAAATATATTAAGACCAATACCTTTAAGAAGAAATATGCCTAATATAAAGCATTGCAAATACATGTTTTTAAGGAAAGGCAACTCCATGGGTTATAAGTTTCCTCAAACCACTTCTCCTCAATTATTTGTGTTTATCAAGAAATTTTAAGCTTGAATTAACAGACACTGGCTATTTCACATGTGTTTTGATTGTGTAAATACAAGTTTAGTATTAAACACTGAGACTGACAAAGAAAGCTGTAGAAAAATGCATGTGTATAATTTTAACTCTAATAGAGATGCAAACTTTGAAAATATGGATATATGTTTTCTATGTACTTTAAGTATGAAATTGATATGTGATTAAAAGCAACCATGCTGTTGGATAACACACACTTCCAAAAGTGGATCTTTGATGAGCTTTTAAGGGTGATCTAGTAACTTGCTGTAATGTTGACCACAAAAGTTAGCAGGCCATCTCTAAGAACTCTTTAAATTTATTAACAATGAAGGCTTATGGAGCTCGTCCTAGAACAGTTGTTCAGTACCAGAATTTAACTTCACACACGCTTATTGTCTGCATCTGCCTGAGGTAACAATCCATTCCTGGACATCCTCTGGAGACCATTTCAAGGTCCGTGGTTTTGCAATAGAGAAAACCTACAAGCAGGAAAATCAACATACAGAGGAAATATCTGTATTGAAACACTTCTGCCAGTCTGGATTCTCCAAGTTATCTACTCCTGGGAATGCAAAACCATTTTCCTCTCTTCATTCAGAAAATGGAATAATCAGGTGTAAATCTCCTGCCCTTCCTGACTTTCACTAAGAGAGAAAAACATCAAATAATTTCTCTCACTATATTGAATTAAAGGTGGCTAACAGTAGTAGGTTGGTAGAAATTATTATGACTTACAGAGCTACACTATAAAATTAGTAGCAAGATAAGAAAAGAGAGAATAAAAAGGAACAACAAAGTGAACCAAGGAGATTCCAGGTAAATGATTCTCACTTTCCAGGCTCTTGGCCTGAGGCTTTAGTGTGAAATTTAGATATTCAGACTCTGCAGGAATATTTAATAAAACACCCAACCTAGCAATAATGCATTTTCCTACTATAACAGAAGACAGCAGTTAAATTTTCCAGTGGTCATGATCTACATTTCCATGCAAGAAAGAGGGCCAAGCAAAAACGGATTTTCCCATAAAGCAGTGAAGGTACAACACAGACGGGAAGAAAATGACTCTTTAACTTTTTCTATGTAAATATTTTTCCTAATATACCACCTGCTGGAAGCCTTTGGCAGAATATAATTGCAAGAACATAACTTCTGTGCAGCAATTCTCTAAATTCCTGACTAATCCAACCAAAAGTGGGACAGCTCTTGAGTTATCCAAGATGTTATCTCAAACCACTGCTTTGTCCTACTTTTTTTTTTACCAACCTGACCCAGAAATCGTAGTTTCTGAGATGAATTCCTTTTAGCTTTTGCCTTGAGTCTAAAATCCAATCAGTTAATAAATAACCTTTCCACTTCCAACTCTGAAAGCCATCTTGGATTTCTTTACCTTCTTATCTTCACATGAACCGGCCCTATTGATTCTCTTAAAATACACACACATACACTCAAGTGCATACTATGTACTAAAATATGTTGTTGAATATGTTATTATCCTTGTGGCCAGTCCCTTTCTTTCTCCTATACACCCATTCAAATTCCAAGCCTTTAAGACAAAACTCAAACTCATCTTTTCCAAGCAACTTTGTTTAATAAAACCTACTCCACTCCCTTAACACTTAAGTATCAAGGTCAAATCCTGTGCAGACAAAATCCCAGGTCTTTGGTTGTGATGGAATTTGATTTCTTTTAACATTGCTTGAAATAACATGGCTCTTTAGTGTTTGGTTCTTGGTTCTTTCAGGCCCAACCCTTACTCCACCCTAACTCCCCCTTCCATTCCTCTCCAACACACACACACACACACATACACACAACAGATTGATCAAGAGCAGGAATCTCTTTGATTATTTTGTACTATTTGTTCTTTGTCTTTTCTCTCGTCCTTCCTAGATCACCAAGTATGCAGTGCTTTAGCACTACAGTCATTAAAGAAATAAATATTTGTTCATCATTTTTTAATAGCTAGAGACAAAGGAACATAAAAACTAAACTACCAATAAATGACTAATCCAATAGGCACTCAAAATGTCAACATCAATCATTTTCTTGAGAGTTGTTTTTGCATGTAGGAGATGGAGCAGGAAGAATTTGAATCGATCTACATATTAGATTACAGTGTCTCCACAAATCTCTGCCTCATTTTCCCCATTCCTCAAAGACCAGACTGTGATAGCCCTAGCTCTCTGACTCTTTAGACTGGAGACATATCCTTTTGTCTGCCCCTCATTCCCTGCCAGAGGTTTTTCTCTGCAGATAACAGCTGGAATGTTCTAAAGAACTCCTGTCATAGTATTTACACCACTGTCATGTGATTATAAATTTATATGTCAGTATTCTATAATTAAGTTTGTCAGGTTTAGCAAATTAAAACACAAAATGTCAGTTAAATTTAAATTTCAGATACTTGCGAATAACTTTGAAGTATAAGTTTATCCTAAATGTTACATGGACCATACTTACACTTAAAAATTATTTGTTGTATATTTGAAATTCAAATTTAACTGAATGTCCTGTATTTTATCTGGGAACCTTACTCCAACTAGACTAGGACCATTGCTATATCCACCACACTCATCTCACCCCATGCTGTGTATACAGTAAGCACTCTATACATGTTGGATGGATGCAAATAACTTTTATTCATGTATAAATGACATCAAATAGCATTGAACATTAAACTTTCATAATAAGAGGCTTAAATAAGCTTAAATGAAAAGGTTAAATGTTTATTCTTTAGCCCAATCAATATGGGTAGATTCACATCATTTAAAAAGAAGATTCTCTTCAGAATGAGTGTATGAGAACATATCCACTCTTTTTGCACAGCAGCATTATCCAAGTGATTCCCTCCAATGACATTATAAGGATGTGATAGCCAATGGTCCAGTTCAGACAGGGGGGCTGCTGTCAGGTGTGCGGCTGCAGACACATGCAGCTTTCCAAATAAGCAAAGCTGTGCAGCTGCATTTCTCCCAAGGCTGCTTTATCTTTCTGCCTCCTGCCCTAAAAAGTACCTAACAAGTCCTATTTCTCAACGGAGATAAGAAACAAGAAGATCTACCACCATGAAATTAGAAAGAGATAAGAGAAATAAGCTGTCTAGATTTCAGCTTAGAATTGGAGAAAGAAATTAAGAGCCTGATACATTTCATAGGTGGAAGATGAATACAAAGAATAAATAAAAGAGAAAAGTTTCCTTAGGGCTGAAGTACACACTGAGAAAACTACATAAAGACAGTAAAATATTTAAGGCTACAGAGAAGATCAGCAAAGCATCTGTTCATCATCACAACACATTTTTATAGAATTACAGATCAAAGGTTTCTTCACAAGACTTTTTTTATTTATTTTTCAGATACACAAACCTTTTTAGTAAATCTGTCCTCCTAATAAGCCATCTTTTGTACTGCTATTGAAATTCAGAGCTACTCTTAATAATTAAAATGTTATATGCAAATTATTGATAAGAAAAGGTCTTTAGAAAACAGAAAAAAATGAACCTCTATAACTGACTGCTTAAGACATCACTAAAACTTGGTTTACTTCCCTTTAAAAGAGAAGTTTTGTTATACATACCTAGGAAAGGAACATCAGCTCGAATGTGGAGAAGTGTGGCTTATTACTAGCCTTCCCTATTAGTAGCTGTGACCTTGAACAACTTTTTTCAGCTCTCTAGCCTTGCCTTTAAATTCGAAGTATGATGCTTACTATATGGGGTGCACATCAGTTAACCTCTGTAGAACACCCAGCACAGTCTCTAGGATATATCTGTATCCTTATTCATTCACAGAGAGTGCATCGCTATCATCATCATCATCATCATCATCATCATCATCATCATCATTAATATTACTTTCAGTTACTAGTTGCTGGCTCTGTGCAAATTTCTTAACACATATTCATTATTAAGCATGGCAGATCTAGGATTCTAGTCCTTATTCTATTGATTTTAAAGGCCCTGCCTTGTAGACTATACCACACTGCCTCTAAGAATAAAAATTCTTTCATGCAAATCTCTTCACTTCAGTTTTAAGAATCAGAAGATCTAATAGTAGTAGGAAAGCTGAGGTCTTCAGATGTATGAGAATAAATCACATCCTCTCATAGAAGTCAGGTGAGAAATTTTGATTCATTGAAACTTCAGCTAATAAGAACCTCCCCCAAAATAAGGAAGAGCATTGCTTCAGTCTGGGACTCTGTGGACAGACAATTCTGGAGGTGATGAGCACAGCATGAAGAGGGGAAAGTCACCTGCAGTGGATGATTAGAACCCTAGAGAAAAAAGAAAACACTTCCTGTGGTAGCAGAAAGTCAATTGTACAGGCTGATAATGGATGAGAATTTGAAATATTAGGGTGGTTTTTTAATTCAATGTATTGTGGTGACATTGGTTAATAAAATTACGTAGGTGTCAGGTGTACAATTTTATAATACATTATCAGTATACTTTACTGCACATTCACCACCCCAAATCAAGTCTCCATCCATTACCATTTATCCCCCCTACCCTCTTCTACCTCCCCCACTCTCCTTTCCCTTCTGTGATCACCACACTGTTGTCTGCATCTATGAGCTCTATTTCCTTTGAATAATCCAAATATTGTTTATAAAAATTAAAGAAGTACCTCTGGAGTTCAGTTTTTTTTAATCAATGTATTGTTTCTCATTTGACACCAAATGTTTCAGGATCTCAAAAATGACACACCCAAACTTACTCCTCAGATGTTCTCACACAGGTAAACAAAAATGTTTAAACAAGGAAATTTGTTACAGCATGTTTTTCTAAGAAAAGAAATTTGGGGGAAAACTCAAATGTCCATGAATAGGATACTAGTTAAAGCATTGTTCATCCACTATCCACTGCGCCATTGCCTGGTCAGTATTGTTCATCCACTAAACAAAATACTCTGCAATGGTGAAAAAGTAAAGTAAACCGAGTTATGCTGATATGGACAAAATCTAGAGCCCAAGATGGTACCTCTGTGTGAATTAAGAAAAGGGGCCCTCTTCCAGGCAGACCAGGCTTTTGCCAGGGGACATTATTTCTTAGTTTCAGCCCTCAATCTCCCCTAACTAAGGGCCTTATACACTACAATATGAGGTAAGCTCTGCCAAAACACATTAAGGGGAGAAAAAGGAGGTGAATGTAATTTGATACATTTATGTGCTGTTTTAAACAGCAAATACACAAATACTAAATATATACTTTTATGCATCAAATACTTTTGGAAGAACACTCAAGAAATTGGTAATAGTTACCTCTGAGAAAAGCAAATGAGGGTTGTAGGAAGGAGATGATATTTCACTGTATTCTCTATTATACATTTTTTTTACACTGTGCATGTAACTTTGCTAACTGAAAAAAATATTCTATTCTTTTCCAAAGGCAAGCCCAGAGACTGCTGAGGCAAAGAACCATGGCCACTGCTGTTTTCCTATCTGTTTTCCCAGAGCGCGGGACCACTCAGCAGCCCACATGTGATGTCCTGGCCCAGTTCAGCCTACGTGTGCAGTACAGATTTTTGAAGTATATTTTTGAGCTGGAACATACTTTGCTTTTAAACATTTCTCAGCAATGACAACTCTCCAAATTATTTTCACTGTATGCATCTTATTTTAGCCCAATTCTCATCCTGATCCAAGCCAACCATGAACTCTTTTCACTTCTGCCAACCCCGGTAGAAAAATAACATACTTACAGCTATGCGCACAGCAGCCTCCCAACATTCCTGGAACACTCATTTTCTGGGTGGAGTTTGTAAACTGTGTGTTTGGCCTTGTGTTTCTGCACACAAGATAAACTACTCTAGAGGATGATAGTTGATACAAGCCATGGTTCCAAGAGCACTGGTTAAGACCCACATTTGATCTGAAGTGTTCACTAGCAGTGCAACCCAGGGCAAGTTCCATATACATACCTTATGCCTCAGTTTTATCATCTAAAAATGGGAACAAATATTACTTTCCTCAGAGGGTTACTGTGATAGTTGTGTGAGATAACGCATGTGTCACACATGGTTACCACCCAATAAATGTTTGCTTTTGTGACTACTGTCTTGTGGTAAAGTGGCTGTCATTTGCTAAGAAAGATGAGAAAAACAATTACATGATAGTCACCACAAATCCATTATCATCTGAGCAATTAGCCTATATTTATCAAATGTGATCTCATGCAGTACAGTATCTGTATTAGTATATCAAAACTAGATGCTATTGAGCTTGAAAATAAGGTACATTGGAATATTAGATATGTATTTTATATGGCTGCTTGGATTTAATTTTTATTTAATTATAAAAACCATCCATTATTAAAGATTGGCAGAACTGTAAAAAACACACATGAAAAAGTAATCATTGAAAATTTCACTCCAGAGAACCATTGTTAACACTTTACTATAATTCCTTTCAGGTTTTTTTTTTATGTACAGTGGTGGGCAAAAGTAGGTTTACAGCTATAATACAAATAATACATTAATAAATAATTAATAAATAATAATACAAGAATAAACTCTGTTTTACATACTCACAACTGTAAACTCACTTTTGCCCATCCTGTATTTTAAAAGCTGAGATATGAACTATATAATTTTCTATCCTTTTTCTTCTTCTTCTTTTTTTTTTTTTTTTTGTATTTTTCTGAAGTGAGAAGCAGGGAGGCAGAGAGACAGACTCCCACATGCACCCAACTGGGATCTGCCCAGCATGCCCACTAGGGGCAATGCTCTGCCCCTCTGGGGTATTGCTCTGTTGCAACCGGAGCCAGTCTAGCTCCTGAGGCGGAGGCCATGGAGCCATCCTCAGCACCTGGGCCAACTTTGCTCCAATGGAGCTTTGGCCTCAGGAGGGGAAGAGAGAGAGTAAGGAGAGGGTGAAGGGTGGAGAAGCAGATGGATGCTTCTCCTGTGTGCCCTGGCCAGAAATAGAACCCAGGACTTTCACACACCAGGCCAACACTCTACCATTGAGCCAACTGGCCAGGGCCTATCCTTTTTCTTATTTAGGCTTTTATCAGAGTGTTTTCCCAATATTATTTAATACTCTTTATAAATATCATTTTAATGGTGGTTAATATTTCATCTGTTTTTGGTGAGTCTATTTTGATTCTCACGTGAATCTGCAATGATTTCATGGTCTTTCAAAGAGCATAAACAGAGTTTAAGGGCCATGAAACTAAGTCCTAATGCAAGATTTTACTTTTAATATCATACTATCATTTCACAAGAATCATCCATCTTACTCTTAAGAATTTGATAGAAATCATCTTCTGCCTTGAGTCTCATCCATTTGTGTTTTATTGTTTTGTTTTGTTTTGTTTTTAAGGCAGGGGAAATGTTTATACAAGATTTTATGGTTCTTTCCCACAGCCTCCTCTATGGGAAACCACTTGCCTATAGCCCTGTGAAAGAATGGTGACCATATTTTGTAACACATGGCGTTACCACCCAATACACACTACAACACACATACACACACACACACACATACACACAATGACCACACCTGACTGAACCCACAGTGAACTCTGACCCAAAATCAGTGACCAATGACCTATAAACCTGAGTAACTGGACTTGAAAATTAGATTTCTTTCAATAATTTTCATTTAAGAATTGAAATGACAGGAGTGAACATCAGTCAAGGCAGTAACTGGTCTGTGTCAGAACCAAAGAAGCCTGAGGCACTTGAACCACAATAAGTTGGCATTCTGGAAAACGAAAAACTTTAAATAAACTGACCTAATAGGGAAAGGAACACACAGAGAGATTTATAGAAAAGTGGAGACACTGTGAGATCTTCTGGATCAACACAATGAAAATATCAGCTAAAATCTTTTAAAATGTCTTTAAATACGTCACCAGCTGGATAAAATAAAGTTTTCTGTAAACTATTCCCCCAAAATGAAGCAGAGAATGCTGAGGCAAAGGTCTGCGGCTACTGCTGATACGCTACCTGTTCTGCCGAAAGCTGGACCACCCAGCAGCCCACACGTGGTGTCCTAGCCCAATTCAGCTCATGTGTACAGTGCAGACCTTGGTTGGTAAGTGAATACCAAAGCTGGCTTTCCCCCTGAACGTTTCTGCCAAACCCTGGAGCATTTGAGCTCTGCTTTGCCCAGCTAAGATGGGCAATCTAAATGAAAACCCCCTCACATAATGTAACTCCAGAGAGCTATACCTTCAATGTTCAGATGAATGAGACACATAGACCCTATTCTATAAAAACAGGCAGCAAGGATCGTGTCTCTCTTGATCTTGGTGCTGACTGGTCGATTAAACAATCTGGCCTGAGTGTTCACAGCCATTAACCAGGCCTCACATGGTTTACAGTCCAAATTTATGCTAGCTGTGTAATCTGAAAACTTCAAGTAGAATGTAACTCCCAAAGCGACTGGGATGGTTGTTCCAACTTCAGCCTAGGTCTCAAAGAATTCCCACCGATAAAGTTTCAGAAAAATATTCACCTCTCAGGAAAAATCACAAAACACACAAAGAAAACCATGAGATGAAAAGGCCATACAGATCTTGAAAGAGAACTGCCTTTGCCCTGAAGTTTCTGGCCTTTGATAACCAAGAGATGCTCTTTAATGCTGCAATAAAATCTTCCTTTATTTGATCCAATTTTACAGAGATTTTGTTCTTTTAAAAAACAATCACAATTCTGTTGTTATCCGTTTTGTTCCTAAAGAGTGGGCTGACAGCATGGATCCTAAGGGCAACAGTAGCAATGAATTTGTTGCCTTTAACCACCATTATCTTTGCTGGTACTGCATTGGTTCCTGAACTGCACCCTGCAGCCTCAGTCCTTTGTCATGGCCAAGTGCCAGGGATCTTATGCATCTCTCTTTATTTGAATGACACACTGGATGAGCAGAGGGGCTTTCTGTGTCCAAGTGCAACTCGATTGCAGAAAAAAATGTATTAGGAAACTCTTGAGGGAAATCTAGCTTATGCTAATCAAATACAATTTGGATGATTGTAAATGCCCAGGAATTAAGAAGAGTGAGACCAAAGAGGCCAAGACTTGGCTACCTAATTCCTCACAAGGGTTGAACACAAGAAATAACTAGTCTTATCATTTTAGACACAATGGGAAATAATCCAGAGCCAAAAGTCTGTTCTATGCAGATAAGTCTTTCACAGAAAGGTGAATAAAGCAACTGTTAGTCAGCCTTTTAAAAATGTAATATGACAGTATTACAAAAGATGGTGTTTTGTAAACATGTGCTCTTCTTCTGGGAATGATCACACTATTTCAAATTGCCAGGCTGATAGTTGGGGATAAAAATATCTTGGGTTCTCTGTTGGCTGACTGCCAGCTGCTGCTAACATTGTTGTTGTTTTTTTAAAATTCTCACCTGCATTTCTGTTTGTAGTCCCGCTAAACAAACAAACTGGCTGGTTGTTGACAAGACTCTGCTGGCTAGACATTCAGGAAGTGACAGAGTGACAGAAGTGAACAAACTCCTGCCCCTCTTCACAGGCAGAATTAACACTGTTTGATTAATACAACTAATGACAAGGAAAGAAGATGGGGTCTGGAGCTAAAGCCTCTGCTTCCTAAGCATCTTCTCTTTACTCTGTATGGAAGTATTTTGAGATTAATTGGACTTTCGTCTGGAACACCGGTTGTGTGGCCCTTCTTTGTTCTGCACCGGCAAATCCAAGTCCAGTTATTTTCTGCTGAAGGTCAGGTACATAGTGATATTTGAAAACAATTCATCATCGGGCATTAAGGAAATGAGAAAAGCATTTTGCTTTCCCTTTCCTTGTTTGGAAAGCCATTTTCAATTTCAGATTAAATGAAAATTTTGGGTCCGGTAGTAGTGATTCTGTCAAAACAGACAGAATCACTGTCTTATGTGTTCTTCAGCTGCAAATGAACATAGGCAAAACTGATCTGATCTTTATTAAACAGAATCAGTTTGGAGAATGGGGCGTTTAGGCTACAAAAGAGGTATTACATATTTCGGTTCATACCTCAGCAAAAAGATTTTCTTCTCCTCTCTCAACTTGCTTCATTTGAAAAGACCTGGTTTTCTGTTATTTGAGAAACCAGCCCTCCTTCAAGGGTCTGATTTGCAGTAGTGTGATTCCTGCTCTTGTTTCTAGAACTTCCAAAGAATAAGAAATATATCTGTACATGAACACAGAAATGTGTTCACACAAGCAGTTAAGAAAGAAAGAGTGTACTTTTAAAAGAATTCAGCTTAGAAGTTAGCTTTGACAACTTCTGATTCAGCCAGCTAGTTCACTAATTTAAGTCACCAAGTATTTATAAAACATCTACATGTGCAAGGCATTATTATGCTGTGCTAATTAAGTCAAGCATCCACCAAAGGGAGGGATCTAAAACTAGTTGAATTTCATGAATTTCATCACTGAGGGTTTCAAAAAAACATGATCTTTTTTTTTTTTAATTTGTGAATTCTAACTAGTTGAATGGCAAGCTTCCTACGTAACCCTTATCAGAGAATATGCTCAACCACTTTGTTTATCACTGATAATTCATTTTTTACCAGAAAATAAAATGTCATTTTTCTCACCGTTGACCTCAACAACAAACTCTTACCAGATGAAAGGTGTTAAGATCTAGTGGAAAAAATCAGAATATACAAGAGAGGCTGAAGAAGGCTCTGAGTACAAAGAAACAGCACAAGGGAGTCTTTGTGGCATTGAACTTGCTCTGTACACTGTCTGGCAGTGTGATTACAAAAGTCCATGCATATGTACAAACTCATAGAACTATAATCAACAGAAATAAACTTTACTGTATGTAAAATTTTAGTGTATATTTCTAGTGCATAGGAGAAATGCAGAGGCAGATTTAGCATGAAGCTTAAGCTTCACAGCCCCTTTATAAGGCCTTGTACCTAGCTTGTACTCTTCTTCCAAAAAAAAAAAAAAAAGGCCGACACTCCAAACTGTATAAGATTCAGGACCTAATAAAGTTGGACTTGCCCCTTGAAGATATAACTCTAAAGAAATTGACTTTATTTCTATAAGTCAAATATCAGGAAAGTTAAATAATAGGACAGGGCAAAAAATGCTAAATCCTGGGAATTCAGGAGAAAAGTGATGACTGAAGACTTAGGGAGGTCAGTAAGATTTGGGCTGAGTCTTTGTAATGAAGGGTCTGACTCCATCTTTGATGTCTAACTGCTGACAGCTTCCAAGCAGCATCATTTTCATACCCTTTCTGCCCACATCTGGGTAAGCAGATAAGAAACGCCTCCTCTTTTGGTGCTGGCAGTAGGTTCAGCCACTCAAGCCCTGACCCAGTGGGCTCCCTCTTCTTACCCTGCTCTGTTTCCCTGCTCTCTCAAGCTGATTCAGATCACTTGGGAGCCTGCCTCTCTCTCCATAGGAAGTTCTAGTATGTGAGTAATAGATTTTTATTTTTTTATTTTTTTGGTTTGATAGAAAGCAAGAGAGAGAAAGATTGGTTTGTTGTTCCACTCATTCATACATTTATTGGTTGGCTCTTGTATGTGCCTTGACCAGGGATCAAACCCACAACCTTGGCATATAGAGACCATGCTCTAACCAACTGAGCTAATCAGCCAGAGCAAGTAATAATATTTTAAGTTTTTTCATACCCTCTTAGTGCATACATGCATCATCAGTCTTGACATCAAAAGCAAATTTGGGTGGGAGCCAAAAATTGGATGAAGGGCCCAGCTGTTCTGTTTCTGTAAGGTAACCACAGTGACAACTGTCTTGAAAGTCTATACAATTTAATACACAAAGAAGAAAAGAAGACATTTCGGGTAAAAAAAAAAATTGCTTACACAAAGACATAGAGGTGGAAACATGAAAATTAAAATTTCAGAATAGTGTAATTGAAACTAAGTTTGCACAGATGAGTCAGAAGGGTGATGATATGATGGGGTCACTGAACAGGACAAGAAATGCAGATCTTCTCCTTTATGCACCAGGAAACAATCAAAGTTTATTTTGGGGTTTTTTTTTAACAGAGAAATAGCAAAGCAAATTAAATATTTTAAGATTATCTACCTAGTTATGGAACATAAAATCAGAGGCAGGAAGGTCAAGCAAGAAGAAAATTACTATTATTCAAGCATAGGATGACAAGGGCCTGGATTGTTGTACTGTCAATAGGATGAGAAGGAAGGGAGAGACTATTCATGCATAATGGAATAGATTCTAAAAACAAAACCTTAGAACTACAAAAATAATCTTAAACTGTTTTCAGAAATCATTTTGTTGGTGGTAATGCTGGTATTGATATTCTGACATCGGTCTGTGCACTGAGGGGGGAAAATGCGCAATTATATAATATTCTAATTCTATCATTCCAGTGACATTGAGAAATAAGATTCTTGGTGTAGAAGAAAGCATCGATGTAAAATAAAAAAATTTAAGTAATAATTTTGTCCTGATATTGAACTGGAGATATCATTATGAACTCTAAATTTTATCTTAAAAAATAAATACTTCCTAGCTCTACCCATTGAAAGAGCCCACAACAATGATTCTTTTAGTAAAAATGAGTATTCTTACAACAAGAATTTGTCTCCAAATACCATTTTCAACTAAAGGAATTAGGGATCCTTGGAGGAATGCTTGAGTCCAGGTGTTGGGCAAGGATGAGAGAAGTTAATCTTGGAAGATCTTGACAAAACAGATAGCAAGAATGTTATCAACTGGAGTGTCAAAGGACTCAAGAACGTATCTGAAGAGACTCCTACTGACATGGGAAATTTTAAACATTTTGACCCTAGAATATCTGAAGAACTTGAAACAGAAAGTTTCTAGAGAAGAAGAATCAGGCAGAGAGGGGGTTAGAGATACAGTACTGAGCTATAAACAGAGGGACAAAGTTAAAATCTGCATTCTGGAAGCTTAAACCCCTGCCCTTTCCACTGCCAACTCTAGAGCACAAGCAGCCAGTCTTACAACACCAGGCAGGAGACGGCAGTATCCTTCTTTGGAGGAAATGAGCCTGAGGAGACAATACATGCTAACATTTTGGAAGTTCAATTAAAAAGCTCTATGCTCCCCAATTGTTCCATAGCATTGGAAATACCACTTGATTAGCTTCACATATGCACAAAGCTTACAATCAGCTTTTTAGTGCCCTATTCTTAATTATAAATGAACAGACAAAGATTACTAGACATTTGAGGATAGCTTCCAACACGAGAGATCAAAATTCAATGAGGAGGGAAGAAGAACACAGAGACAGTGCAGAAATCAGAAGATAATTTTAACAACACTTCAACTAATACTTTCAGAGAAGAGAAAATAATAGCAAAAAGGACAATCCAGTATGGAGATCGGAAAATAAAGTCTAGGGAAGAACAGAAAATTCAACAACAAAAACAAAGAGATTGGTATTAAAAGAGAAAAGAAAATAAGAAAATCAATCCAGAGATCCAGATCAATAGGAGAGAAAAATAGAAAGGAAATAATCAAAGAGGACATGAACAGACACTTCTCCCAGGAAGAGATACAAATGGCCAACAGATATATGAAAAGATGCTCAGCTTCATTAGTTATTAGAGAAATGCAAATCAAAACTACAATGAGATACCACCTCACCCCTGTTAGATTAGCTATTATCAACAAGACGGGTAATAGCAAATATTGGAGAGGCTGTGGAGAAAAAGGAACCCTCATTCACTGTTGGTGGGACTGTAAAGTAGTACAACCATTATGGAGGAAAGTATGGTGGTTCCTCAAAAAACTGCAAATAGAACTACCTTATGACCCAGCAATCCCTCTACTGGGTATATACCCCAAAACCTCAGAAACATTGATACGTGAAGACACATGTAGCCCCATGTTCATTGCGGCACTGTTCACAGTGGCCAAGACATGGAAACAACCAAAAAGCCCTTCAATAGAAGACTGGATAAAGAAGATGTGGCACATATACACTATGGAATACTACTCAGCCATAAGAAATGATGACATCAGATCATTTACAGCAAAATGGTGGGATTTTGATAACATTATAAGGAGTGAAATAAGTAAATCAGAAAAAAACAAGAACTACATGATTCCATACATTGGTGGAACATAAAAATGAGACTAAGAGACATGGACAAGAGTGTGGTGGTTACCAGGGGTGGGGGGAGGGAGGACATGGGAGGGAGGGAGGGAGAGAGTTAGGGGGAGGGGGAGGGGCACAGAGAACTAGATAGAGGGTGACGGAGGACAATCTGACTTTGGGCGAGGGGTATGCAACATAATTTAATGACAAGATAACCTAGACATGTTTTCTTTGAATATATGTACCCTGATTTATTAATGTCATCCCATTACCATTAATAAAAATTTATAAAAAAAAAAAAAGAAATAATTTAAGAAAAGTTCCTAAAACTGAGCATAAGTTTCCAGATTAAAAAGCCAATAAAATTAATAATAGAAAGACCTGAATTGTGAAATTTCAAAATATTAAGAATAGAGATTTGACAAATTCTGGGGATGGAAAGAGGGAGAGAACAGAATATGCTATTGATCACAACATGAAATGGCATGAGATTTCTAAAAGCAGCACTGAATTTAGAGAACAATAGAGCAATCTCTCAAAAATTCTGAGTGCAAATTATTTTTAGTCTAAAATTTTCAACCCGATCAAATTATTAAACCCAATTGAGGATAAAGACTTTTTAAAGCTAATAGATTTTACTTTTAGAACAATTTTAGGTTTACAGGAAAAAATAAACAATAAACAGAAATTATGGAATCCTCAAATATCCCTTTCCCCACCCCACCCCCACCTACACAGTTTCTTCTATTATTTTCATCTTTCATTAATGTGGTGCATTTGTTATAATAGATGAATGAATATTGATAAATTATTATTAACAAAAGCTGATAGTTTACACTAGTGTCCATTTTTTGTATTGTACATTCTTTGGACAAATGGATGATGTCGTGCATTCATACAAAGTAGTTTCACTGCCTAAAAACCCTTATGTTCTCACCTAGTCATTCCTCCTTCCCCCGCCCCAAACCCCTGTGAACTATTTATGTTCTCACTGTCTCTACAATTTTGCCTTTTCCAGAATGTCATGTAGTTGGAATCATGGTATGTAGCCTTTTCAGACTAACTTTTCTTATTTAGCAGCTTGCATTTAAGTTTTCTCCATGGTTTTCATGGCTTGATAGATTTTTATAATTAATAAATAATTTTTTATTGATCCACAATTTGTTTATCCATTCGCTTATTGTAGGACATTTTTGTTGTTTTCAAGTTTGGACAATTATGAATAAAACTGTTATGAATATTCAAATGCAGGTTTTTGTGTGAATATAAATCTTTAATTTACCTCAGTAAATACCAGCTAGAGCAATGGCTGAATTATATACTAACTATCTTCCAAAATGACTATACCATTTTGCATTTCTAACAGCAATGAATGAGAGTCCCTATTGCTCCACAGTCTTACAGTATTTTGTGTTGTCACATTGTGGATTTTGGCCATTCTAATAGGTATGTGGTGGTTATCTCATTATTGTTCTAATTTGTAATTCCTTAATGACATATAATCTTGAGTAGTTTTTCATATGTTTATTTGACATCTGTATACCTTCTCTGAAGTATCTATTCAGATCTTCAGCCCATTTTTAATTTTTATTTATTTATTTATTTGTTTGTTTGTTTATTTGTATTTTTTCGAAGCTAGAAACGAGGTGGCAGTCAGACAAACTCCCACATGCGCCCGACCGGGGTCCACCCATCATGCCCACTAGGGGGCGATGCTCTGCCTATCTGGGGCGTTGCTCTGTTGCAACCAGAGCCATTCTAGCACCTGAGGCAGAAGCCATATAGCCATCCTCAGCACCTGGGCCAACTTTTTGCTCCAGTGAAGCCCTGGCTGCGGGAGGAGAAGAGAAAGACAGAGAGGAAGGAGAGGGGGAGGGGTGGAGAAGCAGATAGGTGCTTCTCCTGTGTGCCTTGGCCGGGAATCAAACCTGGGACTCTTGCATGCCAGGTGACACTCTACCACTGATCCAACCGGCCAGGGCTTTCAGCCCATTTTTTAATTGAACAATTTGCTATTTTATTGTTGAGTTTTGAGGGTTCTAAAATTGTTCTAAAATTTAGGGGATATTTTATCACTTCATATTCACTTTGAAATATCCCCTAATTTTTGTGAGCAGTATATATAAATATTTTAGACACATATCTTTTATCAGATAAGTGTTTTACAAATATTATCTCCTCATTTATATTTTTATTCTCTTGTATAAAGGCATTTTTAGGCAAGCAAAATCTCAGAAAATTAATCTCCTTTGCATCTTTTCTTAGAAAGCTACTAGAGAATGTGCTCCCTCCAAATGAGAGAAAGAACTCAGAATCAAGAACATGAAATCCTTGGCCTGACCTGTGGTGGCGCAGTGGATAAAGCGTCGACCTGGAAATGCTGAGGTCGCCGGTTCAAAACCCTGGGCTTGCCTGGTCAAGGCACATATGGGAGTTGATGCTTCCTGCTCCTCCCCCCTTCTCTCTCTCTCTCTTCTTTCTAAAATGAATAAAAAATAAAAAAACAAACAAAACAAATATATTCACCTTTCTACCACTGCATAATAAAATACAATTTAAAAAAAAAAAAAAGAACATGAAATCCAAGAAGCAGAGTCTGACACAGAACTACCCAGAAGAAATTCCTAGACTAATGGCAAACAAAACTCGCAGAATCATTTTGAGTAAGCCTAGACCAGTGGTCTCACATCTAGTGAGAGAAAGACAATCACTAGGGTCACAAGAAGAAAATGGCATCTTTTTAAAATTTATTTTTACGGCCCTGGCCGGTTGGCTCAGCGGTACAGCGTCGGCCTGGCGTGTGGGGCACTCGGGTTCGATTCCCAGCCAGGGCACATAGGAGAAGCGCCCATTTGCTTCTCCACCCCCACCCCCCTCCTTCCTCTCTGTCTCTCTCTTCCCCTCCTGCAGCCAAGGCTCCATTGGAGCAAAGATGGCCCAGGTGCTGAGGATGGCTCCTTGGCCTCTGCCCCAGGTGCTAGAGTGGCTCTGGTCGCCGCAGAGCGATGCCCTGGAGGGGCAGAGCATCACCCCCTGGTGGGCAGAGCATCGCCCCTGGTGGGCGTGCCAGGTGGATCCCGGTCGGGCGCATGCGGGAGTCTGTCTGTCTCTCCCCGTTTCCAGCTTCAGAAAAATACAAAAAAAAAAAAAAATTATTTTTACATTAGCCTTTTAAATTTCTCTTTTTTGTTTCTAATCCATAATATACACACTACTTTATTATATACAAACATATTTATAAACAAATAAGTAATACAAATATTAGAGTTATATGTTTTTTTTAAAAAAAAAGATTGTTAACAGTACATTATTTAAAAAATTGAGCCCTGTCCGGTTGGCTTAGTGGTAGAGCATCGGCCCAGGATGTGGATGTCCTAGATTTGATTCCCAGTCAGGGCACACAGGAGAAGCACCCATCTGCTTCTCCTCCCTTCCCCCTCCAGCTTCTCTCTCTCTCTCTCTTTCTCTCTCTTTCTCTCTCTTTCTCTCTTTCTGACCCTCTCTCTCTTTCCCTCCTGCAGGTATGGCTTGATTAGAGCAAGTTGGCCCCAGGTGCTGAGGATGGCTCCATGGCCTCTGCCTCAGGTGCAAAGAAGAGCTCAGTTGCTGAGCAATGGAGCAAGGCCACAATGAGCAGAGCATTGCCCCCTAGTGGTCTTGCCAGATGGATCCTGGTTGGGGCACATGTAGGAATCTGTCTCTGCCTCCCCTCCTCTCACTGAATTAAAAAAAAAAAAAATCTACAGGCTCTTGGCCTAAGGAGAAGCAGTCCATAAGAGAGCAGGAGGTCAGGGGCCATTAAGGGAATTTTATAGAATAAAATAGAACTGACAAATTATATGACAGGTTTGGCCATGTAGAAAATTGTATAAAGAGTCATTTTACAGAACTATTAGAAGGTAGAAAGACTTAACACATGTCAAAGAAATTTAGGCAAATGAAAATTACAACTACTAATTTAAAGGGAAAAAAATTACACAAGAAAGAAAATATAATCATGATATATTACTTACATTGGTAGTAAACAATATTCACATAATAATTATCATGAAAACACTGAATATATATTTTGCTAAAAGATAAAAAATATATAGTTACAGTAAGAAGATTCAAGAAAGAGAACGTAAAAGTAAGCAAAAGTCCTCCCTATATGTACTAAACTTAGTAAATAAAGAAATAATAAAATATTAACATTATCTTAAATATGAATGTAAATATCAAAAGAAGCTGCTATATAAGAATTGAAAGTATTCCTCTTGAGACAAGGAAAAAGTAGGTAAGGCTGAGTGGGGAAGAAATTGTCCTTTTTTAATGACATTTACCGTGATTTTATTTTATAGAAAATTTGCATATAATATTTGCATATTATACTTTAATATAAATTTGTAGTAACTTATATGGAAAATATTAAATAATATTTTTAATAATAGCTAATATTAAAAATATTTAAAATATAATTTTAATTAAAAAAGGATAAAATTGACAAAAATTTTATAGCAATATATAGCTATTTGTATAAATTTTCAAGTTATCCAATTCCAAATATATATATATATATATATGTCTTTTGTTGATATAAAATCTGGATGGAAATACATCAAAATACATTTTAAAGAATATATCAAAAGGATTTATCACTGTGTAACAAGCTAATGGTAACTTTAATCTAATTTTTTTTATCTTTCTATATATATATATTTTTTTTTTTTTAACTATCCACAATAAGATATATTACTTTTTTAGGTAGGAGAACTTTTTAAAAACTTTTCTGACCTTCATTTGCAATGGAAATTGCTGAACGGTAAACAGGATTCATATAACTAATGTGCCCCAACCACAGCAGCCTGAAGAATAGAAACTGGGTAGCATCAGGTCATAACCTTGATTTTGCTGACTTTCACTCTCCCCACTATTTATTGCAGGGCCCTTCCTACGCCTGGAGCTTCCACTCTCCTGGCATTTCTGGGCATCCCCAGGAGCTGTCTCAAATGCGCTCAGCCCTTCTGGTCTCAGACGATGCTGCTACTTCTGTTGGGTGAGGATCTGCCAGGCATCTCTGCTTCCCAGCAGGAGCCCTGGGGCCCTCAAGGTGACAGTACTGGCCTGTGGCCTCTGGAGCTGTCAATCCACCAAAGCCTGCCTCTACGTTCCCCCGACCCAGAGTTACAATCTGTTAAAAGGCTAGGGAAGAAACTCCATCAAGGCCCCAGGGTTTTAGAGAGTGTTAGGTGAAAATAGCTCTTCCAGGATTTCATTTATTTGCTTGTAAACCTAAAGTTTGCACACACGCTGCAAGAATTAGCGCACAGAACTGGGCCAAAGAAAAACATTACACTGGACAGGTGTTCTGCCTGACTCCCCTGACTAACTAGGGTTCGAGCTGAGCCAGACCTGCCAGCCTGACTCCCTCTTCCATATGCCCAGCTCTCTCTAGTTCTTTCCGTGGAGGTAGCGTGTCAGTAAAAAGAGTTTTGTTGAGCCCACCCACAGGTCTGTGGAAATGTCCAGTCATTTCTGAATTCCAAAAGTGAGAATAGATTATTGAGTTGTGCTATTATTAGCTCACATTTTATAGATGAGGAGACTGTGGCACCACGAAGTAGAATAAATTGGTCAGATTCACACAGGTAATAAGTGGCAGTGTGGCTGCAGAACAAGTGTACTCCCCACTACACTGCACTGGCATGGGAGTGTGAATGAAGCCACTTCTCTGTTCCAGGTTCCCTGGGGCTACATAGAGACCACTGACCTCAGACACATTACCACCTGGTGATAAAGTGACAGCCCCAGCTGCAGATCTGAGACAAAAATTGTAAGAATAGCCTTATGCATCCTTCAAGTCCCAGTTAGATTACCACCTCCTCTACATAAGGATTCACCCCAAATGCAAGGGCCAGTACCTCAGTAAAGTCTTCCTGAGGTCCCCCAATCAGGACCAAATCTCATCCTCTTTCTTATTCCCATGGCCTTCAACTCTAGAGAATGTATCACTGTCTGATTCTCCTTAGAGTGAGTGATTCATGTGAGCTTCTCAAACTAGAACATGAGCTTTGTAAAGACAGGGCTCATCTGGTCGCCCCTATCATTTGCTATAGTGCTCATTGTCTGCCTGGCTCAGAGGAAGTGCTCAGTGTCTTTGTTCAGTTTCCCTGGCTTTGGGCTGAGCACTTGGTGGGTATGCAATGATTGCTGATTGCTGATTAAATGATGAGCAATGCCCACTGAGGACTCTCCACGGGAGGTCCCACTGAATAAAGTATTAGGTCAAATCCTGTGAAATTGTCATTTTATCAGCCAAATTGTTCAAATATGGACAATTTCATGAGTCCCTTCAATGTAAGAAAAATATCCTAACAGAATAGCCAATAAACTTTGGAAAATGTTTCCTTGCAAAGTTTTGAAATCTCACTTCTTAAATATATACAACTCATAAAAATTAGGGAATATTTCAAAATGAATATGAAGCTGTAAAATATCCCCTAAATTTTGTGAGAAGTATATTTTGTTATCTACTGAGAGCTGTTGAATATATATTAATTTTTTAAAGTATCCAAAATGTCTAAATGCTCCTCAAATATTCCAACGCCCAGACAACAGAGATGAAATTTGATTCCAACAACTTTGTTCAGACATGAGTCCCTAGGCTCATGTGCATAAGGTCAATTGTTAACAGTCCACCAGAAAAGAAAATGGTTTTATTCACTGAGTAAATCCTGGCCGAAAAGCGGGCTGAGAAAGACCCTCTGGTGCCTAGTGAGTTGAGGTTTCTATGTGCACTAAATCCCCCACTGTTCCCTGCAGCCTCTCTTGCGTTCACTGACACCCTTTAGCAGATTGAGCTGCGGACTGGTGTTTGGAGACCAACATCTGTCTGGCAGGGATGTTAATAGTGGGGATTCCATCCCCTAGATGAGAATGTTCTTCAACTGGCAGTTTTTTTGTTTGTTTGTTTTTTGCCTGACTCAAGCCTCTGGAACTGAAGGCAGTAGAGGTAGCTGTGACGATGTAATTTCTTCACATTTCACCTGGAAACAGTATCACTCCTTTGAGCTCTCTAGAAACACTAGCCTGGGGAGTCTCAGGATGCCTGTCAGACCAAACAATACCTTTCATATTTTATTACATGGGATGAAACATAGGACTTTATGCTCCATTAACAGAAGGTTTCATTTTCACTCCTGGAAGGTAGTTCAGCATATTACATCTTATCTTGTTCTTTCTTATGTATTTAATATAAAGGACCTTAAAATTCCCCCACTTTCATCCCCCATGTCCACAACCCCAGGCATTTAGAAGCTGTATTGTCAGATTTTACAGTCTGAGATAATGTGATATTGTAAGAATGCCAATATATATGTGGTGTATTTTTAAAAATAAAACAACAGCCTGAAAAAAAGAAGAAGTTTGCTCTCTAGTGGCTGACTTACAAACGTCTCTGAGAAACCACACAAATAGATATGGAAGAAAAAGAGAAATGTTAACAGCAATGTTTATGTAACAAGGTCTGAGTAATTATTTTGTTTTTATTTATTTTTAAATTTTCCTTATAGTGAAGAACTACATCATAGCAAATGTGCTATGGATACTTTTCTTATTAAAATTTTTCCTATTATTAAGCTAATTTTAATTCTAAATTCTTAGATTAGCAATTAGGTTTCTGGTATTTTATTAGCCTATTGTACCTTTAGAAAGCTCTGTGGATCCATTTAATACCATATAATTAATGTCTATTACAGACATGCTGCCCAGTAATATAATATCATTAGAGCTTTGTAAACCATTTTTAGTTCTTTATAGAAAGATTATATATAGTCAGGTTGAAATAGCGTAATTATTAATATAATGCTGATTAGTATCATTTTAGTACTTTTTTATAACTTAATAAAATTTTACTGTAACATAAATTACAAAGGAAAAAAATTGTGTCCCTCTTTTAAACCCGCCTGCCATGTTTTACTTCCTCTTCCTCGTTTCATTCTCCCACTAATCCACTGCTGTCTCCCCCAGTTCACATTATTTTCCCATCTCTATCCAGTACCTTCATCACATAATAGGAATGAAACACTACCGCTGGTCCCTGAAGTTCCCACCAGCCATGTTTCAAAAAAGGAGAGTGCTGCTTAAGAAGCTTTCTACCTACCCAATAATAAATACTATAAAGAATTTTCAGATCCTTAAACATTTTCAGTCTCATTTTACTTAGGGGAAAGGCATCAGAATGCATGAAGAGGCTTAAGCTTCTCAGCAGGGCAGGACTACAGTAGAAGAAAAGTACTGGACAGTACAGAGAAGAGCATTTTACTGGGCCAGGGAGCAGGCACAAGGGGACTGTGTAAGGAGGGGTGGTTAGAAGAGAAATCATGCAATCCGATTTGCGTTTTTGAAAATTATTCTGGCTGCTATATGGAGAAAGTATCACAACAGGGACAAGAATAGAAACAGGGAAGCCTCTTGGGAAATGATTGCAGTCATGAGCACAGTAAAGATAGCAGAGACAAGGGTAATGGCAGTGGAGTTGTGAAAAGTGAACGAACTTCTGACCTATTCTGGAGGTAGAGTTAGATGATAGGGGGTGAGAGGTGGGCGTGGGGTGGGACTTTTGACTGAGCAACTGCATGGATGGTGATGCCACTTAATGTAATCAGAAAGGCAGAGAGAGAAGTGTGTTGGGAAGTGAGTGGCAGTGGGAATAAAGAGTTCTGCTTTGGCTGGTCATGGTTTATCTGGAGAAGAAGAGATGTCATGTAATCCTTTGGACACATTAAGAGAGAATGTCAGGAGATGTCTCTACAAGCAGATCTCTTGTTAGAAGTCTGGAGCTTTGGAGAGGGGTAGGGACTGACCTATACTTAGAAGTCTTTAGGATATAAACAATATTTAAAGATGAGATTCCCATGGAGAGAGTTTGGACAGAGGAGAGAAAAGGCCTGAGACTGAGCATGGGGATAACATTTAAAGTAAAGAAGAGAGGGTCAGCCAGGAAGATTGAGCAGAAGGGCCAGGAGTGGAAAGAAAAGCCAAAGATAAGTGAGGCAACTCTGATGAGAGGTCAGGCAAGATGAAGACACAGAAGTGACCATCAAATCTGGCGACACGGAAGTCACAGGTGACCTTGGCACAAGCTCATTCAGCAGAGTGATGGGGACAGAAGCTCCTCTTGTTTCATGCACCTGCCAATATAGGCCTAAACATTTTTTTCTCGGTGCAAATATGTAAGACAGAATCACTAGACATTTGTACCTAGTGTTTGAGAAATTTCCCTGTTGTCTGTGTTGACAGTTTATACTCAATCTTGAATCTGGGATTATCTCTTTAAAGTCTTTTGGAGTCAAACTGGGCAGAAGAAAGGGCTGTTGGGCGTCAGAAATGGAGTTGTGTTCCATTTCACAAAGTGGCGCACTTTCCCCACAGATTAGATGGTGGAGTCAAGGGAAGCTGAGGTAAAGGAGAAAAGAACCAGGAAAGGGTACATGTGACCTAAAACTGCACAAAGATACAAGGAAGAGGGAAACAGAGCCAGGAATAGAGTACCTTGGGAAAGAAAGAAGATATAAATAGGGGAAAGAAAAGAACTAGGGATGGCTTTTTCCCATTAAGCATAGCCTAAAATGAAACTTGAACTACCTGCCAGTCTCAGAGGAAACAGAACCAGACAGACCAAATATGGAAAGCATTTCAACTTCAGACTATGTGCCAAGGGCTGGGGAACAGGGACAGAGAGTAACACATTAAACAGGAGAAAGAAATAATGTGAACAGGTGGACGACAGAAGTTGCTTATTTTCTAAGAGCCTTTTTAAAGTTCACATAGCTACTTAAAACACACACCACAAGCCTCTTTATTGGCTAATTTATTCTTATCCATATCTCCTTGCTAGGCTGTGGGAATGCCTGGAAGAACTCAGGTGGGAAATAGAACTGAAAAATTGTGGCCAATAGAGTCTCTTCCCCCACCCCCTTTTCTTTAACTTTATATTTTTTAGTAGCTTGCATAATCACATTTTGAAAATTCAGAAACTTAACTAATAACTAAAGAAACAAAAATCAGTTGATTCTGCCTTTTGACTCTGGGGTGGGTCTTTATTCAACTCACATTACAGTATATGCAATTTAATGGCTTACTAATATGATGTTGAATGAAGACTTCTAGGCTTCACTGGAAATGCTTGTTAATGTTAATTCTATAGATCTTACAGGTTCTCAGAGACATCAACAAGCTATGGTCAAGTGGTGGTAACTTTCAGGACTGGCCAGAACCCTCAAGCCAGACCGAGGATCACACTTCTCATTTCCAATCATGGCCTCCAATTGCCAGGCAACCGCAAACTCTACCACACAGCCTCCTCTCACCAGGAACCCCCGCAGTGAGTGTGCTCAAGGTCCAAGGTTAGGAGCCTCTCTTCACATGGTTTCTATATGGGATCTAGTTGCTGGTTCATTTGACCCATTTCTTTGCCACCTCAGAAACTCAGAAACATCACTGTTTAGGTTCCAACTTGTTACTCTTTTTCTGATTTGTGGCCATTGGTGTTTTAACTGTTATTTCAAAAACAGAGCACTCTGAATAGAAGTGGGGAAGAGTATCGTACCTCTCAGCTCCCAGAACCAAAGATACCCACGTGTGGTGCACTAAGGCCAAGTGTGTTTTCCTCCACCTGCACAGACGCATGGGATTTAAGTAGGAAGCTTCCTCCCTGAAGGAAAGGAGGTCATAATGTGGTTCGTTGGCAATGATAGCTGGATAGAAAATAATGGTTGATGAAATGACATTAAAATTATTTCATGACTTTTCTCTCTCCAGCAGTGCAGAAGAGAAAAGCCAAGAAAAGAATCAATATTGATTTGTGGATCAACTGTCTAGAATAGACCAGAAATATTACCTTCTCAGTCTACTGTGCTCCCATCCCCGAAGAACGTAGACAGGAGAGACTATCCCCAAGCCTTCCTCTCCAGAATCAAGCTTCACCCAGAATGCTCTTGAGAATTCTTCTGGTTCCTTACTAAGTTCATTTTAAGAAGGTTCCAAGCTTAGGCAATGCCAAGTCATACCAGAAAGTTAAGTTCTTGGATCTCTGTGGAGACTTTGAGACTAATTCTGGTAAGTCTAGGTAAGTTTCCTCTCCATCACAGAAAAGTAAAAAGTGAAAATAGAAGAAACCTCAAGAGGCTTCCAATAACTAGCTCATATTGCAGAGGGTTTATCTGAAAAAAATAATAATAAATAAATAAATAAATAAATAAATAAATAAGGAGCTCAGTCCAGGGGCTAAATATTATTTTATAGAATGACAATAAAGCTCATATCCTCTCTTTATTTTTACGGCTTCAAGTAGACATCCGATTTGCCTCAACATTTACACAAGGCAGTTTCTATGGTTTTGGATATTTGCATTTCAAATTGACATTAGGCATAAGTGTATGGATATTGAAAAAAAGGTAAAGGAAAACAGCCTTTATAGGTTGTTTAGGTTTCTAAGCCATTCTAAGGAGAAAACAAGCCAGATACATAAATATGCTTTAAATATAGCACCCTGAACTGCAGTGAAGGTTCCCCATGCTGTGCATCTGTATAATCTTGGTTTACTCCCAAATTATAATAGATTCTTATAGGAATGTATGAGTCTATGTTTTAGCTTACAATAGAAAAGGGAAGATTCAGTGTAAGCAAGGGCTGGTTCTCAGAGACATCAAATAGCCATGATCAAGTGGTGGTAACTTTCAGGACTGGCCAGAACCCTCAAACCTGACTGAGGATCATACTTCTCTTTTCCAGTCATGGCCTCCAATTGCCAGGCAACCCCAAACTCTACCACACAGCCTCCTCTCACCAGGAACCCCAGCAGTGAGTATGCTGGGGGGTAATGAAGGGAAGTAAAAATCCACATATTTTGATATATTTTTCCTATTGCAGTTGTTTCTAAGGAAACCACTTTCTAACCATACACTGCGCCTATATTCCCCCTATTTGTTATCCTCACAAAGCACAGAATACCACATTGAAAAACATGAGGACAAGAGCCCAGTAACACATATTCAAGGACACTCAAAGCTTAAAATAATTGGGAAAAGATTAATGAGGTTGTCCCAAGAGTTAGGGAACACTGTGCACTTAGCAGAAAAAAAACCTCCTCTCTATTGTTAGTATTCACCCTCCAATCCAAGCTAGACTTAATGCCCTTGAACATCAGAAAAGGTGTTTCTTCTATTTCTATGGCTCTACCTCCCTTAGGTAAGAATGATTGAACACATACTTTATAGACTCATACAGAATATGACAGTTTAGAATAATCTAAGTTCATTTTATAGTGAGAAGGCAAAGAAACTTGGCCACTTCATGAAGAAACTGATGAAACAAAACGTTATTTTCTGACCGCCATCACAAGAACGGAAATTCAAGGAGTGTTATCTGATGGCTGAAATATAAGAGTAAGAGGACTCCCTGTGTCTTTCAAATTCCACTTGCCTTGTATTACAGAAGTTCCCAGAAACTTTCATTTTTATTCATACTATGGGCTTGGGCAATCACAACTTCTTGCTTAATTCATCAGTAAATATCCATGCAGAGCTCCCTGTGCCTTTGGGGACAAAGGAGTATAAGGTTCATTCAGATCTCAGTGGAACAGATGTAAACACAATATTTGTTCAACTCTTAAGAGTGCTCCAAGGCTGAGGGAATCATGCTCACAAAGTTTTACTCACTGATCTAAAAACTATCTAGCTCACATTTTTTCTCTTCCTCTTCTCTTTCCAGTTCCCTCTCCTTGTGCCTTTGTTGGCTACATAAATATCCAAAGAGATGTTTCCCACAGGAAAGAAAAATAAGAGAAGGGACTAGGAGCAATCAAGAGAAGAAACCGACCTTTGATGTAATACATGATTAATGCTAATGATGGTAAAGGAGAATTTCATAACACTCTGGTTTTCCATTGCTGAAAAACAAAGTTATTCTAAGCAGTTAGCTCCAACTATAGGTATATAATACCTTTTTTCCTCCAACAAAACATCCCTTAGATTACTTGAAGTTAATTAGCTACCAAACATCAAATACATATTTCTTTTTGAATTATTGTATTTTCTTTTACACAAACATCTTGATTGAAAATATTTTAGTCTAGTATTTATCAGTCTGTCAAATGCCCATCAGTCTTAAGAATGCAGACTTGTTTGTGTGTTGCCTGAAATTCATTAGTTCTTTTCTTGTCTATACTCTCAGTCGCCCACCTGCCCCACCAATAAACACATAAACACAAACACACAAAAACATACTCACACACACACACACACACACCACAAAATAGTATTTTGCCTTAACCTTCTGGAAATCTAAGAATTCTGCTATAAGGCATACAGGAAAAATTCATGCACTTAAAAATAAATACAATTGAAATTTTTCTGGGTTAAATTTTTTTTCCCTTTATGATACCAAGCCTGAACATGGGCCAATGTAATTGCTTCTTTTAATCAGTAGACTTGACCTCTGGATAAGGCAAGAGGAACATACTGGGTGACAAAATAAAAACAAGAGAAATCTTAGCAAACCAATTTGATTTTCAGTTCTTTTAGTTTCCTACTTCAGTGCTTTTGAGACTATGTACCACCATGATATCATTAACTATTTGTTTCAGCTTTATTTCTTATATAATTTCTAATCCTATGATGAAGAGCTTGATGTTGTTCTTTAGAAACAGAGAAACTAGGTATCTCTTTTTCAAATGTGATCAGAATGATTATTGTTTCACATCATAAAATCATTAAAAGATGTGTGATATAAGACATTATGAAATTTATAAGATCTTTTTTAAAGAGCTATCATGATGATAATGATGATGATAAAGCACATATATTTACAGAAATAAAATATACTGTTCTATGGAAAACTGCTCTTTCAGAGAAGTTATTATATATTCAGCTTATTTATTTGAGTGTGAAAATACAATTTATTTGGGTGTGAGATTACAAAGTCAATTAACATATAATAAGAAATAAGCAACGTGCAAGTTAGACATTTTTCTATTAGTCCTATATGACTTCAGGCAAATCGTTACTGTAAGTAAAGTCTCTGATGTGAACAGAACAGAAGGAAAATTTTTGAACATAGATCTTGAGTAGCATAGAAAACTTGTGGAATTCTTGGACTATAAGCAAAGCAGTGGCCTTCCCTTAAAGAATAAGCCTTCAAAATAGCAGACTGAAAAAGAAAATGCATGTATTTTATCTACTTTTTCTCTTTTTACTACAAACTTTCTGTATGTGACCTTTAGCAGCAGCCAAAGTACATCTGTGGTTTTTGTCCGTGTGTGCAGAAAAATAGAGAAAGAGATAGACAGTTAGAATAACAAGACCTTGGAGAGATATCTGGCCATTTGTAACTGGAACTCAGATTATTTTTTTTAATTCAGAGAAGTATTTAGGATAATTCTAAATTCATAATATTATTAGTTTTAACTTGAGAATGCCCCCCCCAAATACCCTATTATTAGAGAAGTTAGTGCTGCTGACTTAATTCAAAATAAAGTTGCCTAAATAGCTTACTCAGGTTCTCAAGTTGCAGAAATTCAAGAATGCATCTTATTCATCCTTGTGTCTCCTGTAACTCAGAGTGTAACACCATGACTTGATGGGAGAATCACAAAACTGAAAAATGGAGTACCTGAGTTCTAGTTGTTCATTCTCTGAATGACTGACTGGCTTCTGAGCCCCTGCTCTAACACAAACCATGACCTCTTCAGAGCTGAGGATGTTATCTTGACATAAAGTGAAGATACAGTGACTATTCTTCAGTAAATAAAGAGAACAATATATGATTCTAGTTGGTAATCACAAATATTTCTCCAAATTGGAGTCAGAGGTGATATACCATTTATATTCTAGTACTCATAAATGATAGTATGAAATTTCTAATAGGAGCTCAGAATGCTTTCAGGCATTTTGGAAAGAACTCAACTGGCCACTTGCAGATAAATGGCCCTATTTATAAAGAAAAATGAAAACTAACATTTTCTCATTAAACTCATTCTCTCCCCTACCAAGAAGCCTGAGGGGAAATAGATGACCTCCATTTTACTAAATAAGGAACTAAAAATAAGAAAAGTTAAGTGATTTGCTCAAATTCACATAGCTAGCAAGTGAATAAGCTGGAATTTAACCTCAGACTGACAGATTTTGTGGAGACCAATTTTTTTTACTGTAACATTTCTGTATCAACACTCATATGACAGTAATACAGCTCCTCAAGGTCAGGTAATAAGTTCTGTCCATCATTGTATTGCTAGTGCACAATAATGGACAACAACATAATGAATGAAAGAATTCCTTAGAAATGTGCCCTGGACAGTGTTTGCTCCTCAGGGCAATTGGACAGGGTTCCATCCATAAGCAGCGTTGTCTGTTACCCCAATTCGTCTACAAACACTCTCATGTTCTCCGTGTGCCATGCTGTGGGAAAGATTGGGAACACTGCATAACTTGTCAGTATGAGCAAGGGCAAATGATGTGCTCATCCCAGGAAGAGCAATTGATTTCTGGGCTGAGAAGAAAGGAAACCACAAAGTTCGAAAGTCACAGCCTGGCCACAGTTGGAGTGGAAACCAGGAGGACCAATGGATGCCATGATAATGAGCTACCTCAATCAGGAAGAGAGAGAGAATTGCTTGGCAAGGGAGAATAAGAGAAAAGAAACCCTATACCAAAAACAAAAAAGGAGTAAATAGCATACTGGGTCATTCATCAGAGCTGTAGGTGGGACTGAGAGAGAGCTGGGGACAGGGAGTGGGGCTGGGTAATGTCAGCTGTCTAGGACTAGGACACAAATAGTTTTTGCCTGAGTAGTATAGAAAACTACACTGTATCTTAAGTTAGTTTTTTTATTTATTTATTCATTTTAGAGAGGAGAGGGAGAAACAGAGAGAGAGAGGAGAGACATAAAGAAGGGGGGAGGAGCTGGAAGCATCAACTCCCATATGTGCCTTGATCAGGCAAGCCCAGGGTTTTGAACCGGCAACCTCAGCATTTCCAGGTTGACGCTTTATCCACTGCGCCACCACAGGTCAGGCTACACTGTATCTTAAAAGAAAATCCAGTCCCCTTATATCATTCTTCATAGTGACAGTACTTGCCATTTATTGTGTATTTATTACATACAAGGCATTTTACATATATGAATAATCTCATTTTTTAAATATCACACAATTCTCCAAAGAGTATATTATTGTTTCCACTCACACATCAGAAATCCTAATCTCAGACGGGGTAGGTAACTTATTCAATGTTATACTTAAGGAGTAGCCGGGACTCAACCCCAGATTGTCTGGCTCTAAAGCTTACACTCTTCCCACCATGCCTTGCTGCCTGAGTCCACCCTAGCTCGGTCTGAGAAGCACATATTCCCCTTCACCTTACTTAGCAAACATCTTCCAGTGAGAAAAAGTGGGGAAAAGACTTATCCAACCCCCAAAGCCTTATTGTAGCTTAACCAATTAAAGGTGGCAGAATGCTTTGAAAATGGCAGTGCAGCTCCTTGAACATCATGTGCTTCGGTGGGGCTCTGAGATCAAATGCTCTGCAGCTTCTATGTTCTACAACAGCCTCTAGTAAGGCTTTCAAACAAGGGCAGGGAGCCTCTCTCAGGAGAAGTTTTCAGAACCCTGGGCTGGTGGAATAGTTGGAAAATTCTTCACATCAGGGATATCTTCTATGAAATCTCCTGGTTAGCAAAGGGAGATAAATAGACCTTAAGCTACCAAAAGTATCTCAATAATTTTTTATATAGCATGCTAAGCAGAAAGACAAGATAAGAGAAAGCCTGTTTATTTGGAAGAACCATACATTGCTTCAGAAGGATTTGAGTGACACAAATTGAGTCTCTGATGGAAGACTAAAAAAAAAAAGAAAGCAAAATTTTCCAAATAAATATCAATGAACAATTAAAACCACCTGCTACTGCCTAGACCTCTGAGCTACCAAATTCTTTTAATAATCTGACCACAAACCTCAGAAAACCATCCAGAGAAAATATTGCTTGAGACCATCTTTTTTTTTTTTTCATTTTTTCTTTTCTTTTTCTTTTTTTTTTTTCTCTGAAGCAAACCCCACCAGGAGCTACCTGAAGAGTCAGACTGACTGAGCAGTGCACAGCTCGTCATGTGTATTGAAGAAAGGCAGGGTTCTGACTCCGGAAGGTGGAGGGTGGGAAAGCGTAGCGACAGGCAGTGACGGGTATTCAGTTCTCCTCTTGGCAGTTTTCCTCTTGCTTCCATCCTGGCATGCACAATTCATGACGGCACGATTTCCCAACCTCCATCTCTCATCTTCTTTGCTCTTCTCCTACTTCACTACTTTCGCAAGCCCAAAGTGGGGTATCAAGTGGGGTTTCCAAATACTAATGGCTTAACAACAGCCTTTTACTTAGCTCACAGTTTGGTGGATTGGTCAGAAATTTGAGCTGAGCTCACCTGAGTTGACATTTTGTTCTTACCTGAGCTCATTCATGCTGCTTCTTAGCTAAGTGAGTTTGTTTGTGCGGTTGACTGGCTGTCCACAAAGACTCTGGGGACAACTGAACATCATTATCCGGTAAACTAGCCTAAACTTGCTCTGAGTGAGCTCAGCAGGGTTCCAAGAATTAGAGCATAAGTTCAAGGCCTCTTGAGGTCTAAGCTCAAAACTGGCAGAATCCACGTCTCTCAAATTCTATTGGCCAAACAAGTCACAAGTTCAACCAAATTCAAGGGACAGAAAAACACACACCATCTCTTCAAGGGAGGACCTGCAAAGTAACATTGCAAAGGGTCATGGATTTAGGGAGGGAAATAATTATGGCCCTTTCCACAAAACATCGAACACATATGGGGTTTAAGGGCAAGGGCCACCATTTCCGTTTCTTTCCTTGCACCTTATTCTGCTTTCTGTTCACCCTTTATACCAAACTATTCACCCAAATCTTTAAAGTTTTTACTTCTTGTCTCTGCTAAACTCTTCTGAGATGATCTAGTCAATAAAGTTTTAAACAACTACCTCTCTCTGCTTAGCTTTTCTTAGAATGTTAAATATCTTTGCTCAGACAAGACAAATAACATTAAGAAAATAACAGACTTCTTGAGCCCTAAGAAGTTTATATTTTCCTTCTAAATTAACAATACAGTTTTCATAGAGTCCAAAATCCAAACCATTCTCAAATTCTTCTCAGTAGCTTCAAGCTTACTTTTAAATCATTTGTAATCCTGCGGGAAATCATTAAATAGTGAGTCATGGCCTCACTATAGTTCACTGATGGCCTCTGATAATTATTTTACCATCCACATCAGAAATTTTTTAAAGTTCCATTTTAAAATTTTACTCCATTGCTGAGATTTCTTCTTGGGAGGATCCCAATTTTTTTTTCTTTTTCCAAAAGGAAGCTCAGGGTCAGTGAGTCCCTGGAACACAAAACCCTCCAGGGTCCAGTTGCCACAGTCTGATAAACCGAGGTGACTCCTGAAAATAACACCCATTGCTGCTGTTTCTGCCTTTTCATACATCCTGGAATTTGTTCTGATTTATCCCTAGCCTCTCCTTTAACATATCTATTGCTGGCAGAGCTTCAAGAAAGGAGATCCTTCTGAGCTCAAAGGTGGAGCACATGCTGGGGAATTGAGCCACTTAAACCTAACTTTCTGTATATATCTGAGTGCTAATAGACACTGGAAATGCATCAGCACGAACCTCCATAGTTAACTATAAGGAGTTAACTATAAGCAGAAATTATTACTTAAAAAGGCTTGTCAGATTCCTTTGCAAATTCTCAATGTATCTTTATCTCCTTTACCAATTGTTATCATCTTCCTTTGTGTCCCAGGGAAAAAGGTAGCCTTACTCCTTTTCATAAACAGATCAACCCTATGAGTCTTTACCTCACTCCATCTACTATGCAAACATCATATCATTAGTATTCTCTCTCTTCCCTTTTCTCTCTTCCCTTGGGTCTATGCCCTCAGCCTACAGACATGATCAAAGTTCCTATCTCTAAGTAAACTTTCTTGCAACCCACCTGCTGTATTTTTCTGGCTGCTTATCTACTCTTCACACCTCCACTAATTCACCTCCTATTCATAACTCAGTTCTCTGTAATTGGTCTTTAGCCCCATCACTCCACTGAGTCAACAATGGACAAACCAAGAGACTTTCTCAGCCTCTTACCTACCTGACCTCCCAGCAGAATTTGTCACTCCTGATAACTGCTTCCTTCTTTAATCTCTTTCCTTGATTTCTGAGACAGTTCCTTTTCTTAATTCTCCTCTTCTGTCTTCTCTTTTCTAGTTCCTTCCTGATACTCCCCTTCCTCCACTTGATCCTTAAGCATTGGCCATCTTTACTCATATAAACTCTCCCTGGGTAAGAGTCCCTTCCTCTACCCATCTTACTGAACATCTAATAGTAGATGTTCCATAAGCTTTTAAACACAATACTTATTAAACCAAACTTATTTTCTTTCTTCCCACAGTTTTCCTACCCAACTATCTCCTTTTTCTACATTCTTCATTTTAGTTAGAAATGCCGTTGATTGTCTCCCCAATATTTATCCTATTCTTTTATAATGATAATTTTATTTGGGCACATGGCTATTCAGCTAAAGACTACATTCCCAGCCTTCTCTGCAGCTAGGAGAAGACTATGTCACCAGGACATGGCAAATGGAATGTGAGCATAAGTAGTGCAACCTGCTGGTCATGCCCTTATTAGCTAGGGTGGATTCTGTTGTCTACAGCTAAAAACACTGAGCAATATAGTAATTAGTACCAAAATTGAAGTTTGTGAGTTTGGGGTTCTCAGTTATGCAGCTCATCCCAAATGTCTCCATTCCAATTCTAGGGATCCTACTCTTCCCCATCAATGCCCTAGTGTTGGTCAAATAAGTTTGTAAATATAATATATAGGTTTGCTCACTTATAATTTGCACTGGGTATGGGGGACAGGTTGTAAGCAGGCAGGGTTGTTATACCCTAAGGCTTAGTTTTAAGACTAAGCTTTTCCCACCCTAAGTGACTTTGTATCAGAGACTTCTTTGTTTGTATATTGGATTAAAGTTTTTTATTTCTACTCTATAAAATGGGGCAGACTGGGAGCTTGCTCTCTCTCAGTTCCTGAGATTAGCATTAGAGGAGAGAACAGAGAAAGGAGAGCAGAGAAAGGCCACATGGAGGAGAGGAGAAGCAGCCAAGATGGCGGAGTGCTGAAGGAGAAGCCAGTTTGTGCAGTTTGTGTAGAGAGAAGGAGATGGGGAACATAGGTGAATAAGGCTGGTAAGGTAGAAAACTTTGATTCTAGGAAACTCGGATAAGTCAGTGGCTTTGGGAGCGCTGAATGGAAAGGGAAGTCTTTTCTCACTTTGTGTATTTCTCGCCCGCCGGGTGCAAGCTAGGATAACAATGATGGCCCACCAGTTCTTGGTTTCGTTGTTTCATTACTGTCTATCCAAATCAAATGGGAACCTGCATGGGCCAGGTGGCTGTGATGGTGGCTGTGGCTACTGGCTTTACACTTAGACCTTACTTGAGACAACTTACAGGACTACAAATTCAAACTACACTATAATTCAGCAACTCTAGTGTCATAGGGTTAGATTCAAAATATGACTTTCAGCTACATAAATCCTTTGCTATGAAATTTTAAAAAATTATTCAAGGAAACTTCTTAGAAATTTCTTGGTCTTCTGGTCATTTATTGAGCTGAGAATTTAAAATGTATACCTGTTATTATTTTTTCTTTACTTCTCCAGGGTGCTTTGAAGCAATAAGCCAAGCCCATTGGTCTTATATTCTTCATGTGCCCTCCATAATGTTTCGCAATAGCCGCTCTTTCCCAACTTGTATATGTAACCATTTAAGTATCTCTTCTACCATAGGTAACAAGAACTACCAATGTTCTTACTTCAGTAATCACTAGGTTCTTATTGTCTTCAAATTCCAAATCAGCCATATATCTTATCTTATATTCTCATTTCTTTGAGGATCTATTTAGAGTGAATGCGTTCGATATATGGGTGTGGTATATATGAGTATTTGGATATTAAAGTTGTAGACTAGGCAAAGAGTGTCAGTTCCCTATCCTTACATCAATTTCTCTCCTTCCCCCTTAGTATCAGAGTTCTCATTTTATTTGGAAAGCAAGATTTTCACCTAAAAATTCATACTTCTCTGTGTCTCTAGCATCTGGGAATGGTTACATGTCTAAATTCTGGTCAATGAGATATAAGTAGAAGAATTATTTGGGACTTCTGGGAATTCTGCTTTAAAGGAACCATCTCAACAGGGCAGAATCTTTTTTGCCCTTCTGTCTTTTCTCTTGTTTCTGTCTTGCATCTCAACTATCATGCCTTGGCCTCCAGCAACCATCTTGGATAATGAGGTGAGTTTGAGAATAAAAACCATGGAGTAGAAGAGTGAGACAGAGAGAAGGTGTCTGTGTTTCTGATGTCCGTAGAGCCTAGTGCCTACTTCCAGATTTTATTTACATCACAGAAAGTAAAATCCTCACTTGTTTAATCTTCTGTAATTTGGGGTTCTACTATTACATGCAGTCTAACCTAATTCAAGCTGATATATTCAATAAATGTTTCAAGGACAAAAGAAAAAAATTAAGACTGAGCTTTGGTAGTAACAGTGTGCAAGAATAACAACAGTTATTCCAACCCAAGAATGTCACTTATATAAAGAATAACTTTTATTACAACCCTTTCCAGTAATCCTGTGAGGTGATTCAATTATATCATCCTTATCTTTCAGTTGAGATAATCCAGGCAATGAAAGTTTAAAAGATCACTTTCAAGATTATGAGACTATGTGAGAGAAAGGTAATCAAACTCAAAGTTTGTTTGCCTATATGCATAGTCCCAAATTTCACTCAATGAAAGCAACAAAAATACAAGAAAACCATAACACAAACAGCTAAACCTTCCCTCCTACAGGACTAAGACTGGTTTAGATAATTTACTTTCTTGCATCTGTTGGATTAGCTATTTTCTGTGAAGATTTGTCAGGCATGTCCCTGTATGGTCATAACAAAGAAGTAGATGGTCCTGAAATCATTTTAGACTTTTTCTGACTTTATTCCTGAGAAGTTCAGGCAGCACTTCTGTTGAATAGGTATTCTGGATCTCAACATGACCAACAGCCTGAGAGAGGGTGTGGATCAACTCAACTGCAGGTTTCAATCCTTTCTTAACAGAGCTTTTTACACATTAACCCAATGTCTGGCTGAGGCAAGGACCACAAGTTTTGTTTAGAAGCACAATGCCAATATTTGGTGAAAAGGTAAAGAGAAATAAATAAATAAAACTAGGAAAAATGAGAAATTCTAAAATAAAATGAGAAAACCAAAGTTGGGTTGATGTTTCCACTATTAATATTCAAACTAAGGCTAAATGCATTTTTCAGACTCAGGCAAAGCCAGTTTTTAGATTTTGGCTCATCAACCTGGTGGATACAAGGATTCAGCATCCCCTGCTGCTTTAGAAGATTTGAATCACTCAGTTTTGCATATTTTAGAATATATTTTGACATCACGAATCTTAAAGGAACAGGTTTTGGTGAATAATAGAAAATATCAAACAAATGTTACTTTTAAGACATATGTATCAACTGATTTGATTGTAAGCTTCCTGTTAGAAACCAGGTCGCTGCCATTTCAGTCTTCTTTCCTGCAACTTCAAAGCAAAACCTTCCTCAAGAAGATCAGAGAAGCACCAAGATGGTATCTGAGGCCTTGGGAACAAGTGATGGCTGATGAGTCTAAAATCAGGTTTTCTAATAAAACTGGGAAGTCGTATCATTCAGACTGCTGGTACATTCTTCAGAGGAGTCAGATAATGCCCAACCTATACCTCTGAGTTGAAGAAAGTGATGTTGCCATAAGAAAATGAAGTTTTTTTGGAGAACAAAATTTTGAGGGCCATTAAACTATTTGAAATCACTGTCTTCAACAGTCCCACACTGGAAATAAGGGATTCTGCATCAGTCTTCTTTACTCCTAGGCTTCCTGGCACCTGCTTGGTTCCCTGATTACACTATGCTTGCTTAGAATATTGTGCCTTTGCCCACACTGGTCCCTTTACCTGTGACATCCTAGACTCACCCATTCTTTACTTGGCTACTTTCCACTTGGCTAATTGTCCTGATCTAGGTGTCACTTCCTTCGGACTGTTTTTCTTCAACCACCTCAGAACCAGAGCAATGAGTTCTCTCTGAGACCCCTACCACACAGTGCAACAGAATTTATCACACTATGTTATAATTCTTGGCTTGGCTTATCTGAAAGCAGGTTCTGATTTTTATCTGCATGGTGACAATGCCAAGCACAGTGCCAAGTTTGTGATGAGCCCTTAAAAACTGTCAAGTAAATGAATTAACCAATGCGCAGGTGTTGGGAATACTATGTGGATAGCACAATACAAAGAGCACTGGGCTTAGCATCTCCAAGGCCTGGCTCCCTTATTACTTATTTACAGATTACTTAAAGCCTCTTAAACTCAATTGCCCCATCTAAAAAATGAGAATTATAATCCCTATTTTATAGGATGGTTGACGGGTTAAATAAGATACTATAGGTAAAAGCATTTCACTTGTTTTCTAGTAGCCATTTATGAAATGTTATTTAAAAGCTATTTGAGCATTATTATTAACATCAACATACAGCTATTCCTTCTGCTTTGAAAAGGGATTTATAGTGTCACAGGTAAGAAGAGATGCTTCCTTAATCTAGTCTAAAAAGTCTAAAGGAAATGATCCTTCGAACAACAACTCCAGCACTTTGTTATGGGCTGGGATCCTTGCCTCCCCACTTGCTGCTTACCTTGATATACTCTCAGATTCCTAGTCTGTAAAACACAGAGTCAGACTAGTATCAGTCATCTGCCTTTGATTTATAATCTGTGCATTTTAAGGTTGCTTGTGGGCTACATCCTTATATGTTCTCTGCTATATCTTCAGGTTCTACAACAATGCTTGGCATATAGTAAACCCTCAATAAATATTGCTTGAGTGAATTAATTAATGATGCTTAATATAAGATAATAGACATATTTTTCAATGTCTTCCATAGATTAACATATACCACTCTGGAATAAAAAATTTGCAGCACATACCTTACATAAGAAGTCTTGGACTGACTTGTGGTGGCACTGTGGATAAAGCATCGAGGAACACTGAGGTCACCGGTTTGAAACCCCCGGCTTGCCTGGTCAAGGCACAAATGGGAGTTGATATTTCCTGCTCTTCTCTCCCTTCTCTATCTCTCTTTCTTCTCTCTCTCTTTCTAAAAATGAATAAATAAAATTTTTTAAAAAAAGAAGACTCTCATAGTAATAAATTGTCAAAGCAGCAGCAACTGTTTTGTTTGTTCCGCTAAGCTGAGGACAAATGACATATAAGCTTAAAAAAAAAAAACCCAAGTGAATGTTGAGGTTTTGCTCCCTTGTGGACACTATTGCCTTTGCCGAAGAACAAAAACAGGGGGAATGCCTGTTCCCTTGATCTCCTCTAACTGCTTCCACAGAAGACCCGACTGGCCATAACCTATTCGTGGTGTTGTGATTATGACAGGGAAGCAGATGAGGATCACCAGACATTAACATGGCTCCTAAAAGACAACCCACATTGGATTTTTCTGTGTTCATATGTTGCCTGCTCCCCTAAAACATCCCGGATTTGAGAACAAAGGAAGAGGTCCAAGTGCCCCACAGAAGGCAAGAGATACAGAATATAGGATTTTCTTTCCCTTTTTTTCCCTTCCCTTGGGGTAGGAGAAAATTTTGAACTCCAGAGAGAAGTTGGTCTCTGCCTTCAATCACCAGGGTGTTACATAGTCTCAGCCTTGCAATTTAAGAGTCTGTTTTGTTTCATGTTTGTCAAGCCCTAAGAAATGACTTTGAATATAACTGAATAATGTTGTACAATGTAATTTTCCTCAATCTTATATAGAAGAGGTAAAATCTCTGAATCCAAGAAGCAAATGAGAATAACAGCGGGCCTCTGCTGTCCACCCAACCTCTTATTAGAGCCTGCAATCACTTCCACTCCACGCAAAATGGGCAGGAGCTGTATTCAAAGACTGGGTGATTGTGTTGAAAGAATAAAGTGCTTTAAGGCACAGTGCTTAAATAAAAGACTACATAAAGCCAAGTCCAGAGTCATTACTTCTGTTGGTTCCTTTTTCTCTGCTAAAAACTTGTAAAAGGCATTTATGCCATCTGAGTCATGAAGCTACACCTGTGTACCAATTCATTTCACTGAATGAGTCCTAATCATGCATATTTTGAAAGGTATAGTCAAGTTGTTAGATCTAACTAATGAATCTTTCCAAATCATGCACACCATTTGCTGTAAACCATGTTAGATCAACACAGTTAAATTACATGTCATTTAATCTCCAAAAAACTGCAGAGAGATTGAATAGGTGGGATTCAGCTCTGAACCAATTACTTAAAGGTTTACCCTATAATCTTGGTGTTTAGTTAACATTCAGGCAAAAGAATAGCCGTGCAAGTCATTTGGGACTGCCCAGTAGGTTGGAAACTAGTAGGTGTGCATGAACACAGAGTATATGATTTTCTTTTAAAATTTAAAAGCTTTAACTGAAATAATTTACATTTTTGTAATGTTGTGACCACTGTGCATAAAAAAAATGCTTTATCTATTGGCTTCTCATCTACCAAGAACATGGGCAAAATTCTGCCTTTGTTTTTTTTTTAAAACATACCTCAAAGTGTATGCTATATGAAATTCATCCACATTTAAGTGCAAGGCCATGAATCTGGCACTGCAGGGCACACAAAGTTGGGTCTATCATGGTCTCTTCCCTCTAGGAGTCCATATCCTAGTATGAGATGGACTATATAAAAGGCATAATGCAGTAAATGCCTACTAAAGAAACTAGTTATTTCTGTGGAAGGTGGGAGAAAGGAGACCTTAAACCTGATTAGCAGATCAGGGAAGGTGACAGATAAGAAGTAGATATAAAGGATGAATGGAATTTCAATTAAGGAACTATGAGGATGATGGCATTGCAGGAAGATGAACCAACAATACCATGACATGGAGGCATGAAACCCCTACAAATGAAGAAACTTTTTAATTACATCAACTCTTAAATCCCATTTATATGTCCTGCCTACACTATGCTCAGGGCACAGGGGTCTTAATTAAAAAGAAGCATAATAGCCTGATCGGTGGTGGCACAGTTAATAGAGCATTGACCTGGGACACTGAGACCCAGGTTCAAAACCCAGAGGTCACTGACTTGAGAGTGGGCTCACCAGCTTGAGCATAAGGTTGCCAGTTTGAGCATGGATTCAAAGACATGACCCCATGATTGCTGGCTTGAGCTCAAAGGTCACTGGCTTGAAGCCCAAGGTCACTGGCTTGAGCAAGGGCTCACTTTTGAATAAAAGTCACTGGTTCAGCTGGAGCTCCCCAGTCAAGGCTCATATGAGAAGCAATCAATGATCAACTAAGGTGCCACAATAAAGCATTGATGCTTCTCATCTCTCTCCCTTCCTATCTATCGCTCTCTCTTGAAAAAATTAATAATAATAATAAAAACAAGCATAATACTGCCTCTCCTTCTGTGCATAAAGTATCCCCAAAGACCTTTTTACCACAGACACAGAAGAAACTAAACAGTACCTTTATTACCCTATATCCAGGCCATGGTGATAGTCCCTAACTGACTTCCAGGCCACTGGTTCTCATTTTTCAATGCCTGCACACTGAGGTCTCATTATCCTTCTTAAAAGATGTATTTCTAAGAAGAAGTCAAGTTACTTTAGGTAGAAGAGCATGCTATATTCTTCTAAGGTAGCCTAATGTTTACAAGATAAAACCTAAATTTCAGGTCCTGGACCTCAGATCTCTCCTTGATCTGATGTAAATTGCTTGTTCTGTCTTATTCTCCTACTATTCCCCATCATATGAGTCATGATGGCATCTTATCACTAAGAAACTACACAGAACCCAGGGATTAAAAAAGAAAACTTCTAGGACTGATCAGAGATGAGGAAGAAAATGATCCAACCCCAGATGGTATATCAGAAAGAGAAAACAGAGAGTCAGAGAGACAGAGAGGCTGAGAGGCTGAGAGGCTGAGTCTTGCTAAGAAAAAGTTTTTGAGGAGAATATAAATTTTTATGAGTGAAAGTTGCATTTTAAATTTGAATTTTAAAAGTAAAAATCAAATAAAATTTTAATAAGATGTTAACTCATAATTTTGGTCTAGTGAAACTCATTCACAACAATTTGAAATGACTACTTATTTATTTGTTCAGCAAATAATGACTGAGTGTCCACACTGTGCCAAGTACTATTCTAAGTCCATGGGGATAGTGGTAAACATGACAGAGTGGTCCTACAGACAGAGTGTAGTAAAGACTAATATGATAATACTAAAATGAAGTGGTTAGGCCAGAAAATCTGTCTATAAGGTGCACTCACACACCCACACTCCAATTCAGCAGAGCAGTGACTGGGGACTTCTAGGTTACTAGAAAAGGCAATAAAAGATGCTACTCGATTTCACTGGTGTATTCTTGCCCTTCTGAAACCAGTGATGCATATAAATATTGCTAAAATTTCAAACCATAATGACTTGATCAGTTTTTTTAATTAATGTTCTTATTCTTTCTTATAACAAATATTTTCAATTTCTGAAATACTTTAAACAAGAGTAAGGGGTCCAGACTCCACAAGAATTTCAGCTTTACAGAAACTGAGTGCCTTAATTAAGATCTGTTTGATTAACAAGAACAGAAGTCAACTTCAGCTAGCTTGACTGAAAGAGAAATTTTATTCTAAAGTTACGGGAGTAATTCACAAAACCCAGGGGCTTGAAGTCAGCCAAGCTTTAGAAAGGTTTATAACTTGAGAGCCACTGCAAACACAGACAGTATCCCCTCTCCATTTCTCCTCCTTCTTTCTCTCAGTATGGTTGTTTCTTCTCTCTCTTCAGGCCATCTTTCTCTGATTGCATCCCCATTGGTTGAGTTTTCACCACTTGCATTCCAGCCATAAAGAAAGATTGACTATCTCTGACTCCCAACACCAAATTCCTGGGAGTGAGAATCTAATTGATTCCTCTTCAGTTTACCCTGTTGCAATGACACAGGGTTGGTGTCCAAAACTCAAACATGGATGCCAGGGTCCTGTTAGTATAAGAGGCCTTGTGAGCTAGGGAGATCAACAGAAAGGTTCTGCTACAAGGAAAATGTATACAGGAATTCCACTCTCTCACTGAGAGATTTCTTTCAAGATTCAGTAAGTTACAAGTTACTCTGCTAGAAAACAATAGAAGGAAAAGAAAAAATAATATGTTTAACAATTAAATCCAACATCCTTTTTCATCTACATTTTAAGATACCCTAGAGAAGCAGTTCTCCAAGTATTTTATCTCAAGGCCCATTCACCCTCTTAAAAGTTATCAACAACCCCAATGGGCTTTCGTTTATGTGGGTCATGTCTGCATGTAATAGATATTTACCATACTAAATGTTAAAACAGAATTTTTAAAATATTTATTTTAAAATTAAAAAACTCCTTGAATGTTAACATATATATGAAAAATAATTACATTCTCCGAAACAAAATATTATTCAGTGAGAAACCATTATTTTATCTTTTTTAAATCCCCTTCATTGTCTAGCTTTCGAGATTGCTAATATATTCTCACATCTCCTTCTGCTTTTAATCTGCTGTGATATCACACATCATGTGCCCTTTGGAAAACTCCATTGTACACTCTTGAGAGAATAAAAAAAAAAGAAAAAGAAGAGAAACAAATAATGTCTCAATCTTATTATGGAAATAGGTTTGACCACACATGACCTGGAAAAGGTCTCAAGGGCCTCAAAATGAGAACTGCTGCACCACAGATTAACCTGTCATCTGTATGGAAATAGACATTTAAATTAAACTAAGCAACTTGGTTTATAGGAGTAACTTGTCTTGGTTTCCATATAAACTGGCCTACCCAACTTGGCTCCCTACATTAATCATATTATATTTTGATTAATTTGATGAATCCATGATCAATTGAATTTGAAAAATTTTATTGATAAATAGTAGGATATGGGAGTTACTAAAAAGAGCTTTGGAAAGGACAAACTTAAAATTAAAAGGTAAATTCTCTACATATTAGCTGTCTGACATCAGGCAAATTCTCTAGGTCTCAGTGTCCCCATTTTTAAATAAGCATTATAGTGATACTACTTACTTATGGAGTGTGAAGATTGAATGACAAATTATAGTAAAGTGCTTAGCATAATGCACAACATATCATGAGTGTTCAATGTGTTAGCTGTTTTTATTACGTTTTGTTACTTGTCATATCTGTGCTCACAACCATTATGTATTGTAAGGCCAGTGGCCGCCACTGTCGTGGCCATGCAGGTTCTCATGGGATTTGGGCAGACAGTAAAGAAACAATGGAGCCAGAAAATGGTGACTCATTCCTTTATTAAAGTCTCACACCAGCTGATGAGCAAATACACAGGGAAAACACTTCCCTTTCCATTTAGGGCTCCCAAAGCCACTGATACAGTCTCTGATTCCACAACCAGGAAAATCTTCTCCGGTTTCTCCTACAGTGGTCGGCAAACTCATTAGTCAACAGAGCCAAATATCAACAGTACAACGATTGAAATTTCTTTTGAGAGCCAATTTTTTTTTTTTTTTCTGAAGCAGGAAACGGGGAGAGACAGTCAGACAGACTCCCGCATGCGCCCGACCGGGATCCACCCAGCACGCCCACCAGGGGGCGATGCTCTGCCCCTCTGGGACGTCGCTCTGTTGCGACCAGAGCCATTCTAGCGCCTGGGGCAGAGGCCAAGGAGCCATCCCCAGTGCCCGGGCCATCTCTGCTCCAATGGAGCCTCGGCTGCGGGAGGGGAAGAGAGAGACAGAGAGGAAGGAGAGGGGGAGGGGTGGAGAAGCAGATGGGCGCTTCTCCTGTGTGCCCTGGCCGGGAATTGAACCCGGGACCTCTGCACGCCAGGCCGATGCTCTACCACTGAGCCAACCGGCCAAGGCCAAGAGCCAAATTTTTTAAACTTAAACTATATAGATAGGTACATTCCTTATCGAGGTAGCGCCCGTATGTGGTATTTTGTGGAAGAACCACACTCAAGGAGCCAAAGAGCTGCATGTGGCTCGCGAGCTGCAGTTTGCCGACCACTGTGCTAGAATAAAAGGCCTCACTAGTTTCAGCAGAGCTCGCAAAGCCCCTCAGCTCTGGTTCCCTATCTGCACACTTTCTCTGCCAACATGGCTTCTCTTTCAGCACTCTGCATTCTCTCTACTCTCCCTGCAAAACATGCCTTCTTTCTATCTCTCCTTCTTCTCTCTCTTTTCAAAACTTTCTGGTGTGAAAACTTCTCCTCCAGCAAACATTTGCAAAACAATGGCCCTTCCCAAGCAAGAAGGTAATTTGCAATGTCACAGACCATATATACCTGGCACTGCCCAGCACCATTTTGTAACAATAAAAGTGAGCAAATTCAAAAAATATAAATATTACAAACTCATTTGTCTAACATGAAAAGTTAGTCCTAAAAATGATTACTTATGTCCTGTATATTAGATGTCCCTATCCTACAGGAAAAAAATACCAAGTAACCATATCACTAAGACAGCTATTGGACACAGAGCGATTTTGGAGAAAACAGGGTCCTTCTATCCACATGGCTGGCTTACAAAGTTACTGGTCTCACTGAGACATTCTTGAAAATGCCTTCAAGTGGGCTGGCAAAACTAAAATGTATGTGGGCCTGGTTATAATAATACTGGTTCTATTCCTAAACTTTTATTTTATATCTTGATTCAAATGATTTTTTGGAGCCTTAACAGAGGTTTCCTTTTGGATAAAAAAATAATAATAAGGCTGATTGTTTCCTTGCAAATCCAATTTCATCTATTCTGTCCTTATTTCATCCCCATATGTTTCAAATTGACAAAAAATGATAAAATGAGGATGAGGGAGGTTAAAATTTTCTTATGGAACCCATATAAAATAAGCAGTTAAAACATGGGAGACTGATCGCTGCTTTCTGACTTATCCTAAGCCTTCTCTACCTTCATTTCATGTTCTTGTTGAGGATACAAAATACACAAGTCATTTAATTTTCTTCATCCAATGGCAGTATATTCTTCTAAAATGAAACAGAAAAGTATTTCCTTAGAGCACATGCTGTGCGGTCAACGACAACAAATATCTTTTACAAGAGACAGAAGTGAGGGAGGAAGAGGATAAGACAATTACCTTAGGTGACCACTAGTCAGTTTTATCTAGGTCCTCTCCGACTCCACACTGGCAGACTTTGACCCAGGGTCTGAGAACTAACATGCCAAGAAAAAGAGCCAGGAAATAAACTCATTTTGGCAAGTTGTGATTACTTGCTTTGAAAAATATCCTTTTCTTCTGTTAAGCTTTAAAGTTCTTCTCACAAGCTTCATAACGAAACATTTAGATTCCTAGTCACTCTATAATCTCCAAAAACAAACAACTAATATCCAGTATCCCTGCCTTCATATTAATGAGAGAATGCAATAAAGCATCAATCTAGAATTACATAAACCAGAACATTTTGAAAAAAGTTTTGTTGGCAGCATATCAAAGCACAACTGATAACTAATGCAAACTTTCATGTTTGGATTAAATAATAAAATGTTTGTTTATGTAATTTTTTTACTTTTCAAAAACTGAAAGACTCACATTTTTGTTAAATTCTTTCATGATTTGGAGTATACAACCATTTCCACCTTCTCTTGGGTCAGCGGTTTCTCAGGAGATAGTGAAAGTAGGATATGTAGAAAAAACTGTTAGTGGCCACATAAAATAATGTTTATCTGCTGCCTTTTTTACTTATGTAAATGTATTGCCCTTTGTAAAAAAACATTTGTTTTTTCAAGAAAATACTTTAATGTTCATTGTATAAGAAAATATTGGTATTAGGTAAAGAAATTAAATAACATGTATTTTGGTCCTCAAATATATTACTTTATAACATTTTACTTAATAATAAATGTTATTTATCATCTATAGTAATATGTTATTTTAATATTTGCTAAAATGCTATTTATTTTAAAAGTTTTTAGAATTAATATTCAAGTTTTGATAAAATACAATATAAATAAGTTTCATATTAATAGAGAATGTCTTGGCTCTGGTCTGGTAGAACATCATCTCTGCATGCCAAGATGTGGGTCTGATCCCTGGCCAGGGTACATAAAAGAGTCAACCAATGAGTGCATGAATAAGTCCAGCAACAAATTAGTGTTTCTCTCTCTCTCTCTCTTTCTCCTTCTCTCTCTCTAAAAAGTAATTTTAAAAATATTTTAAATAGAGACTATCTTGGAGGAAAGGTTAATCAGGAAGTATAATCCCTAAGAGGAAGGGATTGAGCATTGCCCACAATTCTTTGTGTCACAGGAAAGTTTTCCATAGTTAAAATGTCTGGGCTCTGTTCACTTTATACCTTATGACAGGGGTCAGGAACTTTTTTGGCTGAGAGAGCCATGAACATCACATATTTTAAAATGTAATATCATGAGAGCCATACAACGACCCATGTACGTTACACATTATCCAATAAAAATTTGGTGTTGTCCCAGAGGACAGCTGTGATTGGCTCCAGCCTCCTGCAATCATAAACATGAGCAGTAGGAAATGAATGGATTGTAATACATGAGAATGTTTTATATTTTTAACATTATTATTTTTTTATTAGAGATTTGTCCGCGAGCCAGATGCAGCCATCAAAAGAGCCACATGTGGCTCGCAAGCCATAGGTTTCTGACCCCTGCCTTATGAATACAAGAAAAGTTTGAAAGCCTTCGCACCTCAGGATAGATTGCTGAGCAGAGCCATGAAGTACTGATGCATTTTCTTTCCCCATGTCCCAACAATAATACCAACCCTAGTGTTCCATGAAGACCTACATACTTATCAGTCAAATGGAATGATAGATTGACCAAAGAAAACATTGGAGTGTTTATAGGATGATGTTATATATCCTTTATGCACAGAAAGTTGGACTTGAATTTTTTTTAACATGCAAACATTTATTTCTGGTCAACATCAAAAAATCAAGATAAGAATCTTTCCAAGGTCATGCCCTAAAGTTAAAATTTTTCTAATTTTAGACTCTACTCTTTTAACGTAGTTTCCCATAAAATTTAAAATCTACTTTAGTACCCACACTTTGCACAAATTAATATAAAGAGGGTTTTGAAGAATGAAGCTTAGAAGAAGATAAAATAAGAAGAGCTTTAATTTTTCCATGAAAGAGAGGGAAAAAACAGTAAATAAAGAGTCTTGAAATTTTTTAGTTATTCTAAATCCTCTTGTTTAAGGAACCTATTTAATTTTCAAAGAAATATTATCCTTAGATCTTTAAAACCAGAACACATTTATTAATACATCATTTTAAAATTATTCTTTTATTATTACTATTAATTATCTTAACACTGAAAGCATTTCTCATGCTGATGAAAAGATTTCTTATCAGTAGCTTTACCATATTATTTTAATAAAATGAATAGGAAATGAAGCCATAAAATCATTAGGCAAGAATAGATTACAAGTTGCTAATTTTAATAATCGCACAGTAGCTCATATTAGAACAATCACCCCAAAGTAACAATTATGAACTCTGGACAAAACACAAGAAACAATATCTAAAGCCATTTGACAGTGGCCAAAAGCAAGTAAAACTGGAGGTGGTTGACATTTAGGGGAAAAGTATGGCACTGGATAACTGACTTGTTTTTTATGTCATTTTGCCTGAGGGCAGTCCTCCATTGATGCCTCAAGAAGGTGGCTAAAACTTGATTAGAAACCTTACTGGCTAATAAACCAGAATACAAAATTTGAACAGTAGCAGCTGGAAAGTGAAGGCAGAAACACTGCAAAGAAAAGAGTCACAGAAAAGAAGTTCCAAATTCTATGTACAGACTCTATTCAAACCTCTGGCCAGCCCTAAACTAAGTATATGTTGAGCAGATATCAAAATACCCAGCTAAGGCTAAAAGAACTAAACAGAAATTTCACTTGCTATACACCATAGAGAAATTTAGAATTTGAGACCAGCCACGTTAATTGTCTGCTAAAAAAGAAAAGCAATATTCTTCAGAATTACATAACAGAATCCAAGATCCCTAAATATCCAAAATATGCATGATACAATACAAAATTAGTATGCATAAGAAGAAATAAGAAAATACGACTCATACACAAGAGAAATAATAATAATCATTGGAGAGCGACCCCAAGATGGCTCAGATGTTGGAATTAACAAATAAGGGTTTTAAAGCAGAGATTATAATTATGCTTAAATATGCAAAAGAAATACAATGAATGAGAACATCGAAAAACACAACAGATTATGAAAGAATCAAATGGAAAACTTGAACTAAAAGTACATCTAAAATTTTTAAATTCACTGAATGAGCTTAGCATTAGCCTGAAAATGACAAAAGAGACTTTTCTGCTGCCAGGATTTCACGAGCTCTCGCAAGAAGTAGGCCTCTTCTTAAGCCGGCGCTTACCAAGGAGAAGTATGTGTTCAATCGAGCAGCAAGATAGTGAAGCCCAATGGCGAGAAGCTAGACAAGTTCGAGGAGTCTGGCATCTTCCAGGCTCTGCTACACCTGGAGACAAAATCAGCCCTCAAGGCTCAGCTTTGGGAGCTGAACGTCACAGCTGGTCGAGGAAACCGAAGTTGATGTTGGTCGGAAAGCTGTTATAATCTTTGTTCCAGTTCCTCAACTGATGTCTTTCCAAAAAATCCAAGTCTGACTGGTACACGAGTTGGAGAAAAAGTTCAATAGAAAACATGTTGTCTTTATCGCTTAAAGGAGAACTCCGTTGGAGCCAACTCAGAAAGGCCATGCAAAGAATAAAACAGAAGTGCCTCAGGAGCCGCACTCTGACAACCGCGCACCACGCCATCCAGGAGGTTCTGGTTTTCCCAAGTGAAATTGTGGGCGTGAGAATCCACCTGAAACTGGAGGGCAGCTGGCTCATAAAGGTTCACTGGGCTTAAAGCCCAGCGGGACGTGAAACACAGGGTTGAAAACCTTTCTGGTGTTTATAAGAAGCTCACAAGCAAGATTATTAATTTTGAATTCCCAGAGTTTCGGGAGGGAAGTCCCAAGACAAAGGAAGCGCTATGCCGGCTCCATCGCTGGGGCCTCGTCCCCCTCGCTTGCCAGTCCACGGCCGCCCTAGGACTTTGAATATGTCGGGGTCACCCTCAGCAGACTCACCAGGAGAGGAAAGCTTGGAGAAGAGACCACCCGTTTAGTTTTGTGGCTGTCCCAACAAAATAAACCTGATGGCACGATGAACCTCATGAACTGGGAGTGTACCATTCCAGGGAAGAAAGGGACCCCTTGAGAAGGAGGCTTGTTTAAACTATGGATGCTCTTCATAGATGACTATCCATCTTCACCTCCAAAACGCAAATTTGAACCACCGTTATTTCACCCATATAGGTACCCTTCAGGCACGGTGTGCCTGCCCATCCTCGAGGAGGACAAGGACTAGAGGCCAGCTGTTGGGCAAATGAGTTTGTAAAATAGGATTTTTGAGTTTGCTCACTTTTATTGTTTAAAATGGCATTGCCCACCTGAATAGCACTGCCCAGGTGAAACTGCTAATTACCTTCCTGCTTCAGAAGGGCCATTGTTATGCTACTGTTGGCTGGAGGAGAGGTTTTGGGCACCAAAGAAGTTTTTTAAAAGGAAGGAGCAGGAGAGAAGAAGGAGGAAGCCTTTTTTTTTTTTTTTTTGAGAAAGAAGCCAAGATGGCAGAGTGCTGAGGAAGAAGCAAGTTGTGCAGAGAGAGAGGTGTGCAGATGGGGAACCAGAGGTGACTGAGACTGGTGGGGGCCTTTGATTCTAGAAAAATCTGGATGAGTCAGTAGCTTTGGGAGCCCTGAATGGAAAGAGAAGTGTTTCCCTCGGTGTGTTTACTCTCCAGCCAGTTGTGAGGCTAGAATAAAGGAATGGCCCACCAATTTTTGACTCCATTGTTTCTTTACATCATCTGCCCAAATCTAATGGGAACCTGCATGTGAATGGCCACAATGGCGGCGGCCCCTGGTCTTACACCAGCAATCACGATTAAGCAGATCTTATTAGGAATACAGGAACTTCTAAATGAACCAAATAGCCAAGATCCAGCTCAAGCAGAGGTCTACACAATTTACTGCCAAAACGGAGTGGAATATGAGAAAGGGTTTGAGCACAAGCCAAGAAGTTTGCACCCTCATAAGCAGTGACCTGTGGCAACATCAAAAGGAAGGGATTGGTTTGGCATGAAGTTGTTTACAACATTTGCAGATCTAGCATTGCTCTATACAATTACGAGTCACCTAGGGGAGGCGGGTGGGCGCCATTTTCCACTTCTGCCACTGGTACACATTTCTCCACTTGATGAATTGCCCGGTTTTTCATACAGGATCTCTTCTTTCAGTCTTTTGTATTTTTGCTTGTTATGTTAAAACTTGCTTTTATTTTAATATTGATGTATTTCAACTGCTGTAAAATTATAAACTTTTATACTTCTACAAGTCCCTGAGGAGCTAGTTCCCTTTGCTCGCAGGTGCAGGCATGCTTCCCACTGTGAGAACTACCCATAGCCTCCAGCTGGCTGTGTGGAAAGAACTCAGCCTGTCCCCTGCCCTTGTGCCTCTGTCCTCTGCAAAACCTTGGTTGTGTAGCTCTGAGCCTTGGATCCAAAGCCAGCCAGCCATCGCCGCCTCTTGTTTCTGCATCATTTCCTTTGTGTTTATATGGCACTTTGTGTTGCTGTTTACAGTAAATAAACTGTTTATATAAAGAAAAAAATGACTAAATATTTTCTAAGTAAAAAAAAAAAAAGGATAAGTCAGTAAATGTGAAGATAGATCAAGAGATTTAACCAATCTAAATACAGAGGAAAAAAATTGAAAATAGAAAGAGCTTCAGAGACTATGAGAAAATAGGGAAAAAATAGGTGCACATGTAATTATAGTCCCAGAGGAAGAGAAAATAGATTAAAGAATAAAAAACTTTTGAAACAATAATGACAAAAAAAATCCCAAATTTGATCAAGGAGGGCATATGCTTACAAACTCAAGAATCTCAGTGAACTCCAAGCAAGACAAGTAAAAAGAAAGCTAAGCTTATGTACAGTTGTGCCTCGCCATATCGTGGTTCATTTTCCATAGTCTCACTATATCACGGATTTTTAAATTGTATATATCTAATTTTTATCGCGGATTTTTCACAATGTCCCAGGATTTTGCGGGATATAGCTATTTTTATATATTTATTATTTTAATTATTTTTGCGGCAAAATAAGCATTTCCTAGCCTAAAAAATTGGAAAATATATAAAAATATAAAATATATTAATTAAAACTTTAAAAGAATATTAAATTGAAATAAAATACGTAGAAAGTGTTTAAGAGCATAGGAAGTGTTTATAAGAGTGTAGGAAAGGTTAATAACAGTGTGGGAAAGGTTTATAAGAGTGTGGGAGGGTTTACAAGTCTTAAAATATATATAAATAATAAAATAAATATAAGGTCGCTACATCGCGAATTTTCGCCTATCACGGGGGTTCTGGAACCTAACCCCTGATAGACAAGGGACCACTGTATATCTTCTTAGTCAAAATGCTAAAACCCTAAGATAAAAAGAAAATCTTCAAAGCATCAGAGAAAGGCAACATATTATATACAAGAAAACAATGATACAAATGATAGCTGATTTCTTATCAGGACAAAAGAAAAAGGAAGGCAGAAGAGAGGGGAATAGTATGTCTAAAGTGCAGAAAGGAAAGAAGAAGAAAAGAGGGAGGGCAAGAAGTAGGGGGGAAACTAAAATTCTTTATCCAGTAAAAATATCCTTCCGTACTGACATTTTCACATAAATGAAAAGTAAGAATGTTTGTTGTCAGCACTACAGGAAATACCTAAGAGTTCTGCAGACTGGAGGGAAATGATAGCAGACAGAAAGTTGGATCTCCCAAAAGAAACTTCAGAAATGGCAAATATGTGGCAAACATTCTTTTCTGATTTTCTTTAAAATACATATAACTTTAAAGTAAAAATTATAGCATTGCATAATGCAGTTTATTTCCCGTGCACATGTGATACATATGACTCCTGCAGCATTAGGCAGGAAGTTGAAGGTACAAGTGCAGGTGACCAGTGCAAGCCGAAGTTTCCTGGTAGCGTTTTCTTATTCAATGTGCACAAATCTAAGGGCACAACTAGATGGATTTTAACATATACCTTCACCCTGTAACCACCACCAAGATCAAGATTTAAAACATTCCAAGCACCCCATAAAGTTCCCTAATGTTCCCTCCCATTTGATGCCACTCTTCTCACTTCTCTCACTGCAGTTTTACCTGTCCCAACATCCATTTTCTTCCATGTTTCTTTTTTCTACCTCTCATTTCTCTGTTCTCCTCTTGTTACCTTAAGGCTGTACTGATTGTAAAAGGCTCGTTGAAGGGATATGTATATCTATCTATTCCTCAAAACTAGAAGAAAAGACAAATTAATTTCTGAAACAGGAGACATGGGGCTGAAAAAGAGAAAAGGGACTAGAAAGAGGAGGAAAATGGGGATTCTTCCTTCAACATGCCCTGCCTACCAATTCCGTGAAATGCAAACAAACACCACTTCTTTTCCATTAAAACTCCATTTTCCCCAACAAGCCTGTAAGCAGTCATAGTCTGCCTATGATGATCTCTAAGGAGTTTCATTTCCAGCTTTCTCTGATTTTACAGCCTCTGCAAGCAAAAGGGCTTCAAAGCTCTTCCCCAGAGCTATTCCAACAGCACTGAGTGTCTGCAGCAGCCAAGGGCACCCCCTCTCCAAGTCACAGAATTTGTTAATGATGTTAGTGTTGGCCTTGAGTGGAAGGTGGCTGATTAGGAAATGGTAGGTGGGAATGCAGCAAGCTCTGAAGATAAGTTAGTTAATTACCACAGTATGTGCAGTTACACTAACATCAAAGCCAGCAGCATGAAGGGCTCTTTGATCTCCGGTTCAGTCCCCTTTCAAGTTGTTCCCTTTATTCTGCCCAGAAAGTTCTGGCTTCTTTCCCCCCCTGATTTCTAGGGAGAATTCTAATAAGTGACCTCTAGCCCCACCCACCCACTCAGTGGTGAGCAGAAGAGGGCCTGGAGCACCATTCTAAAAACAGTTAGCTCCCTGCATCTTTGCATTACCAAAGGTCGGTCTTCAGTACATAAAATCATATCACAGCTTTCCTTTCATGGAAATACTTCCGTACCCACAGCATTACACAAGAATGCTCTCAGAAGCATATTGATATGAGCCAAAATATAAGAAACAGCTATCATATAATGTCCAGAAACCAGAGAATGAATATGTTATGTGTCCTAACAATAGAATACTATATATCCATGAAAATGAACAAATTACAGCTCCAAGTAACCACATACATGCACCTCACAGACATAACACTGGGTGAAAGAAACCAACAGTGAAATATTACATGCTGTATAATTCCATTTATGTAAAATTTAAAGCATGCAAGACTAAAGTATAGTGTTTCTAGATGAATAGTTTGGTGGCAAAAACATAAAGAGGAGCAAGAAGACAATTAGCATTAAAATCAGGGAGGTGGGTAGAGCATATAGAGGAGGGATGTGGTTCTGGGAGCTGGAAATGGTTTACTTCTGGATCAGGGTGATGATAGTTACCCGGGTGTTCTTTCACGATGCTATACATTTTTTTCTCTTATCTTTTCAGTAAGTGTACCAAACATTACAGTTTTAACAGAAGGGCTCTAGAAAGAAAAGCCGGATACAGTGGTACCTTGAGATACGAGTTTAACTCATTCTGTAACCAAGCTCGTAAGTCAGTCAACTCGTATATCAAACAAATTTCTCCCATTTAAAATAACTGAAATAGATTTAATCCATTCCAGCTTTTAAAACATCCCCAAACCACCCTAAATTATAAAAAAAGACATGTTTTTAATTAAGAAACACATGTATACTTTACCAATGCATAACAAAATATATGAAATAAAAGGAAAAAGTGTTATTTAGTACTGTGTTCTTACCTTGGAGACAGACGAGTGTGGCTAACGGAGGTGAATGGCAGAGGAGGAGGGAGGGAGGAAGAGATACAGGCACTGTAGACATGTAAACTAAAACTGCACTTTCTTAACACTAAATGTAAGCTAAAACTGCATTTTCTTTACTTTAAACAAAACTAAAACTGCACTTTCTTTACTTAAAATGAAACCACAAAAACTTAATTGTAAATAAATGCATTTCTTAACTTTAAACTTAACCTAAGCTTAACATTATGCATTTTTTATTTAATCATCACCTGTTTTTGCCTTTTTGGCTGTACTTTTGGCACTAACACTTGCAGGACTTTTGAATAAAAATCTATCCAAAGAGGTTTGCTTTTGCCTGCCTTATAAAATGTTACAGAAAGGTGACAAACAAGTGTCATTAAAAAGTGCTGAAGCACGACCAGTTGAAACTTTTTCTGGGTGTTTCTTTTCAATGAAACTTGAAAGCTTCTCCCACATTGCCAGCATGTCTTTAATTTCACTTGTAGAAATCACTTCCTCCAACTCTACCTCCTCCTCACTACTAATCTCTTGCAGAAGCTCTATGTGTTGCATCGTCTGTAGCTCCTTCAACTCCTCAGTTGAGAGTTCCTCATGTTCCTCGACGAGCTCATTTATGTCACCCTCATCTACCTCCAGACCCATTGACTTTCCAAGGGACACAATCTCCTCCAACACTTCTACCTTGGTCTCAGTCTCTGGTTCGAATCCTTCAAAGTCCCTGTATGCAACAACATCAGGCCATAACTTTTTCCATGCCGAGTTCAAGGTTCTTCTTGGAACCTCTTGCCATGCCAAGTCAATAATGCGTAAACATATTATGATGTTGTAGTGATCTTTCTAATACTCTCAAAGGGTTAGATTTGTATTCTCAGTCACCTCAAATCAGTGGCAGAACAAGTACTTTGTGTAAAGCTTTTTAAAGTTGGAAATGACCTGCTGATCCATAGGTTGCAAGATTGAAGTCATGTTAGGTGGGAGGTAGAGGACTTTCACGAATTTGAACTCATCGAGAATGTCATCTTCAAGACCAGGTGGGTGGGCTAGAGAATTTTCAAGGATTAGTAATGCTTTCATCAGGAGTTTATTTTCGTGAAGATATTTCTTCACTGCAGGACCAAAGATGAGATTTACCCATTCAATAAAAAACTGCTGTGTAACCCATACCTTAGCATTGGTGCACCACATAATCTGCAGTTTTTCTTTAAGAATCTTGTGAGTCTTAAAGGCTTGAGGATTTTCAGAATGATACACTAGTAGTGGCTTTACTTTACTGTCACCACTAGCATTTGCACACAATGCAAGGGTCAGACGGTTCTTCATAGGTTTATGGCCTTTCATCCTCTGCAGTGATGAAAGTCCTCTGGAGCATTTTTTTTCCAAAACAATTCTGTTTCGTCACAGTTGAACACTTGTTGGGGGATGTAGCCTTCCTTTGTGATAAGCACAGCAAAACTTGCAATGTACTCCTCAGCTGCCTTAACGTCAGCACTCACAGCTTCACCATGCCTCACTACGGAGTGGATGCCAGATCTCTTCTTGAAATTTTCAAACCAGCCGTGACTTGCCTTACACGTATCTTCTGCTGCCTCTTTTGAGGTTGATGGTTCTTTCTTCTTCAAGTCGCCATAAATAATACGTGCATTTTTGCATATTACAGTCTCCATCACTGTCTCTCCTGCCAGGTCTTTCTCTTTCACCCACACCAGCAGAAGCTTCTCCATTTCCTCATGGATATTTGTCCTTAATTGGGACAGAATTATAGTTCCTTTCACTGGATTTGCACTTTTGATGGCATCCTTTTGTTTAAGGATGGTACAAATTGTAGATGTATTGCAGTCGTACAGCCTTGCCAGTTCAATCACTCATACACCACGCTTGTGTTTTTCTATTATTTCTTGCTTTACTTCTATCAACATCATTCTCTTCTTCTTCTCACCACTGTCCTTTACACTCACTTTCTTTGGCCCTATGATAGCACACAAAATAAGTTAGTAAAAAATGCAAAAATGATGCAAGAACAAGTATAGCACATGAGATTCTACTTGATTCTGCGGGTAACACGTGAGAAAGCACAAGATGCTGGTGTTGTGCTGCCGTTACTGGACCCATGCACCAACGCACTAACTAGTGGCAGCTTCCTGAATCATGACTCGTATCTCGGAATTTCTCTCAGATCTTGAACAAAAATACGGAGTTGCAGCTCATATCTTAAAAAAAAAAATTGTATGTTGGTCTGCTCGTATCTCAAGATACCACTGTAATTTTAAGACTAGCTAGTGGAACTTGTGTTTCCAAATAAAAAGAAAAGTCAAGTTCATTCAGCAGCTGCAATGCCTGATCAAGCTGCAACTCCAGCCCAAACCTGCAGACTACCAGGTTCACAAAGTGTGTGGAGTGTAGGCAGTGAAGATGGATCACTGAGTTAAGTTTCGAACACAAAAATCATTCCAGGGGCCACCCACTCTTCACCGGCTCAGCACCAACCCAGCACTCAATGGCACAGGCTCTCACAACAGTGCTGGGGGAAACACTCACCTTCACAGGGAAACGTGCTTGGCCCTCTTCCCTCTCACCTTTGATGGTGCCAGAAGTTCAGATGGAAGCAGCAGTCTCCCTGGTGCCCAAAGAGGAGGCCATATTACTGCTTCCTGGAGACAAATCCTTGCAGAGTCTACCCTTCTGTTCAGAAGGGAAAATACTGCTTTCAGAGCCCACATCCCTTCAGGATAGCACATGCCCCTCCAACTTCCCCATGCGTGACGAAGGGGAAACCTTCCCAGTTATCCTAAGGCTCAGGCTGTCCTTTATACTTTCTACTGGATCAACCAGCTAAGCTTTGTAGCATCACAGATGAAGCAAATCAGATTAAGATCATTGATCCAAAGAGGTGAGTTCTACTGCACCTGAAACCAACCATCCCCCAAGAGGCTTTGACATTACAGCAAAGATGGGGGAGCCAGGTGTATCCTCATACCTAGGTCAGGGGGGACATCGGGTTATTTTGGCAGACAGTCCCATTTCTTATAGAAGTAAAACAGTCCTTTCCAGGTTTGTATTTTTCCTTTCAGTATCCAAATTAGAGACACAAATGTGTTATAAGAGGAGAAGCAGAACTTGCTTTAACCTTGTGAGGGCACCACCTGCTGCAGATGAAATCAGTTCATCACAGACATGTATGGCAAAGACATAGTTATCCCATTGCACTTTTATTATTATTATTATTAAATTTAATGCAGTGACATTGATAAATCAGGGTACATATGTTGAGAGAAAACATCTCCAGATTGTTCTGACATTTGTGCTGTATAACCCTCCCCCAAAGTCAAGTTGTCTTCTGTCACCTTCTATCTGGATTTCTTTGTGCCCCTCCCCTCCCCCACCCCATCTCTCCTTCCTCACCCTATCCCCCCTCCCTCCACCCCCCCCACTCCCCATTGCCATCACATTCTTGTTCATGTCTCTGAGTCTCATTTTTATGTCCCTTCTATGTATGGATTCATATAGTTCTTAGTTTTTTCTGATTTACTTATTTCACTCCGTATAATGTTATCAAGGTCCATCCATGTTATTGTAAATGATCCGATGTCATCATTTCTTATGGCTGAGTAGTATTCCATAGTATATATGTACCAAAGCTCTTTAATCCACTCATCCTCGGACGGACACTTGGGCTGTTCCACATCTTCGCTATTGTGAACAATGCTGTCACAAACATGGGGGTGCATTTCTCCTTTTGGAGCCATTCTATGGTGTTCTTGGGGTATATTCCTAAAAGTGGGATAGCTGGGTCAAAAGGCAGTTCGATTTTCAGTTTTTTGAGGAATCTCCATACTGTTTACCACAGTGGCTGCACCAGTCTGCATTCCCACCAACAGTGCAGGAGGGTTCCCTTTTCTCCACATCCCCGCCAGCACTTATTCTATGTTGTTTTGTTGATGAGCGCCATTCTGGCTGGTGTGAGGTGATATCTCATTGTGGTTTTAATTTGCATTTCTCTAATGATTAGTGATGTTGAGCATTTTTTCATATGCCTATTGGCCATCTGTACGTCCTCTTTGGAGAAGTGTCTATTCATCTCTTTTGCCCATTTTTGATTGGATTGTATGTCGTCCTGATGTTGAGATTTACAAGAACTTTATAAATTTTGGGTATTAACCCCTTATCAGATGTATTGTCAAATATGTTCTCCCATTGTGTAGTTTGTCTTTTTATTCTGTTCTTACTGTCTTTAGCTGTGCAAAAGCTTTTTAGTTTGATATAGTCCCATTTGTTTATCCTGTCTTTTATTTCACATCCCCGTGGAGATAAATCAGCAAATATATTGCTCCGAGAGATGTCCGAGAGCTTACTGCCTATGCTTTCTTCTAAGATGCTTATGGTTTCACGGCCTACATTTAAGTCTTTTACCATTTCCAGTTTATTTTTGTGAGTGGTGTAAGCTGGTGATCTAGTTTCATTTTTTTGCAGGTTGCTGTCCAATTTTCCCAACACCATTTGTTAAAGAGATTGTCTTTACTCCATTGTATTTCCTTACCTCCTTTGTCAAATATCAGTTGTCCATAAAGCTGTTGGTTTATTTCTGGGTTCTCTGTTCTGTTCCATTGATCTATACGCCTGTTCTTATGCCAGTACCAGGCTGTTTTGAGTACAATGGTCTTGTAGTATAACTTGATATCAGGAAGTTTGATACCTCCCACTTTATTCTTCTTTTTTAAGATTGCTGAGGCTATTCGTGTTCTTTTTTTTGGTTCCATATAAATTTTTGGAATATGTGATATATATCTTTGAAGTATGTTATTGGTATTTTAATTGGTATTGCATTGAATTTGTAGATTGCTTTGGGTAATATAGACATTTTAATGATGTTTATTCTTCCTAACCATGAGCACGGTATATGCTTCCACTTGTTTGTATCTTCCTTAATTTCTTTTATCAGTGCTTTGTAATTTTCCGAGTACAAGTCTTTAGTTTTCTTGGTTAAGTTTCCTTGGTTTACTCCTAGGTACTTAATTTTTTTGGTTGTAATAGTGAAGGGGATTTTTTCCTTAATTTCTCTTTCTGACTGTTCATTGTTGGCGTATAAAAATGCCTCTGATTTCTGAGTATTGATTTTATATCCTGCCACCTTGCCAAATTCATTTTTTAGGTCTAGTAGTTTTTTGACTGAGACTTTAGGGTTTTTTATATACAATATCATATCATCTGCAAATAATGATAGTTTTACTTCTTCTTTTCCAATTTGGATGCCTTTTATTTCTTTTTCTTGTCTGATTGCTGTGGCTAGGACTTCCAGAACTATGTTGAATAAGAGTGGTGAAAGGGGGCACCCCTGCCTTGTTCCTGATCTTAAGGGGATTGCTTTTAATTTTTGCCCATTGAGTATGATGTTGGCTGTGGGTTTGTCATAGATGGCCTTTATCATGTTGAGGTATGTTCCCTGTATTCCCACTTTGCTGAAAGTTTTGATCATGAATGGGTGCTGGACTTTATCAAATGCTTTTTCTGCATCTATTGAAATTATCATGTGGTTTTTCTACTTTCTTTTGTTTATGTGATGAATCACATTGATTGATTTGCAAATATTGTACCAGCCTTGCCTCCCAAAAATAAATCCTACTTGATCGTGGTGTATGATTTTTTCCATATATTGCTGGATCCAGTTTGCTAATATTTTGTTGAGTATTTTACCATTATATTCATCAGAGATATTGGCCTATAATTTTCTTTCTTTGTGTTGTCTTTGCCTGGTTTTGGAATCAGAATTATGCTCGCCTTATAAAAGGAGCTTGGAAGTCTTCCTTCCTCTTGAATTTTTTGAAATAGTTTGAGAAGGATAGAAGTTAGTTCTTCTTTGAATATTTGGTAGAATTCAGTTGTGAAGCCATCAGGCCCCAGACTTTTCTTTGTTGGGAGTTTTTTGATAACTGTTTCGATCTCATTAGGTGTAATTGGTCTGTTTAGGTTTTCTGATTCTTCCAGACTGATTTTTGGAAGATTGTATGTTTCAAGGAATTTGTCCATTTCATCTAGGTTGTTTAGTTTTTTGGCATACAGTTCTTCATAGTATTTTCTTACAATCTTTTGTATTTCAGTTGTGTCAGTTATTTCTCCACTCTCATTTCTAATTTTATTTACTTGAGTCCTCTCTCTCTTTTTCTTGGTGAGTCTAGTTAAAGGTTCATTAATCTCTTTTACCTTTTCAAAGAACCAGCTCCTAGTTTCATTGATCCTCTGTATTGTTTCTTTAGCCTCTATGTCATTTATTTCTGCTCTGATCTTTATTATTTCCTTCCTTCTACTACAGTTGGGCTTTACTTGCTATTCTTTTTTTAGTTCTTTTAGATGCAGGGTTAAGTTGTTTATTTGAGCTTTTTCTAGCTTCTTAAAGGTTGCCTGTAGTGCTATGAACTTCCCTCTCAGTACTGCTTTTGCTGTGTCCCATAAATTTTGAGTTGTTGTATGCTCATTGTCATTCATTTCTAGGAATTTTTTTATTTCTTCTTTGATCTTATTCTTAATCCATTCGTTATTTAACAACCTGCTATTTAGTTTCCATGTGTTTGAGAATTTTTGAGCTTTTCTGTTGTGGTTCATTTCTAGTTTCATGCCATTGTGATCAGAGAAAGTGCTTGATATGATTTCAATCTTCTTAAATTTGTTGAGACCACTTTTGTGCCCTAATATGTGGTCTATCCTAGAGAATGTACCATGAGCACTTGAAAAGAATGTATATTCTGCTGCTTTAGGGTGAAAGGTTCTGAAGATATCCATTAAATCGAGTTGATCTAGTGTGTCCAATAAGTCTGCTGTTTCTTTGTTAATTTTCTTTCTTGAGGATCTATCTATCTAGTGATGTTAGTGGGGTATTGAAATCCCCTACTATTATAGTATTGCTGTAGATCTCACCTTTTAAATCCATCAAAGTCTGCTTTATATATTTAGGTGCTCCTATATTAGGTGCATAGATATTTATAATAGTTATGTCTTCCTGTTGAATTACTCCCTTTATCATTATGTAGTGGCTTTCTTTATCTCTTACTATATCTTTTGTTTTAAAGTTCAATTTTTCTGATATAAATATTGCTACCCCAGCTTTTTTTTTCATTTCCATTTGCATGAAATGTTTTTTTCCATCCTTTTACCTTCAATCTATGTGTATTTTTTGTTCTAAAGTGTGTCTTTTGTAGACAGCATAGGTACGGGTCCTGTTTTCTTATCCACGCAGCTACCCTGTCTTTTGATTGGATCATTTAATCCATTTACATTTAAGGTTATTATTGATATGTAGTTGTTTATTGCCATTTTATTCTTTAAAGCTGTATTTCTTTTTTGCTATATTCTTTTCCCACTTTGATCTGTTTACAACAGGCCCCTTAACATTTCCTGCAGCATTGGTTTAGTTGTAATGATTTTCTTGAGTTGTTTTTTGTCTGGGAAGCTTTTTATTTGTCCTTCAATTTTAAACGATAGCCTTGCTGGATAAAGTAGTCTTGGTTGTAGGTTCTTGTTCTGCATTACTTTGAATATTTCTTGCCATTCTCTTCTGGCTTCAAGTGTTTCTGTTGAGAAGTCTGATGTCATCCTTATGAGGGCTCTTTTGTAGATGATAGCTTTATTTTCTCTTGCAGCTTTTAATATTTTCTCTTTATCACTTAGCTTTGGTATTTTAATTATGATGTGTCTTGGTATAGGTTTCTTTGGGTTTCTCTTTAATGGAGTCCTCTGTGCTTCTTGAACTTGTGAGTTTCTCCTGCCTTAATTTAGGGAAGTTTTCAGCTATGATATGATTGAACAAAGTCTCTATCCCTTGTTCTTTTTCTTCTTCTTCAGGAACCCCAATGATGCGGATGTTATTTCTCGACATGTTATCACAGATCTCTCTAAGAGTTTCCTCAGACTTTTTGAGTCTCTTTTCATTTTTCTTCTCTGCTTTCATGCCTTCATTCTGGTTGTCCTCCAATTCGCTGATTCGATCTTCAGCTCTATCTATCCTATTTTTAATTCCTTCCATTGTGGTCTTTATTTCTGATATTGTATTTGTCATCTCTAACTGGTTCTTTTTTATACTTGCTATTTCTTTATTTAGGTGTTCATAATGACCATCCATTGTTGTTCTAAGATCCCTAAGCATCCTTACAATCATTATTTTAAACTCCGCATCTGGAAGTTTGATTATTTCCACATCACTCAGTTCATCTCCTGAAGGTTTCTCTTGTGGTTTCATTTGGATTGCACTTTTTTGTCTTCTTATTGTCTGTATTTAGGTGTTTTGTTTGTAGAGTTGGTTGAGTCTAGGCTTGGTGTTGTCTGCCTCTAGTTTTCAGTTGTGTTATTTCTAGGTCTTCTTGGGTTGGTATCAGCTATTATTTGTAATCCACTTTTGGATTTGGGCAGCTTTGAAGTCTTGATTTGTTTGTTTTCTTAATAGGTGATAGTCTTGTTTACTGATCTCAGCAGGAGGTTTCCTTGAAACTGTATCCAGGAATGTGGTGGGTGTAACCTGAGACTTTGAAGGCCTCTTCCACCAACTAATCTCTCTGGGGGCAGGGTGTTTTCTCAGCTTCAGTAGGGGGAGGTGTATCTCAGATCTCCATGGAGACCTGAGTTACTGCCCCTCCTCCTCACTTCTTGTTTTCAGCTGTGTCTTGTTGCACTGATTGGAGCTGGAGAGATGTCTGGAGATCTCTGATCTGGAAGCAATTCATTACTGTTTTGTGGGCAGGATCAGTCCCTCCCCCAGCTATGGCTGCCTCCAGCATGAATGAGTCAGCTTTTTTATAGGTCATCTCCTGCATTCCTTAGCCCCTCACAGTCTGTCCCTCTCTCTTTCCTTTCCACTTGGGAGATAAGCTGGTCTTTTCAACACACCTCACTCCCTGGTCACCAGGCAAGTGGCTGTGAGCAGTATTTTCTGCTCTTTTCCCTGGTGTAAGATTCCCTCTGTGCTCTCAGCCTCACACCTCCCCCCCCCCATTCCTGTAAGCAGGGGAGATTCAGGCGCTCTCTACCAGATTTGTTGTGGCTTCTTCTTTGCTCCTTGGTTTTTGAGAGCTGTTCTTATAGTCCAGAGTTGGTTTTTCACGCTGATTTTTCCTAAATTGATTTGTATTCCAGTTTGGTGATGAGAGCTGGGTGTCTGTGCGTCTGCCTACTCCATTGCCCTCTTCAGGTCCTTTCTATTCTTTTGTTTAGCACCACTGCCATTAGACTCATACATCACTGTTGACTTCCCAAATGTTCCTTCCATCAGGGTCACACAGATGCTTTCTAGGATAAATCCAACAGCCAGTTGAAGAGACATAGGGGAACGTCGGTTGTGAACTAAGAAGCATCTGTCTTCAGGGAGTTCGGGGCCTCTCCCTGTGGCACGTGGAAGTGTTCTCCCATTGCACTTTTAGCTCCACCTTTCTCATAGTGCCTCACCCTCTCTACCTCATGTTGTAATTATTTGTGCACTTAGCATTTACATTAATATCTCCTCTATTACTGGGCTGCAGGTGCCCAGAAGACACAATATGTATACAATGTGTTCATCTTTGTTTTCCCCCTACCTGGCACAGTGCCTTGCAGTCACTAATCCCTCTAAATGCTTTTAGAACAGAAGGAAGAGAACTGCCATGCATTCATCTCTAAGCTGTACCAGTTACCATACAAAATGTTTAATGTATGTGATCTTACTCCTTAAAACAAGCCTTTGGGGTGTTTTTTTATCACCCTTTTACAGATTTTAAAAAATCAAGGCTCTAAAGTGTTAGAGGGCTGGCCCCAGTCACTCAGCCAGTTAGAGTCAGAGCTAGACTTGAGTTGAGAACTATTCCTCTACACAATGCCTCCTTTCTGTCAATGAATGAGTGGATGAATGGTTGGTGATGTCTATGAGATAACTCATCCCAATACTTCAAGTGCTAGTGACTAGTCGCTAGTGGGGCTGGAATTAGCCCCAAAACTATAAAGTAGTTGTCTTAGCACTATTTGTGAGGTACTTTCTCTGCCCACATAACCACCAAGGCTAAAGTAAATGTCACTCATTACTTGTGTCTCTTCTTTCCCTAAGCATGCCCATGCCCATAAGGGTTATGAAGACTACTGAATTCACTCAGGTCTGTTCCTTGGGATGCCTGCCCCATCATCTGCTTGACAAATACCCACTTACCCTTCAAGACCCAAGTCCTACAGGAAGCCCTTCCCAGTTCCCTCTGCAGAGCTATTCACCATATCTGCTGATGCTGGACCAAGGAAGGGCTACACATGTGCTAAGCACTAAAAGAATGGTATGACATGCTGAATTTGGCATCTCTGGAAGACTCTTCTGAGAATTTGTGTGCAGAATGACTCACCGAAGTAGGGAGGCCAGTTGGGTCCAGGCATGCAAGGATGAGGGCCATCAGGGGTGGTGGCTGTGAGAATATAAAGGAAAAAGGGTGTGGATGTGGAAGAACTGATCATACCATAAGGAAGTGTGTAGATCAGAATAATGGTGCTCCCAAAATTTTTTCCAGGCCATAAAAGCTCACATGGGCCTGACCTGTGGTGGTGCAGTGGATAAAGCACTGACCTGGAAACACTGAGGTCGCTAGTTCGAAACCCTGGGCTTACCTGGTCAGAGCACATATGGGAGTTCATGCTTCCTGCTCCTTCCCCCTTCTCTCTCTCTCTCTCTCTCTCTCTCTCTCTCTTATTCTTTCTCTCCCCTCCCTCCTCTCTGAAATAAATAAATAAAATTTTAAAAAAAAGCTCACATGGATTCTTTCCTTATCACTGTCAGGAACATTAAAGGCATTCCAATTGAGGAAAATACACATGCACAGACAAAAGACATTAATCCTTGCAGATCAAACATGCAGCAGAGAGCAAAAAGAAAGAGTGTAAATCATTGTATTGTCCCTGAGCAATTGGACCCTCTCTCCCTACTCTGGCCACTGTGGGGTCAGAATCCCAAAACTTCCATTAGCCTCCATTAATATCTCAAGAAACCTGCATGGAAAGGTTCCATCTGAATATGCCTTCGGTTTTCTCTACATGAGCAGGACATGCTTCACCAGTATGGAGAAGGAACCACTAGCCTTCTCCACCTCAGGGCTGGGAGAAGCCACTCCAGGCTGATCACCCCTTGGTGATAACTCTGGCCTATCTATAGATACTTCAAGTAGCAATTTTCCCAGAGTAAGCTCCCCGGTGCTTTGATGCAACCTGCACATACCCCAAAAATGACTCTGTAACCCAGAGGATATAAGTCCTAAGATAAAATTAAATCGATTTATAGAAAATTTTTAAAGGTCATATCTCTTGCACACCTGAGTCTATGAACTGAGATTTATAACTACCACATAAGGAAGAGTCCCTTTTCAAGTCAGCTTAAATAGAAAGGAGGTTTATGGCAGATTACATGGAAATCTAGAGCTCTAAATACTGGACAGCATGGCCAGGCTTTAAGAGAGATTAAAACCTGGTACAAAAGCCATCAGGAATCAAAGCATCTTTTCTCTATCTATCTCTCTCCCCTGCAAACCCCCTAGTCTCATTCATCTCTGCTTCTCTCTGAACTTCTCTCTCTCTCTCTCTCTCTAAATACTAGCTTTCTCTATTCATTTGCACATACATGGGTCAAACATAGCCACCCAAGTCTGATTTTTCATTTTGTTTTTCCAAAAACAAACAAATAAGAAATTTTAGTTACAACAATATTATTGTTTGACATTATTGCACATCCTTTTAATGGTTTGCTTAATGGACGGTTGCTAAATTCCTGCTTTTGCATTCAGTTTGTGATACAAAGTATATGAAGAAAAGTCAGTCTCACAGAGATGTGTAGCTAAAAATGAAGAGTATTTTAATAAACTTTTCAAGTTATTATGGATAATCTTTGATAATTACACCAAAACTCAAAAAGTGGTAGTTTCTCAAACTTTAGATCCAATATGAAGTCCAATATCATATCAGTGAACTTACTACAACATTAAAATCCATTAGTCTATTTACTTTGAGTAGATCTTTTACCCATGTAGTTGTTATTTAGAAAATATGGGTTCATTGAGTTATGCATATCTTCCAAATGTTGACACATGTCATATAAATGTATTTTTTAAATAATGTTTTTAATATCACCACTAATCCCATCAGAAAAAAAATCTCTAAATATTGAAAAGCAATGAAGCTTAAGGTGGCAGTTATAAGATTTTCAAAATTCTAGTTTTTATTTGGAAACTCAAATTTTATCATTGGCAAAAATGTGCTATTGGTTATTTTGCTTGAAGTGAAAGGAAAGCATTCATTTTTCAAGAAAATATCGACAAAAATACCCTGGTCTGAATAACCAGAGTTTGTTCTTTCAAGAGAGAATGGTGCTTTCAAAAAGCACTAACTCAAACAATCACATTTCTTGAGTGGTTTTTCTCAAGAAAGCTCCCTATGCAGTAGAAGTACAGCATGCAAACTTTCCATTTCATCACACAGAATATTAAAAAGATGTGTACACATGGGTCAAAATTTAACTAAATTAATCATTTTGCCACTTCATCAAGCACATTCTTAAGTGAAACTGGCCTTTTGCTTTTTTTTTTTTTTTTCTTGTCTCTTTTTTTTCTTTCACTGAGAGTGCATGGGGGTGAAAAAGTAGGATGACTGTAGTTTGGTGCCATTACTTGAATTCATGCTAAGATGATAACCTTTTGTTTTTGTACCATCAGTAATAAAACACAGTTAAAAAAGCAAATAATCCCTTAGAATTATTATGAAAATTATTTCAATTTTTCAGATTTCATGAAACGGTCTCAGGGACCCCAAGGGGTCCGTTAACCACACTTGATAATCAATATTCTAAACCATTCAAATTCAAACTATTAATAAACTCTCTGGGTTTCAATTTCCAATTTCAGGGAGAGAAAATTTGAATTAGTTGTCTATCCCTAGCCCTCAGTGTGGCCAGGCATGTGATCATGTGGCCTATTGCCCACTTAGCAAAGATTATGAGACCAGACAGTCGGAAAAGAGGTAGACAAAATTGGCAGAGCTGGGGGTCCAAATAGGATGGGGTTAAGAGCCTCATGAACTAAAACAAAAGAGTTGGAATGGCCAGGAAATCAGCAGGAATGTATCTTGGCACCTCACTAGAACACTGCTAACGACTGAGGTGTGTACTGTTTTGCAGATCCCTCAAATTTTGCAGTGCCTTTATACATTTACCTCATTTAATTCTTCCAACAGCTTTGTGTGATAAGCATTATTACTTCCACTTTACAAATGAAGATGCAATAGCTTAGAAAGGTCAGGCCACTCTCACAAAGTCATGTAACAAAGAAATGGCTGAACCTGGATCTTCTGACTCTCAGTGAAAAGCTCATTCACCTATAGCACAGCTGCTCCCATGGTAAATACACTCCAAGGGAAGGACCCAATGTGCTCAAGAGTGTGGGTAAGGGATAGGGAACAGGCCTCTTGTACCTGTAGAGAAGGTGGGTGAAAACAGAAAGACTTAGAACTCCCTGCCTGTACCTTAAAGTGAAGAAAAGGGATGAAGCCTGAGAGAAGCAGGAATTCCTAACTTTCCTGAACTCTGGACAATTTGGTGCAGCAGAGAACCTGTTGGCCAACTCTCCCATTCCATGTTCTTGGCCACTCCACAAACTCAGAAGGACAAGCCTGCTTTATATACACTGTAATCACTGCCAGTAAAATACTTCTTTATGTGGAAAAAGAACACTGCTTTGGAAAAGAAAGTGCGAGTATAATTTATTAAATAGCTGATGTGAATTCCTGTGTTCAGACTAGGAATTCAAGTATAGACTTTGTTATATTATAAACATTTTTTCTAAAACAAACAAACAAAACATTTTTTTTTCTACTGTAAACCAGCTGGAGGACCTCCCTCATAAGGAAGAAGCATCAGGCCTGAACAGATAGCCATCCAGTTAGAGAACCTGGCTTTGATCCCTCTCCCCTGACACAACCCAGTTTCATCTAACCCATATTACCCAGAATCAGTTTTTAGGATATTATATTAAGGGGCTGAGCTGAGAAGAAATGAAGATTAAAGCATGCTTTTAAAAATACGGAAGCTGGCCTGACCTGTGGTGGCGCAGTGGGATAAAGCATCGACCTGGAACACTGGTTGACGGTTGCCGGTTCGAAATCTTTGGCTTGCCTGGTCAAGGCACATATGGGAGTTGATGCTTCCTGCTCCTCCCCCTTCTCTCTCTCTCTGCCCTCTCTCTAAAAATCAATAAATAAAATTAAAAAAAATACGGAAGCCAAGCCTGGCTTTTGTAAGATCTGGGCTCTGTGTTCTGAAGCATGGCCTTGAGACACCACCATGGAGGAGAATTGATAACAGCCTGGAGTTTGGGTGTCCGATACGGTGCTCACTGGCAACTGTGGATGTCAAGACTTGAAACATGGCTAATTTGATTTATGCTGTACATGGAAGATACACATCAAATTTTAAAGATTTAGTACAAAACAATACAAAATATCCAACAGTTTTTGTACTGATCACATGTTGAAATGTACTATTTTGCATACATTGAGTTGGAGAAAATATATTCTTCAAATCAATTTTATCTGTGTCTTTTTTTTTTTTTTTTACTTTTGAATGGGGCTGTGTAAAGCCAATAGCCACAGGCACCATTAAAACCACCTGGTCAATATAGGTTTGCATTAGATTCGAACAGTAGGTAAAGAAACAATGGAGCCAAGGACTGGTGGACCATCAGCTTTAATCCTAGCTTTCATCCGGCGAGCAAGAAATACACACAGTGAGAAAACACTTCCCTTTCCATTCAGGGCTCCCAAAGCCACTGACTTATTCGAGTTTCCTATAATCAAAGGTTTCTACTTCACCAGCCTTATTCACCTCTGTTTCCCATCCCCTTCTCTCTGCACAAACTCTGCACAACTGGCTTCTCCCTCAGCACTCCACCATCCTGGCTGCTTCTCCTGGCCTCCTCCAAGTGCTCTTCCTCTGCTCTCCTCTCTAATGCTAATCTCAGGAACCGAAAGAGAACAAGCTCCTGGTCTGCCCTGCTTTATAGTGTAGAAATCAAAACCTTTAATCCAATATACAAACAAGGAAGTCTCTGATACAAAGTCACTTATCTGAGGCATATGGGATTCCTCATGAGCAGGAGTCAGAAACCTATGGCTCACGAGCCAGATGTGGCTCTTTTGATGGCTGCATCTGGCTTACAGACAAATCTTTAATAAAAAATAATAATAACATTAAAAATATAAAACGTTCTCGTGTATTACAATTACATTCATTTCCTACCATTCATGTTCATGGTTGCAAGTGGCTAGAGCCAATCACAGCTGTCCTCCAGGACAACACCAAATTTTTATTGGATAATGCATAACGTACATGGATCATTGTGAGGTCAGGAAGTAAACTTCCCTCCTTTTAATCAAATAGTCAGCTAGCTAATTGCAGAAACCCCTTTGACAAAGAAAATGGCTAAAAGAAAAAAAGTAGAGGAGTATCATACTTTTCAGCAGAAATGGACAGAGGAATTCGCCTTTGTAAAGAGAGCAGGTTCTGCAGTGTGTCTAATATGCAATGATAAAATTGCATCAATGAAATGGACAAATATAAAGCAGCACTTTGACACATGCCATACTACATTTGCATCGAAATATCCAGCTGGGGAGAGCAGAAAGAAAGAATGTCAAGAGCTACTGTGCAGAGTGCAAGCTAGTCAGCAGCAACTCCGTGTTTGGGCCCAACAAGGTGACTGGAATTTGGCTAGCTTTGCTGGTGCTTTAGCAATTGTGAGAAACGGAAAGCCATTCACAGATGGGGAGTATGCCAAAACATTCATGCTTGATGTTACCAATGAACTTTTTGATGACTTTTCAGATAAAGACAAGATAAACGAATAAGAGACATGCCTCTGTCAGCAAGAACTGTTCACGATCGTACCATCATGATGGCAAATCAAATTGAAGCAACACAAGTAAAGGACATAAATGCAGCACCATTCTTTTCTCTCGCTTTGGATGAGTCAACAAAAGTAAGACATTTATCCCAGTTCAGCCTGATTGCAAGGTATGCTGTCGGTGACACACCACGTGAGGAAAGTCTTGCTGTTGTTTTGCCTGTGAAAGAGACAATAAGAGGCAAGGATTTATTCAAGTTTTTCACTGAGTTTGCTAAAGAAAAAATCTACCGATGGATAAACTTATTTCAGTGTGTACTGATGGTGCTCCGTGCATGGTGGGGAAAAACAGAGGATTCGTAGCGCTTCTTCATGAACATGAAAAGAGACCCATCCTAAGTTTTCACTGCATCCTACATCAGGAGGTGCTTTGTGCTCAGATGTGTGGCAAGCACCTTGGTGAAGTGATGTTGCTGGTCATTCGAGTGGTCAATTTTATTGTTGCCCGAGCTTTAAATGATCACCAGTTTAAAACACTGCTGGATGAAGTTGGGAATAATCATCCTGGTCTGCTTCTGCACAGCAATGTGCATTGGTTGTCAACAGAGAAGGTGCTCAGTCATTTCTCGGCTTGTCTGAGAAAAATCCGGACTTTTCTTAAAATGAAAAACGTCGAGCATCCTGAGTTAGCTAACACTGAGTGGCTCCTGAAGTTCTACTATCTCGTGGACATGACTGAACATCTGAACCAGCTCAATGTGAAAATGCAAGGTGTTGGAAATACAGTCTTATCCCTTCAACAAGCAGTGTTTGCATTTGAAAACAAGCTGGAACTCTTCATCGCTGACATTGAAACAGGTCATTTACTACACTTTGAAAAACTGGGAGAGTTTAAAGATGCATGCACAGTAAGTGACCCTGCTCAACATCTTGATCTCTAGCAGCTAGTGGGCTTCACGTCTAATCTCCTGCAGTCATTCAAAGCGTGCTTTGGAGAATTTCGTGAGCGCACTCGTCTTTTTAAGTTCATCACCCATCCACATGAGTGTGCAGTGGACAGCGCCAACCTGAGTTACATCCCCGGTGTCTCCATCAGAGATTTTGAGCTATAAGCTGCTGACCTGAAGGCTTCAGACATGTGGGTGAATAAGTTCAAGTCACTGAATGAAGATTTGGAAAGACTTGCATGACAGCAAGCAGAGTTGGCGAGCAAACACAAGGGGGGAGAAATGAAAAAACTTCAACCCACGGACCAGCTGATTGTCAAAACTTGGAATGCACTTCCCATTACATACCACACACTGCAGTGTGTGAGTATTGCTGTACTGACAATGTTTGGCTCTAAGTATGTGTGTGAGCAGTCTTTCTCACATCTAAAGAATGTTAAGACCAACCTATGATCACGTTTAACCGATGAAAGTCTCAACGTCTGCATGAAGCTTAACCTCACCACGTATCAACCAGACTACAAAGCCATCAGCAAAACCATGCAGCACCAGAAGTTGCATTAAGGTAAGAAATACTTCATTCATTATTGGTTAGCAACGTTATTAAACATTATTAAAAAGAATTCAGAGAGAATTTAAAAGTGTTGGTCTTACATAAAATGCACATATTTACTGGTATTTAGTGTTAAACATATTATATGGCTCTCACGGAATTACATTTTAAAATATGTGGCATTCATGGCTCTCTCAGCTAAAAAGGTTCCCATCCCCTGCTCATGAGAGTGCACCACCCTACATCATGCAACAGTCAAGGGTGTGGGGAAAGCTTAGTTTTGAAAAGATCTTAGTATTAAAAGGGTGGGAAAGGCTTAGTCTAAAACTAAGCCTTAGGCGAGGGGTCCCCAAACTACAGCCCGCGGGCCGCATGCGGCCCCCTGAGGCCATTTATCCGGCCCCCGCCACACTTCCAGAAGGGGCACCTCTTTCATTGGTGGTCAGTGAGAGGAGCATAGTTCCCATTGAAATACTGGTCAGTTTGTTGATTTAAATTTACTTGTTCTTTATTTTAAATATTGTGTTTGTTCCTGTTTTGTTTTTTTACTTTAAAATAAGATATGTGCAGTGTGCATAGGGATTTGTTCATAGTTTTTTTTTATAGTCCGGCCCTCCAACGGTCTGAGGGACAGTGAACTGGGCCCCTGTGTAAAAAGTTTGGGGACCCCTGCCTTAGGCTATACTGACCCAGCCTGCATACAGCCTGTCTCCCACACCCAACACAAACTATAAGCAAGCAAACATATATATATCATATTTACAAACTTATTTGACCAACAGGCTGGCTACTGCATAATTGAAAACTGTATGTGGCTGACATTACATTTCTGTGGACAACACTTGACTAGAGGGATCCACCCACCCCCACAGCTCTCGGTTCTGCCTCGTTTTCATTCTGAGCCATATCAGTTGGTTCTCTTTCATTTTTTAATTCCCTTTCACATTCTCATGATAGAAAGGAATTTTGAAGAACAGGTCATTCAAATTTAGTTTAAGCAAGCAGTGATAATAAAAAATTAGAAGAGGGAGACAAAAAGATCATGTCCTGGTTTATTGAGAAGATTAAAAAATAATTCTGCTCATCTTTTTCCTTTTCTTGCTAAAGAGAGGATTTACTCTAGGCTACAGGACAAATTGATGTCCCTCCTAGAGAAGAATAAACAATATATGATAATAATGACCAATTAATTCCTGTTTGACAATCACCAAAATTGAGTCCATTAAATTTGAGGTCTCCCACCACATACTAGCAATGCTCAAAAAGCTAGAACAAGCTGCCAGTTAACTGCTATTACTTTGTAAAAACAAAGTAAGTTCTGACCCAGAGCATTAAACTCCAGGGTGTAAGGAGGGTGGTGAGGAGGGGAGGTAGATAGTTACTGTAGGAAGTTCTCAGTAGAAAACTGCTGTGTGAATCTTCAGTCACACTTTAATGTTTTAGTAAGCTAAAGGATAATTGGACCTTCTAGAGAAATTTTGTATCTTTGCCTCTAAGCCTTTGATAAACCTTTACTTTGGGCAGAACCGAAAGTAGCCTTGAAGGTCAGGACACAAGTTAACAAATAACGAAGTAGTAGTCTGGTGAGATCAGCTAGAATACAGAGCCGTACAGCAGACAAACAAAGGCTTGGGGCAGAGGTCCCCAAACTACAGCCCGCAGGCCGCATGCAGCCCCTTGAGGCCATTTATCCGGCCCTCGCCGCACTTCCAGAAGGGGCACCTGTTTCATTGGTGGTCAGTGAGAGGAGCTCCTGGAGTACTGTATGTGGCTGCACTGCAAAGCAGGGCGTTGCTCACGTACAGTACTACTTCCGGTGACACGGGACGCACGCATCATGGCTCTGGAAGCGCGTCATATCACTTGTTACGACGGCTAGCAGTGACAAATATGGAACCGGACATTGACCATCTCATTAGCCAAAAGCAGGCTCATAGTTCCCATTGAAATACTGGTCAGTTTGTTGATTTAAATTTACTTGTTCTTTATTTTAAATATTGTATTTGTTCCCATTTTACTTTTTTTACTTTAAAATAAGATATGTGCAGTGTGCATAGGGATTTGTTCATAGTTTTTTTTTTATAGTCTGGCCCTCCAACGGTCTGAGGGACAGTGAACTGGCACCCTGTGTAAAAAGTTTGGGGACCCCTGGTAAGAAATGGCAACTCTTGCTGTCATTTTTTAAGGGACCATGAGGTTGCATCACCCAGGTTCTCCACTGGCTCATAGATGACGTTCGCCACAGCTCCCACAGTAATTCATTTGTTTTCTATTGGGTGTCTCTCAGCACTAATCAGGGACTTGTTAAAAAAGTCATATAGAAGCCTGCAGGTAGCCTATCAAACCCAGCAGTGAGGTGTGGGTTTCTGATTCCCTTCCCATTGATTCGTGCTCTCCTGTATAATCCTGGGGGCCTGCTTTAGTTATTGAAATACTTTATTGAATGAACAAAGTGGTACTACATAGGAAAACAAGAATCCTGGCAGGAGTACAAATCTTTAAAAACCAATCCTCTCAGACTTGTTTGTATTCATCCTTCATCCTATACCAAAACAGGTTTCCTCCTCCTTTTTATCCTTTCCTAGTGTCTGCTGGATTTGCTCAAGGCAGGTAATCTGCTTGCTGTGAGGTGTCCCCACCTTGTCTGTCTTTGGCAGCCTCCAGTTAGCATTTCCCAACACTTCTCCTGCCTGTACCTGTGTTACCCTCTCAGCTGCCTGGGAACAACACTACCTTGCAAGTTACCACTTGTGAATGGGCTGTATTTTGCTATGATGTTTTGAAATGATGACACTGATTCCTCTCCCAAGGAGACTGACTTAGCAAGATCATTACAAATATTCCAAGTCTTATAAATCATGGGAAAGGAAAATTTGAGTTGTGATTAGTTTAGAAGATCCCACTTTTCAATATTATGCAACTGGCTCTAAAATATCTTGGAGAACCCATTTTCCAAAGAAAAATGGAAAATGCTACTCAAATTTAAATGTGCATATGGTGCAGGGATGTAAAATATAGCATAAAGAATATAGTCAGTAATATTGTAATAACTATTATGGTGTCAGATGGATACTTGAAATACCAGGGGACTACTTTGTAAAGTATAAGGTTGTCTAACCACTTGGCTATACATTTGAAACTAATATAAAATAATATGTAATATAAACTGCAATTAAAAAGTTAAATTTTTAAAAAGAATCTGAATAAACATCACCAAGATAAATAAATAAATATGTATATATATAAATACTTAAGTTTGTACAGACACAAAAGCTTAGCACTTATTCACATCCCTTCAAAATGTGTTACAAACTTTATATAATTAATCTTAACCCACACCCAGATAGAGAAGTTAGTATGAACAATTCCTTTACATTGTCTAATGGAAAAACTTAGGCACACTAAGTTCAAAGACACTGAGAACCAATATGAATGGTAGTTTTTGCTTATAACACTAGACAAAGGATTGTGGAGATATAAAAAAGACAGGGATTTACATGAAGAGAAAAATCTTTCTGAAATCTAAACTGCTCTCCGAAAGTGAATATAGGCAGTCCTGAGGTTACAAATGAGATAGATTCTGTAGGTTTGTTCTTAAGTTGAATTTGTATGCAAGTTGGACCAGGTACATTTACCTATTAAATGCAACTTAGATGTTTTTCTTCACATAGTATTTATTTTTACTATTTATTTTCTGCACATAGAAATACTTAAACATTTTCAAATACAACCTTAAACAATCTTGGACAATGCAGAAGATGATGGACTTATTGGAAAGGATGAGACTGGTGTTAGAGAGTGAGGGTTTGATTCTGCTGCTGGAATCAGTTTCTTGAAGTAGACATCATGAGAGATTTGTACAGAGTTTTCTTTTTCTCATCATAAATGGCCCTGTAGCATTTCAGGCCTTCAGTAACTGTATGGTAAACTTTGGTGAACCTCTCTATATCAGGATCTTGCTTCTCTAACTTTGCCATTCTTGCTTCAATGAGATGAAAAGCATCAGCTATCTCTTTCATAGAAAATTTTGACGGTTCTGTAGTTTCTAGGTCCCTGTTTGTTTTCTTTCCTAAATGCTATCATTTACTGCTCTGGTTCCATAAGGTCTTCACTGGTTAGTTCTTTGCCATGAAAGTCAAGTAACTTTACAACATCATTTTCACTGATGTCCAACTGCAGTTAATTACCAATAGTCTTTATGGCTCTCAGTTCATAAATGTGAGTTGTATGTAAGTCCAATTTTTATAATTCGAAAACTTACTGTATAAGACCAGCTCCTTTCATGGAATATTTTCCCTTAAATGATTGCAGCTAATATATTCATACAAATGGATCAAATCAAGACAGTGTTTTATAGAAGACAACTTTTCTTGCTTGGGAATACCCTACATTAGCTCCTACTTCTTTTCCCAAGAACTTTCTTTATTTCTTCCAAAACTTTCTTGTTCTCCTTCTACTTACAGTATTTTATTTGAATAACTATTGGAGACATAGTTGGTAGCTAAGAGCAGGACTAAGAAACAGATAAAAGTTCATTCAAAAGCTGGTTCCACTGCTTACTAGCCACATTGAACATGGAAAAATTCTTAACTCTCTAAAACTGCTTCTTCATCTATAAAATATGATGATAATGGTGCCTATCTCTCAATACTTCTGGGAGGATTCAGCAACATAATGAACATAAAGTGTTTAGCATGGTGCCTCACATGTATATACACATTAAATGTTAATAATTACTCTAATCTGGTTTTAAAGCAAAAAATTCCAGCTTCTCAAAAAAATCCATGCCAGCAGAAAAACATACTTCTGAGAGATTTTAAGGATTAACCTATAACAGTTTAACTGAGATATAGACACAGAACTCAGATACAGAGAGATGAGAACATCAGTTTGATTACTGATTAAATCTTGGGTAGTAGGACATGGCTTTACTGTGAGGCCACAGTAGGCTTGTATGGCTTTACAGTAGGCCTTGCTTTAACCACAGGCCTCCTCTTCAAGGGCAAGTCCCTTAAAATATGGCAGAGAGCAGAATAGGCAGGAAGGTCTTTAGAAAAGAAAGGAAGAAATTATATGGAGCTGCTCAGTTTTTCATCACAGGGGTAAAGAGAGGCCAGAAGTTAACTCTAGCTACAGTTCTTCCATATGGACACATAAAGAGTAGGGAGAATGTTCTCACTGTACCCTATTCCCAAGAAGGAAGAATTTTATTACTGGGGTTATCCTACAAAATACTTCAACTCTCCTTTTCTCCTAAGACATCCTTCTACATTAGCGTTCTTCTTCTCCATAGTGTATTGTCTAGTTTAAATTGTAATGAGAATAAGAATATACCAAAAGAAACTAAAAACAGAAAAAAAGTATTAAATCATTCAATCATCACTGATCATCTAATATGTGCTTTCTGGGTGCTGTGAACATGGTTGTGAATAAGACAAACTCCCAGCTCTCTCCCAGGGAACTTCCACTTCATGTGGGAAAAACAGGGCAAACTGCCTAAAGGGATCCATCTCTGCATATATGGAGCAAAATGCCCAAGTGTTCCTGCCTGGGCTCTTCCACTAACTGACTGTGTGATGAAATTTCTCTGGGCCTCAATCAACTGAGGAAATAGTATTAAAACTATAAGATGTTAATTGAAATTCTCAAAGCTTTTCCTTCTCCTTGGGTCTCCCCAAGGAGATCCTCTCCTAGATGGCAGTGACATCAAATCAAATCCAGGCATATGTCACTTGGCAGCTGTGCTTGGCAAACACCAATGGGAAATTTAATCCACAAGCCAAATACCACTTATTTCTATTTTAGACAAAATTCTTTTTTGAGTTCAGTGATCCTTTTCCAAAACCAATGCAGCTATGAAAAGGCCAATTGGAAAAGATTGCAGATGCAAGCCTAGCAGCAAGGAGGGCCAGACTGGAATAACTCTGCCTTACATTAATATTCCTGAAAGCCTCCTGTAATAGAGGGGAGACCAAAGATAGCTATGTTCCTGCCCCATATTTCAAATATATGATTAAATTATGTTCAATAGGTTGTGGGATATATATTAAAAAGATATCTATTCAAAATAATTAAGATTAAAAATGTTCGGTTCTTTAAGAAACAAATGTCTTCATTCTGGAAAATTAATTTATTATTCCTTACATGAAATTTACCCAGTGGTGATGAATAGTGTCTTTTGCAAACTATTTCTTTCCAAGCAGTTGCAAAATCACATGTTTCAGGGATTAGACATGTCACAAATATATAAGGTAGATATAGTCATTTAAACTCAAGACACAATAGAGATTCAAACTCAAAACTGTTTGAAAATTGTGACCTTTATTTTAAATAATGTTTAAGGAAGAGAAAAATATCCCTTGAACTTAAAAGTAAGATCACTCTCTGAGAGTGATCCTAGTAAGAATCAACACCTAATGGGTGAGATGAGCCATTAGTGGAAATCACCTATCTTAAAATTGGTCTGCAAAAATATGGCTGAGGCCCTAGCCAGTTGGCTCAGTCATAGAATGTCAACCCAGCATGTTGAATTCCCAGGTTTCATTTCTCTTCAGGGCACACAAGGAGAAGCGAGCATCTGCTTCTCCTCTCCTACCCCTTGTCTTTATCTCTCTCTCTCTCTCTCTCTCTCTCTCTCTGTCTCTCTCTTTCTCTCTCACAGCCATGGCTCAATTGGTTCGAAGCATCACTCTGGGTGCTGAGGATGGCTCTGTGGAGTCTCTAACAGGTGCTAACAATGGCTCTGTCACTGCTCAGTTATGAGCATGGCCCCAGATGGGCAGAGCATCGACCCCAGACAGGAGTCACCAGTTGGATCCCGGTCAGGGCCCATGCAGGAGTCTGTCTCTGTATCTTCCATCCTCTCACTTAAAATAAAAATTGAAGAAAAAATGTGGCTGAGAAAATTCACTATCTTCAGTTTTAGTCAAGTTATCTATAATAAGTTTCAAAGAGACAAGACTGATGCAAATAAGGGAAACAGAAAACATAATTTCTGGGTTGCCTTTTCAACAGCCATTTCTTTCCCCTTTTTTATTGATGCCAAAACTACATCCCATAATTGGCTGTAAAAATGCCAGAGACTGCCTTTCCAAGCCTCTCTTGCAGCTAGAGATGAAAAGGTAAAACTGTCCTAGCCAAAAAAAAAGGAAAACTAGTGGCAATCTTCTGAGAGACTTGTGAGTACAGTTTCTCTATGATAATAATAAAAACTACCCAAAGAAAATTTATCCCTTCTCTGGGTCCAGAGACTAAGGAGAAAACTGGAGAGTCTTCAAAGTAGGTGGAGGCAAAAGGCAGTGTAATTTGAATTTTGGAAGGATTGAAATTACAAATCTGTTTACTTTTGAAGAACTCCTTACAGATCAAAGGGTTTTATCTATCTCTTCAGGCATTTTCTAAATCAAACTCTGTATTAAGTAAGAAACATGTTTGTAAAGAATTAAAATTCTAAGAGAAAAGGGTTCATTCAGAAAAGAATTGACAATGATCAGTTTTCTCTGGGACATCAAAGTGCCCCAGAGAGACCTAGAGTAATTTTTACGGAGATGCTCCGGCAGCATTAGATATCCTGTTCACAACAAATATTATGATAGATTTTGCAGTTGCAGTTAATGATCTCTGTCAAAGAAAGTAATAAATCAAAACATTATAAAAATTTAACTACTTCCTCAGCTTTCTTCACATAAAAGATACCAAGAAAACATTCCTACTGTCTCAGTCACCTCTTATGCACCACTTCAGACCCTCTCAGCCTTATCTTTTTCTGTGGTCTTTGGCCTCTTGTTCCAGCTCTGTCAACATTTGGGCAGCCAACTCTATGTAAATTCAACCAACTCCACTTGGACAGACCAAGAGCAACTCACTTCATGCATCTTTCTCCCCTCCTATCCTATGGCTTTCCTGTTGATATTGTGGTGTGAGACCCCACAGAACACACTCTGCCTACTCACACGCAGTCTAGAAGTTCAGGGAAATGAACACCCAGTGGGGAGAGCCTTTGACCACAGGCAGATAGAAGCCAGCAAATAATTCTTCCCCCTTCCTCCCCAGGGAATATGGTCCTGAAAAGCAATGAGTTAAATATCTCTCAATACAGTTCCCAAAATGAAGGAATCAGTCATTCCTAATAAATACTCTCACACTGCATTTCCCTCCTTCCCTGCCTCTCTCTACTTTTCCCTTATTCCTTCTCCCTATTTAGGATTGCACTCCCTATTAAAGTAGGAGCACATAAGCCTTGACCTCAGGCTCTGCTGTTTAAACAACACAGGTTCATATTGTATTTTTTTCCTATTGCTGTGTGCAAAGCCAGTAGCCACAGCCACCACCACAGCCACCTGGCCCATGCAGGTTTGCATTTGATTAGGACAGACGGAAATGAAACAATGGAGCCAAGAACTGGTGGGCCGTTAGATTTAATCCTAGCTTGCACCCAGTGGGCAAGAAATACACACAGTTGGAAAAAACTTTGTTGGGCAGATAAAATATATTATGCTCACTTTGTTAAAGATGGCATTGCCCAGGTGAAATTAATGTGTGTCTCTGTGGGCAGGCAGGATCTTTGTAGCCTGGGGGTGGTTTTGGGATTAAGCCTTTCCTACCCTTTTTGATGTGGGGTGGTATAATCCAATCATGACTCAGAGAAGTGACTTTGTATTAGAGACTTCCCTATTTTGTATATTGGATTAAAGGTTTTGATTTCTACACTATAAAATGGGGGCAGAATGGGAGCTTGCTCTCTTGGTTCCTGGGATGATTAGCGTGAGAGAGCAGAGGGAGCAGAGCAGAGAGCAGAAAGAGGCCATGTGGCCAGGAGAAGCAGCCAAGATGGCAGAGTGCTGAGTGAGATGCCAGTTTGTGCAGAGTTTGTATCTGGGATAAGGAAGGAGATGGGGAACTGAGGAGAATAAGGCTGGTGAGCTAGAAACCTTTGATTCTAGGAAACTCGGATAAGTCAGTGGCTTTGTGAGCACTGAATGTGAGTGGGTTTTGGAGCCCAGTGTGTGTTTTTGCTTGCCCGCTGGGTGCAAGCTAGAATTAAAGACCATGGCCCATCAGTTTTTGGCTCCATTGTTTCTTTACCGACTGTCCGAATCCTATGGGAACCTGCATGGGCCAGGCTGCTGTGATAGTGGCAGCTCTGTATACTGGCTTTACAGCAAGTGTGTAAAGCCAGGAGGCACGGCCAGGGCCACCATCAGAGCAGCCCAGCCCATGCAGGTTCGCATTGGATTCGGACAGTTGGTAAAGAAACAACGGAGCCAAAAACTGGTGGGCCATAGTCTTTAATTCTAGCTTGCACCCAGCGGGCAAGCAAAAATACACACTGGGCTCCAAAACCCACTCACATTCAGTGCTCACAAAGCCACTGACCTATCCGAGTTTCCTAGAATAAAAGGTTTCTAGCTCACCAGACTTATTCACCTCTGTTCCCCATCTTCTTCCTTCTCCCTGCATAAACTCTGCACTAACTGGCTTCTCACTCAACACTCCACCATCTTGGCTGCTTCTCCTGGCCTACTCAACGTGGCCTTTCTCTGCTCTCTGCTCTGCTCTCTCCTCTAATGATAATCTCAGGAACTGAGAGAGCAAGCTCCTGTTCTGCCCCCATTTTATAGTGTAGAAATCAAAACCTTTAATCCAATATACAAAATAGGGAAGTCTCTAATACAAAGTCACTTTCTGAGGCATGATAGGATTGTACCACCCCACCATCAGAAGGAGTGGGAAAGGCTTAATCCCAAAACCAAGCCCCAGGCTACAATTATCCTGTCTGCCCACAGCCCACTCCCAACACACATTAATATCACCTGGGCAATGGCCTCCACGTGGGCAGCTCCATCTTTAACAAAGTGAGCATAATTTTATCTGCCCAATACTTGCCTTTTCATTCAGGGCTACCAAAGCCACTGACTTATCTGAGTTTCCTAGAAGCAAAGGTTTCTAGCTCACCAGCCTTATTCTCTCTATTCCCCATCTCCTTCTTTCTGCACAAATTGGCTTCTCCTGCAGCACTCCATCTTGGCTGCTTCTCCTCTTCCACGTGGCCTTTCTCTGCCCTCCCTAGCATGGGCTCCTCTGCCCCATTTTATAGTGTAGAAACCAAAATCTTTAATCAAATATACAAACAAGGAAGTCTCTGATACAAAGTCACTTATCTGAGGCATAATGGGATTCCTCATGAGAGTGCACCACCCCACATCATGCAATAGTCAAGGGTGTGGGGAAAGGCTTAGTCTTAAAACTAAGCCTTAGTCTATAACGACCCTGCCTGCTTACAGCCAGTCCCCCAAACCCAATCAAACTATAATCAAGCAAACATATATATCATATTTACAAACTTATTTGACCAACACTGTGTAACAGATTACCACAAACATAGTGGTTTAAAATAACACCTATTTACCAGGTCACGGTTCTGTAGGTCAGAAGTTCACCATGGTATGGCTGAGTTTATTGCACTGTTTCTCACAAAACTGAAATCAAGGTGTAGGCCAAGTTGAAGAAGCTTGGACCCCCCCCCCCCATCAGGCTTACATGGTTGTGATAGGATGCAACTCCTCATAGTTGTAGGACTAAGGTTCCCCTTTCTTCCCTAGCTGTAGTCTGCGGGCAGCTCTCAGCAACTAGAGGTCAACTGCCTTCCTTTCCATGTGGTTCTCTTCCTTCTCAAAGCCAGCAAAAGTACATCAGGTCATTCCTGTGCTCTAAATCTCACTGACTTCTGTGTTTCTGATCTCCCCAGATTTGAATGGTTCATGTGATAGGGTCAGGCCTCTCTGGATAATCTCCTTATTTTACGGTCAACTGATTTTGGAGCTTAATTACATCTGCAAAATCCTTTTGGCCATATAATATAACCTATTTACAGATTTCACCCACCCTCAAAGGAACATGCATTATACAAAGACAAGGGGAACTGAGGATTATCTTAGAATTCTGCTGATCACACAGACAGTTGGCAATAAGAATAAAACTAAAAAGCAGACCCTCAGGATGAAATTTTGGTGCTTGATTGCTCATTAATCTGAAAAAAATGGGGTTCAAATTATTGGTGGTAAGTAGGTAAAAATTTCTAACATGTAATGGCATCACAAACACTAAGGCTTTCAGTTGAATTTAGTATTAGGTGGAGAGTGAGGCACTGGGTTATGGAATAGTTGTGGTGCTTGAAAATATGAAATTATGGGAGCAATAATCACTACAAAAAAGTGGATTGGCCTTACTGCTATTAGCAGAATTAGAGCCATGAAAAAAAAATAGATTCAGGTCAACTAGCTGCCAATTCAAAGCCTGCTTTGAATCTAAAGGGTATGTGAGTTAACTTTAAAACATATTCTCATCTGTCTACAAAGGGAAGAGTTGCTGGGAGAAAAGCATTGTGCCTCAGTGGTAGGAAGTATGAGGTACAAACTTTCATTTTTTATCTTAGAAAGGATGACTGGCATTCTCCAGACCACTGTATTCTTAAAAAACTCAGTAATATGGCAAAACTTGGAATCTTTCCTTTTTTTAATTCAGTGAGAAGAAGAGAGGCAGAGACTCCCACATGTACCCTGTAAGGCCAGTAGCCACGGCCACCATCACAGCCGCCTGGCCCTTGCAGGTTCACATTGAATTTGGACAGACAATAATGAAACAACAGAGCCAAGAACTGGTGGGCCATTACCTTTAATTCTAGCTTGCATGCCGAGGGCAAGAAATACACACAGTGGGCCTGACCTGTGGTGGCGCAGTGGATAAAGCCTTGACCTGGAACGCCGGTTTGAAACCTTGGGCTTGCCTGGTCAAGGCACATATGGGAGTTGATGCTTCCTGCTCTTCCCTACCTTCTCTCTCTCTTCTCTGAAATGAATAAATAAAATAAAAATAATTTTGAAAATAAAAAGAAATACACACAGTGGGAAAACACTTTTCTTCCCATTTAAGGCTCCCAAAGCCACCGACTCATCCGAGTTTCCTAGAATCAAAGTTTCTACCTTACCAGTCTTATTCACCTGTGTTCCCCATCTCCTTCTCTCTACACAAACTCTGCACAAACTGGCTTCTCCTTCAGCACTCCACCATCTTGGCTGCTTCTCCTCTCCTCCACATAGCCTTTCTCTGCTCTCCTTCAGCATGGGCTCCTCTGTCCAATTTTATAGTGTAAAAATCCAAAACCTTTAATCCAATATACAAACTAGGAAGTCTCTGATACAAAATCACTTATCTGAGGCATAATGGGATTCCCCATGAGAGTGCACCACCCTGTCTCATGCAACAGTCAAGGGCAGGGGTCCCCAAACTATTGCCCGTGGGCCACATGTGGCCCCCTGAGGCCATTTATCCGGCCCCCGCCACACTTCCAGAAGGGGCACCTCTTTCATTCGTGGTCAGTGAGAAGAGCATAGTTCCCATTGAAATACCGGTCAGTTTGTTGATTTAAATTTACTTGTTCTTTATTTTAAATATTGAATTTGTTCCCATTTTTTTTTTACTTTAAAATAAGATATGTGCAGTGTGCATAGGGATTTGTTTATAGTTTTTTTTATAGTCCAGCCCTCCAACGGTCTTAGGGACAGTGAACTGGCCCCCTGTGTAAAAAGTTTGGGGACCTCTAGTCAAGGGTGTGGGCAAAAGCTTAGTCTTAAAACTAAGCCTTAGGCTATAAAAACCCTGACTGCTTACAGCCTGTCCCCCACACCCAATGCAAACTATAAGCGAGCAAACATATATATCATATTTACAAACTTATTTGACCAACATTCTACCCCTTTTGCTCTTTTCACAATCTAAAGCACAGGTATTCCTGCACAAGGAAATTAGGCACATTACACATATTACAACAACATGATAAATCATACAATTTCAACAATTACAAAGATACACTTCACCAGTCTCTGAGCACTTTGCCAAAAGTGCAAAATGTCCTCGGCCTTCTTTCTAGCCATGGGAAAAGATTCCTGAGGCAGGGGAAGGGCCTCCAGAAAAGCCGCCCCCCAGTCCCATCAGGGTATTTCACATTGTCCAAAATCCATAAGTCCATCCAACAAAGGAGCCAGTGCTCACTCCAGTCATAGTCCAGGAATCAGTCCAAGCACATGGGGCTTCAGTCACCCCCCTCATTCCTGCCATCCTGGCAGGTCTTACACTGTCCCAAAGAGGAGCACGTGGCAATGGTAGTCAGAATTTCCATCTCTGCTCCAGAGAACATGATGGCATACACCCTTATGTCCCAAAATCACAGACCTACCGGGGCGTAGCAGGTATTCCTTGCTGCTGGGCTCTCATCTTCTGGAGACTGCAGATTGCAATGCAGCTCGATTCTCCTCATCCTCCAAAAAGGAACTGAAAACACCAGCTCTTGCTGCAAGGCTCGAGCCCCGGGCCACTGCCACCTTCTGCTCTGCGGGCCTTTCAGCCCCAGCTCTGGCTTCAGCCTTGGCCTCCCGCAGCTGCTGGCTCTCCACAAAGTCCAGGGCAATCTGCAACTCACGGACCTGTGATTCCTTCTCCAGCGGCTGCTCCATTTCCAGGCAAACCTCACAAACCTGGTCGGCCTCCTTCTCCGGTGCTTGCTCCAGCTCCAGAGTCAGCATCTCTTTCTCCCACGTTTGCTCCAGCTCCTTCCACTGCTCGGTTTGCAGGTTCCAGGCAGCCTCTTCCACAGAGCTCTCGGTTTCCTCACACATGGCTGTAAAAGTCAGCCAGCCTACGTCCCCCAAAAGGACAGCCATGGGGAACCATAACAGCAGCCAGTCCTCTACTCCACCGCTCAAAGGTGGTGGTGGCTCCATACCAATCTGTATCAAATCCTGTCAACTACGCCAAATGTAAAGCCAGTAGCCACGGCCACCATCAGAGCCACTTGGCCTGTGCAGGCTCGCATTTGATTCGGACAGAGAGTAATGAAACAATGGAGCCAAGAACTGGTGGACCATTAGCTTTAATCCTACCTTTCACTCGGAGGGCAAGAAATATTCACAGTGGGAAAACACTTCCCTTTCCATTCAGAGCTCTCAAAGCCACTGACTCATATAGAAATCAAAACTTTTAATCTAATATACAAACAAGTTAGTTTCTGATACAAAGTCATTGGGTGGGAAAGGCTTAGTCTTAAAACTAAGCTTTAGGTTACAACGACCCTGCCTGCTTATAGCCAGTCCCCCACACCCAATGCAAACTATAAGCGAGCAAACATATATATCATATTTACAAACTTATTTGACCAACAAGGGGCTTTGGATTTAAAGAAACCCTGAACCCAAACCTAACACTATACAGAGTTTGTAGAAAGTATACAGGCAAAATTAAAAGAGATACAATGGTGCCAATCTCTAAAATTCCTCCAGGCATGCTGTATGCTTCTGAATTATTAACTTGGCTGAAGGGACAGAACAATGGAAAGTAGTTTTAGAAGCTTTCACTTGGCCTTTCCTACTGTAATGGTCCTCACTCTCCTGATTAGGAAACCAATATGAGGATTCTTTTAGTACTAGGTATATCTAGTATACCCTCAAGGACTGGGAGGTAAGAAGATTGGTGCACAGACCTATTGGACCCATTATAAGGTAGACATGGTAAAGAATTCCATTTAACACATGGCCTCCAGAAGCATACATTGTATCTAGAGGTCCATGGCAGTCTTTTAGGATTCCTTGATATCGGTGTTAACTTGGACATCATATCAAAAATTCTTTGAATCTGAATATTCCATTTTTCCCAGTATGGACTTACCATGACAAATGTTTACAGGTCCCTAAAGAAAGAGAATAAAAAATATTTACCTACACACTTGTGTTGCATTATAGGATCCTTTCTCAAAAGGACCTGGCCTCCCCTTCAAACAAAGGGATCTGAATCAGTGAATGAAACCTGAGAATGGTACCATAATGTTTCTACTTACAAGCTCTCAATTCTTTTTTATATTAGCAAGTTGAGTGACATCCTAACGAACTGTCTAACTACTTCATCTCTAAGAACACCATGAATACTATTGCCAGGGCACCCTAATTGCCACTGTGGTTTGGCTACTACCATTCTAGAATATCATAATCTCTGCTTATATTATAAAATGCAATTCCATGGCAATATGACCTATGGAGAATGACCACTGTTGAGTTTCACAAATATGGGTCCGCTGTCACCAATAAATTTCTTATTGTCTTAACAAAGGGAATCTTCTCAGGATCCTCAGGGGAACATAGGCAGGTGGTAGGTTTTCAGTATTTCTCTTGACCTGATTCAGTTTTGGTGTTGGGCCAAGATAATACAGTATCTTCACCTCGCTTACTTTAGGTAATCATTATATCTAACTTTAGTTTAAAGAGGATTAAATAGTCTATTTAGACAGATTTATGTGTCCCTCATATGACATTGAAATGCAAAATTTATAAGTTTGCAATAACTTCTCCTTTATCTAGATTTACATTCTGCTCTCATGATGCAATATCCTCAAGATTAGCCTGACCTGTGGTGGCGCAGTGGGATAAAACGTCAACCTGGAACACTGAGGTTGCCAGTTCAAAACCTTGGGCTTGCCTGGTCAAGGCACATATGGAAGTTGATGCTTCCTGCTCCTCCCCATTCTCTCTCTTTCTCTTTCTCTCTCTATCCCCTCTCTCTAAAATCAATAAATAAAATATTAAAAAATATATATCCTCAAGATTTACTCCCTCCCATATTCCCCTAGTTCTCGCTCATATGCATCAATCGGGCCCAGCAAGTCCTCCCAAGCAGAAGTTATTTTCTCCTAGAGCAAGGATTATACATTTCAGTTTGAGCTCTTGTCATACCTGACCCTCCTTACTGGTCTGAAGAAGTAGAATATTCTTCAGAAGTAGAATATTTGTCGCCCAGGTGATAATATTAGTTGCCCTTCTTGCTTGGGATGGGCGTGATTATATTAATGTGTGTTGGGGGAGGGCTTGATGAGAATAAAGGCATCTATCTGCCTTAGGTGAGCTAAATGCAGAGTTTCTGAGCAAGTGCAGGCTCCTCACTTCAGCAAGAAGAAAGGTTTTTGTTTGTTTTTTTATTGCCCAAAAGTTTGGCATTTGGAAGATTCAAGATCCTCAGGCTTATTCGCCCAAATATACTATCTTAGGTCTCAGTCATACTTGTGTCCTATCAAAATCTTGACTTTGACATACAATACCTACCAAACCTGCACATTCTGTCTCCTTTGTAATTCTGCTTTCATTGTAATTAGATCCTGATTCTAATTTCAGCACAGTCTTCTCTACAACTACCGAAGATAAAAGTCTCCTTCAATTATACAGTCCTTCTGCCTTGAGTTAATAGTTGGCTGACCCGGACCTGTCTTATTCTTTTCTTAAGGCTTCCAAAGCAATCCATAAAAGCCATACAATTTTAGTCTTTATGATTATCATTGCCCCTGTGTCATGCAGACACATAACTAACAAATAAAATGGCTACTCAGTCACCATCTTAAGAACAACACAGGCCTGAGGGACGAAGAAGGACTGGCATACTCAATAATCTAGCTCAGACCTCCCTTGCAGCTGGATGCTGATAAGGGACAGCTGAGTCAGATGCAGCAATGTCAGCTGCCTTTGCCCAAGGCCCTTTGACTAATCTATATAAACCCTGCCCTATTCCTCCCTTGGTGCTAACACCTTTTGCTGGTCTCAGCCCGCTTGCAGGTGCTTTTAAAATAAATTTTCCCTTTGGAACACACTAACCTCATGTTTTTATTTCGGCCTATCGTTTATGCCTTTCAATAACTACTAGATAACTTAGCATTCTCCTTCTACTGGTACTTCAGCCACTCCCCCATAGATAAGTCTTAGTAACTGTGATGCTGTTATGTTCCAGGGTTAATCACCATCCACCTACTAACAGCAATGAGGTTCTTACTGCTATCTGACTGCTGAGTGACCCAGTTTTAAATTCCCAGGAGGGCCTACTTTCTACTGTCATTTCTGATACCAACTGTCTTATCCCAGGTTCCCCTGAAAGTGGAAGCCCCAACAAGACCTGTGTACAAAGAGTTATTTGGCAAGTGATCCCAATGAGCAAGAAGAGCAAAATCTTCTGAAAGTCAACTCAGAACTGTTTGCCAAGTACAAAAGGAGAAAGCATTTATTCATTGACACCCTCCCCCCTTGATTAAAGATGGTCCCATGAATATGGACTCCCCCTGGACTTCCTGTTTTCTCAGGCATGAGTGCTCAGAGATTCTCTGTGGATCCTCCCTCAGCATCAGAGAAGCTCTAGGGTGTGAACCAGAGGCTGAGATAAGGCACTATCATAATAAAAGTATCATACATGCAGCTTGTCTAAACCTGCAGAGAACCAGTTACCACAGCAATGACCAGAGTAGGTAGGGCCAAAGGATGTCAGGTGTACACAAAATAGTGGTAAAAAAAAAAACTATTATATTGGATAAATCTAAAACAAATTGATTCAGATCAGAAATACTTGTGCATAGAAGAATGCTGAATCCTGGAATTTAGTATTTTTGTGCCCCAAAGAAGAAGTTCTGACATCTGCTTAAATATAATTAATTGAGCACATGTATTTTATTCCTCCCCCTGCCAAACTCTCACCAAATGAAAGTAAAAGAATAGAAAAGGTCCCAGGAACACAGAAAATTTGAGAGAAAAGGAAAGCAGACAATAGAGATCAACACAAATGTTGGAGGCTAGAACACAGATGAACAAGTAGTAACTGACTTAGCAAAGTGGAAAATAACTAAATTTCTAAACTTTAAAGAGGGCAGAGAGGGAGTCAATAATAAGCAGTCCGATAGCCTTAAAGGTTGAAGACACCAGAAAATGCTGGAGGCAAGCAGAGAGATAGTACAGAGCACACGATCATTCTGTATGAAGAATAGAGTTCCTGACCCCTCTCTCTCCTCCTTTCCCTCCTCCCTATGCAGCCAAAATATCACCCTGTCCCTAGCCAAGCAAAAGACTGTTGTTCACTTTCTGAAGACGCTGAACCTGACAGATTCTGAGAGTAGAAATTGATTGAATACTGTTGGGTAGATAAAATATATTATGCTCACTTTGTTAAAGATGGCACTGCCCACGTGGAAGCCCATTGCCCAGGTGATAATATTAATTGCCCTTCTTGCTTGGGATGGGCGTGATTATATTAATGTGTGTTGGGGGAGGGCTTTTGCGCCAAAAGATTTTAATAGGAGAGATCACGTTGTTTTAGGGAAGAGTGATCACGTTATAGGAAGAGCCCAAGAGGAGAGAGCAGTGAAACACCACGTGGAGAGGAGAGGCAGCCAAGATGGCGGAGTGCTGAAGGAGAAGCCAGTTTGTGCAGAGTTTGTGCAGAGAGAAGGAGATGGGGAACAGAGGTGAATAAGGCTGGTGAGGTAGAAACCTTTGATTCTAGGAAACTCAGATAAGTCAGTGGCTTTGGGAGCCCTGAATGGAAAGGGAAGTGTTTTCCCACTGTGTATATTTCTTGCTCCGGGTGCAAGCTAGGATTAAAGCTGATGGCCCACCAGTTCTTGGCTCCATTGTTTCATTACCATCTGTCTGAATCAAATGCGAACCTGCACTGGCCAGGCGGCTGTGATGGTGGCCGTGGCTGCTGGATTTACAAATACCCAATGTGCTAAACATTGAAGGGAAACTTTCATTTCTGTCAACAAGTTTCTGAATGAGTTGCTGATAGGTAATGTCAAAAGAAGACCTGGATGCAGAAGTATCCAGAAAAGGAAAGAAAAACACTACTTGTAAAGACTACAGAGAAGTCAGACCCATAAGGACTGGCCACAAAATTAAAAACACAAGTTTTTAAAGAAAAACACACACACACACACACACACACACACAAAATCACCAAGCTACCCAATTTACATTACTCTGTGATGGAAAAAACAAATTTTTCACATGGTTATCTCATTCACAAAAATTAAGACTTATCTTCAGACATCCCCATGTTAAAAATCATAGATATAATTATTTTTGTTAGAAATTTCAAGATTACAAGAAATATTTAAGTTTTTATTACCTGGGGGACCAGAACCAGATGGACCTTGTTAATTTTGGATTGTCTCAGGGTGAAAAGTACTCGGTCATATTGCAATCAGAGCAAAATATCACCTTTTGTTTCTGCAATGCATACAGAATTTAGCAAGCAAATGAACAACAACAAAAGTGAGACAATTATTAACTTAAGGGACTACAAAAAGTGGTAGGTGCTCAACTTGTCTCCACTCTCTACCCATCTTGGCTTCAGAGAGCTGATCTCCAGAATGCCTGACACAGGCCCCTTTATCTTCTGATTTCCAGATAGGTTCAGCCAGTGAGAGGTCGCGCACTGCTACCAGTGTCCACAACAAGAGATCAAAGAGCAGGAGAGGGTGAAATATTGATTCCACCTTTCACCTCACTCCTACCACCAGTCCATGGAATTTTGGCAACAGCTTTGTTCCGCAACCTTTGGCCACAGCTCTTGTCTGGTGACCTCTCCATGACTATGGCTCTTTAAAGGTCCCACGTATGTATTAGAGGAGAGTGAGTGTTAAGAAAGCTAAATCCTTATCTTCCATAGTAAGAAGTTTATTGATAAAAATCTAAAACTGAAAAAAATAATAGTGGTATATTATTTAGAAATACAGAAATAAATACCAGAAAATTGCTGGCTTCTTATAGCTATTTTTGAAAGTGTTTGAAAATTTTTACTTCTTAGAAAAAAAGAATTAGAACATGCAGAGAGATAGAGCCCAGTAATATTGCTGTACTTTTTAAACTATGTACATGTATTTACTTTTTAAAAAATAAAATTTCTGTTTTAAGGAAGACATCCTAAATAGCAAAAAAAAAAAAAAAAAAAAAAAAAGTCAAAAGTCAATGCATGAATTCCCATTTTAACTTTTTGACCAATAGAAGAGGGAAAAATGCCCAGATAAACTCTAGAGTCTGTTGAGACTTTGAAACAGGGCCCCACTTACAATGGCCCCCATTTCAGGATCTGTGCCCGAGGCCTTGGCAACTGTGCCTAGCTCACTGAATGCTCTAACTCAGCATCACATTCCAGTTGGCTCCAAATGTTTGTTCATCTTTGAGAGACCCCAGTATATACGAAACTAAATCCACAAGGCAATCTTTTCCCTCAAACATTAGCACTTTGTTATAAGAAAATATTAAAGTACCACATTTGGACTTAATTTAGGGTAGTCATCTCAACATTTTCAGAAAGGTAAACACTAATTAAACTTGATCTGGGAAGTTATTAAAGAAAAATTAACCTACTAACATAAAGCCACTGTACGCTCTTTAAAAGCAGTGTGTCTAGAGCCATCCTTTGAATATTCAGCCAAAAACTTGAATTTACACTGAAGTATTACCTTACCTTAAGGTTAGGTTCAAATGTTAGCAAGTACAGAGAAAAGCACATGTCAGCAAATCCCCCTGACAATCCCTTAGGAAGCTTCCATGTTAGATACCATTACACTCACTCAGTAAATCCCACAGAGACAGTGTTTGTTCTGGTGCTGGAACAGATTGTTGTCGCTTGAGTTGAGCACCAGATGAAATAACTGACATGCATTTGGGGTTGTAAAAGTTAAGTATCTCTGGCAATAGAATCATACTCAGTTTGGTAAGATTTTCACTCTCTGAGAAGCCCTTAGGTGTTGAGCTGAGCTAGGAAATGGCTTATTCACATCTCAGCTCACATTCACTCAGGGACAACGCTTACTAAGCTGAAGGGTAGGTGGTCTTTCCCATACAAATCAAAGAATATTTCTTTTTTCTTTTTGCAGGGTTTTTAATTTATACAATTAAATGCATATATATATAATTCAAAATACATGTGATTTGGAATTAAATAAGAAGTATTCTAAATAGGTACAGAAGGAATACATTTTTACACCCCAAAAGTCCAGCTGTGCTAGGACATATCCTTTTTGTCTATGACTGAAATTGAATTTAGGTCTCAAGATCCAATAGTCTTGGATAACAGAACACTTAGTTGTGCCAACTGTAGAGACTTAAGTCACTGCCATCTCAAATTGTAGTCTCTTAAAGTTCCCTTTCTTTTCCTTTTCCTTTTCTTTCTCTTTTTTCTAGAGTAACTGAAGTTCCAGGAGGTATTATCTATTATCCTAGCCCCATGGCAAGGTCATTGATCCATGTGTCATTTCTGTCCTCACTGGCCTTCCTGAAGTATGACCGACCTCTCTCGCCAAATCTTGGGCAGCAGCTCTGTTTCTGCTGTGATTAAGGCCAAAATCAGCTGGAGTAATAAATGTTCTTTGCCGCTTTGGTGTCCCAGAAAAACTCCCATTGTCTTGCAGATCCCCTGCCACTTAATCACATCTCTCATGCCAATTCTGGTTGGACTGTTCTCCCATGACATCTACTCTGGGTCCCCTTGGTCCACACCGTGATGGCCTTCTGACAGATACACCCACCCTCAGTTATGAACCTTATTCAGGGTCCCACTAAGATATTTAAAATAATTTTCAGATCTGTTCCAGCCCCATGGACTGAGGGATAGAGAGGGAAAGAATAAGCAAACCAACTTTTTTACACTCTCTCCACCTAAACACACTGTGCTTCCTTTTCTTCTCTATTATGACCCACAGATTAGCCTAAGGCATGCTTCCCAAAGCTCCAAATGGACTGACCTACCTCTAGATTTGTCTGAGATTTCCATCCATATCCAACCAGAACTTTTGGTTGAGAGAGTATATAAAGTACACTAGCCTCTCAACAGTAATTTTCCTCTTTAAATGCTCCGAGCCTCTCCAGCTAACCCCAAAAAAGGTCCTATTTCCTCTCTTTCTGGCTGAAAACATGACATCATTACGCATGCTTCCTTATACTACATGTAAATAGTATGCCTTAAATAAAATGAGGATGAGTGGCACTTTCCTCCCCTCCAAATTCTGACTCTTGCAAACCAAAAATTCTTTAATTCCCAGGCTACCATCTCTGTTAAAGACCCTGCATCAAATTTGGAGAGTTTTCAGAGATTTCATCAAGTATTCTTTCAGCCCCTTTCTCTATGTCCTCTCCTTCTGGGATTCCCATTATAAATATATATGGACGATGGTGTCCTACAGGGCTCTGAGCCTCTGCTCATTTTTTTTTCTTTTGGGGGATTAACAATGAGACAAACTGCTTTATTTAATAAGCTATAAAAAGTAGTACTCTGACAGAGTGACTCATCCCTTATCTTGGCAGAAAGCGAGCACTACGACTAAAAAACCCTTTCCTAAGATTTGGAAGGGTGTCACCCTGTGCTTATACTTCGATGCCCTTAAGAACTAGACCCTGACTGCCTGGCAGTTGGTTTCACCCTTCACCCAGAGGTACTCATAGCAGTAGGCAGAACAGAATTTTACCTGGACAGCTGCCCTTACAGACTGACCATAGTGTCTACAAAAGAGAGTTCATAGGATTAAGAATCTTTCTAAGAAATGAGTTCTATCTCAATTTCACTTTGCTCCCACTAAGTCTGCTGAAATCAAGGCTATAATTATTAAATATGATATTCTATTAATGTCTGTTCCCCTCCCCATTACTATTTCTCACCACCTACATAATATTCAAGCTGTGCCTCTCCCTTTTTTGAAGATGGAGCAATGGACACTCTTCATCACAGATGTGGGAGGCATTTCTTGCACATGTCTGCCAGCAGTATTAGGCAGTTTTGCTCCAGCAGAGCGAATGCCTGGCATTTTGTTTTCCACCTTCCTGTGCTAAGAGAGTCCAATAATTAAACCACACCCACTCTTTGGGAACAAGTCCATGTTGCATCAGAACCTCATCATTTATGGGCTTCTAACAATACATTGCCTCCCCTTTTATTCATAGAATAGTGTATGTGAGTTCATTTGAACAGGAGGATGGTCATGCTTACTGCTTCTCTATGTAAATAGGCTCTCTTCTATTGGTCACAATCAGTCAATAGTCCAAACAGTTATTATTTTTCAGAGCTTCTCTCTCTAGAAGTCACTTTGGAAATCTTGTTGACCAATTTGGAGCCAAAAAATGTAGTGACCTACCCAACCTAGAAATGTGTTCTGCATATTTTCCCCAAAACACCACTGAAAAAAAAACAACAGTTTTTTAAGTCCCTTTTTTTTTCCTGCAGAAGCTCTGCAAGAAAGAATGTTTAGAATCACAAAACTATGCACACACAAACACAGACACGTGCGCTCACACACATATGTCAGGATCAGAGAATTTATTAGATATGCAGCTGGGAAAGCACAGCAGGAAAGCTGTCAAGAGAAGATGAGAAGATAAGGAGATTTGATCAGCTAAAGATGTTGGATTATTACGGTAATGGCATGGAAGTGCAGGCATACATACAAAAAGGGGGGAGGGCAGGCAGAGAATAATAAATCCAGAATACCAGAGAGAAACAGCCAGTGGTCATGCAGCAGTTAAAGATAGATGTCAGTTTTCTGGATGGAGTGTGTTATGTTATGAAACAATCATTTGAGGACATGGAATTTCATGCTACAGGGGAGGAGGAGCATCTGCTTAGCAGAACACTTCTCTGGTCTGATGTCTGTCAAGAATATCATGGGACTCAGAGGATTCTTGAGTTCCATCTGGCTGAGTACTGGCAACAGATTGGCTGAAGGCACTTTCTCCAGAGCCAGTATTACTTGAAGTTGAGTGGGCTTGTGATCGGGCGAGTCAGGTCATGCGGGCAGATAGTATGTAGTTCATTCCCAGCAAAAAGTACTTGAAGCTTCGATGAGCTGCTGAACTACTTGGGACAGTCCACCACCATTTGCCATCTTTAGCAAAGTTGTGTTTATAGGATTCAAGTGAGAATTGCATTCAAAGCACATCTAAATTGTAGCAGATTGTCCCCTACCACCAATAAAGTAGAACACTTTAAGGTCCTTGATTTGTTATCATTTTGGCCCATCATGGTCTTTTAATCTCCACATCTCCATGTCCATTACAAAAACCCAGGAAGAGTTGTAAGTTTTCTTGGTTGATATCTGTAGGATTGAATCAGGTCCAGGTTGGCATGCAATTCTTCCTGCTCAAAGTGATGAGCCAAAATACTGTTCACAACATTGATTGTCAAGCCTGAGATTTTGGAAGCTGCCCAGTCAATACAGCCTTTAGAACAAGATTAAACATTAATAAGCACACGACCTTCTGCAAGCTCTGGACGTTTGAGTGCAAACTTGTTGAGGATGTAACCTCCAGCTCCAACTCCAGCTCAGTCATGTTTTTCACAATTAAGTGGGCAAGAACAGAAGGCAGCATTTCAGTAAGCTCACTCATTGCAGGGTACCAGTATGCTGTTGGGAAAGAGGGTATACCTTCTTATTGCCCTGCATCATCCACATGGCAGACAGAAAAGTGCTGAGTAATTTCTTGCATATCCTTAAAATTAAAGAACACATTGAAACAGGATTTATGATTGAGGCCAATGTCATGATAGGTCAGAATAACTGGTCTGTTTCCCTTTGGTGGGTTTCTTATAGTGACGTGGACCATACCATGAATTGTCCCTGTGTCATGTTCCTGACAATCAAAGTCCTAGAAGTTTCATGTACCATTCTTATTATTTAGAAGCAGTTTGAAATCTGTGAGATGAACATCTTGAAGTTCATCCATGAGAACAGATGAAAGCAGAGGACTGTCAAGAAGAAATCAGTAACTGAGCTGCGGATATCTGCTGTCAGTGCGGTGGCGGAAGTGGCAACAGCCTCTATTCATTTTTCTTTATTTGTTTCTTTCTGTTCCTCAAATCAGATATTCTCAATTGATTTATTGTCAAGATTTATGAGATTTTTCTTCTACCCACTCAAATCTGTTGCTGTGCGCCTCCATTAAATTTTTCACTTAAGTTATTGTACTTTTAAATCCAAAACTTTTATTTGTTTTTTTATATCATTTTTACTTCTTTATTGATATTCTCTACTTGGTAAAAACAATACTTCCCTTTAGATATTTAGACAAAATTTTCTTTTTTGTGTGTGTCTGTGTGTTTTTATATTCCAGATTATGATTTTACAACTGTGTTAGGATAAATAAGTGACTTAGGCTGGGGTGTATTTCAGCTTACACCAAAATTTGGTTTATATCACTGTTGTAGAAATGAAACTGTGTCGTAACCAGAGAACCCCATGTACATCTACTCAAAATTATTTTTTTTGTTTTATTATTTATTTGTTTTAAAGTGCATTTTATTTTTACCATCTTTTTTTATTGATTTTAATTTATTGTGTTTACATAGATTCTAGTGTCGCCCCGAATGCATTTCCCCCTCCTCCATATTTCCCTCAACATCACCCTTGCCCACCTCCCACCATCTCCCTCCCCTCTTCCCTTCAGGTTTATCCCATCCTATCATCCCCTTTCCCTCTGTCCTCTTTTCCTCTGGTCCCTTTGATCCCTCCTCTGTCTCAATTCCATTCTTCAGTTCACATTGTTTCTTGGATTCCGCAAATGAGTGAGGTCTTATGGTATTTTTCTTTCTCTGCCTGGCTTATTTTATTTAACATTATAGTTTTCAGGTCCATCCACGTTGTTTCAAAACGTAATATTTTCTTCTTTTTCATGGCCCCATAGTATTCCATTGTGTATATATGTACCACAGTCTTTTAATCCACTCATCCTCTGACGGACACTTGGGCTGTTTCCAGATCTTCGCTATTGTGAACAATGCTGCCATAAACATAGGGGTGCATTCTTTTTTTGAGTCAGTGAGATGGTGTTCTGGGGATATATTCCTAAAAGTGGCATGGCTGGGTCAGAAGGCAGTTCCATTTTTAATTTTTTGAAGAATCTCCATACTGTTTTCCAAAGTGGCTGCGCCAGTCTGTATTCCCACCAGCAGTGCAGCAGGGTTCCCCTTTCTCCACAACCTCGCCAGCACCTATCATGTGTTGTTTTGTTAATGAGCGCCATTCTCACTGGTGTGAGGTGGTAACTCACTGTCGCTTCAATTTGCATTTTTCTAATGATTAGTGATGTTGAACATTTTTTCATCTGTTGATTGGCCACCTGTATGTCCTCTTTGGAGAAGTGTTTATTCATATCTTTTACTTATTGTCAAATATGTTCTCCCATTGTGTAGTTTGTCTTTTTATTCTGGTCATATTCTCTTTAGCCATGCAAAAGCTTTTTAGTTTGATATAGTCCCATTTGTTTATCCTGTCTTTTATTTCACTTGCCCGTGGAGATAAATCAGCAAATATATTACTGCGAGAGATGTCAGTGAACTTACTTCCTATGTGTTATTCTAAGATATTTATGGTTTCACGGTTTATATTTAAGTCTTTTATCCATTTTGAGTTTATTTTTTGAATGGTGTAAGTTGATGGTCTAGTTTCATTTTTTTGCAGGTAGCTGTCCAATTTTCCCAACACCATTTGTTAAAGAGATTTTCTTTACTCCATTGTATGCTCTTACCTCCTTTGTCAAATATCAATTGTCCATAAAGGTATGGGTTTATTTCTGGTTCTCTGTTCTGTTCTATTGAATATATGCCTGTTTTTATGCCAGTACTTAGCTGTTTTGAGTACAATGACCTTGTAGTATAACTTGATATCAGGAAGTATGATACCTGCCACTTTATTCTTTTTTTTTTTTTTAAGATTGCTTAGGCTATTCGAGTTCTTTTTTGGTTCCATATAAGTTTTTGGAATATGTGTTCTATATCTTTGAAGTATGTCATTGGTACTTTAATTGGAATTGCATTGAATTTATAAATTGCTTTGGGTAATATAAACATTTTAATGATGTTTATTCTTCTTATCCACAAACATGGTATATGCTTCCAACTGTTTGTATCTTCCTTGATTTATCAATGTTTTATAATTTTCCAGGGACAAGTCTTTAACCTCCTTGGTTAAATTTACTCCTAGGAACTTATTTTTTTATGGCAATAGTGAAGGGGATTGTTTCCTTAATTTCTATTTCTGATGGTTCATTGTTGGTGTGTAAAAATGCCTCTATTTCTGAGTATTAATTTTATATCCTGCTACCTTGCTAAATTCATTTATTAGGTCCAATAGTTTTTTGACTGAGATTTTAGGGTTTTCTATATACAGTATCATATCATCTGGAAATAACAATAGTTTTACTTCTTTTTTTATTTAGATGCCTTTTATTTCTTCTTCTTGTCTCATTGCTGTGGCTAGGACTTCCAGTACTATATTGAATAAGAGTGGTGAAAGGGGGCACCCCTGTTGTTTCTGATCTTAAGGGGATTGCTTTTAATTTTTGCCCATTGGTTATGATGTTGGCTTTGGGTTTGTCATAGATGGCCTTTATCATGTTGAGGTATGTTCTCTGTATTCCCACTTTGCTGAGAGTTTTGATCATAAATGGGTGCTGGATTTTATCAAATGCTTTTTCTGCATCTATTGAAATTATCATGTGGTTTTTCTCCTTTTTTATGTAATTAAATACATTGACTGATTTATGAATATTGTACCAGCCTTACCTCCCCAGAATAAATCCCACTTGATCATGATGTATGATTTTTTTCATGTATTGCTGAATCCAGTTTGCTAATATTTTGTGGAGGATTTTAGCATCTAAATTCACCAGGGATATGGGCCTATAATTTTTTTTTTTTTTTTTTGTCTTTGCCTGCTTTTGGAATCAGAATTATGCTTGCCTCATAAAAGGAGCTTGGAAGTCTTTTTTCCTCTTTAATTTTTTGAAATAGCTTGAGAAGAATAGGAGTTAGTTCTTTTTTGAATATTTGGTAGGATTTACTGTGAAGCCATCTGGACCAGGGCTTTTGTTTTTTGGGAGTTTTTTGATAACTGTTTTGATCTCATTTGTTGTAATTGGTCTGTTTAATTTTCTGATTCTTCCAGATTGATTTTTGAAAGATTATATTTTTCAAGGAATTTGTCCATTTCACCTAGGTTGTTTAATTTTTTGGCATATAGTTCTTCACAGTATTTTCTTACAATGTTTTGTATTTCTGTTGTGTCAGTTGTTATTTCTCTACTCTTATTTCTAATTTTGTTTGAGTTCTCTCTCTTTTTCTCTTGGTGAGTCTGGTTAAAGGTTCATTGATCTTGTTTACCCTTTCAAAGAACCAGCTCTTGGTTTTATTGATGCTCTGTGTTGTTTTTTTAGCCTCTATGTCATTTATTTCTGCTCTGATCTTTATTATTTCCTTCCTTCTACTACCTCAGGGTTTTACTTGCTGTTTTTCTTTTCTAGTTCTTTTAGTTACAGGGTTAAGTTGTTTATTTGAGCTTTTTCTAGCTTCTTAAGGTATGCTTGTAGTGCTATGAACTTCCCTCTAAGGACTGCTTTTACTGTGTCCCATAAATTTTGAATTGTTGTATGCTCATTATTATTCATTTCTAGGAATTTTTTTATTTCTTCTTTGATCTCATTGTTAACCCATTCATTATTTAATAACATGCTATTTAGTTTCCATGTGTTTGAGTATATTTCAATTTTTCTGTTGTGATTGATTTCTAGTTTTATGCCATTGTGATCAGAAAAAGTGCTTTATATGATTTCAATCTTCTTAAATTTGTTGAGACTGCTTTTGTGCCCTAAAATGTGGTCTATCCTAGAGAATGTACCATGAGCACTTGAAAAGAATGTATATTCTGCTGTTTTAGGTAGAAGGTTCTGAAGATATCTACTAAATTCAGTTGATCTAGTGTGTCCTTTAAGTCTGCTGTTCCTTTGCTAATTTTATTTTCTGAGGATCTATCTAGTGATGTTAGTGGTGTATTAAAATCCCCTACTATTGGCCCTAGACAGTTGGCTCAGTGGTAGAGCATCAGCCTGGCGTGCAGAAGTCCCAGGTTCGATTCCCGGCCAGGGCACACAGAAGAAGCGCCCATCTGCTTCTCCACCCCTTCCCCTCTCCTTCCTCTCTGTCTCTCTCTTCCCCTCCCGCAGCTGAGGCTCCACTGGAGCAAAGATGGCCCAGGCGCTGGGATGGCTCCTCGGCCTCTGCCCCAGGTGCTAGAGTGGCTCTGGTCGCAACAGAGCGATGCCCCGGAGGGGCAGAGCATCACCCCCTGGTGAGCAGAGTGTCGCCCCCTGGTGGGCGTGCCGGGTGGATCCCGGTTGGGCACATGCGAGAGTCTGTCTGTCTCTCCCCGTTTCTGGCTTCAGAAAAATACAGAAAAAAAAATCCCCTGCTATTATAGTATTGCTGTTGATCTTGCCCTTTATATCCAACAAAATCTGCTTTATATATTTAGGTGCTCCTATATTAAGTGTGTAGATATTGTAATGGTTATATCTTCCTGTTGGATTGCTTCCTTTATCATTATATAGTGACCTTCTTTATCCCTTACTATAACCTTTGTTTTAAAGTCCATTTTGTCTGATATAAGTATTGCTACCCTAGCTTTTTTTTCATTTCCATTTGCATGAAATATTTTTTCCCATTCTTTTACTGTTATTCTATGTGTATCTTTTGTTTTGAGGTGGGTCTCTTGTAGACAGCATATGTATTGATGCAGCTACCCTTTGTCTTTTGATTGGATCATTTAATCCATTTACAATTAAGGTTATTATTGATATGTAGTTGTTTATTGCCATTTTATTCTTTAAAGCTACATTCCCTTTTTGTTCTGTTTACAACAGGCCCCTTAACATTTCTTGAAGCATTGGTTTGGTTGTAATGAATTCCTTGAGCGGTTTTTTTGCTTTATTTTGTCTGGGAAGCTTTTTATTTCTCCTTCAATTTTAAACAATAGCCTTGCTAAATAAAGAAGTCTTGGTTGTAGGCTCTTGTCTGCATTACTTTGAATATGTCTTGCCATTCCCTTCTGGCCTCTAGTGTTTCTGATGAGAAGTTGGATGTCATTTTTATGGGGCTCCTTTGTAGGTGATAGCCTTTTTTTCTCTAGCAGCTTTTAATATTTTCTCTTTCTCTCTTAGCTTTGGTATTTTAATTATGATGTGTCTTGGTGTAGATTTCTTTGGGTTTCTCTGTGCTTTTTGAATTTGTTTGACTATTTCCTGCATCAATTTAGGGAAGTTTTCAGCTATGATTTCATTGAACAAAGTCTCTATCCCTTGTTCTTTCTCTTCTTCTTTAGGAACCCCTATGATGCAGATGTTGTTTCTCTTTAGATTGTCACAGAGCTCTCTTAGAGTTTCCTCAGATTTTTTCAGCCTCTTTTCTTTTTGCTGTTCTGCTTCTGTGTTTTCATTTATCTTGTCTTCTAAATCACTGATTTAATCCTCTTCCTCATCCAGCCTGCTTTTAATTGCTTCTAGTGTAGTTTTCATTTCTGATATTGTATTTGTCATTTCTGACTGGTTCTTTTTTATTATTTCAATGTCCTTTTTGATGCTTGTTATCTCTTTATTTATGTCAATGGTTCTCAACCTGTGGGTTGCGACCCCGGCGGAGGTAGAACGACCAAAACACAGGGGTCACCTAAAGCCATCGGAAAATACATAATGCATATATTACAGTTATGAAGTAGCCACCAAAATTATTTTTTGGTTTGGGGTCACCGCAACATGAGGAACTATATTACAGGGTCACGGCATTAGAAAGGTTGAGAACCACTGATTTATGTGTTCATTGTGTCCATCCATTGTTGTTCTAAGATCTTTCAGCATTCTAATAATTATTATTTTAAACTCTTCATTCAGTAGTTTGCTTATTTCCATCTCACTCAGTTCATTTTCTGGAGGTTTCTCTTGTTGGTTCATTTGGATTATGCTTCTCTGTCTTCCCATTTTGTCTGCGTATACCCTCCTCATTTGGGTGTGTTGTTTGTAGAGTTGGCTAAGTCGACGGTTGGTGTTGTCTGCCTCAAATTTTTAGTTGTGTTATTTCTAGGTCTTCTTGGGTTGATATCAGCTGTTGTTTGTAACCCACTGTCCTAGACAAGGTTTTCAATAGTCCTCTGAATATATTTAAAATAGTTGATTTAAAGGCTTTAGTAAGTTCAATCTCTGAGCTTTTCCAGAGACAGTTTATTTTTTTTGTTTTTTTTGGTTTTGTATTTTTTTTTCTGAAGCTGGAAACGGGGAGAGACAGTCAGACAGACTCCCGCATGTGCCCGACCGGGATCCACCCGGCACGCCCACCAGGGGGCGACGCTCTGCCCCTCCAGGGCGTTGCTCTGTTGCGACCAGAGCCACTCCAGAGCCTGGGGCAGAGGCCAAGGAGCCATCCCCAGTGCCCGGGCCATCTTTGCTCCAATGGAGCCTCGCTGCAGGAGGGGAAGAGAGAGACAGAGAGGAAGGAGAGGGGGAGGGGTGGAGAAGCAGATGGGCGCTTCTCCTGTGTGCCCTGGCTAGACTTCTGCATGCCAGGCTGACGCTCTACCACTGAGCCAACCGGCCAGGGCCCAGAGACAGTTTTTATTGATTTCTCTCCCTACATACAGGTCATACTTTTTTTTTAAAGTTCTAAAATTTTTGTTGAAAATTAAATGTTTAAAATAATTTGGCAATTTTGCCCCCTGCTTAGGGTTTGTTGTTGTTGCTATTTGTTGTGTTTGTTTAGTGACTTTTCTGAACTAAGTGAACAATCTTGATACATGGCTGCTAAAGTTTCTATTCATATAGCTTAGTGATTAAATATAAGGAATCTTAAATATCTGGAATTGGTGAGTTTCCCAGTCTTTGCTAAAAGGGTGTGTGTGTGTGTGTGTGTGTTTGCGCGCACGTGCGCACTTGTGTGTGTTGGGTCATGCCTTAAATATTTTGTGAGACAGCTTATAATTTTACCTTATCTTTTACTTTCTGTAGTACCTCAAATTTAGTAGATGAGACCTTAAGACTTTCCCAGGTTTTTCCAGAACATATACACAAGTCTTGGCATGGACAGAACCCTAACATGATCATGGCATTTTAAATCCTAAGATAATGTTAGAATTTTTCAAAGCCCCTATAAATGTCTCATCCCTTTGTGTTTTTTTTTTTTTGGTTAGCCTATTGTTTGCCTCAACAATTATCTACCACCTCAGGCAGCCACAAAATAAGAATTGTCTCTAAGTGTTTTCAACAAACACCCTGTCTCAGAGGTCACTACCCTTTACAGTGGTAGTGGGCAAGCTTCAAGTTAAATAAAGATCATCTTGCCCTGACTGGTCGATTCAGCAGTAGAGCATCAGCCTGGCATGTGGAAGTCCCAGGTTCAACTTCCAGTCAAGACACACAGAAGCAGCAACCATCTGCTTCTCCACTCCTCCCCTCCTCTTTCCTTTCCACAGCCATGGCTCTTGAATGAGCGTGTTAGCCCCAGTTGCTTAGAATGGCTCAATGGACTTGCCTCAGGCACTAAAATATTTTAGTTGCTGAGCAATGAAGCAGTGGCCCCAGATGGGGAGAACATCAACCCCAGAACAGGACTTGCCAGGTGGATCCTAGTCAGGGCATATATCAAAGTCTGTCTCTCTGCCTTTCTGCCTCTCACTTGATTTCTTTTTAAAAAGACTATCTTGACATGACTTTCTTCTAGAGAACCATCATACAGGTCAAATAATGACAATTCTCTGAAAGTGAAACTTTGAAAGAAAATACAACCTCATTCTTCCCTCTCCAGTGGCTACTACACTGCTGGTTTTTATCTTATTGTGGGACATTGGTTTTCACACTACTGTAGAGCTAGAATGGGGCATGGCAATAGAGCAAGTTAAAATGCTACAAAGTTTGTTGTCATTGAAACTCAGCTATTTTCTTGAATAAATGCTCCCTGGAGTGCTATAGCCTTTGATTAATTTCCAAAGTTCCTAAAAAAAAAAAAAGTTGATTTTTTTTCAGCTTTTTTGCTGCTTTCATGGAAATCTTGAAGGTCTTTGCTCTGCCACTTTTGCTGATGTCACTCTCTTACAGGTTTTTAAAAGCATCTTAAAATGGAAAACTAAGTAATGACTATTTTGTTTTCAGTGGTACCTGCTTTCTCTTTCTGGATGATGACCATGATAATTACATAATATTTATTGAGATGTATGTGGCAAACACTAGTCTAACAATTTGACATGTATTATCTCAGTTAATCTTCAAAGCAGTTTTATTTACAGGTACTATTATTACCTAGTTAACAGACAAAGTAAAGTGGCATAAAGACTTTAAGCAATTTGCCTAAAATCAATAATAACTAAGTGGTAAAAACTGGATTTGAGCCCAGTCTGTCTGGTTGTAGAATATATGCAGTAATGTGGAGCAGCCAGGAATTACCAGAATAAAAAATGCCTCAGTTGGTTTCAGAAACATTCACCTACTGTACAGGCTCTAATTTTATTGAACTCTGGATTACTTAGGAGTAAAAAGCATTTATACTAGATATTTTATCATAATAATATCAAGTAATTTTAAAATTTATTATAAAACAAATTATTAAGTACACAACTAAATATTATTTAACTTTTAGTATTTTATTAGAATTTTCATATAAGCAATTTAACAAGTCAAAACCAAAATCCTTTATCAGACACAACTTTTGCCTTTTGTTTGAGAGAATATTATCACTATAACTTTATTTTAAATTTCATTTTATTTTAATTTATTGGGTATACATAAACTCTAGTGTCCCGCTGAATACCTCCCCCCTCCCCAATGTTCCCCACCACATCCCCCTTGCCCACCTCTCCACAATGCCCTCCCCCAGTTTTGCTTTTCTGCTCTCATCCCATCCTATCATCCCCTTTCCCTCTGTCCACTTTCCCTTTGGACCCTTTGTTCCCGCCTCTGTCTCTATTCAGTTCCTCAGTTCATATTGTTCATTGGATTTCTCAAATGAGTGAAGTCATATGGTATTTTTCTTTCTCTGCGTGGCTTATTTCAATTAACATGATAGTTTCTAGGTTCATCCATGTCGCAAAAAGTAAGATTTCCTTCTTTTTCATGGCCCCATATTATTCCATTGTGTATATATGTACCACTGCTTTTCAATCCATTCGTCCACTGATGGACACTTGGGCTGTTTCCAGATCTTGGTTATTGTAAACAATGCTGCCATAAATATGGGGGGTGGTTGTATTTCTCCTAGAATCATTGATGTGGTGTTCTTGGGATATATTCCTAAAAGTGGGAATAGCTGGGTCAAAAGGCAGTTCCATTATTAATTTTTTGAAGAATCTCCATACTGTTTTCCAAAGTGGCTGCATCACTCTGCATTCCCACCAGCAATGCAGGAGGATTTCCTTTTCTCCACATCCTTGTCAGCACTTATTATGTGTTGTTTTGTTAATTTGTTGTCGTTCTGACTGATATGAGGTGATATTTTATTGTGGTATTAATTTGCATTTCTCTAATGATTAGTGAGTTTGAACGTTTTTTTATATGCCTATTGGCCATCTGTATGTCCTCTTTGGAGAATTGTCTATTCATTACTTTTACCCATTTTTTGATTGGATTGTTTATCTTCCTGATGTTGAGTTTTACAAGTTCTTTATAAATTTTGGTTTATTGACCCCTTATCAGATGTATTGCTGAATATGTTCTTCCATTGTGTGGTATGCCTTTTTATTCTGTTCATATTGTCTTTAGCTGTGCAAAAGCTTTTTAGTTTGATATAGTCCCATTTGTTTATCCTGTCTTTTATTTCACTTGCCCGTGGAGATAAATCAGCAAATATATTACTGCGAGAGATGTCAGTGAGCTTACTTCCTATGTGTTATTCTAAAATATTTATGGTTTCGCGGTTTATATCCATTTTAAGTTTATTTTTTGAATGGTGTAAGTTGATGGTCTAGTTTCATTTTTTGCAGGTAGCTGTCCAATTTTCCCAACACCCTTTGTTAAAGAGATGTCTTTACTCTATTGTATGCTCTTGCCTCCTTTGTCAAATATCAATTGTCCATAAAAGTATGGGTTTATTTCTGGGTTCTCTGTTCTGTTCCATTGATCTATATGCCTGTTCTTATGCCAGTACCAAGCTGTTTGAGTACAATGGCCTTGTAGTGTAACTTGATATCAGAAAATGTGATACCACCCACTTTATTCTTCATTTTCAAGATAGCTGAGGCTATTCGTGTTTGTTTTGTTTTGTTTTGTTTTTTTGGTTCCATATAAATTTTTGAAATATGTGTTCTATATCTTTGAAGTATGTCATTGATATTTTAATAGAAATTGCATTGAATTTATGAATTGCATTGGGTAATATGGACATTTTAATGATGTTTATTCTTTTTATCCACAAACATGGTATATGCTTCCACTTGTTTGTATCTTTCTTGATTTCTTTATCAGTGTTTTATAATTTTCCAAGTACAAGTCTTTAACCTTCTTGGTTAAATTTACTCCTAGGTACTTCATTTTTTGTTGCAATAGTGAAGGGGATTGTTTCCTTAATTTTTCTTTCAGACAGATCATTGTTGGTGTATAAAAATGCTTCTGATTTCTTAATTTTATATCCTGCTACCTTGCTGAATTCATTTATCAGGTCCAATAGTTTTTTTGACTGAGACATTAGGGTTTTCTATGTACAGTATCATATCATCAGTAAATAATGATAGTTTTACTTCTTTTCCTATTTGGATGCCTTTTATTTCTTCTTCTTGTCTGATTGCTGTGGCTAGGACTTCTAGAACTATGTTGAATAAGAGTGGTGAAAGAGATCATCCCTGTCTTGATCCTGATCTTGAGAGGATTGCTTTTAATTTTTGCCCATTGAGTATGATGTTGGCTGTGGGTCTGTCATAGATGGCCATTATTATGTTGAGGTATGTTCCCTGTAGTCTCATTTTGCTGAGAGTTTTGATCATAAATGGGTGCTGGATTTTATCAAATGTTTTTTTGCATTTATTGATATTACCGTGTAGTTTTTCTCCTTTCTTTTGATTGTGTGATGAATCACATTAATTTATTTGCAAATTTTGTACCAGCCTTGCCTTCCCAGAATAAATTCCACTTGATTATGATGTATGATTTTTTTCATGTACTGCTGTATCTGATTTGCTAATATTTCTTTGAGAATTTTAGCATCTAAATTTATCATGTATATTGGCCTATAGTTTTCTTTCTTTCTGTTGTCTTTGCCTGGATTTGGAATCAGGATTATGCTTGCCTCATAAAAGGAGCTTGGAAGTTTTGCCTCTTCTTGAATTTTCTGAAATAGCTTGAGAAAGATATGAGTTAGTTCTTTTTTGAATATTTGATAAAATTCGCCGGTGAAGCCATGTGGCCCAGGGCTTTTGTTTGTTGGGAGATTCTTGATAACTGTTTTGATCTCATTTTTTATAATCTGTTTATTTAGGTTTTCTGATTTTTCCACATTCATTTTTGAAAGATAATATTTTCTAAGGAGTTTATCCATTTCACCTAGGTTTTCTAATTTTTTTAGCATTCAGTTCTTCAAAGTATTTTTTACAATTCTTTTTATTTCTTGCTGTGTCAGTTGTTACTTCTCCACTCTCATTTTTAATTTTATTTATTTGAGTTTTCTCTCTTTTTTTCTTGGTGATTTTGGCTAAGGGTTCATAGATCTTTTTTACTTTTTCAAAGACAGAGCTTTCTGTTTCATTGACCCTCTGTATTGTTTTTTCAGTCTCTATCTCAATTATTTCTGCTCTGATCTTTATTATTTCCTCCCTTCTACTTCCTCTGGGCTTTACTTGCTGTTCTTTTTCTAGTTCTTTTAGTTGCAGGGTTAAGTTGTTTATTTGAGCTTTTTCTAACTTCTTAAGATATGCCTGTAATGCTATGAACTTCCCTCTCAGGACTGCTTTTACAGTGTCCCATAGATTTTGAGTTGTTTTATGCTCATTTTCATTTGTTTCAAGGAAATTTTTTTTTTTTTGTATTTTTCCAAAGCCAGAAACGGGGAGGCAGTCAGACAGACTCTCGCATGCGCCCGACCGGGATCTACCCGGCACGCCCTCCAGGGGGCGATGCTCTGCCCATCCGGGGAATCACTCTGCTACGAACAGAGCCACTCTAGTGCCTGAGGCAGAGGCCACAGAGCCATCCTCAGTGCCTGGGCCAACTTTGTTCTAATGGAGCCTTGGCTGCGGGAGGGGAAGAGAGAGACAGAGAGGAAGGAGAGGGGGAGGGGTGGAGAAGCATATGAGCGCTTCTCCTGTGTGCCTTGACTGGGAATCGAACCCGAGACTTCCACACGCCAGGCCGACGCTCTACCACTGAGCCAACTGGCCAAGGCCCAAGGAAATTTTTTATTTCTTCCTTGATTTCATTGTTGACCCATTTATTACTTAATAACATGATGATTAGTTTTCAAGCGTTTTAGTGTTTTTCAGTTTTTCTATTGTAGTTGATTTCTAGTTTCATACATTGTTGTCAGAGAAGATGCTTGATATTCTTTCGATCTTCTTAAATTTGTTGAGATTCATTTTATGCCCTAATATGTGGTCTATCCTAGAGAATGTACAATGAGCACTTGGAAAGAATCTATATTCTGTTGCTTTAGGGTGAAAGGTTCTGAAGGTATCTATTAAATCCAGTTGATCCAGTGTGTTCTTAATTCTGCTGTTTCTTTGTTAATTTTCTTTCTTGAGATTCTATTCAGTGATGTTAGTGGGGTATTGAAATCTCCTACTGTTATAGTATTGCTGTTGATCTCACCATTTATGTCCATCAAAGTCTGCTTTTATATATTTAGGTGCTCCTATATTAGGCTCATATATATTTATAATGGTTATCTCTTCCTATTGGATTGTTTCCTTTGTCATTATGTAGTGACCTTCATTATCCCTTACTATAGTCTTTGTTTTAAAGTCTATTTTGTCAGATATAAGTATTGCTATCCCAGCTTTTTTTTAATTTCCATTTGTTTGAAATATTTTTTTTTCCATCCTGTTACTTTCAGTCTATCTGTATCTTTTGTTTTGAGGTGTATCTCTTGTAGACAGCATATGTATGGGTCCTGTTTTCTTATTTATTCAGCTACCCTACATCTTTTGACTGGGGCTTTTAATTCATTTATATTTAAGGATATTATTGATATGTAGTTGTTTATTGCCATTTTGTTCTTTAAATCTATATTTCTCTTTTACTAGATTTTTTTTCTGCTTTTTTTCTGTCTACAGCAGGCCCCTTAACATTTCTGCAGCATTGGTTTGTTTATGATGAATTCCTTTAGTTTTTTTGTTTTTGTTTTTGTCTGGGAAGCATTTTATTTCTCCTTCAATCTTAAATGATAGCCTTGCTGGATAAAGAAGTCTTGGTTGTAGGTTCTTATTCTGTATTACTTTGAATATTTCTTGCTATTCCCTTCTGGCCTCAAGTGTTTCTGTTGAAAAGTCAGATGTCATCCGTATGGGAATTCTTTGTAGGTGATAGACTGTTTTTCTCTTACTGCTTTTAGTATTCTTTTTTTTTTCTTAGTTCTGATTTTTTTATTATGATGTGTGTTGGGTTGGGTCTCTTTGGGTTCTTTTTTAATAGGGTTCTCTCTGCTTCTTGAACCTGTGTGACTCTTTCCTGCATCAATTTAGGGAAATTTTCAGCTATAATTTCTTTTTTTTAATACATTTTTATTAATGTTAATGGAGTGACATCAATAAATCAAGGTACATATATTCAAAGAAAACATGTCCAGGTTATCTTGTCATTCAATTATGTTGCATACCCATCACCCAAAGTCAGATTGTCCTCCGTCAACCTCTATCTAGTATTCTTTGTGCCCCTACACCTCCCCCTGCCCCTCTGCCTCCTTCCCTCCCACGCACCCTCCATCCCCCTCACCCCCAGTAACCACCACACTCTTGTCCATGTCTCTTCATCTCGTTTTTATGTCCCACCAATATATGGAATCATGTAGTTCTTGGTTTTTTCTGATTTACTTATTTCACTCCGTATAATGTTATCAAGATCCCACCATTTTGTTGTAAATGATCCAATGTCATCATTTCTTATGGCTGAGTAGTATTCCATAGTGTGTATGTGCCACATCTTCTTTAACCAGTCTTCTATTGAAGGGTTTTTTGGTCGTTTCCATGTTTTGGCCACTGTGAACAATGCTGCAATGAACATGGGGCCACATGTGTCTTTACGTATCAATGTTTTTGAGTTTGGGGGGAATATACCCAGTAGAGGGATTGCTGGGTAATAAGGTAGTTCTATTTTCAGTTTTTTGAGGAACCACCATACTTTCTTTCGTAATAGTTGTACTACTTTACAGTCCCACCAACAGTGAATGAGGGTTCTTTTTGCTCCAAAACCTCTCCAGCATTTGCTATTACCTGTCTTGTTGATAATAGCTAATCTAACAGGGGTGAGGTGGTATCTCATTGTAGTTTTGATTTGCATTTCTCTAATAACTAATGAAGATGAGCATTTTTTCATATATCTGTTGGCCATTTGTATTTCTTCCTGGGAGAAGTGTCTGTTCATGTACTCTTCCCATTTTTTTATTGGATTGTTTGTTTGTTATTGAGTTTTAGGAGTTCTTTGTAAATTTTGGATATTAGGCCCTTATCTGAGCTGTTGTTTGAAAATATCATTTCCCATTCAGTTGGCTGTCTGTTTATTTTGTTGTCAGTTTCTCTTGCTGAGCAAAAACTTTTTAGTCTGATGTAGTCCCATTCATTTATCTTTGCCTTCACTTCTCTTGCTTTTGGAGTCAAATTCATAAAATGCTCTTTAAAACCCAGGTCCATGAGTTTAGTACCTATGTCTTTTTCTATGTACTTTATTGTTTCATGTCTTATATTTAGGTCTTTGATCCATTTTGAATTAATTTTAGTACAAGGGGACAAGCTGTAGTCCAGTTTCATTCTTTTGCATGTAGCTTTCCAGTTTTCCCAGCACCATTTGTTGAAGAGGCTTTTTTTTCTCCATTGTGTGTTGTTGGCCCCTTTATCAAAAATTATTTGACCATATATATGTGGTTTTATTTCTGGACTTTCTATTCTGTTCCTTTGGTCTGAGTGTCTATTTTTCTGCCAATACCATGCTGTTTTGATTGTCGTGGCCCTAAAATATAGTTTGAAGTCAGGTATTGTAATGCCCCCAGCTTCATTCTTTTTCCTTAGGATTGCTTTGGCTATTCAGGGTTCTTTATAGTTCCATATAAATCTGATAATTTTTTTGTTCCATTTCTTTAAAGAATGTCATTGGAATTTTGATGGGAATTGCATTAAATTTATAAATTGCTTTGGGTAATATGGCCATTTTAATTATATTTATTCTTCCTATCCACGAACAAGAAATATTTTTCCATCTCATTGTATTTTTTTATTTTCCTTAACAATGCTTTGTAGTTTTTGTTATATAGGTCCTTTACATTCTTTATTATGTTTATTCCTAGCATTTTATTTTTTTTGTAGCAATTGTGAAGGGGATTATTTTTTTTAGTTCATTTTCTAATATTTCATTGTTGGCATAGAAAAAGGCTATGGACTTTTGTATGTTAATTTTGTATCCTGCGACCCTACTGTATTGGTTTATTGTTTCTAGTAATCTTTTAGTGGAGTCTTTTGGGTTTTCGATGTATAGGATCATATCATTTGCAAAAAGTGATACCTTTACTTTTTCTTTTCTGATATGGATGACTTTTATTTCTTTCTCTTGTCTGATTGCTCTGGCCAGAACTTCTAGCACCATGTTAAATAAGAGTGGAGAGAGTGGACAACTCTGTATTGCTCCTGATTTAAGGGGGAAAGTCCTCAGTTTTATGTCATTTAATATGATGTTGGCTGATGGTTTATTATATATGGCTTTTATCATGTTGAGATATTTTCCTTCTATATCCATTTTGCTGAGAGTCTTAAACATAAAATTGTGTTGTATTTTATCAAAAGCCTTTTCTGCATCTATTGATAAGATCATGAGGTTTTTGTTCTTTGTTTTGTTGATATGGTGTGTTACATTAACCGTTTTACATATGTTGAATCATCCTTGAGATTCTGGGATGAATCCCACTTGATCATGATGTATTATTTTTTTAATATGTTGTTGTATTCAATTTGCCAGTATTTTGTTTAGTATTTTAGCATCTGTATTCATTAGAAATATTGGTCTGTAGTTTTCTTTTTTTGTTCTGTCCTTGCCAGATTTTGGTATGAGGATTATGTTGGCCTCATAAAATGTGTTTGGAAGTATTGCTTCTTCAATTTTTTGGAAGACTTTGAGTAGAATAGGAACCAAGTCTTCTTTGAATGTTTGATAGAATTCACTAGTGTAACCATCTGGGCCTGGACTTTTATTTTTGGGGAGGTTTTTAATAGTTTTTTTCTATTTCTTCCCTGCTAATTGGTCTGTTTAGGCTTTCTGCTTCTTCATGACTCAGTCTAGGAAGGTTGTATTGTTCTAGGAATTTATCCATTTCTTCTAGGTTGTTGAATTTGATGGCCTATAGTTTTTCGTAGTATTCTACAATAATTCTTTGTATATTTATGATGTCTGTGCTGATTTCTCCTCTTTCATTTTAGATTTTGTTTATATGAGTCCTTTCTCTTTTTTCCTTGGTGAGTCTTGCCAAGGGTTTGTCAATTTTTTTATCTTTTTAAAGAACCAGCTCCTTTTTCTATTAATTTTTTCTATAGTTTTTCTGTTCTCTATTTCATTTATTTCTGCTCTGATTTTTATTATTTCCTTTCTTCAGCTGGTTTTGGGTTGTCTTTGTTCTTTTTCTAGTTCCTTAAGGTGTGAAGTGAAGTGGTTCACTTGGGCTCTCTTTTGTTTGTTCATATAGGCCTGAAGTGATATGAACTTCCCTCTTATTACTGCTTTTGCTGCATCCCAGAGATTCTGCTATGTCATATTGTCATTTTTATTAGTCTGTATATATCTCTTGATCTCTGCATTTATTTCTTCTTTGACCCATTCATTTTTTAAAAGTATGTTGTTTAGTTTCCACATTTTTGTGGGGGTTTTCCCCTCTTTTTTGCAGTTGAATTCTAGTTTCAAGGCTTTATGATCAGAAAATATGCTTGGTACAATTTCAATTTTTCTGAATTTGCTGATGTTATTTTTGTGGCCCAACATATGATCAATTCTTGAGAATGTTCCATGTACACTAGAGAAAAATATATACTCTGTCGCTTTGGGATGAAGTGTCCTGTAGATGTCTATCATATCCAGATGCTCTAGTGTTTCGTTTAAGGCCACTATATTTTTATTAATTCTCTGTTTGGATGACTGATCTAGAGCCGTCAGTGGTGTATTGAGGTCTCCAAGTATGATTGTATTTTTGTCAGTTTTTGTTTTTAGGTCAATAAGTAGCTGTCTTATATATTTTGGTGCTCCTTGGTTTGGTGCATATATATTAAGGACTGTTATGTCTTCTTGATTCAGCATCCCCTTAATCATTATGAAATGACCATTTTTGTCTCTGAGTACTTTTTCTGTCTTGTAGTCAGCATTATTAGATATAAGTATTGCTACACCTGCCTTTTTTTTGGATGTTATTTGCTTGGAGTATTGTTTTCCAGCCTTTCACTTTGAATTTGTTTTTATCCTTGTTACTTAGATGTGTTTCTTGTAGGCAGCATACAGTTGAATTTTCTTTTTTAATTCATTCTGCTACTCTGTGTCTTTTTATTGGTGAGTTTAATCCATTTACATTTAGTGTAATCATTGACACTTGTGGGTTCCATATTGCCATTTTATAAATTACTTTCTATTAATTTTGTATCTTATTTGATTCTTCTCTTTTGTTTTTCTATCATTTGTTTTTGTTTGTTTGTATTCCATACTTCTTTCCTCCATTCCTACCTTTTTTAAGTCATGTGCTTCTGTGGTGGTTTTTTCAAGGGTGGTTACCATTAAATAATGAAATAGGTACCTACCATATTCATTGTAGTACCCTATCTTATGAGTGTTTCTGCACTTCATCGTCCTTTGCTACTGTTAATCTCCATCCTCTCCCTCTTTTTTTTTTTTTTTTTTTGCTTTTGTTTTCAGTTTAAATTTGGTTTTATTGTGTTCTTGGTGGAGCTTTTACTTGTGGTTTTGTTTTGTTTTGTTCTCTGAATCTGGTTGGAAAACCCCCTTTAGTATTACCTCGAGTGGGGTTTTCTGATGATAAATTCCCTCAGCTTTTCTGTATTTGTGAACATTTTTTTTTTTTTTGCATTTTTCTGAAGCTAGAAACAGGGAGAGACAGTCAGACAGACTCCCCCATGCGCCCGACCGGGATCCACCTGGCACGCCCACCAGGGGGCGACGCTCTGCCCACCAGGGGGTGATGCTCTGCCCATCCTGGGCGTCGCCATGTTGCGACCCTCCTGGGTGTCGCCATGTTGCGACCAGAGCCACTCTAGCGCCTGGGGCAGAGGCCACAGAGCCATCCCCAGTGCCCGGGCCATCTTTGCTCCAATGGAGCCTTGGCTGCAGGAGGGGAAGAGAGAGACAGAGAGGAAGGCGCGGCAGAGGGGTGGAGAAGCAAATGGGCGCTTCTCCTATGTGCCCTGGCCGGGAATCGAACCCGGGTCCTCCGCACGCTAGGCCGACGCTCTACCGCTGAGCCAACCGGCCAGGGCTTTGTGAACATTTTTATTTCTCCTTCATACTTGAAGGATAGCTTTGATGGGTATAGTATACTTGGCTGAAAGTTCCTCTCTTTCAGAGCTTTAAATATTAGGGTCCACTCTCTTCTAGCTTGTAGAGTTTCTGCTGAAAAATCTGATGATAATCTAATAGGCCTTCCTTTATATGTTGTAGTCTTCTTTTCCTTGATTGCCTTGAGAAATTTTTCTTTGTCGTTGGTTTGTGCCATTTTCATTATGATGTGCCTTGGAGTAGGTTTGTTGTGGTTAAGAAAACTCGGTGTTCTGTTTGCTTCTTGAATTTGAGGCTTTAGTTCTTTCCACAGGCTTGGGAAGTTCTCATCTATTATTTGTTTGAATATATTCTCCATTCCGTTTTCTCTCTCTTCTTCCTTTGATATACCTATTATTCTTATGTTATTCTTTTTGATGGAGTCAGACAATTCCTGTAGGGCTTTCTCATTTTTTTTTAATTTTTGAGTCTCTCTCTTCTTCTCTCTGTTGTCCCTGAAGTTGCTTGTCCTCTATGTCACTAATCCTACCTTCTATCTGGCCTGTTCTATTAGCTAAGCTTGTTACCTCATTTTTCAGTTCATCAATTGAGTTTTTCATCTCTGTTTGATTTGTTTTTATATTTTCAATTTTCTTGGTAATATATTCTTTGTGTTCATTGAGTTTTTTTCTGAGCTCCCTAAATTGCCTTTCTGTGTTTTCTTGTATATCTCTGAGTATTTTTAGGATTTCTATTTTAAATTCTCTGTCATTGAGCTCCAAGGTTTCCAATATATTAAATTTTTTCTCCATAGATTTTTCCACATCTAATCTGTGTTACTTCTCTATCTGTTGTATCCATGATATTCAATTTCCTTTTTCTTAATGGAATTTGAGAGTGGTCTGGTTGATAGCAATAATGAGAATTAATAAATAATAAAAAGTAAAAAAAAAATTTAAAAAATTGGAAAAACAATTAAACAAAAAAAACAATAATAATTTATTATTTCCCTCCCCTTTTCTTTCTTCTCTTCAGCTCCTCTCCCCTCTTCCTTAGGAAAATATCTTGATGAACTGTGAATTACATTATGCTAAATGGAACAAAAATTGCCTATTACGGAGGGCCTGAGTTGGTGGGAAGTGTTCAAGGGGCAAAAAAGGAAGTACGAACCCACAAAATGCAAAAAGGAAAAAATTGGGTCAAGTATAAAATGATTTGCTTGTAAGGGATGGTTGACTAAAAGATATGATGAGAGAGATAAGAGGGAAACAGGAAGGAAAAACAAAGAAAAACTATTGTATTAAGTAGAGCAAAGACTAAATAGAATGGAGATCTTGGGTTGGGAGGAATGCTAATGAGTTAAAAAGTGAAGTAAAAGGCACCCAAAATTCCACACACAAAAAAGAGTCCCTAATTAAATAATTTGTTTGTGATTGAGGATTGAATGAGAAGAAAAGTAAAAGGAGAAAAGAAGAAACTAATAGAAAGGGAGAAATAAGAAAAAGGGGAAAACGAAAGAAAGAAAAAAGAAAAAAAACAAAAAGAGAGAGAGAGTTAAGGGTTTTGGAGTGTAACCCTCATGGAGTGTAAGGAAGAAGAAAAGAAATAAAATGTAACACTTATGGGTAGTGTAGTTCAAGAAAAGGAAAGAGTAAGACAGGCAGAGAATAAAGGGACCAAGGTGGAGGACATAGAAATAATAATAATAAAGGCAAGAAGATGAAAGAAACAAAAATATAGTGGAACTAGTTATAAAGTCTGTAGATTTTTCTTGATTTTGAGAGGTTAACTTTTTCTTCCTTTTTCTTTCCTCTCCCTCTTCCTGGTCAGTGACTCTATACCCCAGGCTCTGTCCCTGTGGCACGCTTAGGCAGGGATTTGCAGTTGATGAGACTCTATGGCAATGTCATATATTTGGCTTCAGTCTCATTGGTAGTCAAGGCTTGTAAGCATTTGCAGGCTCCAACAATGAGAGAGTTTGTTTTCCTGGATCCTCTCTCCTAGTCTCTCCTTCCTGAATTAGAAGCCTGATGATCCAGCTATGAGGCTGCTGCTGCCTCTGCCTGGGGAGTAAGAGGCTCAAAGAGCTGGCAAATCCCCACTCTATCTCCACTCAATGCAGGGCTCTGGGTAAGGCTCTGACAGTCAGAGCTGCCAGTGTAATCAGGCGGGACTGGGGGCCAATTGCTCTCAAGGTGACTTTCTATGAGCCTCCAGGCCTGTTCAGCATGCCTAGCACTCTGTGGGACCACTCTCCCCAGGCTTTCCACACTTTGTAACCTGTTTTGGCTGGGAAGAAGATGCCCTTGTTGCTGCCTGCAGTACAGGAGGTCTTAACATCTTCCAAGTCCCTCTTTCTAGCATATATCCCTGAGTATGAAAGCTCTGCCAATCAGAAGTTGCCCCCACCCCTTTAGCAAGAGGCACTAAAAATATCACTCTCTTGTCTTGGATCACTGAACTGAGAGAGATCTTGTCAATTAGAGCTGCTTAGGTCAGTTGGGAGGTGAGTAACCTGTGGGTTAAGCTAATTTCAGCAATTGGATCCACCCATCTGCTACAGAAAGGACTGCAAGCTGCCCGCGTGCCCCTCCCCCAATGCTTGATTGTTAGCTTGAATGGCTGGGTGAGGCGCCCCACCCATGGAGAGAAACTCGGGCATAGGGAAGTTTGCTTTGGCGCACTCCCTGTGCAACTCTGGCAGCTGCTGCTCGTGGCACAGGTGGATGCTCATGGCATGCGTGCGGGCGGCCGGGATGCTCGTGGTGCGCAGGCGGTTGCTGGCGTGTGCTGATTCACCACAGGCACACTCTTTCCTCGACTTGAACGAACGTCTGTGCCACAGCCTAGCTATCTCCACACCCTTAGCTCCTCCCCGATTCTCAGTTCCAAGTGAAAGCAGCTTTTGGTCAGGTAGTGAGGAAGGCAGAGTATTCCTTTGTCCGACTTATTTCCCTCAGAGTTGATTATATATTTAGTCAATTTTTCACTCGATACTACCTTTGCCTTGAGTGTGTGAAACTTCCATACACTCCAAAGATAGATATTTCTGTCTCTGGTTGATGGACTTGTTGAAATTTTGGGGAGATTTGTCGGTCGTGCTCCTCACGGCACCATTTCTCTGACGTCACTTATAATTTCTTCAAACAGATTCTCTATCTCTTTTTCTTTCTCTTCTCCTTCAGGAACCCTTATTATGCGGATATTGTTTTTCTTCATGTTGTCACAGAGCTCTCTTAGAGTTTCCTCAGAATTTTTTATTCTTTTTTCTTTTTGCTGTTCTGCTTCTGTACTTTCATTTATTTTGTCTTCTAAGTCACTGATTCGGTCCTCTGCTACATTCTTCCTGCTTTTAATTCATTCTAGTATAATCTTCATTTCTAATATTGTGTTTGTCATTTCTGTCTGGTTCTTTTTTATGATTGCAATGTTCCTTTTGATGCTTGTTATCTCTTTATTTAGGTGTTCATTATGTCCATCCATTGTTGCTCTAAGATCTTTGAGCATTCTAACAACCATTATTTTAAACTCTGCACTTGATAATTTGTTTATTTCCATCTCACTCAGTTCTTTTTCTGGGGATTTCTCTTTTTGATTCAGTTGAATTGTATTTTGTTGTCTTCCCATTTTCTCTGTGTATACAGTCTTCCTTTGGGTGTGTTGTTTGTGTAGCTCACTGAGTCTAGGGTTGGTGTTGTCTGCCTCCAATTTTCAGTTGTATTGTTTCTAGGTCTTCTTGGGTTGGCATCAGCTATTGTTTGTAATCTGCTGTGGGCTACTTATCTGCTATCACTATTCTTTTTGCAATTTGTTTCTGCATTTTCTATGTCTTAGCTGGGTCAAGTGTGAGGAGCCCTTCCTTAAGATACCACTCTAAGAAGAGCTTTTAGGTCCTGAACTAATGTTCTCTGTATCTGGCTGCTGGATGTGTCTTCCCTGGACCTCTCTGGCCAGAGCCTGGCACAGATCAGTGGGGGTCACTGCTTATGACTAGCTCTTATCTACCTTTTTTGAGCTACAAGTGATCTAGATCTTGCAGCTGACTCTGCTGGGCCCAGGTGCCATTGTAAATATCAGCTGCACTCCTAGGCTAGCTTTTATCTACTCTTGGCCTGGGGGATAAAAGTTCAAGTTCCCCTGAGATCCACTTTCTGCTGCCTCTTATTGCTGGCTACTTGTTGAACTCAGTACTGTAATTCAATGATTAGGTTCAGTATTGGATATGGCTTGCCCCTTAGCCTCAGATGTCTTTCTATCCAGATGTTTTATTTATTTTATTTTTGGTTTTTTTTTTTTCTTTTTCAGCACTCAGAAGGGTGTGGTCTCAGGGATCCAGTGGGTGTGGCCTCTGTGTTCCTGATGTGTGGTCTGTCCACAGGCCCCCACTGCCACTGTTGCCGCCTGAAGCATTTGCGTTCCAGAGCTGCTGGTGCTAGTCTGCCTCCGAAGCCGCCCCTGGCTTCTGCCACCCCTGGTGGTCCCACGTAGGCCAGCTCCAACTGCCCCCGAGTTTGCCTGGGCCCCAGCTGCTGCCAAGGGTAGGCTCATGCGGTGTGGCTGGGTTGCATGCAATCTTGGACCTTCGCAGCAGCACACCACCACGGGCGGCCTGTGTGTCTGGGTTGGAACCACTTCTGCTGTTGCTTGGGCCTCAGCCGCCACCAGGGGCAGGACCACGCCGCAGGCGTGATTGCCCATGTGCCTGGACCTCTGCAGCAGTTGCCCTGGCCTCTGCCTTTGCCAGAGGGCCAGTGCACATCCACTCGGACTGCCTTCGCTGTCATCTGGGCCCCCTCTGCCTCCAAGGGCAGGTGGGATTGTGCACAAGCTCCAACCTCTGCAGATAGTGCCTTGGTTCCCAACTCCACTATCGCCTCTGTGGACGGGCCCGCACGTGCCCACTCAGACCGCCTTTGCAGTTGCCCAGGCTTGTGCCTTAGGCAGGACTGAGTGCTGGCTCCAACCTCCGCAGCAGATGCCGCAGCCTCTGCCTTTGCAGGTGAGCCCTTGCACACTTGCTTGGACCGCCCTGGCTCCTGCAGCCTTGCCCTGCCGCTGCTGGCTTGTCCGCCCCCAGCGAGCACTCGGCAGCATGGGGGGGGGGGGGTAGCTCAGATCCCAGCACTCACTACCTTTGTCCCTAATGTGTTGTCTGCCTCTAAGTGCTTCTTTGTTCTGACTGGAGCAGGAGAGCCTTTGGTGGGTGGGGTAATTTCTTCCCTTTGCTGGTGTTGCTGCTCTGAGGAAAAATGTTCACTTTAGATTTGGGGTGTGATTGAGCCCTGGGGTTAGGGTGTCTATCCCTCAAAGTGTCTCCCCTGTGCCTCCAAGACCACAATCTCCCCTGGCAACTCCAGTCCTCCCAACACTCCCTCCTCCTGGAGCCCTGGGCAGGTGGCTGTGAGCAAGGCTCTCCATGTAGTCCCTTTAATGTGGAGACTGGGTTCGAGAGTTCTGTCTCCTTCTCTCAAACAGTATCTAGGCTCCTTTCTTAGCCGAAAACAATCCTTTCACCCCTTCCAGGCTCCAGGTCTCTAGGCTGGGACTCCAGTTCTGGGGCTGAGGACCCACAACTCGCCAGGCAATCCTCCCCACCGGAAGAGTCCCTCTGGGCCACCGCTTGATCCTGAGAGCGGGGCAGCCCTTTCTGTGTCTCCGCTTTTCCTACCAGTCTCAGTGTGGGTTCTTTGGTAGTCCTTGACTATAGAATCCTCTTAGTGTCCAAAATTGGTCTTTCAAAATGGCTGTTCTCAAAATTAAGTTGTAATCCACTTTGGTTCTGGGATATGGGAGTTGAAACATCAGCCTACTCTGTGGCCATCTTGTCTCTCCTCACTATACCTTTGAGAGCTAATATCTTTTTGAAGTTTTGTTTCAGTTTGTTCACTCTCAATTCAACAAAAATTTTGCTCTGTTTACTTTTCACCAGACACTAAGAATGTAGTGTTGAGTAAAGGAGATTTTGCCATCAAGAAGTTCATAGTGGAGTGGGAAAGAGCCATGAAGTAATAATAGGTGTGATCAGTATGAGGAAAGAGAAAGCACAGAAATTAAGGGATCTTACAAATGAGACCTGAGCTACTTTCAAAAATTAGAGAAAGGCAGATTTGAAGATGAGGCATTTAAAACAAGACCTAAAGGATTGCGTAGGGTGATATGAAGTCTGGGGAGAGGAAACAGACGTGTGAAGGCTAGATTCCTAAAAATATGTGGTTAATTCAAGAATTCAGAGCAACTTAGGGAGGCTAAAAAATAGAAATTGTGGGGACATGGGGCCTCTAGTCATGGAGATAAAAGGACTTAGCTGAAGAACCTTATTTGTTCAAAAGTACTTGTTTAGATGGGTTGAAAGTCCTCAAAGAATAACACATTATATTTACAGAGGGGTCCTTGAGTTATGACAGTCCTGGCATACAATGTTTCGAGTTTATGATGCTCACTCCCATAAAAACTTTAAAAAATTGTGATGTGATTGGTTTGGCTTATGCTGCTAGCATTGTACTTATGGACTATGTGGACGAACTGGTTTAGTTGCATGTAGTGGAAGAATATGCAGTAACTCAGCATATGAGTGAGAGAGTTGATGTCTCCCAGTATGCTTAACTATGCCATTTTGGACTGTCAAAAGTGCAAATGTTCTGTTTGTGTTGTTTTGGCAACTAATTTACCTGACCCAATATTTTCAGCACCTTCTGCAGATTCTCCTGCCTCTCTAATAGGTCACTCTCTCTCTCTCTCACCTTGAAATGCTCCTTCAGTGTGCAGGCCAACTACGGGAATAAAGATAAGGAATTTTTTTACACTCATTTTTTGTCATTTTTTTCTGTTACTACAGTATGGTGTACAATACAGTATATTTATGTCCTTTTCCTTTTTCTGTGGCTTAGTTGTTTTTATGTTCTAGATTATGATTTTACAACTGTGTTAGGATAAGTAAGTGACTTAAGCTAGGGTGTGTTTCAACTTACACCAAAATTTGGGTTAAGTCACTCTCATAGGAACGGAGCTGTGTCATTGTCTGAGGACCCCCGTATATGTAAATATTATTTTAGCACATTATTAAGAGCTTGCCCAATGGCAGCATGTGTGGCAGGATTCTGCTTTCTGGTTGATAGTTTATAATAAAGACTTGCCTGCATTCTCCAATAGAGCTAATATCTATTTGAAAACAGTGCTATGATAGAAAGACAAAAGATTCATGAACAAACTGGTAAAAGCAAGCGAAAATATAAAACTTAGAAGAGAGAGAAAGTCAAGAACAGACCATGCTTGGAGGCAATGAAACAACTGAAGTTATTCCAAGATTCTTTCTAACCAGACTATCTTCTCTATCAGGTGTTTTACAATATGTCATTCATTATCTTCATGACAATCTTTTGAGGTATTATATTTCTGTCTTTAATAGAAGCAAACTAAGGTTCAGAAATATAAATGACTTCCGTTAACAAGTACTTTCCCAGTGCCTACTACATGCTGGTTAATCAGTGAACCCAAGCTGATAGAATTTATATTCTAGCAGGAACTCGTTTGAGTTTACAGAGCTGATAAACCTAAACAAGATCTTTTAACTAGAAAGAATAGACTGTGCTCCATTGTACCACACTCACCAAGAAAGAGCTAATTTTTTTTTTCTTAAAAATTATCTAGAAGGTCCTTGATGATTCACTAACACTAAATATGTTAATGTAGGTTCCACAAAGTTCTCCATTATTTGCTGGTAATTACAACAGGTAATCTGATGCAGTCCCACTTGATTTCTAGCTGTAGAAAAAGATATCTAATGGAAGGTTAATAGTTTACCCTCTTTGTCAAGTAGTTAGAAACATAAACACTCACAAAGATTGAGAAAAATAGATAGAACCCAGTTGTGACTTGATGTTGCTTGCTTCTCCTTGGCTCCACCTCCCATTCTCCTCTTTCAGTCTCTTTTGTCTCCTTTTCTATTTAGAACCTTCAAAAAAGAGACCTCAAAACCAAGTTTCTGTTTGCTTTGTAAGGACATTAAAGATTCATCATTCTGATATGCATATTTTGCTTTCCTAGTTCCAGATCCTTGCCTCTAGTCTCAAAAAGACAAAGCAGAGATATTTATCATTCTTAGTTTTTTAGAAGTCCTCTCACTTTCCTTGGCTGCCATCCCAACATTCTGAATTAGGAAAGTGTGAAATGTTGTCACACATCACCTATCCAAAGAGACTCCCACAAAACTGCTCCTCTAGCAGTGTCTCTTTTGAAGACTCTGAATCTTTGAGAAAGTAAAAGGAAATGTCAGGAGGAGAAAAAGAAGGTAGGGGTGACCTTGGATCTTCTCCTTGACATATTTTTTCTGGATTGTATATGGGTGGGGGAGAGGTGACTAGAAAAAATAAGAAAAAAAATATTTTTGTTGTTTTTTTTTCTATGTTCTCAAAAAAATAACCTCAAAAAAACATTCTATAACTATGTATAGTGATGGATGTTAACTAGACTTACTGTGCTGATCATTTTGCAATGCATAAAAATATCAAATCATTATGTTGCACACCAGAAACTAATGCAGTGTTATATATTCATTTTATCTCAAAAAAATTAAAAGTACAGCCTTAGTACAACACATTTACAACAGAAGATTTCGCCATGAGGCCTCTCTGTCCATATTTAGCAAGTTGAAAGTCTTATAGATCTCTTTTCTATAGCCTCACTTTTAGACCTTTGAAATCTAAGAACATGTATATATTTGTAGTATTATGTTCATTAATTAAATTTTTAACTAAATACCAGTCAGTTACTTTACCAGAAAAAAAAAGAATCTTAAAAAAAATGTCCTTTTTAAAACTTAAGTAGATTCGTACAGCATCAGGCAATCCCTACAGGGGTACAACTCCTGTCTTCCCTGTACTGTGTGTATTGTCTTGATATCAGCTCACATAATATCCCCACAGTCCTTTGTGACCCTCTCCCCAAGAAGATGCATCTAGCAAAATTCATCCAGCCTGCAGCCTTATGCAAATAAGGAAACTGGAGCAGACAAGAGATTAATGACCACCACTCACAGAACATTAATAAAGCACACTGCTCCTCTAGATTTGACTGCTCATAACCTAATGTGCCAACTTGCTGGAATCAAGAGAAGACATATTCTGTGCTCTTTTTCTTGGTGGAGGTTGGAAGAAATAGGCACATCTTCAGCATCTTCATTGAAACTTTGGTCTGAAAACAAATCTGCAGTTACAGATTCTCCACATTCCATGAAATTTTAAAAAGTGTTTTTTTCAGAAATTACAATATACCAGGAATCCTGTGGATTGATTCTACCTTGAAAATACTATACAGTAGCCCCCACCTCTCTTATCTGCGGTTTTACTTTCCATGGTTTCACTTACCCACAATCAACTGCAGTCTGAAAATATCAAATGGAAAACTCCAGAAAAAAAAAAAGTATGCATTTTAAATTTTGCATCATTCTGAGTAGTGTGACGAAATCTGAAGCAGTCGCCCTCACTCTCAGCCCGGACATGAGTCATTCCTTTATATGCTACTCACCCATTCATCACTTAGTAGCCGGCTCAGTTATCAGATCAGTGATCAGAAAGAGAAAATCCACATTCACGTAACTTTTAATCACATTACTGTGTTGTTATAATTGTTTTTGTTTTATTATAGTTATTGTTGTTATTCTCTCACTGTGCCTGATTTATAAATTAAGCTTTGTCATAGGTATGTGTGTATAGGAGAAAACATAGTGTATATAGGTTTGGTGCTCTCCATGCTTTCGGGCATCCACTAGGCATCTTGAAGCATTCCCCATGAACAAGGAAACATTACTGTACCCCACATGTCTGTTGTCATCTCCTCATCATCATTGCCATGTCTCTTTCCGAATGAGTTGTATTTTTCCTGGACTCTTCAATGGCCTCTGAACTGTTCTTCCCACTTTCACCTCTCCAATCCATTCTCCATACAGCAGTCAGAGCTCCAACATGCATTCTTTATGTCATCGTCCTGTTTAACTCTCTCTAAAGACTTCCTTTTGGATAGAAAATGAAAGCTGAAGTCCCTAACCTGGGCCTCAAAACTCTGCAGGAGCCAGACCCCTGCCAACTCTCCAATCCTGTCTCCTTTGCTCACTGAGTCCCAACAACATACCAACCTTCTTGATTTTTCTGGAAACCACAAGTCCTTTACTACCTTAAAGACTTTTCACACACTTTAAAGATTTTACTACCTTAAAGATTTTATTCCCTTGGCCTGAAATATTTTTCCTTTATGCTTCACCTTATTAACTCTTGTTCATCCATCAGATCACAGCTTAAATATCAGTTCCTCAGAGAAGCCTCCTCATTTATTCAAATCTAAACCAGACCCTTCTATCATCTCTCTCATAGAATTCACTTTCCAAATTTATACCTTAATTTGTGTGTTTATTTGCTCCAATTCTGTCTCCTCTACCAAGATGGATCTCTGTAAATGCAGGGACCTTATTGCTTTGGGCCCCATTGTTCTTGTGCGCAGAGCAGCTCCGAACACAGTGTTATGTGCTCAACAGATTCGGCCACTGAGTGAACGGGTGAATATTTGTGGAAGAAAAGGAATCACAAACTCCCAAACACCTTCAGCATCCACACAGAAGCCCTTCCACATAAAACGTGAGACTTCTGGAGAACTCAACAGAGGACCTTCTAGACACATTTCACTCCATAGTCCCTGAGACTTTTTGGGGTAATAAGGCTTTCTACCCATACCTCTGCAGCCTTCAAAAAGTGAACCACAGAGTCTCCCAATGAATCAACTCTACTGAAGTTCTTAACTGATTCTTTCACCAGTCTTGCTCCCCATCTTCACCACCAACCCTTAACAACTTACTGTGAGGTCAGAAGGATGAGAGATCTTTTTAAAGACTCTGCTCTTTAATACTGTGTAGTAAATACATATACTAGTCACATAGTCATTTATTGTCATTATCAAGTATTATGTACTATACATAATTGTATGTGCTATACTTTTATACAATTGGTAGTACAGTAGGTTTCTTTGTTCCAGCATCACTACAAACACATGAGTAATGTGTTGCACTATGACATCAAGTCAGCTACAACATCACTAGGCAATAGCAATTTTTCATCTTCATTATAATTTTATGGATCTTTGTACATGTGGTCTGTCATTGACCAATGTAGCACATGACTCTATTATCATCTGAGACTCCTAATTATCTTCCCTTTGTTATAAGCCTCATGAGTCTTCCCTTAATCCAAGCCCCAGCTCTCCATTTCTGTTCGTCCAGTGTGCCTTGGACCCGAGCTCTGCCCCCACAGTTACTCTTTACTCTTCATCACATTCTGTGTCCCTTAGCTTCTGAAATTCCACTTTGTCTCCCAGTCTGCCCCTACTGTCAGCACTGAACCCAGTGTTTGGGTTCAGTGATGGAAGAAGCAGCCTGCTTTGGCCTTCTTAAGGGCAAAAATTGTGTTTATCCTTTAGATCTCTCTATCTGCTATTTAGGGAAACTCGCACCCTGGCACCAGGCCTCTGACCAGCACTCAGGCTAAGCTTAGACAAGCTTCCCCACAAGACAGGGAGTCAGAGAGCTGTGACCTTCACCCACCTCTGAGGCCCCATTTCCAACTGGTCTTCTATGAGCATTCCATTTGGCTTCTCTTTGTGTCCTCAGTCCTGAACACTCTGCCTACCTCACCCACCCACCCCACACATACTCAACCACGTACTAAATCTGGCAACCAACTCTAATTCCTCCGTCAAGCTCATATCCAGATCTTCTAAGAAACCCTGCCTACCCCTCCTATTTACTAACTCTGACTTGTTCATAGTCAGCACCTGAGAGTCCCTTCAGACAGGTGGGAAAGGGCAGACCCAGCTTTAAATTCCATATTTGTCATTTACTAGCTGTGGGACCTTGGGAAAACAATTTAATATCTTAAAACCTCATTTTTTAAATGAAAGAAATGGGAATAATATTCACTTAAAACATTGGGCTGCTAACAGATGTGCCACATTGTAGGCATTTAATAAATGTGCAACAAGGAACATAAAAAAGAAATGAATTGATTACAGTATTCGCACTATAGCTATAGCAAAACAAAAATGGATGTCTTATTTTGGCTGTGTGATTCTCCTCGATGCTGAGAGAAATCACAAGAGTAACATAATAAGGGAGAGGTGTATGGAAAGGAAAGCTTGTGATAAAAAAAAAATGAGTAAAATATAGTTAAAAGAATGAGAAAGAAAAGCTTTGCAAAACAGCCAACACAAGTAAAAGCTGGAGCACATCATAGCACTGTGACCACGGAAAGCAAAGCTGAAGATAGCAAAGGGGGCATGTTGAGGAAAAACAGCAAACTCGCTTGAGTAGATGGAGAAGGGTCAGCTCAGGGAAGACAAGGCTAAAATGAGAGCCAGGTCATTGCTTCGGGTTTTCACTTTGCTGTAAGTGAATACTTTAGGATGTATCATCTCTAAGCATTTGTTTATTTGCAACTCAATTAACCCAACCAGGAAGTGACATAGTGTACACCTCATCCAAGTAACTAATTAATGTTTATAAAATCCAGATGCCGCCTAAAATAATTGTTATGAGGATGTTGCTGGAGATCTTACAAATGCCTTGGCATCACCCCAGATGTGACAACAGAGGCAGGGATCTCCCACTCTGCTCCTTGACCTTGCATCACTCTGCTTGTTCCTTAAAAGTTTACTGATATCACATGGACATAGTTGTGAAATGTTTTTAGCAAATCCAGATTTGCAAAAGTTCTTGAAATCTTGGCACTTACACAAAGTAGTCCAGGTGGAGGATTGTCTTTGGTTTTGTGTGTGTGCATTTTAAGCAGACGCTAGGCAAACTTCTATTTGTGGCTTATTTCCCTACTTGTTTGGACCTCAGTATCCCTGGTTATGGTATAATAATAATACCAATATACCTTTATATAAGTTAAATATCACAATTATTAATGCTCATTGAGTTCTATGTAGCAGGTGTTATACCTATATCATGACATGTATTACAGCAATCCTACAAAGTAGGTAATATTATTATCCTCATTTTATAGAGGAGTAAACTGAATTACAGAGGCATGACAAATAACTTGCTTAGAGCCACACAGTTAAACGTGGTGGAGTTAGAATTCAAACAAGGCACTCTGCCCCCAGACCCCACACTCATTCCTCTTGCCATACTACCTGGGTAACGAATGTCAACATCCTAATTTTACAGAAAGAAACTGAGTTGTGAAACAATGAAGAGAATCACCTCAGGTCACTGAACAATTGAATTGGTGACAAAATCAAATGATCTACATCCTGGATCTCTCTTGACCCAATTTTTCTATCAACCAATTTGCATAAAGGTGTTTCCTCTCTTGTCATCAGTCTTCCTTTTTTTAATGGCTCCCAAGGCAATGGGACTCAAGTCCCATAAAGAAACAAAAATTTATTTCAAAACCAAAACTACCCCCCTGACTAAAATTCCATTTTCCTAAATCTCAGGACTCCTAATAAAAAATAAAAATCAGTCAACGCCAACTTTCTGGCACACCACAGAATAGATGTCACATAGTCCAAAGTCTTTCTTCTTGCATTGGAGGCCAAGGAACGTGACACCAGGGGACAAAACCACACACCTCTGGGCTTTTTCAGTGTCTGAGGTTACAATGTATAAAGATACAAGATTATTAGTTTAAAATCTTGAAAATTCAAGGATTCCATTTAAATCCCAAGGAATTCCTTTAAATTGCTACATTCTTTCTCCTTAACAAAGGAGGAGAAAAGAGTTTGGGAGCAAAACCCAGCTCTCCACTGTGGGAGTTGCCTAGAGAACCAGTAACATTCCCCCCTGGTTCTCCACTGGAATACATATGAGAAATAGGCAGGAATCTTAAATTTTGCCATCCTATAAAATAATACCTAGTTTCTAACTTAAGGGCTCAGTAAGGCCTTGGATTTTGAAACATACTTATAACACAGTTCTAGAAAAGAAAAATGGAGTTGGCTTTGATTCTCCTCCAGAAACATCAGCAGCAGCCACAGGATTAAGAAGAACTCGCTGGCGATGGTACCACCCTAAGAGGGGCTGGCAGGTTTTGAGGGAGGTCCCTGTGCATCTGAGCTACACTCAGTAATGACACACTGCAGGACAATGGACAGAAGGCATTCAGTTCAGTGCAACAGAGCCAAGCAAGACTGAAGTAATATTAGAAATTACATGTGGCCTGTTCTATCAAAAATAGTCCAAAAGTTTTCCTCCAGCAGCCAACTAGAAGCCCTACTCAGAGCCAAAGCAAACAACTGGAAACAAAGTTGTCCAATTCTTGATATTTCCCATTCTGCATTGTATTATTTTGCTTTTTTTTGTTTTGCTTTGCTTTGTTTTAATTTTTCCCTCACATTTTGAACTTAGATGTCAGCTCTGGCTGATATAAAAGCCCAAAGCTTTCCTGCTGCTGCATGTTCAAAGATAAAGTCACTGAAGGCAGTGGTCACCCCCATGAAGGGAGGAAGGGAATCGGGCTGTGAAAAGAGATTCTTTTCACATGTGCATAAATGAGGGTTTTTCAGAAGTATGAAATAATTATTTTTATTTTAGTTTCAGTCCATATGCAGTGTGACTTAACTTCCATATGTTGAGGATATATTGCTGAGAAATTGGCTAATGGGGAGTCCTACCTTTTCAAAACTAAGCTGTGTCTTTTACAAATATTTAGGAAACTGAAGCTCAGTTTCCTTCAGATGAGTTTTATTATAAAAAGAGAAGCCTCTATTCAAACAAATAGATCATCAGAACTAACAGTAGAAACATAAACATGAATTTGCTCATAAATACTTCACACTTTCTGACCTTCTCATTATTTGGTTTTTTACTTAGGTTTTTAATTCTAATACAGAGAGAAAGCAAGGCACGTAGGAAGTAGACAAAAACTGTTAAAGTGGATGACTTCATCTGTGTTGAACCAAGCATATTATCATATATATAATAAATAATAGCATGAGTTGAATTAATAAGTCAGAGAAATGGCCAAAAATTACTAGCATCATAAGCATGGTTCATTCCTGAAGGGAAAGATCATCTCTAATTTGCAGAGGTCTCTGGGCTCATGGTCTCACTTCGCTGAGCTCATTACACATGTGCAATGTTTGACTGGCCTGTACATTAATCAGCCCTTACGACATCCCTGTGAGATAAGTGGTGTGGGGGGTAGTATTAGCTCCATATGGCAAATGCAGCAAACCAAATGTGGAAATTCAATGACTCATCTAAATTCACTCAAAAGCTAGTGGAGGAACTGAGATTGAAACTCACAAGCTTCTGCTGTCTGTGCAACCAAACCACAGACCCACATTGTGACACTGTGTGTGACCTCAGATTGCCACTGAGAGACTGGTCCTGCTCACTCTCAGACAGCACGCTTGGTTAGCCTGGATGCTGAGGTGAAAGGAGAAACAGCCAAGCCAAGATGTCCGTCATCTCAAAAAAATAAGAAATTCAAACATTTTCAAACTTCAGAGTTTATTTTTGAAGTGTCCTTCTCAGCAGATCAATGATAAGCAATTTGAGAAGTAACTTTATCTTAAAGAAAAATAAAGGATTAAAAGGGCAATTGTTATGGGCCTTTTCCAGATTAAAAGGATCTGAATCATTTCTGTTCAATGAGTTTGGAGTGAAGTTCAAATTCAGTTCATAAGCTTATCTCCAAATTTCATTTTTTAAAGTACCTCAAACATAAACTCCCACTTAACTTGATCAAAAGCTTCTTCTTGTACAAGAGACAGAGCAACAATCAGCCCTCTTGTTCATGTAGCCAAGTCACTGTTCTTAATCAGCATAAAAATCATCATGAGCCAAAGGCTGATATTTTAATAAAAAGTGGTTTGATGAGGCTCCAGGCTGGGGGCGGCCTTCTCAGCCCAGAAAAATATGAATCGACTCCTCAAATATGCGAACAGGTCCAAGAACAGGGGCCAATTCCAGTAACCAGTATTTCTGCAAGCCTCAAGTCCCCTATTGTGTACTTCTACCTCATTCCTCACCTCTCCCCCACCAGCATTCCACATTTTCCACCCTTGTATCAGGGTGTCAGTACCTTTGTTCCTTCTTAAAAATATGTCCATTTGGACTTTTCTTCTCTTCTTTTCCCTCTCTCAACAATTTGGTCCTAACACCATTAGGTGGGACAGAACCATAAGGGAAAGCCATGATGGTCAGGACTGCTTGTTGGGACCCAGCAGGGGTAGAAGTGTGTTAACTAACTAAGTATTGCTGTTCCAGGTGAGTTGGCCGAACCTGAGCAGGGTGAAGGTGATGTTCCTGCAGGGGGCAGTGTGGCAAGGGTGACAGAGTCCAAGAGTAAGGAGGGTGTCCCTGTGGAAGGGCAGCAAGGTGTAAAGTATCAGGTTAGGCCCAGGCCGGTTGGCTCAATGGTAGAGCATCAACCCAGCATGTGGACTTCCCAGGTTCAATTCCCAGTCAAGGCACACAAGAGAAGCACCCATCTGCTTCTCTACCCCATCCCCTCTCACTACTCTTTCTCTCTCTCTCTATTTTCCTGCTGCAGCCATGGCTCAATTGGAGCAAGTTGGCCCCAGGTGCTGAGGATGGCTCCACAACCTCTACCTCAGGCGCTAAGAAAGTCTCAGTTGCTGAGCAATGGAGCAACACCCCAGATGGGCAGAGCATCACCCCTTAGTGGGCTTCCCAAGTGGATACTGGTTTGGGTGCATGCAGGAGTCTGTCTCTGCCTCACCTCCTCTCATTGAATAATAAATAAATAAATAAAATAAATAAAAATAAAGTATCAGAGTCCATGCAGAGTGGGAGGACATTCTTTTGTGGGTAGGAGGATGGAAGTGAAACAAGAGAGTGGTTACACAGAGGCGATTAACAGAATAAGAAACTTATTAGGAATAATGGGAGCTAGGTTTCTCCCTGTTGGTGAGAAGAGTTGCAAATATTGAAACAGAGAAAACTGGAATGCATGCTGTAGTTGTTGGATTGGAATTGAAGGTATTGGGCAAACTCCTGTTTTTCAGCAGATTTGTGCTGATACAGAAAAAAAAATGTAATGGACTCGTCACCCTCAAAATCTTCACATTCTAACGTGGTAAACCTGTAGATGTGTTGTTACCTATATGACAAAAAATACTTTGCAGATATGATTAATTTAAGTATTTTAGGGTGAGTCCTTGAGGTTTTACTGGAAGGCCGGAGGAGCAGAGTCAGAGATGGAATTGTGACAACAGAAGCAGAGGAGAAAAAGAGGGAAAGAGAGAGATATTTGAAAATGCTATGTTGCAGGCTCTGAAAATGGGAGAAGAGGCCACAAGCTAAGAAATGCAGACATCTTCTAGAAGCTGGAAAAAGCAAGGAAATGGATTCTCTCCTAGAGCTTCCAGAAGGGACACAGCAGCCTGCTGGTATCTTGGTCTTAGGACTTCTGACCTCCAGTACAATAAAATAATAAATTTGTGGGTTTTTTAACTACTACACTGGTGGCCATTTGTTACTGCAGCTACTGGTAAGTAATACATACATATATTGATTAGTTCCGTCCAGCAAGAGCTCCTGGGAGCAGCAGTACCCCAATAGCAAAGAGCACACTCAGCAGAAAAATACCACCCAAAAGTACCAAGGCTTCTTGGAGAAATGGCTGATTCTGGGCTAGAGCTTAGAACACACAAGATAAATCAGGAAAATATTTTGAATCAGAAAGCAAGGAAGTGCTCAAGAAATGTGGGGCCTTGTCAGAAGGACACAGGGGCCAGCTGAAGGGACTGGTGGGAGAAATCTGGGACAAGCTGATCATCAACATAAAGAATAACAGCAACAGATTATAAATCACTGAATAAAATAGAAACATGAGCCCATAGTGATATGAATTAATAAATGAGTAAGTTAAAGATTTAATCGGAAATGGGACATTTATATCATTTCAAAATACCTTCTCACAAAATACTATGAATTACAAAAAAAAAAAAAGGAGTGGCTGTGCATCAAAGCAGCTTGCAGATAAGAATTTAATCAAATCATCAGAGTGAACATTGTCAGTAATGGGACAAACTAAAATCCCAGCCTGATAGGATACAATGAGGAGAACAAAGTAGCGCCTCTATGTTATTCCTGCCAAATAGTCACACTCAATTTAATCATGAGGAGACATCTGACAAAATCAAACTGAGGGGCATTCTACAAAGCAACTGGTCCAGATTCTTCAAATTTTTAGATCACAAAAGTCAAATAAAGATGGAGGAATTCTTTCAAATTGGAGAAAATTCAAGAGACATGAGAATTCAATGTAAAACATGATTCCAAACTGGATCTTTTGGCTATAAAGGAATTTGGTGAAACTTGAATGGGATCTAAGTGTTAGGAGATAGTACTAAAGTATCAGTATTAGTTTTCTAAATTTGATCATTGCATTGTGGTTATTTATGTAGGAAAGTAAGATGTTAGTTTGACAAATTATTCTCATATGGTCCTGGAACAGAATTCTTGGTACTATATTTATAAACTTCCTGTAAATTGGAAATAATTCAAAAATTGTTAGTATCTATTGTTTGTTCCCAAATCCATTTCTTACCCTGTACTAAAATTGAATCTTCTCCCTCCACCCGTTGCTTCAGTTCTCTTGGTAGAAATGAATATTGCTCATTTTGTCAGGAGTCAGAACATCATCAGGCACACACCTTAATGGAGAATGTCTTGAGTCTGGGGCGTGGAGGCTGGCAGGACTTGTCACAGGACTGATTGAATCCTGGGTGGTGTGAGATGGTGTGAAGAGGTGTGAGAAAATGATTTTGAAAAGCAGTCAGACTATTCTTGCTTCATTTTTTTTATTTCCAATGTCTGATTAAAATACCCAAGTTTACTGTGGAGTGTCAAGAAGAAAAGTTGAGTATCATCTGTTAGCGTTATTGTCATCAATACAATCTCTCCAGATCTCTCTGTTAGAAAAAAAGCAGGCCAACTTTTCTGAGAGCCTTGGTCTGAAGGGACAAGGTTTTTAGGATGTCGCTGTTTTCTAAATCCCAGCTCATCTTTTCCTTAGCTTTCCCTAGTAGGTTAATCCTATTTTACTGGCACATTTGTGTGTACTTATACAAGCCTTAGTGATAGTTTAAGCTTCAAAGAAATCTGGCAAGGTGCAAAATACAGTTTAAAGTAGAAATTAGACTTTTCCATGTCTAAGAAGTCCAAAATTTTTGGACTTCTAAATGGGTCCAAAATGCCTCCCATTTTTAAAAAATTACTTTATTTGATAGAAGAGGGATGAAAGATAATTTGGGACAACCTGGAAAAAATCAATATAGATTCAGTACTAGAAATTAGGGAAATTTTTGCTTATTCTGTTAAGTGTGATCCTGTTGTTTGGTTACACAGAGAAAATGACCTTAATTTGGGGGCATCTGTACAGAGATACTTTGGTATAAAATATCATAATCTTGGTAGCTTTTATTAAAATGGTTCATAAATGTATGTATACATATACATATATATATGAATCAAATATGAGGAAATGGAAAAATGGTAACGACTGTTGAATCTAGGGGGTATGTATATGTGTGTTCATTGTACTGATTTTATGGGCTTCTAATACCATTCAGTTAGTTTTTCTTCCATATTCTAACACCTACTCTTTTTACCTTACTCACAAGCCCACCTCAAGAGACATTTTAGGAATTGCAGATTGCATCCCAAACTACATACATTTTAGGATGAATTTAGCAGCTTTGTGGCTATGCCAGGTTCTTCTGGAAAATTCAAAAGCATTATGTCCCTGCTTTTAAGTTCAAGACTTAACATTTAAGTATCTTAGAGATATTCCTTTTCCCTTCAAGACATCTGATTTAAATTCTCTCATTCCTGAAGGAAAATTAGATGACAGAGAAATTTGTTCCTCACCTCCCTCCCACCACTTAAAACAAGCTGGTCTTTTCCACAGGATGTAGATTGCGCCTCCCAAAAGGCCTCAGCCCCTTTCACAATGCCTTCGCTTTTCCTCCTCCCTGCAATGCCCGGATGAATAAATACATGCACAATCATACACAGAGGTCTCCCTTACAATTCAAAGCCCAGTCCTGTTGTCTCTTCCTGGATCTCCAAGCACGATTGGTTTCTCTGTTCTCTGGGCTCCCACGGCATTTTGTCCATGTTCTTGTGACAGCACTTACCACCACCTAGGTAATTTATAAATGTATTTATCTGTCTTTCCCATATGCTCTGAGCTCTTCTTCAAAAGGAGAAACCATATATTATTTATTTTGTGCAGTGACCAACACATAATGAATATGCAATAAAAGCCTGTGAGTGAAAGAATGAGTGAGTGCATGAAGAACTGCCTTTAGTGTGGGCCTAGGCAAAGCCTAATGACTTGTAAAACCATGGGAGTCATCAACGACATTTCTAATACCACCCTTCAGATCCTGACATTTAACCTTCAGATCCTGATACTCAGTGCCACTCAGAGGAATGCACAGCAGCCACTGTACATGAAATTAAAACCAAAGAACATTAGAGGTATTTAAAGCTTAAGGAGTTTCTTCCTAACAAGTTTCACTTTTTTTTTTCACAGCTTGAAAATTAGAGCTTTCAAGTCCTGCAGAACATCTATCAAACACTTCCACAGGATAAAAAAAAAGTCACAAAATAGTCACAGGGGACATATGGACACTCCAGACAGTAGGGGGTGGTGACCAGGTTAAAGCATTGAACTCAGAAAAATCCATCTGGAAAGGGAAACATTTTTAAAATCAAATGTCAGCTAACATTTACACCAGACTCCATTCTAAGAGCTTTAGGGGCATTATTATATCTAGATCTCACAACAGCCCTATAACATGAGGCCCATTACTATCCCATTTTATAGATGAGAAATGGGGCATTGAGCTTACTCACCTAACAGTCACTCTGAACCAAGACAGTCTTGCTCCTGATCCCATGCTCTACACCAGTGGTCCCCAACCTTTTTTGGGCCATGGACCGGTTTAATGTCAGAAAATATTTTCATGGACCGGCCTTTAGGGTGGGATGGATAAATGTATCACGTGACCGAGACAAGCGTCAAGAGTGTGTCTTTGACGGATGTAACAGAGGGAATCTGGTCATTTTTTAAAAATAAAACATTGTTCAGACTTAAATATAAATAATGTGAGTTATTTAATCTTTCTCTGTGGACCAGTACCAAATGGCCCACGGACCGGTACCAGTCTGTGGCCCAAGGGTTGGGGACCATTGCTCTACACCACGTTGGACTTTAGGATATCTTGCCATGTACAAATGTACAAGACCCATTAGTTAGCTACATGTTATGAGCCACTTGGTCAAGGTCTAGAGAAGGACATGGAAACCATAGGAGTGAATGAATTATCCTGACTTATACAGATTGTTCCCAGCAGAGCTGGGCCAGAACTGAGGGCCTCAGTGTCCAGCCCAGCGAGCCTTCATTCATGACACAGTACCTCTCTTCGCATCTTCTCATAGCGCAGCATCTGTTAAGTCAAGTACTTAATGTATGAATTCTCCTGGTTGGCTTAGGAGTAGTTGGGGGGATCAGTCAGTATTTCTTAGGAAATGAATCTCAGGGTGCTTGTCCTATCCAGACAATTATGTTTAATATGCTCAGGCTAAGTTAATACATCAGTAATAATCACTGTGATGAAAACTGAAAAAAAAAAATAGATGTTTAAAGCTGTTTCCTCCGTCGACAGCATTGTTTTTTTCAGAACGTGAAACAAAATGGGAGTTTCTAATAGAAATGTATGTTATTAAATGTCAATTTTCTAGCAACAAAACCATAGGGCACTCTTGTCTAAGTGAAATGAACTCCCTTTTGTGCTTCTTTGTGGATGAAGACCTTTAATTAAAGGCACATGACTAAGCCTTTTCAGTTGACTTAGAAAAGAGATCCTCAGGGGGGAGAGTGTATTAACTGAAATAACTTTTCCTTTTTCTTTTTCTTTTTGAAATGATTTTCTTTTTAAACACTTTATCTTTCTTCTGTGTTTATTTTTAAATTCATTTTCCATTTAATTGGTTGTCAACAAGATTTCAGATTTTCCAGATTTAATGTTAAATTTGAAATTAAATATAGCATCCGTACGAATTCCAGATTTGTCAAACCTCGAAAATTGGATAACTAACTAGCAATTTGCAGTTTTATTCTCTGCCCTCCACCCTTTCAGGCACGAGTTAGACAAGGTACTAACATGTTTCAGAAAGCTGTCTAACAAAGAAAACAGTAATTTGTGCTGTCCTGTCAACTCCTATATGAAACAAACACCCTTCTGTCTTCCATGTTCCCTTAGAAGGGTAGAGGTGTCTTTCTCCCTCAAGAAGCCTCCTGCCACACTTCCCTGGGGAAATGAGGTTTCCCAGGATGCACCTCTTTCAAATATCTTTTTTTTTTTTTTTATAGAGACAGAGAGAGTCAGAGAGAGGGATAGTTAGGGACAGACAGACAGGAATGGAGAGAGATGAGAAGCATCAATCATTAGTTTTTCGTTGCGACACCTTAGTTGTTCATTGATTGCTTTCTTATATGTGCCTTGACTGCAGGTCTTCAGCAGACTGAGTAATCCTTTGCTCAAGCCAGCGACCTTGGGTCCAAGCTGGTGAGCTTTGCTCAAACCAGATGATCCCGCACTCAAGATGGCGACCTCAGGGTCTCGAACCTGGGTCCTCTGCATCCCAGTCCGACGTTCTATCCACTGCGCCACCGCCCAGTCAGGCTCTTTCAAATATCTTTAAAAGCCTAGTTCTCCCTTTCAAGTTCACTGTGCTATTTAATTGAGACATGTGAAATGTGAATATGTTAAGGTCAACTAAATACCACCTAGTAAAATCCAGATTTTCTGGCTCTAGCTTCCGAACCAATTTGCTCTCCTGATGGAAACATCATCTAGGATTTTTTTTTTTTTTTTACAGGACAGAGAGAGAGAGAGTCAGAAAGAGGGATAGACAGGGACAGACAGACAGGAACCAAGAGAGATGAGAAGCATCAATCATCAGTTTTTTTTTGCGAGACCTTAGTTGTTCATTGATTGCTTTTTCATATGTGCCTTGATCGCGGGCCTTCAGCAGATGGAGTAACCCCTTGATCGAGCCAGCAACGTTGGGTTCAAGCTGGTGAGCTTTTGCTCAAACCAGAAGAGCCCGCACTCAAACTGGCAACCTTGGGGTCTCAAACCTGGGTCCTCTGCATCCCAGTCCAACGCTCTATCCACTGCACCACAGCCTGGTCAGGCTCATCTAGGATTTTATAACAGCTCTGTTGTCACAGTACCAAAGAATCCAACCAGCATTAGCATTATAACCATCAGAGCAACTGCTCAGGTTTGAGAGCCTACTGTGTGCAGGATACCATGCTCTGGGATTATCATGTTATCAGATTTAGCATGAAGGGTTACCTTCTTAGAAACAGGATAAAAGTTGGGAAAAAGCAGGCATTTTTGTTTTGCCAAGACAATTCTGTCTTTACAGGTCACAGACAGAAAGGGAAAAAGTTGACATGCATTTACTTTTTCTTTTTTAGAAGTGATCCCTTAATATGCTGCATTGACTATTTTGCTGGAGGCTCTTCTATTATTTTTCTTGAATTTTAATGTGCAGTAATGTTGATTCTTTCATGAAGAACCATGAGAAAGAACATTCTTGCTAACGTGAAGGGGGGCAGAGTTGCAGGCTATGGTTCATCCTCTGCTCATCTCTTCTCTTCTTGTACCCATGCTGGGCCTGTGACAAGCTCAGGGCTAGTCAGACTGCTTTTCTCAAACTCACAGAATTCTGCCCCAGAAGATTTTCTGGAATGTCACAAGATTTCTAGTCATGAGAACCAAGAACATCCAGGCCTCCAACCTAATCTAAATAAAACTACCTGACTTGCCAAGGTGAATTTAACAGCAGGTGCGCCCTGGGCTCCGACTTCTGAAGGGCCCTGCAAAACTCCAACTTTACACTTGTTTCTAATGACACCAAGTTTGGTTTCACACGTGCAATTTTAACATTAATAGTACATAATGTTTTTTTAAGTATTTAAAAGTATGATTAACATGTTTTTTTTTTTTTCTGTCTCTTTTTTTCAAGAGATCCAATATTTTCTTCTGCGCTGGGACCTTAATCTGCCTCTGCTAACTTGATAACATTCTATAAACTAAGGCCACAGACAGGATGACTCTTTGTAACTATTGGATTATTGGAGGGAGTGTGGCTTCTCACTTTTAGAGAAAAAGTAAAAACATGATATCCTCAAGTTCTTTGCACTGAATGCTAAGAAGAGCCTCACAGTGTTAGACCTTGGACCTACCAAACAATAAGGATACAAACAAAACTGAATAGAAGACCCCTGTGCTTCAGAGCTCTTTCACAATGCTATATGTGTTATGAACTGAGGTCATTTTGTGTGTGTGTGTGTGTGTGTGTGTGTGTGTGTGTGTGTGTGTGTGTGTGACAGAGACAGAGTCAGAGAGAAGGACAGATAGGGACAGACAGACAGGAAGGAAAAGAGATGAGAAGCATCAATTCTTTGTTGCTGCACCTTAGTTGTTCATTGATTGATGTCTCATATGTGCCTTGACCAGGGGGCTACAGCAGACCGAGTGACCCCCTTGCTCTAGTCAGAGACCTTGCCTCAAGCTGGCGAGCCTTGCTCAAACCAGATGAGCCGGCGCTCAAGCTGACGACCTCAGGGTCTCAAACCTGGGTCTTCCGTGTACCAGTCCAACACTCTATCCACTGCGCCACCACCTGGTCAGGCTCATTTTTTCTTTTATTAACACTTACACAGAGCTGAGGTAATCAGTAGATATTCTGATTACCAAAAAAGCTGAAAAGATTTTTGAACTCTGCAGGGCCTTCTCTTGTTTAATTATCTTTAAAAGGTATTTATTATTATAATGTAGAGTAATGCCTTTGATCCTAAGAAGAATTTAAAAGAGAGATGACAAAAATAGTCTTTTTTCTTTTTTCTTTTTTTTTTTACAGAGACAGAGAGAATAAGAGAGAGGGACAGACAGGGACAGACAGGAATGGAGAGATGAGAAGCATCAATCATTAGTTTTTCGTTGCAAGTTGTAACACCTTAGTTCTTCATTGATTGCTTTCTCATATGTGCCTTGACCACAGGCCTTGAGCAGACGGAGTAACCCCTTGCTTGAGCCAGCAACCTTGGGCTCAAGCTGGTGAGCCCGCGCTCAAACTGGCTACCTCAGGGTCTCGAACCTGGGTCTTCCGCATCCCAGTCCGACACTCTATCCACTGCACCACCACCGATCAGGCTAGTCTTATTTTTGGAATTTATCATTCAGTTGAGAAGAAATGTCTATATATAATACAAAGAGTTAATCAAGAAAAGAGAGGAGTAAGAGAAGCACTACATGTTAAAGGGTTTTTAAAAATCCTATTTCAAGAGTAGTGGATGGCAATGTCCTAAAAATTTTTATTAGTGAGCAGACTGAGATGCAAATGATAAATAAGACATGTCCCCTTGGCCTGAAGGAGTTTCCAGTCTCATGAGAATGACAGACATGTGAATCGATTACAGTCTCATGAGAATGACAGACATGTGAATCGAAACAAGACAAAAGCTATAAGAGATGGAAATAAAATGTGAAAACTGAAAGAAGAGAATAGCTAGCTCCACTCAGGAAAACCAAGGAAGGCTTCGTGTAAAAAATGACATTTGAGTTATTTCTTTTGTTTGTTTGTTTGTTTGTTTGTTTGTTGAATTTTTAGCAAGTGAGGAAGGGATAGAGAAAGAAGGAGAGAAAGGAACACTGATCTGTTCCTGTGTGTGCCCTGACCGGGGATCACACTGGCAACCTCTGTACTTCAGGATAGTGCTCTAACCAACCGAGCCATCTGTCCATGGCTAAGTGTTGTGGCTTTAAAATATGTACACAAATTTTTGGAAAACCTCATATCAATATGTGGGACTTAATTCTCCTCCCCTTTAGTGTGGGATGAACTTAGTGACTCATTTCTTTGTGATATTAATAAAATATGGCAGAAGTGACAGTGTGTTACTTCCAAGATTAGGTTATCAATACTACTGTGGTCTCTTCCTTACTCTCTTACTTGGATCATTCATATGAAAGTCAATTGTCACATTATGAGGTCTATGTAGGTCTATGAAGAGGACCACATGGCAGGAAAGTAAGGCTTTGTACCACCAGCCATATGAGTGAACCATCTTGGAAATGGCTTCTCCATTCCCAGTCAAGCCTTCTGAAGACTAAAGCTTTACTCAGCATCTGGACTACAACTGCATAAGACTTTACCAGATACTGTGAAACACTAAGTGTTCCTAAGTGGTTTAAGTCACCACATTTGGGGATAATTTGTCATCCAGCAATAGATTCCTAATATACTCAGTGAGTATCAGTTGGCTATATTGGCATCTGGGAGGCATCCAGTTAAAACTGAAAGGTTACATTGAGTGGTTGAGTGTGGCTGGAGATAGGACATGTGGTTGCAGTTCCCAAGCTTTTAGCAACTTCTTTAAATCTTCTTTAAAAAATAGAATACCTTAAAATAAATGGATACTATTCAATGTGGCTTCTCATACTTAGAAAAAAATTTAAATTCCTTGCCTTGACCTAAAATTTATTTCTTTGGCTCTACTTATGCCATTTGCTCACACCTGTGTCACACTGGTTTTCTTCAGTTGCTTTTCCCCCATTAAAACTTTTGCACACACAGTTTCCTCTGCCTACAATAGTCTTAAGGGGTAGCAAGAGGAAAGATTATAAAAATAACAAATACATAAATAAATAGAAATGCAAAAAGGTAAGATGTTTTTTGGTTCTTGTTTTTTTGTTTGTTTTTTTTTTCAGAGACAGCGAGAGAGTCAGAGAGAAAGACAGATAGGGATAGACAGACAGTAATGGAGAGAGATGAGAAGCATCAATCATCAGATTTTTGTTGCGACACCTTAGTTGTCCATTGATTGCTTTCTCATATGTGCCTTGACAGTGGGCCTTCAGTAGACCTAGTAACCCCTTGCTCAAGCCAGTGACCTTGGGTCCAAGCTGGTGAGCTTTTGCTCAAACCAGATGAGCCTGCGCTCAAGCTGATGACCTTGGGGTCTCGAACCAGGGTCCTCCGCATCCCATTCTGACACTCTATCCACTGCGTCACCACCTGGTCAGGCAAGGTAAGATGTTTTGAGAAGAAAAGATATGAATAAAAATATGAACAGAGAACATGATAGAATGAAGCAAATTTTAGTTTTTTAATCCACTTTTCTTTTTCTGTTGAGGTTATTAAGACAAATTAGAGATATAGTGATATCCTACCTTTAAGTACTTCAGCACATATCATTAAAAAGTAAGAACATTTTCCTTCATAGCTAAAATAAGATTATCTCACTGAACAAAATTAACTTTAGCTTCTGAATATCACCTAATATGCTATCCAGTCTATCTCCAAAACTTTCTCCAGTCATCCCCAAAAATGTCTTATATAGCTAGTTTCCAAACCAGGATCTAAAAACAATTTTTAAATGATCATACAAAAACAACTTAAAATAGCATATCGTTTTGATCCTGACTTTTCCTTTTCATTTCAGCCTTTACCCACTAACTTAAAAAGAAAAATTTTTTGTTGTCATTGCACTAAATAAATGTCACATGCATTTTTTTAGGGTATTTGCAAGTTTTTTTATTCTAAAACTTATCATCATAGCTAACATTTATATCCTTGTGATTCTCAAATCCTTAATGGCAATAAAGAAATCTTAAAATCACTCTGAGATTTAAATATGTTTGTTTTTAAGTTGGGCCCCAGGAGCAAATCTTGCCCAATTACTCAGTACCAGAAAGCAGCTTCTGGGCAGGAAGTATCATCTCAGCAAAAGAAAGCAAAACTTGATGACCAGTTTCAGACTAAGACATCAGAGAAGAGAAAATACATTTTGACTTGACAGTCAAGAGGAAATGAATCTGAAGGCTTACAGAACATCTTTTCTCCTTATAATGACACTTTAAACTTTCCATGCCTTCACTCAGGATCTGTTCATTTTCTAAAAGAACAAAGAGTATTCATTTTTCAGCCACTCTCTGACAAAAAGCTAGTCAAAGATATGTCCAAGACATAAAGTAGTGGCCCTTTCATCCCTCTGCCCCCCAAAGTGTTCGAATTATTTCAAATAGTAAACTGTGCCTTTGTTTTTCTACTAAATACTTCTGAAAATAGAAAAAAAATATTTTAAATTAGCCTTTTTTATTAAGTACTATAGGACCCATGTTATTCAAAAGAAGCAAGGAAATTCCCTTGTCTCTTTGTTTCTGTGTTTTGGTCTGAATGATCACTTGATTGACTGGTAACATTTAAATATGTCATAACCATAAGCCTCCTTTTATATAGAATTTTCAGAGACCTGAAAGTTTTTTGTATTATTTGTTTGGTCATTTTCAGAATAAGAAATTTAAGGAAAGAAAATTTCCTGCACACTCAAGGCCCAAACCTTCATCTGATCAATGTCAACTTGGTCTGATCAAAGTCTCAAAGATTGACTTAAGTCTATGGCCATATCATCCAGAACACACCCGATCTCATTTGACCTCTGAAGCTAAGCAGGGTTGGGCCTGGTTAGTACCTGAATGGGAGGACTGACTTAAAATCTTAAAGACCCTTAGCTCTTCCTGAAATAATGGTACTGACTTGAAACATTTTGGGTTCTCTGACATTATGATAATGAGTCATCAATATATAGACCATCTTTATGTAATTATAGTTGACCCTTGAACAATGCTAGGGTTTGGGGCATAGTTGATAATGCAAATATAACATTTGACTCCCAAAAATACCTAACTGTAGTCATCCCCTGGTATCTGTAGGGGATCAGTTCCAGAAGCCCTCGCAGATAGCAAATCCAGCAGATACCCAAGTCCCATATTTTAAATGGTGTACAACAATACATATATTCAGTTTTCCACACCCGAAGATTCCCAACCAAATTTTTGATCTGCAGTTGGCAAAATCCCAGGGTATGGAGGTCTGACAGCATAATAATTATATATGTATATATGTGTGTGTATAATATATATATATTACATGGGAAAAATATATATTTGTGACAGAGACAGAGAAAGACAGACAGAGGGACAGATAGGGACAGACAGACAGGAAAGGAAAGAGATGAGAAGCATCAATTCTTCGTTGCAGCACCTTAGCTGTTCATTGATTGCTTTCTCATATATGCCTTGACCAGGGGTCTACAGTGGACTGAGTGACCCCTTGCTCGAGCCAGTGACCTTGAGCTCAAGCTGGTGAGCTTTGCTCAAACCAGATGAGCCTGCACTCAAGCTGGCAACCTTGGGGTTTCGAACCTGGGCCCTACACACCCAATCTGATGCTCTATCTACTGCATCACCGCCTGGGCAGGCTGACAACATAATTATTGGAAAAAATTCACAGATAAGTGGACCTGCTAGTTCAAACCCATGTCATTCAAGGGTCAACTGTATATGAAATGCCTATGTATGAGTCAGTGGCATGGTTTACACATGTGTTTGTTTTATCTGTTTCTTCTAAGTGAATAAGCACACCCAAGAGACAGAAGAGCCTACATAACCAGGAACACAAAAGAAGTAGACACTGATTATTTATTGTTTCTCTCAGATTACAGAAGTAACACATATTTACTGTAGAAATCTAGAAAAACACACAAAAAGCAGAAAACAATAAAATATAAATTACTTAATTTCCTACTTTCATGTTCTAGATAACTACTTTTATTGATTTGATTTATCCTAATAAATTTTGGCCCTGACTGGTTGGCTCAGTAATTGAGCATTGACCTGGAGCATGGAGGCCCTGGGTTCAATTCCCGGTCAGGATACACAGGAGAAGTGACCGTTTGCTTTTTCACTCCTCCCCTTCTCCCTTTTTTCTCTGTCATTCTCTCTTTCCCTCCCGCAGCCATGGCTCGAATGATTCAAGCATGTTGGCCTGGGCACTGAGATATGGCACCACGGAGCCTCTTCTTTAGGCACTAAAAATAGCTCGGTTGCAAGCTCCGGCCCTAGATGGGATCACCAGGTGGATCCCAGTCAGGGTGTATGCAGGAGTCTGTCCATCTCCCCTCTTTTCACTTAAATTAAGAAAGTAATAATAAAAAAATGAATAAATAAATTTCTTGCCATGCATCTCAGCTGTCATCTGGCATCACCCTATCCCTAAAGATATAAACAAATCAGACTCATTTCTCTTCCAGGTCTGTGGAAAGTCCAATAACCTGAATATTTCTGCTAATTCCTCTAGGCCTGGTGGAGGTAGGGTTGAGGGAGATTTGGAGAAGTCTTTCACATGGTCCCTCCAGCTCTGATTTCTTGCCTCTGACAATTCCAGTCCACTGCTCAGGCAGCCCCTTGGTGGTTTACATCATACTAAATGTGAGGCCCTTCTGTGCCAAACTTCAATGAAGGTTTAGGAAGGTTTGAGAAAATGGAAACAATGATAAAGGTTCACTATAATAAAAACAATTTGCAACTGAATATTTAACATCCCTCTTCTTAAACTCTTTTAGCTTTTTTGACTACTTAGACTGCAGCCCCCTGCCATTTTGCTAGCCTCTTTTTTTTGTATACAAAATCATCATTGACTTATTCTGAACTCACTCTACAACTCTACTCCAAAAAAATAATAATCTTTCCAATTAAAATGCTAAGCTACTCAGGTTTATCTAGACTTCTAATTTAGGGACAAAGTGCCCAGGTTAAAATCCTAGGGCAAGTGAACTCTCCAAGCCTCAGTTTTCTCATTTGTAAATTAGGATACTGATAGAATCTCCTTCATAGCCAAAGCATTAGCTTATCACCTGGCACATTTAATAAACATGAACTATTTTTATTCTTATTGAGAAATATTTTATCTAGACAGTACAAAGCCTGGCAGACCTGTCTGCACCCCTGTTGAGCACCACTTTCTAGGGGCCAAAACAGTGAAATTTGAAGATTAAGAAGACACAGTCTGATGATAGAAGGCCCATTGTCCATGATGTAAGCAGGGCTCTGTCACATGTGTGGTTCTCAGGAAGTAGACACTGACTTGGAGTTTGGGGTGCAAGATGATTATTAGGGATCAGTACCTGCGGAAGAAAGGAGAAGGAAACAGGATCAGGCTGAACTGACCAACCATTCTGGTTTTCCTGGGATGAGGGATTCCCAGGACATAGAACTTTTTGGTGCTACAACCAGTACAATCCTGGGAAAACTGGGATAGTTGGTCACCCTAACAGGCAGAAGTTGAAATGCTATGTCACCTCATCAAAGATTCTGCACCCAGGCAGAGAGTTCTTTCGTGACTGTTACTCCTCAGAATTGTTCCATGTTGGGCCAAGATGGCTGGGCCTTTACACTTTGCCTCTCTGTCACCCAATGCAGGTTGCCCTGTGAAGGCCCTGACCTCAAGCCAAATAGTTGAGGCTGACCCCAAAGGTACTGACAGGTGAAGGCAGCTGGGCAGAATGTCCTTTAAAAAACAGTGACTCTCCATGTCTACCACAGCATCATTTTGTCCTTCAGTTTCCTTCGTCTGAAAAGTGGGGATGACAATGGTAAATACCTAGTAGCTTTGTTGTGAAGATTCAGTGAGTTAATATGTCATAATAACAGTGCCCAGCACACAGTAAGCTCTGAAGTATTAGCTCTGTGTCCAGATTAAGTATTTTTTTAATGTTTACTCTCAGGCCCTGAAATTCTTCAGGTTTTTTTTTTTATTCCTTCTCATATATGCCATGACTGGGGAGCTCAAGCTGAGCCAGTGATCCCTTGATCAAGCCAGCAATCTTGGCCTTCAAGTCAACGATCTTAGGCTCAAGCCCATGACCTTGGGATCATATGTTCAAGCCAGCAATTTTGACATTTCAAATGCAGGCCCTCAGCATCCTAGGTCAACATTCTAGCCACTGTGCCACCACTAGTCAGGCTCAGATCCTGAAATTCTTAACCTGTGGGTCTCCTTTTGTGAAACCACCATGCAAGTGTCCATAATCACCTCAGTCTGGTTGTAATGGACATGATTAATCTACAGCTTTCTTTGTTTAATCTGGTTGGATTTGGCCAGATATTAATTTTTTTACTATAGCAAAGAAACTAGGGTAGGAGGGTCTTCCGATTCTCTTCTTGCTTTGCGGTTTGGGGTTGAGTTAGGAAACCTTCTCAATCCCTTATGCTCTGCTATTTCTATTACTGGATGATGAAAAGGATTAAAAAAGGAGAAAAGTGACAGAATAGGAGAACAGAGGAAGAATTTCTAAGTTAAAACAAGTAGCTTTCACAAAAAGAGAATTTAAACATGAGAATTTGGAAGCTGGGGGGAAGTGTAAATGGCCGAGTGACTAAAGACCATTTTTAGCCTAGGTGAATTTTGTAATCATGAGGCTGGTGAAATAAGCGCTCCTCACCCTGACTTCCCTATCCTCCAAAATAAGCCATGTTGTGTAAATCCAACAGGTGGCCACTGGCTTGCTGGGTCCTCCATCCTAAAGAAGCTAAAGCTACTAAAAGTCATGCAAATCACATTATGAGTAAGAGCAGAAAACAGCACCAGGTTAAAATCTGGAGTGTGATTTAAATTCTCAGTGTGAAAACACGTCCCTCCCCTAAGAGCTGGACACAAATTACCTTTTATAGTAGCCCTTGGATTTTCACTTACGCAGGAGGGAGTTATGAGGTAGCAGGGTTCCACACCCTTTTCTACCTGGATGATGTCCCTCTGTGTCATCTAAACAGATGCTACTGAGAACAAGAAGGTGGGTTATTTTATTCCCTTATCTCATCACCTGAGCTAAAGCAAACAAGCAAACAAATCAAACAAAAGAACAATCTTGGAAGCCACTTATAAAAAAATGCCAACAAGAGCTCTTTGGCTTGTTCTTCTGTTGAATTCCAAGCATTATTTGTGTGAGTTCCCTTGCCTGAACTGTTGGCACCAGAGGTGCAATTTTATCCTCAAAGCAGGGTGTTCCTCAGGCACCAAGCCAATGCAGTTGGCTCATTCACTTCCTTCTCTGCTACATTTCTTCAGGGCTTTATACAGAAGCCTATTATATGATGATTCAAGAGGGGATACAGGAAGTATTGTTCCTACTCTGACATTGGCTACTCATCTCTTTCTGGCCCAAACTGGTTTACTTCACCAAAAATGCCACAGAGTTTCCTTCATCTTAGTTCCTTTCCAATTTTGTAATCACCGCAATGGAAATTCAAAGTAGAAAGAACTTTCCTACCCCTTCTGTAAGGGAAAGTGACCGGACTTGCATTCCTGGTGAGGAGCCTGGACTGTCTCATACTGAGACTTGACTGATTTCTAAAACTCATGCTGCTGAGTTCTTTCATGCAAGTGACTTAGCTGGGGTAGGTGACCCACACCTTCACATGTCTCCATAGTGGAAGTGTTCACCTGCTTCACTGTGACCTTGTTCACTTGTGTGGCCCTTCTCAAGAACCACAGCACATATTTCCTATTCTAATACATTATGACTGGAGGCACCTGGCCCAGATTGGGGATGCCCACTCTGCATCTCTTGCCAGGAATCACACAGGTGACCTGGATTTCGAGGTGCAGCCAATTGCATGCACTCTTCCCAGAGAACCTAAAGGTCACATTCCTTTGTGTTATAAAGTGAAGCTGAGACAGACCTACCTGATTTTATATCTTCACAGAGACTCGGTATGGCACATGGTGTGGGCTGAGGGGAAATAGCATTGGAAATTTGCATGCACAGTCACAGTAGAGGATGACCTACCTGCATGCAGAAAGGCTCAAGAAAACAGAGGGAGGAGAAACCAGAGGGAGGGCTGTGGGTTCAGCCTCCCCTTTTTATCATGCGACTCTGAGATGCTTTTACCAACTGGAGGGGTGCCCAGCTGAGGCTTCTTCATTGATGATGCAGGAGATAAATCTCTGGGCTGGTGTTTAAGCAGATGACTCACTTACCTTTTTGTCATCAGAAAGATGCAAGAAAGTTACAGTCTTCTCATATATTTATATAGTTTTTTCATACATTTTGTACTTTATCCTTACACTTTTCTGAGAAAAAGAAAAAAGAAAGCATAATATCTGAGCAACTTTTTTGTCCCAGATTTAAATTTTATTTTATGGTCATGAACCAAACTCATATCTTACCTCAGAACTTCTTAAACTTCATAATTAATGCATTTTAAGATTTCAAATCTCACACTCCATGAGACTTTTATATCCTATGAAAATAATTAGATGTATTCAATATCTTCTGTCATTATCTTTTTGTTTTTACTCTATATTTTCAATAGAAACACTGCTAAAATAATCTGATTATCTATTTCATATACATAAAAAATATGAAGCTTAGTTTATGCATGGTTAGATATTTTAAATTTGTATAAATCTCTGTGGATAGTTTGAAAACTTGGTTATCACAAAATGTGAACAGCTACAGCAGGGGAAATAGGCATTGACAAAAGAGTCACCTCTCCCTAAAAGTCAGACTATTCCCACATATATCTTTGAATCACATTTCTTTTCAAAATGTCCTGTTGATTCTGCGTGTAGCTTGCCTTCCTTCCTACCACATCTTTAAAATACAGCTCCTTTCTACTCTAGGATTCAGCTAGAGACAGGAGTAAACTGAGATCCTGAGACACGTTTCCAATAGTGAGAGCTCCTCAGAGTGCAACACTTTAGCTTGAAATCAACTAGAAGGCTTACACCTTCCTTGGAATGTCTCTTCCCTTTAAATCCTTTTGGACCACTTTAGCAGCTTGTGAAATCTCTCTCTCAGAACATGGCTGGAAAACCCTCTTTATGTTCACCAGTTTTTTCTTGTTTTGCCCTTTGATGAATTTGAAAAACGTGATAGGAGTTAACCATACAAGAGCAAACTGTGTTTCCTATAGGAATCATAACATGGATCAAAAAAGCAATGGAAATCTTGGACCTATAGAAATCTGAGGCATTCTTTGTCATATTTTCTAATGGAGAGATTTTTGAGTGCTATTTGCAGGACTCATTTTGGGGCATTATATTGCTTTATGATCTTTTATGAACCATAAGCTGGAATTGTTAAAATAACTACAGGTGGACAGATGCCAAATGGCAAAGCTAGGGTAGAAAGTAGTGGTAAGAAGGGATTTTTACTGCTCCATTTACTCACAAAAACCCCACCCAATAATTTCTGCAAAGCAGGAATATAATACATTGAATCCTCTGTTGATCTCTAAAATCTGGAGCCTCTGAGTTAGAATGAGTAAAATATCCTGATTGAAATCATTAAAATAAGCACTGATACAAGTGCCCAGGGAAAACTGGCAGTGAAACTGCTGAGAAATCCCCTAATTGTTTCATTTCCCTGAGACTCATCGCTTGTGCTGACATTCTGAATATACTTGCCAAAGAATTTGCTTGTATTCTGTTAATAGAAAAATACCCTTGGGTATAGGGGAAGAAGACATCTGTAAAGAAAGTATTCTGGCAAAGGCAGGCTGTGTCAGCATAAATTTCACACGACAAGTTGACTGTTTCAGGTCATACTTTTCCACTTGTTGAAAAATAGCATTACAGCCCTGGCCGGTTGGCACAGCGGTAGAGCGTCGGCCTAGCGTGCGGAGGACCCGGGTTCGATTCCCGGCCAGGGCACACAGGAGAAGCGCCCATTTGCTTCTCCACCCCTCCGCCGCGCTTTCCTCTCTGTCTCTCTCGTCCCCTCCCGCAGCCAAGGCTCCATTGGAGCAGAGATGGCCCGGGCGCTGGGGATGGCTCTGTGGCCTCTGCCTCAGGCGCTGGAGTGGCTCTGGTCGCAACATGGCGACGCCCGGGATGGGCAGAGCATCGCCCCCTGGTGGGCAGAGCTTCGCCCCTGGTGGGCGTGCCGGGTGGATCCCGGTCGGGCGCATGCGGGAGTCTGTCTGACTGTCTCTCCCTGTTTCCAGGTTCAGAAAAATGAAAAAAAAAAAAAGAAAAATAGCATTACAAAAACTGCGAAATGTTGAAAAATAAAAATTGTGCTTCAGAAGTCCACCAGTTTGGCCCTAATTTGTTCCCACTGTGAGAACACAGATCAGAGAAGGCTTGAATGATTAGTGTAACGTTACAGCCAGTGATGTCTATTTGCAGATATCTATTTGCATGAGTTGATTCGCATGATGGGAGAGGAGAAGAGAGCTGGTGGACTGGAGGAAGAATAAGGAAATGGAAAAGATAAACAGCACCTTATTTAATCCTTCAGCTCAGTCCCAGGGACACACATCTGAGCCTTGGAGTGAAGAGCTGCATGCAGTCACTAAAGGAAGTTTTGTGGGGGTTTTTTGAAGGAAGTATTTTTAAGGGACATCTGTAAAACAAGTGGGTGGAGGTAGTGATGTTTTAGGTCCAGGGATAACACAGAGTGAAAGCATTAGAAGCAGCACACATGTGACACGGATAATGGTCTCATCCTTGGTACTGACATAGGTACTGAGGCAACACCAGCAAATGGCTTCTTAGGCCACCACTGAAGAACATGAGAGAACTATGGGCAAGTAGGCCACAACCTTGGGCATTCTGGAAGGCACTTTGGGTGAGGCCAGAAAATCTGCATTATGCAAGTTGGAGGAAGAGCCAGTTTAGGATTTGTCATTAATGTGACCCTGTCTTTATCTCCCAGCTGGTGGAGCATGATTAATAAGAAAAATAAATCACTTCTAAGTTCTTAAACCTAATATTCAATCATGAAAGTTAGTATCTTTAGTTGCAAACAACAGAATTCACTCCTGCTAGTTGAAAAATAAAAAGAATGTCTTAAAGGATTTAGCACATAGACTTTTAGAAGGGCCAGAGAGTCATGCCTTAAGGCTACTTTGCAAGAAGTTAAAACCCAGTTCACTGTTGGACAGTGCAGCAGGGGCTGCCACAGGCACCGGCTGTGGCGGCACTGACGGCGCCCACAGGGACCGCCCACACTAAGGCTGCTGCCATTTCGGCCTTGGAGCCTCTGCAGGCTGCGCAGTCCTCACCAGAAAACTGATTCTGCCGGTCACCTGCTTTCTCAAGGTTTCCTCTTCTACAGCGCAGTGTTGCACAGCTGCATCTGATCGCAGAAACAGGTCACATGCCTCCACTGTTCTTGCAGAGAAGGCTAGAATAGTTCTAGTTTTACCTTGAGAAGGAAGGATTCATAATGTACATGTTTTCTCAGTATGAGAAAGGCTTTCAAGAAATACTGTGTAGCCACAAACATAACATGAGATTATTGTACAACCAAATGTTTGTTAAGCAGAAAGAAGCCAGTGTTTAACTCCTGCTTGTCAGGAAGGCTTGTCATGACTAGAAAACAGCCATAAAAGAACTCTTCTGTAATGAAAGAAAGGCTTTCAGATGCTATTCAGTCTATTAATTGTTTTTTTCCTACCAAATCCAAGAAGATAAACAATGTCTCCTCTTCTCACCTTAGTTTTAGAGGGTGTTCCCAGAAACTCTGCAGGATTTTGCAAAACTGGTAGAAAGTCACGTCTCTACTTTATCACAGATTTGAGAAACAACAGATGGGAAAATACACATAAAAACAAATCAAAGCACAGTTGTTGAAATCTGCGTGGTACAAAGCAAAATATCTCTTCACAAGACTTGAAGTAATTGCAGGCAGAGAGACTGAGTGCTCTCCATCATCAGTAGGTCACAGCAATCGAGAGTGCTACGGACAGGCCAAAAGGAGACAGGACACGGCACCAGGCCTTCATAAGAAAAAGTTCAGGACTTGAGTCTGGTCAGCAACTTTTCCCTAGCCCAAATCATCTAAAGCAGAAATGCCCAATAGATTTTATCCTGTCAATCAAGATCTATGGGCTGATTGTGGCTACCTCACTTACCTTGATGAGGACTATCAAAAAAAGTCTTGTTTTCACATAGTTAATACTTATAACTTTATATTTGGCTTTTTCCTTAGTCACTGAATTGTAAATATTTTTTCATGTTATTTAATCTGTATAGTATTTCATGTGATTTTATCTGTATAGTATTCCATCTGATAAATCCTAATTTACTTAATCATTTCTCCATTATATTATACTTAGTTAGTTCTAAGACTTTTAAAAGAACAAGTGGACTTTTTTCAAAAGGCCTTTTCCATTATTCAAAAAAGATCAGCACAGGAATAGTACCTGGACTTTTCGAGGGTATGGCCGCTTCCCAGCTGGGTCAATGTCAGGCCTATGGAGATTCCACAAGCACATCATACAGGAACAGAGGCTTTATGAGAAAACAGGTTCAATCCTTAGAAACTTTAAATGAAAAGACTCTAGGAAGGGTTGACATATATTCCCAAGGTGACAACTACATACCCCAATAAGGTTTCTATTTCTGGACAAAATATCTTTAGCATACTTTGGGGAAGATCCAAAGTGGGGCTAGCTCCCATCTGAAGTTCTGAAGGCCATCTGGTAAACCTGGTTTCCAGGGTCTGGGTAGTTAGAGAAGAGAATGCAGAAAACCTCTCATCCTATTGTGGGTTTTGAGATAAAACTTCAATTTCCATAAGCTTCATTAAAAAACAGAGCAGTCTTTCCACCTGAAATATATTCACTATGAATTGCAGAATGTCTTAGATTATACAGGAAGGATTTAGATGGAAAAAAAAAACACAGAATTCCACTTAGGTCAGATAAAGGAGGGTTGATTGGAAGGCAGAGTTTATCATGGGGTTATGATAAGCCAGTGCAGGACATAAAGTCGACATTATGGGACCAAGAAGGTGATTATGCAGATTTTTCTATTTCTCCTCTGCCTTTTGATGTACATGGTCTATCTGTCTCTGGCCTCTATCCTTCTGCTCCTCTGTTTGCAGACCAGCTTTTTTGTGCTGACTCATGGTTTCTTAGCTTCCCTTCACTGGCTAGCATAAGGGTTTGGCCTGTTGGCAGGCCAGTTGGGTTTGACCTTGCAACTTGACTCTGCATAGCTAAATGACTCAGCTTCTTTGTCCCTATTCCAAATTCTTGGGAGAGTATCCGAATGGCCCAGCTTAGGTCAGATGTCTATCCCTGGGTCAGTCATAGAGATTGGTGTGGCACAGTCACATGGTATGCAGTGCTGTCCCTCCCACAGTCATGAGTGGGTCAGAGTTTTCAAGGTGGAATGTGGGTAGGGAGAAGGGAATGTTTGGCATTTCTGAGGCAGAATGGTCTGAGAGGCATGCCAAGTTGTAATACAAACAGCATCAAATTTGGAATAAAAAAAGAAATCTCAGCCACTTTTTAGATGTGAAACTAGACAACACTCCTAATCTCTCAGAGACTCATTTCCTTATATGTAACCTGAGGGAACTGAACAAGATGACCTTCCAGCTCTTGCTGTTGATGATTATTATTTTCAGCTTCAGAATTTCATCATGTAAGGAATGACCAATTCTAATATCAATGACTTGGCAGGTTTTATATGAACAATCATTCAAAAACCTGTCTTTGAAATAAGTTCAGTGGTGTGTTATCCCCAACATTACCATTACTGTAAACATTTTTGGAAGGCCATAAAATGAGCTAGCAATGTAGAAGTCCCTAGGTGGGCATTCAGCAAATGTTTCTTGCTTAGAGTGGAATTCTAAAAGAAGAAGAGAAACAGACCTTCTTCTAAAAGCTTGCTGCCAAGGTATTAGAGCTTAAAAACGCAACGTGGTAAAATTCACTCAATTCTAATGCTGTTGGTGAACCATATTCTAAAATGTGTTGTTAATGAACTACCTCCTACAAATAAAGACAAAAGACTGTGTTAATTGAAATTGCTTTCTATCTATGCCAAATTAATATTGCTATCTTGCAATATGTGAAATTAAGGCATTCCTATAAAGTTGCTTATACAGCAAAATTAATTTTCCCCCACTGAAATTCACTATGGTATTGAAAGAAATTACAATTGGCTCTGTTAATGTTTAGCATATTCCTATCAAGAAAGATCCAAAGGGAAACATTTAAAAAATAGTAATAATCCCAACAAGAACTTTCATTTCCCAACCTATTCAAGTTTCTTTAAAAGAGCCCCCAGCATCTACACAAATTCAATATTGACAGCAAGAATATGTGTCTTGGGAACAGAAGACCCAGGCCACCTCCAGTTTTTTCAGTTTGGCCTCTAGCTCTTCCTATTTCCAATCCGTGGTTACACACCTTAACTCTCATTATTACCTGCCTCCTCTTTACAAATATATATTATCTCTAGATTTGAGCTGAAGAATCAATTCAACTTATTATTTATCTTTAGTAGCGGAGGAAGGCCCTGTGGATTGTGGGTAAGCCAGATCCTTCCAACAAGATAGCCCTAATGTACTCAGTCATCCGGGAAAAGCCTGACTTTGTTTCTTTCCACCCTGGAAAGCTCTTGTTCAATAATCCTAGCCCTGGGCCGGGCAGCCTTTGCTGCTACCTACTATGCTTGTTTGCCACTAGGAAAATGAATTTTTGTTGCCCTTCTTTAATTATAAAACAGTAAATGTTTCATTTTTATGTATAATATGTGTACTCTCTTTTTGTTCCCCCAAAATGGAACAACTTATTGGTTATTTCATCCAATTTTAAAAATTATTCATGGTGTTTCTTTTTTAAAAAGGTCAACAGTATAGAAATGGATAAAGCAGAAAGTGAAAACTTTTCATAATTCTATTTATTCCCAGTGATGGCTACAATTATTAGTTTTACATTTATCCTTACAGACATATATGTACACATATAAATTATTATATATTATATATACACACATATGCAAGCAAACACATACAGATGTATATGGATACGTATGCCAAATATAGTATATATAGTACATATAATTGTATGTCTTTAACAAAAATGAGGTTATATTATTTACTCTTTTTCTATGTTTTTTTTTTTGTTACTTTAATCAGCTTCTGTACATCTTACATTTGAATCTATGTCATCCACTACAATGGCCTCTCAATATTCCTTTGTATATAATCTCCACCCTTCACTGATAGGTATTTATGAGAGTCTAAGCTTTCCTTAAATATTAAAAATGTTTTAATAAACATCTATATATACATACATATATGCATATATATAAATATATATATACACACACACGTGTGTGTGTGTGTGTGTGCACGCGCGTGTGCATGCACGAGCACCTGTGCATGTTTTAATTATTTTCTTAGGATCATTTCTACAACTAAAATTACTGGGTTAGCCTGACCTGTGGTGGCTCAGTGGATAAAGCGTAGACTTGGAATGCTGAGGTCATCAATCCGAAACCCAGGCTTGCCTGGTCAAGGAACATATGTGAGTTGATGCTTCCTGTTCCTCCTCTTATATATCTTTCTCTCCTCTCCAAAATGAATAAGTAAATTTAAAAAAATCTTTAAAAAATAAGTAAAGCAAAATAAAATAACTGGGTTAAAGATTATGTACATTAGGTCCTGACCTATTGGCTCAGCGGTAGAGCGTCGGCCCAACATATAAAAGTCCTGGGTTCAATTCTCGGTCAGGGTACACAGGAGAAGTAACCATCTACTTCTCTACCCTTTCCCTTTCTCTTTCTCTGTCTCTCTTTCTCTGTCTCTCTCTCCCTCTCTCTCTCTCTCTCCCCCTCCTATAGCCATGGCTCATTTGAACAAGTTGGTCCCAGGCATTGAGGATGACACCATGGTGTCACTTCAGGTGCTAAAATAGTTCAGTTGCCAAGCAATGGAGCAACAGCCCCAGATGGGCAGAGTATTGCCCCATAAGGGGTTTGCCGGGTGGATCCCAGTCAGGGCACATGAGGGAGTCTGTCTCTCTGCCTCCCTGCCTCTTACTTATTAATAATAAATAATTAATAATAAGTAAGTAAGTAAGTAAATAAATAGATTATGCACATCTAAAATACTACAACAAAATCCCCGATAGCACACCATAAAAGTCATAGCACCTCATACTTTTAACAAGTTTCTTTCAATTATCTTTATGTTTCATTATTGCCAATCTGATGGTCCAAAAAGAAACAATGAGCACCTTACATACTTGTGCTAATCTGTATTTCTTTTGTTTTTAGTTTGAACTGTTACTTGTGTTGTGTGCCCATCACCCAAAGTCAGATCATTTTCTGTCACCATATATTTGTCCCTCTTTACAGTTCCTTCCCTCTGGTAACAATTTCACTTTTATCTTTGTCCATGAGTCTCAGTTTTATATCCCACTTCTATGTGAAATCATACAGTTCTTAGTTTTTTCTGATTTACTTATTTCATTCAGTATAATGTTCTCAAGGGCCATCCATGTTGTCATAAATGGCAATATATCATCATTTCTTATGGCTGAGTAGTATTCCATTGAATATATGTACCACATCGTCTCATTCCAATCTTCTATCAAGGGACACTTTAGTAGTTTTCCATGTCTTGGCCACTGTGAATAATGCTGTGATGAATATGGGGGTTCATGTGTCTTTGTGTATCAGTGTTTTCAAGTTTTTTGGGTAGATACCTAGTAGAAACATTGCTGGATTGCATTTCTTTGAATATTAGTGAAAATAAGTGTCTTTTTAGGTGTTCCTTAGCCATTTAGCTGTCTTCTATGAATTGTTTAGACCTGTGTGTCTGTACCACCCACTTCTGTTTCCTCTTTTCCCACCCCATATTTACATACTTTTGGTTGACAGTAGCAGGTCCAGGTACGTGACAGGAGCTAGCTCTCCAATACACTTCCTCTCCTGGGAATATGAATTTGAGAACAGGGAACTTCTAGGCTGTTATATTTAAACCAAAAAATGATGCAAATCTGGGTTGGGTCAGCCATTTTTGGTCATGTGCATCATAAGGAAGAGAAAGTAAATTAGCAGAGAGAAAAGACAGAAGTAGGCATACCTTGAAGCAGAGGTCAGGGCCTGTGGCCTTGAGTACATTTTGTCCTTCAGCCTGTGAAAAAGCTCTGTCTCCTTAAACTTGTTTGGATAAATTTCTGTTAAGATAAGTAGTGTCACAGATTCTTCACCATTGTAACATTGGGGAAAGGGGAATGATTTTGAAAGAATATTTTGACCTTAATTTTCCCTTTCATGGTTTCTAAAAAGCCCAGAGGAGCCTTAAGAAATCTGATTCCCAAGCTTGAAGAGAAGCTGAAGCAAAAACAGCACAATGGGCCAAATGTGTGTTCACTGTCATGTCTTTCGATTTATTTTTCCAGCATTCCCCTTCCAATTAGAAACCCAGACCCCTGCTGCCACTCAACTCCCTGTGTGCCCTCTATCAGGACTACACACTTATCATAGCAATGGTTCTATTTATTGAACACTTACTATGGCCTTTTCCAAGTGTTTTAATTGCTATATTATTTAACTGGTGAAGTAGGTATATTATTACTCAATTTTATAAAAGAGGAAGCTATGACTTATGGAGATTTAGTAAGTTGCTTAAGAATATTCAAAGTTCACCTGACTAGGTGGTGGTGCAGTGGATAGAGCATCAGACTGGGATGTGGAGGACCTAGGTTCGAAACCACGAGGTCACCAGCTTGAGTGCAGGCTCACCAGCTTGAGCCCAAGGTTGCTGGCTTGAGCAAGGGGTCACTCACTCCGCTACAGCCCACTGGTCTAGGCACATATGAGAAATCAACAAAGGGGACTAAGGAGCCACAATGAAGAATTGATGCTTTTCATCTCTCTCCCTTCCTGTCTGTCTGTTTGTATTTGTACCTCTCTCTGTCTCTGTCACATACACACACACACGAAAAAACACACTCAAAGTTCTTAAAAAGTGGTGGAAATGGATTCCAGTTTCTGTTCTCTTAGAACTAAGGTGTCATTGATCTCTATAGCAGAAGTGCGGTCTCTTAGATCATGGCTCCAGACCCCCTCAGACTGCTACCTTCAGATGCTTGTCTTTCTCAAAACAAGAGGCACATATATCCCAGCTGCTGGCAGCCTTTCTGGCCACATTTGGAGAATCCTTGCTGTTCATTTCCAATGTGCTGGGAACTTTTGCTGAACAAGTGCACTCTGAGGGCTGTGCAGGGTACATCTTGAATATGGATCACCATCACCAAAGCTGTCCTCACTCACCTCTTTACCCTAGGCTAGCCCCTCTGACACAAGCTTTCCATACACTCCCGAATGCCCCTCCCTGGCAATCTGCCTCCTTTATAATAATAATAAAAGCTAACACTTAAAAAGTTTGCCAATCAAAAAGTCTTGTATATATCAGCTCCTTTACTGCTCACACCAGCCCCTGGTGTTAAGTATTATTAACATTCTCACTTCACACAGGACCCTCAGCCACCTTCCCTTAGGCTTCTGACAGGCCAAAGATGTTTTGAGGGTACAGTTGTCCAGATTGGATGAATCAGATGGTGTCACTCCTGCAGATGGTGTCGGGGATGGAGAGGAAGAGCTGGCTCTCAGAGACACTGAATTTAGGCCATGTCAGTTCCCAGTTCCCACACGGCTCCTGGGCAATGAAAGATTCCCCAGTGTGGCTGAGCAGTGCCTACATTCTTTCTTTGGCCCCTTTAGCCCAGTCCTGTCCTTCCTGTTCTTTAAATCTCTCTTCTGTCTTTGTTCTTCCTCACACCCGTAAGAGGGGAGAAACATTCTTCCAGTCCTGGGAAAGCTGCCCTCTCTCAATACTGCTGAATGTTGTTTCTCAGTGGCACTTGTTGTTTTGATATCACTGTTTCAAAGCATCTAGCATAACTTCCTTAATGGGGTTAGGCTTTTTGGAAACACAAAAGCTACCAGACACAATTTCTGCTTTGATAATGTTCCTTCACTGAAGCAATGGATTGCAGGGATTATTTGTTTAAATGGGAGGAGGAGGGAGCAGGAAGGGTGGAAATATTGTAGAAAAAGGTTTCTATCAATATAAAAAAAAATCATCTCACCACATATTTTTCATTTTGAGATTCAATTTATACTCATAACAACCCAAACACTTGTCTCTGTGGGTTATATGGATTAATGGTTAATGTATTAGAAATTAAGATAAATGCATAAAATATTTTTTCATTTAATAACAATGAACCCATTACATGTTAACATAAATCCCATATTTTTTTATTTAAAATAACTTTCTTAAACAAGCAAAGGGAAAAGATTTAATGAGTAGTACAGCATTACTTGAATTTTTATAAATCTTTAGAATGTCTGGCTTAATAGAAGGCAGCTGGGTTCTCCTATCTGCTTCTGCATTCAGTGTATACTGATGTCACATGTCATGTAGCCTCTGAGGAATTTCCCTAACCACTTGTAGTGAATGAGAGTGAAACAGACAAACGACATCTTAGTATTATGATGAGAATACCTAGAGGAGGGCCTTCCTGGAGGACTACCAGAAAGGACCATGCTTTGAGAACTACTGTTTTAGATCAGGAAGTACAAAGAGCGCTGACCTTGGTAGGAAACACGCATGGTTGTCATCGAAGGGCAGAAGTATATGAAACGGGTAAGGGCACTAATTTTGGAGGCGGGCACTAATTTTGGAGGCAGGCACTTCTAAGCTTGAATTCCAGCTCTTCATCTTCCTATACAGTGAGTGACCTTGGGAAGGTTTCTGAATTTTCCTAAGCTTCAGTCTCTTACCTATAAATAGAAAACAATAGGGTACCTACATTGCTGGGCAATGGAAATACAATGAAGTATTTTCCTAACTTCATTAGTCATATCTTTTGTCAAGTCCACCTAAGACCTATACTATTTTCCTCTTTATATTTTTCCATAGCTCACTTTTTAAATTTAAATACATTTTTAAGAGTTTTCATCCTTATTGTAAATGAAAACAACTTGCCCTGAATTGGAGGTGCAATGCAAATAAAGTAAGAACTTGTTTCCAGTCAACAGTTAAGCCTAAGGCCTGCTCTCCTTTCATAACAAAAGGAAGTAAGTCAATATTAGGAAGTCGTTCAAGACTTGCACCAAAGGGACTCTACCAGATGTGATCAGAAGGGGTCAGAGACTTAAAGAAAAAATAGTTTTCTCATTATATGATGCAATTTGACTTCTGTCTGGCCCATGCACCACTTACTCATCTCCCCTATTACCTGAAACCATTTCCTGTGTCACCCCGTACTTAGGATGTTCTGAAATCATACATAGAAAGCACTTAGCTTAATTTCTGGCCCAAGGGAAGGACTCGGCATCGTGGATTTTGTTGTCTTTTCCAATTCTTCTCTTTCTTTTCCCACGTAGGTTAAATGACTCATGTAAGCCCATGATTATCTGGTGGAAGATTTTGACTACAATGACTGTCTTCTGTTCCCCTGCAGAGAAGAACATGGACTCTGGAACTGGGCTCTGCCACTTCAGAGCTACGTGACCTTAAGCAAGAGACTCTATCAAGGGCACCTAATTCATAAGGTAAGAACAAATGAGTTAATACATGTCAAGCACACAGAACATGCCTGATGGGTATTTAACATGATACATATTAGCTAATGGTATTCTATCTTTTTCACTAGCTGAGTTTGACATTAACAGGCAGGCTTCTCAAACTATCTGAGGTGAAGGATCAGTCCCCCCACCCCCAATCCATGTGGCACAATACTTTTGTAAATAGAACAAAAGTAAAGTACTAGAAAAACAAACAAAAAAAATATATAAAACACAAGTCTACTTTTAAAATTAATTTCAATAGACATATATGTCAATAAAGATAATCAGAGAAAAAATAACAGGAAAAAATTACAAAAATATGTACAGTGTTAATTGAAAGCCTGAGTACACATAATTAATAGTTTTACTTCAATACTTTTTGTCATTCCATATCTTTGGCAAAACAAAAAGTTATGAAGGAAATAGCAATTGTTTATATTAAATGCTGATATGCATGCTAGACACAGTTTGTTTATTAATATTTAAAGTTTTCATGTGGTAAGTGAGCTTGCTTTTAGAATTTTATTTTTTAATTACAGTTTATAGTCAATGTTATTTTGTATTAGTTTCAGGTGGTAAGCTTGTTTTTTACTTGTTAATTTATCTGATAAACTTGGGTAGATGATAGCACTATGAAGAGGGGATCATGTGTATCTAGACAGTTTCTAGATTTCTTTAAAAACATTCACGCCCTGGCCAGTTGGCTTAGTGGTAGAGTGTCAGCCTGGTGTGCAGATGTTCCAGGTTTGATTCCTGGTCAAGGCACACAGGAGAGGCAACCATCTGCTTCTCCAACCCTCTCCCTCCTTCTCTCTCTCTTCCTCTCCTATAGCCATGGCTCAATATGTTCGAGCACATCAGCCTTAGGTGCTGAGGAGGCTCCATGGAGCTTCCAACGCAGGCAGTAAAAATAGCTCAGTTGCAAGAGTGGCCCCAGATGCACAAGCATCAGGCCCAGACAGGGGTTGCCAGGTGAATCCCCATCAGGGCACATGTGAAAGCCTGTCTCTTTATCTCCCCTCCTCTCACTTGGGAAGAAGAAAAATAAATAAATAAAAATATTCATAGTAGAGCCTGGGTGGTGGCACAGTGGATAGAGTATTGACTTGGGATGCTGAGGAATGAAGGTCAAAACTCCAAGGTCACTGGCTTGAGCAAGGGGTCACTGGAGCTCCCAGCCAAGGCAGGTATGGGAAGCAATCAATGAACAACTAAAGTGACGCAGTTACGTGTTGATGCTCTTCATCTGTCTTTCTTCTTGTCTCTCTCTCTCTCTAAAACAGCAAAAATGAAATAAAAACATTCATAGTAGAGAAACCAGTCTCATAGAAGTAGGTTGATGAAAAAGAGAAAAGAGAATTTAAAGCAATCTCTGTAAGCCGTGGAAAGCCATTTTACACTTCCATCTAAAAAAACCCCAGGATGTTGTACATTCAACATTCATTTTTCATTCCATCAGTAGTCAGTTTAAAAACTGACCCTTTAAAGTTATAGATAGTTAAGTTTAAATTATCTTTGATAAATAAATGAACAAAATGAATTCTGGATTTTATAAACTTTTAGGCTACAGCTGATAAATTAACCTTAAAATATCACATGTGGTTCTACTGGGGACAACCAGTACAAAACTTGTGTCTCATATGACTCACCCATTCCAGTTCAACATCTGAACTATTGCCTGACCAGGAGGTGATACAGTAGATAGAGCATCGGACTGGGACGTGGAGAACCCAGGTTCAAAACCCTGAGATTGCCATCTTGAGCCCGGGCTCATCTGATTTGAGCAAGGCTCACCAGCTTGAGCCCAAGGTCACTGGCTTGAGCAAGGGGACACTTGGTCTACTGCAGTCCCCCAGTCAGGGCACATATGAGAAAGCAATCAATGAACAACTAATGTGCCACAATGAAGAATTGATGTCTCTCATCTCTCTCCCTTCCTGTCTGTCTGTCCCTATCTGCCCTTCTCTCTATCTCTCTCTCTGTCTCTGTCACACACACACACACACACACACACATACACACACACATACACACGCACACACACAAATCTAAACTATACCCTGTGTTTTAGTTTGATCAGATTGCTATAATAAAATACCATAAGCTGGGTGGCTTTAAAACAACGAACACTTATATCTCATATCTCTGGAGGCTGGGAAATACAAGATCAAGGCAGAGGGTTTTTTTCTGGTTCACAGACAACACCTTCTTTCTGTGCCCTCATGTGGTGGAAGGGTCAAGGGAGCTCTCTGAGGTCTCTTTTATAAAGGTACTAATTCCATTCATGGGGTCCTCACCCTCATGACCTAATCACCTGTCAAAGGCCTGACCTCTAAAGCTCATCTCATTGAGGATTTAGGTTTCAACATATGAATTTCAGGGAGGACGAAAAGTTCAATTTATAGTATTGTGTTCAATGTGACTGGTCTTTGGGCGATGCCCTGACATGTTGTGACAATGTCAGGTTACTATCAAAGTTTCCAAACCATCATCGCTGACTTTTGTACTTATCTTGTTGTGTGGGAACTAACCCACAAACCACACTGTTAGTAGCAATAATATGGAACACAGTGCTAGAATATAATGAGTTGCATAATTTTAAGAGAGAAATATTGTTGGATGGCAGTGATGCTTCAATTCCTTATCAAGACTATTTCGACCTCTGAAGAAACCATCTCCTATTCATACACTTGCATCTCAGATGCTAAAGAAATTCTTGAGAGGAACACCGAGGCTATCAAAGTAATGCTACAAACTTGACAGAGGAAAGAAAACTGGGGCAGAATTTGTTCTTTCCTCTCAAACTACAAACCACAGCCTTTTGTTCATATTCACAGACGTGAGTAGTAATTGTTCACATACACCTATGAGCTTCATGACTGCAGGGACCATGTATTTTTTACCTATAACTGGAGTACTTAGCACAAATATGGGCCTAAAGCAATCACTCAATAAATGTTTGTTAAGTGAGTGGATTCTAACAAGCTTAGCAGTCTTACATCTTTGTTGGAGTGCTGTGGAGGGATAGTTACTGGGGAAAGGAGAAAAAAATTAGCAGTATAGGAGATGTATGCATCTTTCCTTTTTCTTCTTACTACTTTCTTCGCTTACAATCTCTTGAAAACCAAACACCAGTTCAGGTGTGTTGTCTTTATGGAAAGCCATTCTGAACTTCACTCTTTTGAAGAGCAGAAAGACATCTAGATAAAGGAATTCTCATTGATCCGGGTAAGCATTTTTAGATTGCTAGGTTCCTTTTTTTATTCTTTCTCCCTATCACAGGGGCCTTGTTCTAGATATCTCAGTATCACTGTGGCCTCACAGAGGGTCTGGTACACACATCAAGACTGAAGCATCGTGTTATCAGCACATCTGCCAGGAAGAGACTAACCGAACTAGAGCATAGCTTCTCAAATTTAATGTGCATGTGAATCACCTGGTGCATCTTGTTAAAATGTAGATTTTGATTCAATTACTCCAGGTGTACTCCCAGGTGCACTCTCAGGAGATACCAAGCTCCTGATCCTGGGGCCACATTTTGAGTAGCAAGTGACTGAGGAAATAAAAGGAAGCTGAACTTCGATTTAGATGCTTGTTAGCAAATGAAGTATAACATTTGGTTAATATGATTTAGTGATCTGTAGCTAACTGTTGTTTTTTTTTGTTTGTTTGTTTTTTCTTTTCATTTTTCTGAAGCTGGAAGCAGGGAGAGACAGTCAGACAGACTCCCGCATGCGCCCGACCGGGATCCACCCGGCACGCCCACCAGGGGCGAAGCTCTGCCCACCAGGGGGCGATGCTCTGCCCATCCTGGGCGTCGCCATATTGCGACCAGAGCCACTCCAGCGCCTGGGGCAGAGGCCACAGAGCCATCCCCAGCGCCCGGGCCATCTCTGCTCCAATGGAGCCTTGGCTGCGGGAGGGGACGAGAGAGACAGAGAGGAAAGCGCGGCGGAGGGGTGGAGAAGCAAATGGGCGCTTCTCCTGTGTGCCCTGGCCGGGAATCGAACCCTGGTCCTCCGCACGCTAGGCTGACGCTCTACCGCTGAGCCAACCAGCCAGGGCTGTAGCTAACTGTTTTGGAGACACCATGAAAGGCCTTTTTTGGAAAGGAAAATATTCAATAACTCATGTGGACCACATGTGATTCAGAGTACTCCCTGGGAACTCACAGAAACATGATACCATAGCAATGTTTTGTAAAAATTTAAATTCTTCTCTTTCTTTTTTTTTTTCTCTCTTGTATTTTTCTAAAGTGAGAAGCGGGGAGGCAGAGGGACAGACTCCCACATGTGCCTGACCAGGATCCACCTGGCATGCCCACTAGGGGGCGATTCTCTGCCCATCTGGGCCGTTGCTCCATTACCACCAGAACCATTCTAGTGCCTGAGGCGGAGGCCATGTAGCCTTTCTCAGTGCTCGGCCAACTTTGCTCCAATGGAGCCTTGGCTGTGAAAGGGGAAGAGAGAACTAGAGAGAAAGGAGAGGGGGAAGGATGGAGAAGCAGATGGGTGCTTCTCCTGTGTGCCCTGGCTGGGAATCGAGCCCAGGACTTCCACATGCCAGGCCAATACTCTACCACTGAGCCAACCAGCCAAGGCCCCATCTCTTTCTTTCTAGGTATCTTTGCTGTCCAAGTCCACAGTGCAGAGTGCAAAAACACCCCTTTGGGATCTTACCAACTTGGGTAGTAGTCCCAGACTGACCAATTTAAAACTGTAACCATAGGCATGAGCTACAAGTTCAACAGCAAAATAAGATTTACACTCCTACCTTGGAGTTTTTTTTGGATAACCTGAGGAAGCACCTGGGATTCCTATAAATAATACTTTTGTTTCCTCCAAATATTGCTAACCTAGGCTCTAATTCACCTACCTAAATGGAATTAAAGTGAAGCACACCCTGTAGCCCAGCTACACTAATTTGGAACCTAGATCTTGTCTGAGTTCCCCAGTGGTGGGATTCAGCCTGTTTGTACTGGTTCAGCAGAACTAATACCTAATTTTGTGTTGAGTTCAGCGAACTAGTTATTAAAATGGCACTTGTAATCAGGGTTCTCTCTAAGGTGGGTGACTGGGCAGTTGCTCAATGTGGAAATCACAAATTTACATTCCTTATTCTTTTTTAACTTTCATCTGTGCAACATCGTGTTCTAAGTATCCATAGTAATGTTCATTCTGTCCACAGGTGAAAAAAAATTGCATGTGAGAATGTCAATCAAGAAGCAATATGTAGCCTGACCAGGCGGTGGTGCAGTGGATAGAGCATCGAACTGGGATGTGGAGGACCCAGGTTTGAGACCCCGAGGTCGCCAGCTTGAGCGCGGGCTCATATGGTTTAAGCAAGGCTCACCAGCTTGAGCCCAAGGTCTCTGGCTTATGCAAGGGGTCACGCAGTCTGCTGTAGCCCCCTGGTCAAGGCACATATGAGACATCAATCAATGAACAACTAAGGAGCCACAATGAAGAATTGATGTTTCTCACCTCTTTCCCTTCCTGTCTGTCTGTCCCTATCTTTCCCTCTCTCTGACTCCCTCTGTCTCTGCCACAAACAAATAAACAAACAAAAAGCAATTTGGGCCTTACCATACCAGGCGGTGGCACAGTGAATAGGGCATCGGATTGGGATGCAGAGGACCCAGGTTCGAGACCCTGAGGTCGCCAGCTTGAGTGCGGGCTCATCTGGTTTGAGCAAAGCTCACCAGCTTGGACCCACGGTAGCTGGCTCCAGCAAGGAGTTACTCGGTCTGCTGTCCCCCCCCCCCCCCCCCCCCCGTCAAGGCACATATGAGAAAGCAATCATTGAACAACTAAGGTGTCGCAACAAAAAACTGATGATTGATGCTTCTCATCTCTCTCCATTCCTGTCTGTCTGTCCCTATCTATCCCTCTCTCTGACTCACTCTCTCTGTAAAAAAAAAGAAAAAAGAAAAAAGAAAAAAAAAAGCAATTTGGAACTATCTTATAGTTTTATTATTTTTTTGTCAGGTATTATTTTGTATTTTTTCATTAATATATTAAAACTCATAACATAATCGTTTTGTGTACCTCTTTTATTATTCTTATTTAAGTATTAAATGCATGAAATAATAAACTACCTTTTGGTATATATTTTTTTTATTCTTAAAATGGACATTAGAGCAGAGAACCGGTTGTTAAATTATTTGAATCCCACTACTGGAGTTCTCTCCTAGTGGCAGGGGATGGAGGCTGGCTAAAACCTTGGCCCCTAGCAGCTATGATTGGCCTCTAGGCAGTCTAATAAGAAGGCACTCTTGAAATTGTTTCACTACTTCAGCTTGGAGATTTTGAAGTCTGTTTTAGCACGGTAATAACAGCCATCACTCACTAGCGTTTATGTGCTAAGCACTGTTTTGAAATATACTGGCTTTTCGTTTTCAGATTGATGATAACTGAGATGACTTATTATTATTCCAGAGAAGTACATTTTATTTTAGAAATAATTATGATAAACGAATTTTTATAAAAGAATTTTCAGACAATCATAGAAGAAAGTAAGCTTCTTTGAGGTGGAAATGTGTGCTGTTCATCTTATTCCCATAGCCGCACTTCCTGTCACTGCTCAGAGTCAAACCCTGTTAAGAGCGCAGACTGTCTCCTTTAGGACGGGGATGATTTCTTGGTCTAGTTCAGGGGTTGGGAATCATTTTGGCTGAGAAAGCCATGAACGCCACATATTTTAAAATGTGATTCTGTGAGAGCCATACAACGACCCGTGTACGTTACACATTATCCAATAAAAATTTGGTGTTGTCCCAGAGGACAGCTGTGATTGGCTCCAGCCACCCACAACCATGAACATGAGTGGTAGGAAATGAATGGATTGTAATTCATGAGAATGTTTTATTTATATGTATATATATATTTTTGTATTTTTCTGAAGTTGGAAATGGGGAGGCAGTCAGACAGACTCCCGCATGCGCCTGACCAGGATCCACCCGGCATGCCCACCAGGGGGCGATGCTCTGCCCACCTGGGGCGTTGCTCTGTTGTAACCAGAGCCATTCTAGCGCCTGAGGCAGAGGCCATAGAACCATCCTCATCACTCGGGCCAACTTTGCTCCAATGGAGCCTTGGCTGCGGGAGGGATAGAGAGAGATAGAGAGGAAGGAGAGGGGGGAGGGGTAGAGAAGCAGATGGGCGCCTCTCCTGTGTGCCCTGGCCAGGAATCAAACCGGGATTCCTGCACGCCAGGCCGATGCTCTACCACTGAGCAAACCGGCCAGTGCCAGAAAATGTTTTATATTTTTAAGGTTATTTTTTTTATTAAAGATTTGTCTGTGAGACAGATGCAGCCATCAAAAGAGCCACATCTGGCTCGCGAGCCATAGGTTCCTGACCCCTGGTCTAGTTGGACCACAAAGAGTAACTGTGTGACACATGTTCCAGATGATATCTAGCAGTTTCTTGGGTACCTAATGAAGCCATAGCCTTAATACAGGCCCCCACGACTGTAAGTGACCAATAATTAGCTCCAGGTTGATACTTTTTACCAATGCATGGGGTTGAAAAGCTGCTCCTGGGGAAGAGTTGGTCCTGTTTCTTCATTTTCTCACACCGCACACCTGGCTGACCCTTATAACAACAGGCTTGCAGAGAAAGCCCAAAATATTAGGGAAGTGTAGGCACCATCTCATTCTCTCAAAAAAGCCTTATCAGAGAAGGTTGACTGGGGCATCATGGAAACCCGGAACAAGAGGCAGAAGCAGAAACGGCAGCCCGACACAGACAGTGACACCAACTCTGAGTCAGGCTTGGACTCAAGCAGGACAGCTGACCTGACACCTGCAGGAGAAGGTGTGGAGGAAGTACTATATAAAACTAAATGAGCAGGAGGGCCAGAGGGAATCTCAGTGTTCGCGGTGCCCCGCCACTGGGGAGGGGTGTTAAGCCTTTCACTAGTCATCCAATGTTTATTGTCTATTTTACGCCTGGCGCTTTGCACTGAATAGAACATACATAGCTCACAGCATTTCACATTCATTAACTTTTCATACAACTAAATTTTTGATATTCTTAAGTACTGTCAATGGAACGTTTTGTATTTGTTACACAGTTTTGAATTGCATATTAAACATAGGTTGCGCTTTATTGATGACTTGGGGTAACTGTCTTATTAGATAAAATACAGGATACCTAGTACAATTTGGATTTTAGATAAACACAGGCCAATTATTCCTTGTTTACTTGAAATTAAAATTTAACTGGCTGTCTTACACTTTCATTTGTTACATCTGCAACCCTTCCATTATTATACAATGGTGTAATAATACAGTAATGCCTCAGGCGCAGATAGATGGGCTGATTTTCCTGATACTATGGTGGCTCAAGGCTGTTGTGCTCTTTGAATTTTGTAGTTATTTTTACAGTCTCTTTCTTTGCTATTCAGTAATTGTATTGCTTGTTGTAGACAATGGATAGCATCTTCAGTTCCCTTTTCCCTCTTTTTCTACTTGATTGTTCTATTCGTTTGGGCTGGGAAATAAGACCCCACACAAGGTTGCCTTTTCTGTAAAAAAAAATAGTAAATAGTTTCTGGTTAAGGATACAGGTATTTGAAGATACATATTTGAGAGAACTATGCAAATTTTAAAATAAGGACTTCGTGAAAACTTATTTTGATTGCCCAGTGATCATCTTGTAGTTTCTTTGCAAAGTCCCTCAGGGTAAGTGAATCATGGCTTATTTCCTGGAGTGCATTGTTCTTTATAGCACACTATATAGGCATATTGTTTTATTGCACTTAGCTTTATTGTGCTCCACAGGTATTATGCCTTTTACAAATGGAAGGCAAGATCTTCAAACATCAGAAAGATTGCAATTTGCTATATTATAGTGTTTGAACAAACCTGCAGTATCTTCAAGGTATGCCTGTCCAAGTAGAAATCAGCCTCTGATGGAGAAGAGGTTAAAGCTAGATATAAGAGAATTTGCAGTTGTGTTTTCACAACAGGATTTTGGAGCTTGTTCCTGAAAATCTTTAGGGAGAGTCAGATATATACTAATTTGGCTTAAGTAATTATGGTAATCATGCCTTGAGTCTGAGGACTAGACTAGGTGACCTCTTGAAATCACTCTCAGATATACAGTTTTGATTACTTTATGATCTATCCAATCAGCTCAAAATAATGATTATATCCAAAATAATGAAATCAAAGTAAAATTAGCCAGCATCATACCTACAATGAAAAATAGTATGTATTCCAAATATGGTACTTAGAAGAGGTTCTGGCCAGCCTTCAAAATCTTATGTGGAAAGAATTACAGTGGCTAGTCCTCCCTGCTGCACTCATTTGCACAGTGATTAAACAATCTTTTTTTTGCTTCTAGGCAATGCTTGTTCTGAATATAGATTTGAAGTGACTCCTGAATTAGAACTGCTGTTCCTAATGCTGATCCTACCATTACTCAAACTCAGTCTGCAAAGTCAGCAAAAACCTGTCCACACCTTACATACTTGCATTTATCTTTGACGTCAGAACAATTATGTGAGAATAATTTATGGCACAAAGAGGATATTCAGGCTCAGGATGATGAAATTTTGTGTCATCCAGTTATGTCTACTGTTACAGGCTTAAGCAAAGAATGACTCATCTGAATCAGATCCTGGGGAATATTTCGGGAGGTGTTAGAAAAGTCTAGGGCAACCAAACACCAGCATCTTAGTATAATAGTTTGATTCTTTTCAGAGGCTTCTGAGATTGTACAAATCAGAAAATACTTGCTTATTTGTCACAAAACTATTCTAAATATTTCAAGCCTTTAAAACTTGTTATAGGCCTTTTAGTCACAACAAGAGTAATTCTGGTCTGTGTGGGTCACTGGAGCCATGAGCTGTACTATATATTTAGACCCATGTGACCTGAATCAACTTATTAATGTGTTACATATAATTTTCTTTTCATCTTATCAACAAAATAATTCACTTCTAAATAATGTTAAGACTTACAGGCTTTAAAGTATTATTTTCTTTTCTTTTCTTTTTTTTTTTCATTTTTCCGAAGCTGGAAACGGGGAGACAGACAGACTCCCGCATGCATCCGACCGGGATCCACCAGGCATGCCCACCAGGGGGCGATGCTCTGCCCCTCTGGGGCATCGCTCTGTTGCATCCAGAGCCTTTCTAGCGCCTGGGGCAGAGGCCACAGAGCCATCCCCAGCGCCCGGGTCATCTTTGCTCCAATGGAGCCTCGGCTGCGGGAGGGGAAGAGAGAGACAGAGAGGAAGGAGAGGGGGAGAGGTGGAGAGGCAAATGGGCGCCTCTCCTGTGTGCCCTGACCGGGAATCGAACCTGGGACTCCTGCATGCCAGGCCGATGCTCTACCGCTGAGCCAACCGGCCAGGGCCTAAAGTATTATTTTTATTTTAAATTTTGGTCTAAAAAATATTTTCTTTTCTTTCTCTCTCTCTCCCCCCCCCCAACACTTTTCTTCTATCCTAAAAGGGCTGCTATAATATTTTAGTAGCTACCTATCTTAAGGGAGGGCTCCTGGGAGGCTAGGATAATTAAAAACTATTTAAGAAATATTCAGTGGGTATTTGTTGAAGTATGACAAGGAATTAAATACAGCAGTGGGAGAGGCAGATTCATGAACAGAGAATTATATTACAAAGTAGTGAGGTTAATGATGAAGGAAGATATGCAGATAAATGTCTCTTTCTTTGTGGATCTATAAAACAAATTCATCCTTAAGTGTTGAGGGTATGCTTCCTATAGGAGTTAGCCTGGATTGAGTCTTAAAGGTTAAGTAGGCAAAATGTTGGAGCAGAAAGCCTGAGCAAAAAGACACAGAGGTAAATAGAGACAATTTCTCACTTGTTTCTCTTAGTTTCTTAGTCATTGGTAAAAGGGGACACTGCCTCACCCCTGTCACTGTTTAATTATAACAGAGAGCCTTATGCAGATATGCTGTGCAGTGCTGTTATGACTAAAATGTCAAGTTTTACCAGATATCCCCTACCACCTTCACATACAATTCTTTTCTAATTTTCCAGGTACTGTAGCTCAAATAACCACAACTCCCTGCATTAGTTTCCCAGGGCTGCTGTAGCAAAGTACCATAAACCAGATGTCTTAAACAACAGGAGTTGATCATCTGACAGTTCTGGAGACTAGAACTCTGATTCAAGGTATCAGCAGGATTGATTCCACCTGTGGACTGTGAGGAAGAATCAGTTTCACGCCTCTTCCCTAAATTCTGGTGGTTTGCTGGCAGTGTTTGGCTTTCTTTGGCTTGTGGACATATCGCAAAGATTTCTGTCTGCTTTCATATTCACATGGTGCTTTGCCTGTGTCCAAATTTCCCCTTTTAATAAAAATAACGGTTATATTGGATTTCCAGTAATGAGGGATTGGATTTCTAAAATGAGGTAATTTTAACTAGTTGCATCTGAAAGGACCCTATTTCCAATATGACCACATTCTGAGATACCTGGGATTCGGGCTTCAAGATGTGAATTTTGCGGAGACAACACAATCCATTAAACCCCCTTTCTAATGTAAGTTCTATACTTTAAGATCAAATCTTAATTTCAGAAAATATTTACCAGGAACATAAATGTTTTGTTACTTGTTTCCCATGGGTTAACCTATCCTTCCTAGAAATTTACATAAAGTACATATCTTCTGTTAATTTCACCTTATCATAGATTTCATGGAGTGTTTAGAATTTAGTAAAACTTTACCTTAGCTAAATCTTAGTTAAGCTGCTGTTTCATTAAATGCTGATTTTTCCCAAAAGGTATTTTCCAAACAGTGTAATATCTTAACATTTACACAACTTAGTTGGCACAAACATTGTAATAAGGACTGCTGATCTTTGAGGTGCTGAACAATTCTATAAAATAAGAATATATTGACTTACTGTTTAAAAATGGTGTAAAGTATAATAAACAAAGTGGTAAAACATCTTGCCTGACCTGTAGTGGCGCAGTGGATAAAGTGTCAACCTGGAAATGCTGAGGTCGCCGGTTCAAAACCCTGGGCTTGCCTGGTCAAGGCACATATGGGAGTTGATGTTTCCAGCTCCTCCCCCCTTCTCTCTCTCTGTCTCTCTCTCTTCTCTCTCCCTCTCTGTCTCTCTCTCCTCTTTAAAAATGAGTAAATTTTAAAAAATTAAAAAAAAAAACACAAACCCCCCCACATCTTTTAGTTACCAAATAAAGGATCAAATAAGCATTGGAAGCCAGTATTTGATATCTTTAATGACCATTTGATAATATGGCATTCACATAGATAACTAGTTTTATATTGGACTGATGATAGTTTACATAGGCAAAGGACTGTTGGCAATTTTTTTTTTACATAAATCACTTTTTTATTCTGTATTTGATTCTTTTAAGTACCTAATTAAAAGTACAACTTTTGAGGGAGGGATGTTTTATCTGCTTAGGAAATAGGTCCAACATCTCCCTGGACATTGTCTTTTATTTTTTATAGTTCACAAAGGTATACACCAGTATTCAACAGAGATAATAGAATTTCTGATATCATTCGCCTTTTATACAAAGCAAAAACGATTTGGTAATGTAGGTTGTTCAAATCCTATTCATTTTTAGGGTAAAACTGGGTTAGCAGAATTAGCAAGAGGATGCAATCAGCTACCTGTGAAGGGCGGAGCATCGAGTTTAATCAAGGATCCTGTGATCTGATACTATTACTGTTCTCTTGCGGTCTAAATGGGTTTCATACATAATCTTATTTCCTAGCACCTCGATGTGACAGGTTGTTTTTGGTACTCTTATTACCAAAATTAATTTGCGTTGGGTTGTTGTTAAATCACTGTGGAAGCGATATCAAGACAACCATGTCCTAAAACTTAAAGGTCTTTTAAACTTGTTTTTCCTACTGGTTAGTTTTCCTCTCTCCCCGTTTCTCAGAGCCCTTTCTTTTTTTCTCTTTTGCACAGTTCTTTTCACACTCAAGCTGTGTAGGGGATTTAAATTCCAACCCGGAACTCAGAATCACGCGCCTTGAATGACGGGCGTCGTAGTTTCCGCGACTTTTCCTTAACCACTTTTCACGCAGATTCCTCCCCACAGTGGAAACCTACAACTCCCAGAATGCACCATAGGGGAGGCCACCCTTGTGCGCACGCGCCCTGATGCCGCAGGATTTGAATCGGCGGCGTTGTTATTGACGCCATATTGGGGCCGGCGGCGGGTGGAAGAGTTGGACGGTGGAGGGGGAAGTGACTGGACGTGTTTGCTGGAGCTCCCGACGCCGCCGACGCTTTGCAATCTCTCCTCATCGAACGCCGCTGTCAAGCTTCTGACCCTACTCGGGCATTTTAGGAGCCGCGTTCCAGCCTCACATCTCACGGGACTGGTATCGACCACCTAAGGCAGCCGGTTTCAGCGCAGGAGCGCCTCCGGCGCGGCGCAAAGCTCGAACGGACGGCTGGGGCGCCCCGAGCCTCTCCCAGGGGACCCGCGCCTGAGGAGGCGGAAGAGCCCCCTGACGCTGCTGGCGCGAGCTGCCGACACCGCCCCTCCCGCTCCCGCTCTCGCCCTCGCCCGCGCCGGCCGGGCCACTACCCCTGCCGCGGAGGCAGCGGCGTCTCGCCTCGCTTGGCCGGCGCGCCGCCACCCTCCTTTCCGCTCTTACGCTTGTCGGTTAGCCTCTCCTCGAGTCCCCGCTCCCCTCCCCCTTCCTTCCCCTCCCCTCCCGCACCCCTCTCAACCCCACCCGAGCCCGGCAGCCCGGCTGCTCTGGCCATGGCGTGCGGAGCCACTCTGAAAAGGACTCTGGATTTCGACCCGCTGCTGAGCCCGGCGTCCCCAAAGCGGAGACGATGTGCGCCATTGTCGGCGCCCACCTCGGCCGCAGCCTCCCCGTCGTCTGCGGCCGCGGCCACCGCCGCCGCCTTCTCGGCCGCCGCCGCCTCGCCGCAGAAGTATCTCCGAATGGAGCCGTCCCCCTTCGGCGACGTCTCGTCCCGCCTCACCACAGGTGGGACTCGGCCCCGCGGCCGCCCCGGGGCGCGGGCGAGTGGGTTTCCGGGACGCGGGCTGCGGAATGGCCCCAGCTCTTAGCCAGGTAGTCGGGTAGCCGCATTTCTTGAACTCTTCCAGCTTCGGAGACACAATAGAAATGGCCCGATGTGAAGGGGACGGGGGTGGGGGGCGGGAAGTGGGGTGGACGACAGGGGCTGTGTCTTGCTGAGTATTGTGGGGAAGAGGAAGATCTTTTCTTTGGACCGATTGACTGGAATTGAGTGTTTCCGTAGTCTGGAGAGTCCCAGCGCAAATGTTGGGAGAGGACAATATTATTCATAAATTTAGGCGAGAGAAGGGTCACATTTCACAGGAATCTCGATGTCTGTCCCCCGCACCGATTGGTTGCAGCTATTAACTCTGCGGCTGGGTGGTTTCAGGCGAAGCGGCAGCCCCTCCTCCAGTTTAGACATGGCTGATTTTAGTGCAGAGGGGGTGGGGGGTGGGGATGGATGTCATTGGGGCGAGATCTGGGCCTGTCATTAATCACCCACAAGAACGCCACTTTGGCTGAGTCAAGACCTGTTTTCCTAGCAGGGTCAACAACAAAGAAAATGCTCTTCCCGAGTCCTGTAATATGATCACACTGCACTCTAGACCTTGAAAATTCTTAAACTTTTAACGAAAAGAAAATTGTATCGAAAATTGGTGGTGAGTAGTAGCTTTTAGGTGGAATTGATTTATTTCTGCCCAACAAAGTATGTTGGGAGAAAGCCTAGGCCCTCAGAGTAATAAAGAAATTAACCCAAGAGTCCAAGGGACTTCAGACTATTTTTGCTTTTCATCCTGAAACATTTCCTGAAAGTGACAATTGGGAAATGCCTCTTGGCGTTTTTGTACTGAATGTATATGCCAATTTTGTGTACTATGGGATTGCTCGTGTGCCCCTGGGACAGTCCTAGGATAGGCTTTTATGGACTGGTAGTGTAAATGTTGCCTTTGTGTGTGAACCTTTGGTAATGATATCTGTAGACAAAGCCTTTTAATCACTTTATTTAAATGTTTCATTATCTTTAGCTTTAAAAAAAAAACCCTATGTTTAATAACTTCCATTTGCAATCCACTTAGTTTTGTCTTTTTCAGGACAAATTTTTAAATATCCTGCCCCAGATAAAAAAAGGGGGCTTCCTGGTGTTTTTTTCCTATTAAATATTTGATCTAGCTTAAGTACGTACTATTGTAGAGTTGTAGTGAATTTTCAGAGGAATTTTCACTTGTATTTAGTAATCCTACCTAACCTGTCTTCTATATAAAGGCATGTTATTAACTTATTGTTAAGGCTTTACATTAAAGAAACAAGGGTGAGCTAGTGATGAACATTGTTTTTAGTGTTTGCCGTTTTAGTAAAATCACTGAAAATTGAAATACTATGGAATCCATACTTAACTAATTAGGCCACTTAAAAATAGCTCTAGTTAACCAGCAATAAATTTCTGTCCACAGGGTGAATTAATACAATGTTGAGTTTGGGAGTTAAAGTATATATCAATGCTGAAATAGTCTTGAACATTATGTATATAGTAAACCTACCAGGGGGTTACAAACATTTGTCCTCACTTTGAAAGGAACTTCAGAAAGAATTGTGATCCTTGGCAAATTGGTTGTTTCATTGATATTTGTAGCATTAGCGAATACATTTGGCTTCACATTATCACATTAAGTGTATAGTGAAATGGAATTTTACCCTACTGATTCAGATTAACGTTTTTCAAAATATTGTCTTCTGTTCTTCAAGGTGTTTTGTTATCTACTCTTAAAGTTTGATTATATTCTGAAGTGTAAAATCACATCGTAATTGAATTTTACTGAGTTTGCTAATAGTTATACAGCTATTACAACTAATTTGAATATTAACATAAAAAGTTGACCTGAGAAAAGCAGCTAAAATTGCTCGTTTGAATTGCTAAAATTTGCTTTTTCTAATTAATTTTGAATGATATCTTACATGTAGTTTGGCTTTGTGTTTTCCTGGCCAGTTTGGGGCATGCTGTCATGTGTTTTTTGTAATAATGTCATAATGGGAGCTGCAATGTTGTGCAGGTATCAAAGAGTTTACCAGTTTTCTTGTCTTCAGACTTTGAAATAACTTTTCCAAGCACCTAATTTTTAGATTTCTATTTTAATGGAGATGATTCTTTAACTTTAGAGAGAAGTAAGTACATACCATATATCCTGAAATAAGTAGCTAGGATTGGAAATAGAAAGTGACTTACCAAATAGATAATGAGACTGCAGAAACTTTGTTTTTCTTTCATTTCTGTGAGTTCAAATATAATTTAAACAATTTAGAGGTAGAGTACTGAAGTGAATTTTTTTTCAGAGCATATAATTAATCATTATTCTCTGGATTTTTAAGTAGTATCTTAACGATGTGTAGCTGAAGTCATGTTGCAGCTTTACCCATAGTTGCAGGAAAGTGGACATCTGTTTTAAACCTAGTTTATTTTAGTCATTACAGAAAGGTGATTCCAAAGTTTGACTTGATAATTATTATTTAAATCAATATTTCTCAAACAGTTGCGACCTTGTAACCAAGAAAAAAGAAAGCTGGCAAAATTTTATTGGGAGACAGCATTCCCCCCATCCACCCTTTTTAAGTATTGTTTATTGCAGGCAACACAGCAGAGTTGAATAGTTGTGACAGAGACTGTTTTCCCCCCAAACTTCAAATATTTACTGTCTGATCCTTTACAGAAAAAGTTTACCTATCCTTAGTCTAGGGTGTCAGCGGTTTATAATACCATGGATGTGAAAAAAGGAAAATCGAATGAGTGGAGTTGTGGGGGGAGCATTGACTGTAATTGGGGAAATGAATGCCTCTAGTAGTTGTCAGCACTCATCCTGGTAAATTAGCTGAAAACAGATTCAAAGGTTTCTGTCCTTCTTACTTTGTTTTTGTAACATCTGAGAATATTACATTTAGCCAAAGGATCGTTATGACATTTTCAAGAACAAAATTATTTTAATAAAACCAAAATATGCAGCGTTGCAAGAGGCTGTCAGTCAAATCAAACACATTGTTTTTTCATAATTGTGTAGTGAATGGTCTGGTGAAGAGATCCTTCTGTGAATGTCAACCTGTTTGTGAGTGTGCTAGGCACTTTTTGTACACATTGTCTTGTTACCATTGCTCTAGTCTGCCTTAGGAATTGAGCTGGATGAAGAGTTAAATTCCACTGTAAGAACTCATTGTATTTGCTGGAAACTTGCCATTAAAAATGGAAATTGCAGCTTGTGAATGAGGAAGGGTTTGCATTGATACATGCCTGGAAACAGACACCAGCTGGCTTAAATGAAGTATAAATGGCTCTAGGCAAACAAATGAGATTCTGTTGGAGGAGGCAGCATTTCACTTCAGATGTCATTTATATTGAACCAGAAGTGTTTTTAATATTTCGTGGTTATTTAGACAGCTGTTAAGTTGCTTGTATTTCTCGGTGGTGGATTTGGCAAATAAACTATTTTTAATGGTCTTTGTACTTGAGATTTTAAGCCTGATACTTTATTTAGGACTGTATGTAGCTTCATTTATTTCATAGTTGTTATGGATTATGCATTTAAGAATTCTGTAAGGTTATGACCATTAATAAGAGTGCAGGTGTATTCATTATTGAGCTGTTTTGTGTTGAAAGTAGAAAAATTAAGCCGAACTTGAGCACAGAAACACATTAGATAAACGTGGCTAGATCAAAGAGAAGTTAGCCTTTCAGGTATAGATGCTACTAGCTACCATGGTTGCCACAGGGATATAATCTGAAATGTAAAGGAGTTTAGTTCTTCAGTTTTTGAATGACTTTATGGGAAAAAGAATATACTGTATATTGTTCAGATAGGTCTATCATAACTGTTTAGGTAGACCTAAGTACCTGTAACTGAACTAACCAGCAGTTTGTGGTCCGTGCAGTCTTGGTGTTAAAATGCTAGTACTGTTGACTCACAGTAATGTTCCCTATGATTATGTGAAATCCCGGTGAATATTTTGCCTTTGTTCTAAAAAATATGGGTGAAATACTTGTTCAAGCCAGTATGAATCAATCTGGCATCTGCACATGGTAAAGAGGCTTTCACAAATGAATTTAGATCAAAAGATTTATCTTTAATTTTGTTGCTGAGTGTTGGAATTCTAGAACTCAGCTTAACATTTCTTAACTTCTAAACACCTGAGAAATGGGATCCATCAGCTGCAGTCTTGTAATAGTTAAGATTTGTTGGCCCTGGAGGGTTAGTTCAGTGGTAGAGCGCCGGCCCTGTGTGTGGATATCCTGGGTTTGATTCCCAGTCAGGGCACACAGAAGTGACCGTCTGCTTCTCCACCCCTCCCCCTCTCTATCTCTCTTCTCCCAAAGCCATGGCTCAGTTGGAGCAAGTTGGCCCCAGGCGCTGAGGATAGCCCCATGGCCTTGACTCAGGCATTTAAAAAAAAAAAAAAAAAGGCTCAATTGCTCCAGGTGGGCAGAGCATTACCAGGTGAATCCCAGTCTGGGCTCATGGGGGAGTCTATTTCCCTCTCTGCTTCTCACTTAAGAAAAGTTAAAAAAAAAAAAAAAGTTAATAGGAATACCTCTTGGATTTTGAGGTGAGTCATATGGGTCTTGTATAATTTGAAAATACCCCAGTTATTATTTTCTGCCATACCTTCCCTATTAATTTCTTATCACAAAGTTTTAAAGTATTGACTTTATATGTATTTGTGAGTTGATCAAAGCTTGGCATTTCTCCCAAGATTCTTAGAGATGCTGAAGTTTAAAAAAAAATCTATTGTCATTTCTACCCCACATCTGTACCTCTTTTTAAAGACTTTTGAGACCATATAACTAGAACATGTGATTGTGTATATATTGTAAATTGTGATGCAAAAAAATGGGTATGATAATAAATACAGCAAATAGTTTTAGACTTTGAACAATACTTTTTCTTAACTTGTAAACTTAGTTCGGTTGTTTTTGTGGACAGTGATAATAAACATGGATTATGTGCATTGTAATATTTGAAATAGCACCATTTACAAAGATTCTATCATTTTCAGAGATTGGCTGCTTTAAAGAAACACATTTTTAAAGATGTTACGTGAATTTTAGGAGAAAATGTTTTATATTATGAAGATCTGATCTTTAATTTCTGAAATAATTGAGTTGTTTTATAGCAGATTTCTCATGTGATAAGATGTTGCAGCTATATTGAGTAGGGAGATTATCCTTGAAGGTAAATTAAAATTTTAGAGTATGTCAGGTTGTTGGGTGTGTTTTGGTTCTTTTGATCAGTCTTTTAAGTGTGCCAGATTATTTAGTCTTTCTTATGGCTAATAAACTTTTTGGGGATGGTGGTAATGGCTTTTCATTTAACATTGTACTACTAGAAAAACAGCTCATAATAAATATACTTGTAGTTTGTTTTAGAGTATAACTTAATTTTTTCCTCCCTTTAAAAATCATGTCATAAGGTTTTGTCACAGTAGTCATAGGCCTGATCATCCTGACATCTACTAGTACTTTACAACATTTTGATTCATTAAAATGGTAATTTCTAGGCTTTTGTAATTTTTCATTTTTAGGTCTATGTAAATACCTGGACTTTCTCAACATTGTTAGAAAATCTAAATACTTACTGTGTAAGTCATTTGCTCTAACTTTTACGAACCTCATTTGAGTTTCAGATAGATACTATGCTGTTTAGGCAAAGAAAGGAGAGCCTCCAGAGGGACTGATAGAGCTGTCACTGCTACTACTTTATTAGCTAGCTAAGCTTGAATAAGAAATACTGTGACCTTTATGCTTTATCAATATACCTATTTTAATTCTGTGTGAACATTTATCTACATTTGCATTATTTTCACTTTTGGCAGCCTGAGTATTGAAATTGGGTTACTGGATTAAATCATATATATTGACTACTTTTGAAACTTTAAAGAAGAAGTTGTTTTTAGGTGAATGTTGAACCTTGTTTGTTGGCTGTTTTCTGAAATTATCTGTTCATGATGTGTAGTCTGACTTTGGTTTAGCATTCATTTACAATAATGTTAATTTTTAGAAAACTCCTTCAAAAATCCAACTAAAGGGAAAGGTTGGAGGGAGGGGCCTGGGAGAGTTGATTTCCTCCCTTCCTCCCTCCTTTTCTGTATTGTGCTGATCTAGCAATTGAAGAACAGAATATAGAGTGGATTGCAGAAAGCCAATTTTTAAAACATTACTGTTCCTGAAGTTTGCCTTTTAATTGTTAAAGAGGATTGCCTTGTTCCTAATGGAGTGTTCTCTGAAACACAAACTTTTATAAGTGTATAATTGGTTTAATGTATAGGAGGTTTTAGGTTGCTTTGATAGAACGGGGAACCTAATGCTCATTGTAACAACCCACCCATGGCCCAAGGTGAAGCATTGTTGTCATTACTCCAAGGCAATAGGGATCTGCCAATTTAGAATACTTCCTCATTTTAAAAATACATACCAGCAAACCATTCTGGTTAGACATGGATGCCAATACTGAGAGGAGGCAATTTGGAGGCCAAGCATCCTGTAAATATCCGAATGTAACATGAAGATTTCTTTTAATTACTCTGTTACAGCCAGTGATTGTAGTTTCAGGGCTCTAGGTAGATGAAAAATGTTCTTCATTTTGGTTTCTACCTTCATTAAGAGTCACAGTTTGAAGTTTCAGGGTATGAAATACCAATAATATGTGGTAGTAATCCTTCTATTAATAACTAGAGTCGTGTATTTTATTTTTTTTATTGAAGAATATGTAGAAATTTAGTTTCTCAGGGATGGAGGGGCAGGGGTTGAAACTATACATCACAGCAAAAACTTAAAAATCTTTGAATATCCCTTCTCCCAAATTTCTACTACACCAATGGCCCAATTACTTTTTCTCATTAAATAAATTGAAGACCTCCACCTTTCTCTTTACCACCCACTCTCCTCTCATTCCTACCCTAAGTTCTTTCCCTCTACAATCTTTTATTTCATCCTTGCAATTTAATCTTTGCTGCCATTTTAAATTTGCCCAGGTAGGGAGGAAGGTACAGGGGAGGACAACATGGTCCTAGAGAAAATGGCAATGGCTTTAGTTGGCTCTAGGCAGTACTTTTGTTCCTCTTAATGTCTGTGTGGTCATTTATTACTAAAATTATAAACATGTTATAGTTTTCAATTTTAAAATTGATCTGATAAGATTTTCATAAATAAAGCAAAAAAAAATTACCCTCTCCTCAAGAAAAAAACAAACAATTTTGACAATGCTGTAGGACTGTGGTCCCCAACCCCGGGCCGCGGACCAGTAGTGGTCCGCAGAGAAAGAATAAATAACTTACATTATTTCTGTTTTATTTATATTTAAGTCTGAACGATGTTTTATTTTTAAAAAATGACCAGATTCCCTCTGTTACATCCGTCTAAGACTCACTCTTGACGCTTGTCTTGGTCACATGATACATTTATTCGTTCCACCCTAAAGGCCACTCTGTGAAAATATTTTCTGACATTAAACCGGTCTGTGGCCCAAAAATGGTTGGGGACCACTGCCTTAGGGTACCCAGATAAGACTTCGTTTAAAATTTATAAGCATGAGCTTAAGGGCCTTTGTCCATTGCTCCTCTGTGTTCAGCTGGGTTCTGATGGAATAGAAATTCACTGAAGGTTCCAGGGTGTTCTCTCAGGCCTTTCTACACATGGATCCTGTAGGGCATGCAAGGCATGGCTTGTCTTTCTCACCTTCTTCCTTGAACTGCTGCATGCAGTCCAGGAAAGCTATCATCGCCAGGTCAAACTTACTGTACCAAGCACTCTGCCCCGTTATAGAACCAGGGCAGCTTAGTGGGGTCCTCTTTTAAAGACTTCATGTAGAAGTAGTTTCCACAGAGGATGAGTCTATAGCTCTGAAACTCTAACTGTGTTAGGGCCAGGAGCATACAGGGACAGTGGGGAGGCAGCCCAATCTGAAGTTATTTATTGATGAAGGCCCATCATCTGTGGGAGACCATCATGATGGGTCTCACATGTTGACCTGAAGGCTGGCTTGGCCTGAACATACTATAGCCAGTTCCTCTTGGTCTTCAGTTTTGTCATGCAGTTCCAATGGCACTGCCTTTCCTGCTGGCCCAGTGTCCCAGTCTCTGCCTGGGCTGCCTTCAGAGCCACAGTGGTTCTTTCTTGGTTCTCTCCACCTACCTCCTCTAGCTTCATGTCCTTCATTTCCTCCTGCAGTGTTTCTCTCTTGTTCTCACTCTCTTCCTCATCTCCAAACAGCATTTGTAGTTGAGTCAGATTCTGAGACAGTGAGTTGGATGTCCAGCTGCTCCAGAAGATTGTTAGTACAGTCCTCACATAGGAGTTGGCCCAGATTTTCTTCACTGGAAAGAATATCAAAAATGCCCGTAATGGCCTTCTGGATGCTAATCATAGTTCTCCCAGAGCCCAACTTCTTAAACTGGGTAATTTGTTGGAACTGTAGCTGGACATTTTGCCATTGCCAGGGAGGGTCCTGCGTAGTCACTATCTTAGAGCTTTACAACATCTGCATGCACTGTGGATGTAGAGTCTTCCTCCAGAGTCTCCTGGCTCCCCTTGAGCCGCAGGTTCTTGGTTAGTACTAAGGCCCAAGGTCTCCATGGACTGAGTCAGCTTCAGGGGCTGGTAGCCACACTGGCAAATGAAACAGATGGAAGACATGGTGGAGGTCTTGACCTGCAACTTTGATTCTAAGTTTCCTCTGGCTCTCCAGTTACTTCTGCATTTATTCTTTTTCTCTGGCATCCTGTTTGTAAAAATTAGCTTTCCTTATTGTAAATTACTGTAACTTGAGGTAATTGTGAAATGCTGGCTAGGTGTAGTAATACAATACTGGGGAGGGGAGTGGATGTTAAGAGTTTATGCCCAGAGCTCAGGGTTTTCTTTGCCATGATCCAGCTGACATTGAAGCAAAGCTTCATTTTCCTCATATATAAAATTATAGTACATGGTGATAGTATTCCCTTCTGTGGTTGTTATGAAGGTTGAGCTTTCCTGTTCTGGAGTGCTGAAAACAGTCACAATAGAGCAACCTCAAATGTGACTTTTTACACTGTTCAGCAAATCCTGCCATTTCATTGAATAACCATAGCCTCCTACTTCACAAAAAGAAACAGAAGCCATCATATGGTAGTTTCTTTGTTTTTCCCCATACCAGCACTACCAACATTTGTGCCCACCTTGTTTTCCTTATAGTATCATTGAAGAAGATTAAATGAGATAATTAAAGCACTTTCCACAGTGAAAAAAAGGTCCCATTCAACAAAGGGAACGTTTTCCTCAACTATTTTTCTCTCCCAACCAGACCTATGCTTTGGTTTTTAAATATTGTCAAGCCTTTTAGTATAAAATAAGTAAAACATCCTCATTTCCTCTAGCAGTCATCAAGATTTCTCCACTTCAAAATCTAATTGAAAGAGCTTTCAAATAGTTCATTTGCTTCCATTTCTTGGGTTAACTCACTCTAAATATACTTGTGCCTCAAACAGCTCTTGTCACCAATGACTTCAGTGGCACACAGTGAATCTTCTTGTTTTACCTTTCTTACAGCACACTGCTGACCCACTCCCTTTTTGAAAAAACTTCTTTTCCCCTTCTTTACACCACTGTTTTCCTCCTCTTCTCTGGCTGCTTTCTGTCTTCATGTTCTGGCTTTTTTTCTGCCATGAACTTAGGAGTTCCTTAGTTCTAGGTTCAGTTCCACTTCTACTCTGTCTAGTTTAATAATCCCTAGGCAATGACATTCATGCTTCTGACTTCAGTTTCCCTACGCAGTTGGCTGGCTAATTATGTCTTTAGTTCAGACCATTCCTCTCAGCTCAGGCCATTGAAAAATTGGGTCTTTTATTGTTGGATCTTCCCAGTAGCCTTGACTCCTTCCAGAAGTCAGAATTTTTGTGAAGTCTGTTAACTGAAATATTCTTATTCATTTATAAAATGTATGGGATGAACAAAATATGGCTGTGGGCTTCCAATCAGTGACTTCTGGTGTTAGAAATAGTCTTAGTTGTCCTCCCCCCCTTTTTTTTAAAGCGAGAAAGAGTCAGGAACATTGATCTGTCCTTGTACGTGCCCTGACGGGGATCAAACCAGCAGCCTGTGTACTTTGGGGTGATGCAGTAACCAACCGATCTATCTAGCCGGGGCTAATTGCTGCTGTTTTAGACAGACATAATATAAAAGCAAATGCATTTGTTCACTATCAATTACATAACAAACATGGATTTTAAGAACAGTGTGTTAGGAAAAATGAATCCATGATGTGTATGTTAATGTCATGTAATGAGTCTCCTGAGGTAGGGCCAACCAGGTTCAGATTGATTTATAGAAGATTTTCCTCTTAGGGAGGGATATGTCTTCATATAACTATTGTAGAATAGCCAGCCATACAAGTGAAGGTGGCAGTGAATTTAGTACATCTTAAATATATTTCTACTTAATAATTTCTGCTGTTACTGCTTTTCTTCTCCCCTCCATTTCCTTGTATGACCGATAATAAGTAAACCAACCACTTTTCTTTTTAATTGCCACAGTAGGCGAGTTGTTATTTTAAGCAGTGGATAGAAATTTAAATGCCCAGAGTAATATAAATGAGTGAAGTAAAGTAGTAAACCTGTGCATTCCAACCTTGCTGCTAACCAGCAGCATCACCTGAAAACTCATTAAAAATACAGTCTAGGACTCCATTCCTCAGACTTCATTAAAAAAAAAAAAAAAAAAAAAAAAAAAATCCCCAGGTGGTTTCTGTGTGCATCTAAGTTTAAAAGCACTTGAGAACTTATGCCCAAAAGGTAGTTCAGCTGAACCACATGTCCAATTCTTAGCCTACTCCAAGAGAAGCCCAAAACCTGCCTTTTAATGTAAAATACCCAATTTTTAAATGTTGGCCACAAATTCACACTTGTTAAGTGTTAAGCCAGACATGTTTTTCTTTAGTCTGTGAGTCATCAGTTTGCAACCTGGTTTCCAGATATGCTATATAGCTCAATAATGTGTGTGTCTGTTCTTCCAAGCCTTACCTTATCTTCATGACCATGGTTAATTGGAATCAAAGCAGGACTTTTTGCCTCAGTATTAAATGTGTTATGTAACATGAATGCTTTGGGGGTTTGCATTTGGATGGTTCAGTGTCCCCTTTCTCTTCTCTGTTTATTGCTTTTTTGTTTCTTATTACTCTGTATTTTCCTAGCTTATAAACTCTTTGAAGAGATACTTGCTGATAGTAAAGAGCTAAACAGCAAAAGTAACAGTAAAATTAATTAATTAATCCCTTTAGAATCTAGTATAATATAAAAGAGGTATGAAACTTCTTGGATATCAGGGAGGAGACATCTAATTGAGCATTGGTGGGCTCCTTGCATTAGTGACACTCATTGTGCAGTTAATTTGTAAAATTTATACTTAGGCCTGCAGGATTTTAACAGATTGAGTCATTTCAAATAATCATTGGTGGTTATAGTACCGGTGAAATAATAGAATCTGACCTGTGGGGATTATAGTTTTTCTTCTAGTAGGAGCTCAATGAATACTTCTTACACAGTAAGATAGTATATAACGTAATTTTTAAAGTGCTATAAGTCAGTGGTTTTCAACCTTTTTATACTTGGGGACTAGTAAAAATAGAATCCTTTTGGGTACCACTGAGGCAGAAATCACCCTGAGCATAAGTGAATTTGACTAAGATCACTGGGTCTGTTATCTTCATACAACATCAGGATGGTTAACTCTTTCACAGACCCACACGAAATTTCTGGCAGATTGGTCCACAGGCTGGCAGTTGGAAAACATTGCTGTAGATAATACCTTAATGTTTATACCCTAATGTTATATAATTGTGTGCAACTATATTCCTTGTTAGTATTCATGCTAGTCCAAATAGAAGTTAAAACTGTAGGTAAAACGTAACAATTTTGTGTTATAATTTGGTTCCAGGTCCCTTTGACATAGCAGTAATTTTAAAGTTAAAAATGGCATTAGCACATTCTTTTTTTTTTTTTTTTTTTTTTTTACAGGGACAGAGAGAGAGAGTCAGAGAGAGAGAGATAGATAGGGAGACAGACAGGAACGGAGAGAGATGAGAAGCATCAATCATTTGTTTTTCATTGCGACATCTTAGTTGTTCATTGACTGCTTTCTCATATGTGCCTTGACCACGGGCCTTCAGCAGACTGAGTAACCCCTTGCTCGAGCCAGTGACTTTGGGTCCAAGCTGGCGAGCTTTTTGCTCAAGCCAGATGAGCCCGCACTCAAACTGGCAACCTCGGGATCTCGAACCTGGGTCCTCTGCATCCCAGTCTGACGCTCTATCCACTGCACCACCACCTGGTCAGGCTAGCACGTTCTTTTTACTTCACTGTTGTCTGGTTAAGAACATTGTCCTTAATGTTCTGTCAAGGAGAACAAAAGAACAGTTGATCATGGAAAAATAGTTGATTTACAAAGATTGGTCTCCATTGCAACTCTTCATTGTTTTAATTTATAAAGTAGGTATAACAATGTCTGGTATATAGTTCATAGCTTTAGATTTGGTCTGTTTCTTGATTAGGAAAGCTTTCTTAGTTTTAGGTCTTAATGGCTACTTCAAGTTTTCTTAATTGTGTACAGTTTTTCCCATTACATTTGTGTTCCTGCCTAGAGCTGACAGACTTTCAAGATTTATTTTAATCACTGTTTAACTGTCTCAATTAACTTTCACTTTTTTTTGAAGACATGGCATAGGAAAATTGGCATTAAGGTGAAATAAGAGGGTTTTATACTACACTTATACTTAAAATTATTAATGAAACTTAATGTTTGATCATTTAATGATGTCAGTAGGAAAACTGTAAGTCTATACAAGTCTCGACCAAAAGTTTAATGTCACAAATTTTTAGACTTTTATGGATTCTACTCTAGAAAAATAGATAATTCCTCCCCTCACCCAATTTTGTAGTTCTTTAAACACATTTTTAGTTGCTTTTAATTCCGTATTTCTCCTTTTGCTCTCAGTCTCATTTTAGTGTTGTTTCTCTTAGCCTCATCAACTCATTTTCTTTATCCTCTCATCTGCTTTCTCCTGTTTATATTATTGGCCTTATTCATTGTTTCCAGGCTTTCTTAAACAATCAGTGGCAACTAAAAATAGTAAAACATTTTGGAAGTAGGTTATATTCCTTCAGCTCCCCCCCCCCCCCATATACCTAGGTATATACCTAGGTTTTGGTTTTTTCTTTGTTGTTTTAGATATTCCAAAGGAGTAAGTGCTGGCTCACTGGAAATCTCCTTGTTAAAGGAGAATTTTATTTGCAGTCTCAATGGCATTTACTAGACTTGGAAATAAAAATACTATTAGTCATAGAATTTGCTATTACTAATTTTCACTTAATCTAGTATAGTGGAAGGAAATCTTGGCAGTATTCTATTGTAAAAGAGTGGTGTAGTTTTTAGGATTTTGAAAAGGAATGTACAAACATTTGTTGAGTAGATTGTCATGAAGGAAACGACATAGTTTTTGCCCTAATTTGCTGCCAATTCAGTCTGTGCTTCCTCGTAAAGTATGAAAGCTGCATGATTAAAACTCAGATGTGCAACTAATCATGTAGGTGAAGCTTTGGCTTTTTCCTTAATAAACAGCAAGTTGTGTTGGCAACACATTTTCAGATATTACATGCACTTAGAATATTATGCCACTTGCTAGTTTTATTAAGAGATGGCTAAGTCTAATAAGTAGCTTATGACTAAGTGGGTGTAGGTAACTTTACTGATGTACAGAAGGCCTTTTGTTGATATAGAAGCAAGTTAAGTTAGGCAATTATCTAGGTTGACCTTAGAAAGTGAGTTGTGGTATTAAATTGAACTTGGGGAAATTACTTGAGTTATCAGCTTCAAAACTGCTTACAGCTCTGAACTGAGATAAATTGAGCTTGAGATTTGTGCTTTAGTTGTTTGCTAGTGTTGCTGAGATCTTGGTCAAGTTAAATTGGACCACTCACTGCGTAACAGTGTTAATCACGTTACCAGTATTAGAGCATTTGAGGCCACGGTGAGGCTTAGATGACATAGTTGTATCCCATTAGATGTAAAAAGCAGTGCAGGCAATAACATTCAGAATTCTTCAGCTCTTTAACTGACAATATCATATCAAATGTTGGCAGAGATATGCAACAGCTGGGACTTTCATTGCTGGTGAGAATGCAAACTGGTATAAGTACTCTGGGAAATGATTTGGCAGTTTCTTACAAAGTAAAGCCATGCATTTGCCATATAATCAGGCCATCCAGTCCTACACTTAGGTTATTTGCCTGAGAGAAATGAAAATGGGTCCACTCATAGACTTGTACCCAAATATTCATAATAGCTTTATTGATAATAACCCCAAATTGCAAAACAATCTTAATGTTCATTAAAAGGAGAGTGGATAAGTTATGGTATAGATATATACAATGGAATACTACTCATTAATAAAAATGAAGGAATTATTGATTCATACAGTATCATGTATGAATCTCAAAAGCATTTTGCTGAGTAAAGTCAGACACAAAAGTTTATACTTTATGATGCCATTTATGTGACATTTTAGAAAAGGGAAACCTGTATAGTGACAGTATATGAGTAATGATAGCAGTCAGTGGTGAATAAGGGCATGAGGGAACTTTTGGAGTGATCAAGTTCTTTATTATGATTGTGGTGGTTCCAAGACTATACACTCATCAGAATTCATCAAATATACATTTAAGTTGGTGAATTAATTTGTGAATTATACTTTAAAAATTCTTAGCTTGTTTTTGTAGAAAGCTAAAATTTTAATCTTAGTGAGGAGAGGGGGAGAGAGAGAGAGATGAGAAAGAGAAAAGGGGGGAGGAGCAGGAAGCATCAACTCCCATATGTGTCTTGACTAGGCAAGCAGGGGTTTTGAACCAGTGACCTCAGCAGTCCAGGCTGATGCTTTATCCACTGTGCCACCACAGGGTAGGCTATAACGCTAGATTTTTAAAAGTTTGACTATATCTTAATCCTAGGCTAGATCTTTTTTGAGACTATCAGACAAATTCTTACAATTAGTCTTATGGCACATTTTAGTTGTGCTTTGGTTGATCTTGTGAAACAAAAGGAAGACTAAAATACTCTGAGGACAGTTGTGTGGTAAAAAGATGTAAAGGTCAAGTTTCTCTCTGCTAGTACATTTGAAATCTCTGATTGTGAATATACTTCAGGGTGCTTTGTGTGGCACTGTTGATCACAGGATGATGATGATAGCTAGCTTTTGGCAGAAAGTGATAAACGAATGAAAACAAACCATAACTTTGAAACCTTTTAGAATATTGCTACTGAAAGAGTTCTTTTATTAAAAAATAAGGATGCATGAGCTTGTCCTGATTGGTATAGGATGTTGCACTAGTTTTATTGGACACCTCTGAATCCCATTTCTATCAAGGGGCTTAGCTGTTAAAATAGTTGTTTTATTTCACACTCGTAACTTTGTTTATAAATTACAAACTATTTCAAATAAATAGAAAAAGACTTAAAAAAAACCTGATACAAACATCAATATTCTGAAAAATGTTAAATATAGCTAAAGCATCTCTCACACAAGCACCCTAAAAGTTCATTATTCCAAAGTGTGATTTTGTACCTACAGCACACATTTATGATATGGAAACAGGGTTGCTTACTTACACACAATTTACATATATGGAATTTTCACTGAATATATCTTTTGCAATTTGTTTTCTTCCCCTTTTTAAAATAATGAAATGGCATAATCTAAAATGTTCAAGGGACTGATTGATGTCCCCTCAGTCTCTCAAAAGCCCTCAAAGTTCTTACTAAGAGAACAATATTTGAAGAGAATTATATACTAAGAAAACCAGCAGTATGACTTTTTTTTTAAAAGACTATTCAATTTTCAGAGGGGAGAGAGAGAGAAAAAAGGGGGAGGAGCAGGAAGCATCAATTCCCATATGTGCCTTGACCAGGCAAGCCCAGGGTTTTGAACCAGTGACCTCAGTGTTCCAGGTCGACGCTTTATCCCACTGTGCCACCACCATAGGTCAGGCAGTATGAAATATTTTTTTTAAATAATTTTATTTTTTTAATGGGGTGACATCAATAAATCAGAATACATATATTCAAAGATAACATGTCCAGGTTATCTTGTCCAATTATGTTGCATACCCATCACCCAAAGTCAGATTGTCCTCTGTCACCTTCTATCTAGTTTTCTTTGTGCCCCTCCTCCTCCCCCTTTCCCTCTCCCCTCTCCCCCCTCCCCCCGTAACCACCACACTCTTATCAATGTCTCTTAGTCTCACTTTTATGTCCTACCTACGTATGGAATAATGCAGTTCCTGTTTTTTTCTGATTTACTTACTTCACTTCGTATAATGTTATCAAGATCCCACCATTTTGCTGTAAATGATCCAATGTCATCATTTCTTATGGCTGAGTAGTATTCCATAGTGTATAAGTGCCACATCTTCTTTATCCAGTCATCTATTGACAGGCTTTTTGGTTGTTTCCATGTCCTGGCCACTGTGAACAATGCTGCAATGAACATGGGGCTGCATGTGTCTTTACGTATCAATGTTTCTGAGTTTTTGGGGTATATACCCAGTAGAGGGATTGCTGGGTCATAAGGTAGTTCTATTTTCAGTTTTTTGAGGAACCACCATACTTTCTTCCATAATGGTTGTACTACTTTACATTCCTACCAACAGTGAATGAGGGTTTCTTTTTCTCCACAGCCTCTCCAGCATTTGTTATTACCTGTCTTGTTAATAATAGCTAATCTAACAGGTGTGAGGTGGTATCTCATTGCAGTTTTGATTTGCATGTCTCTAATAACTAAAGAAGATGAGCATCTTTTCATATATCTGTTGGCCATTTGTATTTCTTCCTGGGAGAAGTGTCTGTAGTATGAAGTATTTTTAAAAAGGATTGTCCTCATCTTACAAAAATTTTTAGCCTTCAGTTGAGTTTTTTAAGTTCATGTTAAAATAATGTATCATTGTAGATACACTCCGTTAGATTCACTCCATTATATTTATGAATCACCAGAACTTAATTTTGCTTCACATCGGCATTATTATTATTATTTTTTTGTATTTTTCCTGAAGTTGGAAACGGGGAGGCAGTCAGACTCCTGCATGCGCCCGAACGGGATCCACCCGGCATGCCCACCAGGGGGTGATGCTCTGCTGAAACCAGAGCCATTCTAGCTCCTGAGGCAGAGGCCATAGAGCCATCCTCAGCGCCTGGGCCAACTTTGCTCCAGTGGAGCCTTGGCTGCGAGAGGGGGAGAGACAGAGAGGAAGGAGAGGGGGAAGGGTGGAGAAGCAGATGGGCGCCTCTCCTGTGTGCTCTGGCCAGGAATCGAACCCAGGACTCCTGCACGCCAGGCCAACGTTCTACCACTGAGCCAACTGGCCAGGGCCTTAACTTCTTGGAATGTACAGTAAGTTCTTACCTGGTCATTGATGTATAACGAAACCTGTTTTACCATAGGCTAATTGATTTAAACCGGAATTAAATTGTTCCCATGGCATCTCATCAAAGTTACTTAAAAACAGGAAAACCTGACATTGAATGAAATTATATCATTTGAGGACCTGTTGTAGTTTTAAATGGGTAGCCTGTTAACTTAGGTGGCTGTGGTGGTATGAGAAAAGTCTGTTGGAAGGACATAGAAACCTCAGGCAGGTATTTTCTGGAGAGGCTAAATGGTACCTGTTTTGAATTAGAAATCATTCTAAAATGAATCATACTGGCCTAAAGGATATGCTTGATGTAATTTTACCAGTTTCCATGGTTGTGGTTGAAGATACTGGCACTGTATAGTGGTCCATGTTGTACCTGTAATGTACCAAGCACTTTACATGGGTTTTTAACCCCCAAGATTGAGAACAAAACTTGCTATTAATGCTCTAATAGTCATAGGTTCTGTTGAATTTAATATTGTTGGCTATAACCATTTGATGTATAATAATATTTTAATTTACATGTATTGTGGTATTTTGCTGATCTACTGTCACTTCACTTTCAATTTTTGTTTAATTTTAATTTGGATTGAAATTACTAATTTATTGAGATGTACAGTAAACCTCACTTCACATTATTGACAGGTTCTGTGGCATTAAGTGAAATAACATAACAAAACCGGTTTTTTACCATAGGTTAATTGATATAAACAATTTTAAAACTTGAAAGTTTTTATCTTGCCAAATTTTAACTTTTTCTTTTAGAACAAATTTTGTACAACATAAAACAAGAATATAAACGCATGCAAAAGAGAAGACATTTAGAAACTAGTTTCCAACAGACAGATCCATGTTGTACTTCTGATGCACAGCCACATGCGTTTCTCCTCAGTGGACCAGCTTCACCAGGTAATAATGAACCAAGTGAAAGAAAATGTTATTTCGTATGGGAAAAAGTAATCCTCTAGTAACTTTTAAGCTCCTATTTTTTTCCTTTGATTTTTATACAAGTAATGCATGAGCTCTTAAAAATGTGGTATAAAATGAGTACGTAATCGCTACCTTGATTCCCATTACCCAAAGACAACCACCACCTCAAGTGAACTTCCTCAGAAGTGCTATTACTTGCAGCCATTTAAAAAAATATCTATTTATCTCTATCTATCTGTCTAGATCAGGGGTCTCAAACTCAACTCAGCATGTGGGCCACAGAGCAAGATCACAGCCGTTCGGCGGGCCGCACTAGGTCTACAAAAGGCAACTGTTACGCAACACTTTTCTCACTGCAGTTGAAAACAAAAAAAAATCAGTACAACAAGCACAATCGTACATGCAGTTTACTCAGTGTCACAAAACGACCAGAAACTGTAGTTCGCATCACAACTGCTGTTAACTAAGCTAATATCTAGCTAGGATGCTAGAGAAATGAAAAGTACAAGTAGGCCCCTACTAGGCTTACTTAATTTTATCCAAAATATTTTCAACTTCGTGGATTAGTCTGCGGGCCGCACAAAATTGTTCGGCGGGCCTCGAGTTTGAGACCCCTGGTCTAGATCATGTGCTTCTCTGTTAGGTATACACATACCTTGCTATATGGCTGAATACTATGCCGTTTTATGGATTTCCCATATTAAACAATTAATGAATTACACAAAATTTCTGCTATTACAGTATTTACAAAAATGTCTGTACAAATACCATCATGTACTTGTTCTGGTAGCATAGATTCCTAAAAATGGATTATTTTGATCTAGTGTTGTTTTTCCCTGCCATTCAGAGGGAGTAATTTGAAAATAACTTTTAATAAAAGGGCAGAAAAAATGAGGGCTATTAGAAGTGAAGGGGAACTAAAGCTTCTTACTGAAAAAGAGCCATCAAAAGTTAACTTGAGTAAAGTTCTTAGCAAAGTAGTTTTTCTCGTGACAGTAGTTGCCTGCCTTCTTTTGCTTTCCTCTCAGCAGGGATAGGAAAACCTGGTATTATTTAAAAAAAATATGCAGAGGCTATAAAACAGTGAAAAAAATTAGATTATATGAACTTGTTCAAAACTAAATTCTGGCCCTGGCTGGTTGGCTCAGCGGTAGAGCGTCGGCCTAGCGTGCGGAGGACCCGGGTTCGATTTCCGGCCAGGGCACATAGGAGAAGCGCCCATTTGCTTCTCCACCCCTCCGCTGCGCTTTCCTCTCTGTCTCTCTCTTCCCCTCCTGCAGCCAAGGCTCCACTGGAGCAAAGATGGCCCCGGGCGCTGGGGATGGCTCTGTGGCCTCTGCCTCAGGCGCTAGAGTAGCTCTGGTCGCAATATGGCGACGCCCAGGAAGGGCAGAGCATCGCCCCCTGGTGGGCAGAGCTTCGCCCCTGGTGGGCGTGCCGGGTGGATCCCGGTCAGGCGCATGCGGGAGTCTGTCTGACTGTCTCTCCCTGTTTCCAGCTTCAGAAAAATGAAAAACAAAACAAAACAAAACAAAAAACTAAATTCTGACATGCTCCTGGCAGTTTGGGAGGCCAGGTATTAAGTGGGTGAAATAGGGTAAGGGGAAGGGACTATCTCAGCAGGAAACGTTGTCATCATCATTCATTAGTTCATTTTGTAGATCAATTAACTGGCAGGTTCAGCTAACAAAGCTGGAGATTTGAAAGTAAATAAAGAGAGCTTTAGTCTAGTTACAGACTACTTTAGGTGGTATAAATAAAGTTCTGGGATACTTGATTCTTGTGATGGACACAGCTCCAAGAAGCATAGTTAACTTGTCCTAACCAGGCAGGTTATAAGGAACAAGAGAAAAGAATTGGGGCTACACTAGGACAAACTATTGATAGCAAATCCACGTCTTTATATGTGCATAAAATACTTGCAGCACTGTTAAATAATGGATGGCTATCCTGAGTTCTCAGAAAAAGATTAATTTCAGATGTTCTTTTCAAGAAATGAGAAGTGATGTCTTTGGAAAATCAAATTGCCTTAAGTAGTACTTTAAAAGGAATGCATTCTGAAGAAATCTTTTATATCAAGTATCGTTATCTGATTATGCCAAATGGCTTTTAGGTTAATAATATTTAAGGACTTTGAACCATCAAATTTGATATTAAATAGGAATATATTTTTCAAAAGTGATTTTCTATCTAATATCACTAATTTAAAAACAAAAACTTCTAACTTCTAAGTTTTGTTTGTATTTTTCTCCAGTCTTCAGACTTTTCCTCTGGTATTTGATTGCATGAATCTTGTTTTCCCAGTCACTGCAAGATTCAAATGAGACCTCTTTGGTTAGAAGATGCTTTCTAATAAGATATTTAAGTAGATGAGGGTTGATAGTGAGAGACTCCCGCATGAGCCCTGGCCTGGATCCACCTGGCAACCCCCATCTTGGGCTGATGCCTGAATCAACCTAGCTATCCCCAGTGCCTGAGGCTGACATGCTCTAACCAACTAAGCCATTGGCTGTGGGAGAAGAGGGGGAAAAGGGAGGGGGAAAGAAGCACTTGGTCACTTCTTTTATGTGCCCTGACCTGGAATCAAACCCAAGACATCCATACACGAGGCCGAAGCTCTCTCCCTTGAGCCAACTAGCCAGGGCCAGAAGATGCTATGATGGCTCTAATTCAGCTGTGGTTTTTTTTTATTGTTGTTCATGTTATATACATAGGGACTTCATCTGCAACATCCTCACCATTAAAAAAAGAACAGCCCTTATTCACTCTACGGCAGGTTGGGATGATCTGTGAACGTTTGTTGAAAGAACGTGAAGAGAAAGTTCGAGAAGAGTATGAAGAAATACTGAACACAAAACTTGCAGGTATGAAGTCTTTAGTCTCCCAGAAATGCATTATTTCCCATATATACTCTTTGTCAGTTAAATTACCCTTTCTATATACACTAGTACGTTTTCTAAGAACCAGAGAATTTCAGTGCACGAAAGGAAATGAATCTTTCTGTACCTCATGGCCCTCCTTAGTGACCTCAAGAAATAGTATTTTTACCCATGTAGATCAACAGCAAGCAGTATTAGGTAACTAGATTTTTCTTTTGATGTAAATGTGATTGGATTTTTGGACTTCTTTGTCTTTCATGATAACTTTGCCGTCATCATTGTCCAGAAACTTGAAATAATTTAAGTGGTAGTGTGTACATCATTTTAGAGTATCAAACTACTGCAATCTTAATTTCCAAAAAATAAAAGAAACTTATTAACATTTGATAATGTAAGTGCAGTAAACAAAATTTTTATATGTGGTAACTTAATCAGAATTCCCCCACCTCAATTTTTATGCCACAGATTTTACTGGAAGGAGTACTTATTTAGGCAAGAGAATTTGCTTAGTTATGTAAAACCTTTTTATGTGACATCTGATTAGGTTACTGGTGAATGGTTTTGGACATCTCATTTTTTTTTAAAACTTTTGTTGTCTTATTTCCTCTTATTGCAGTAAATTTGCCATTTATAGGCCCATTATAATACACTTCCATAGTAGAAAGGCATCCTTTTTATTTTAAGCCTTTATTTTTAATAGGTTAAGAGTGTCCTTAACAGACTATACATGCAGTCGTGTGATTTGGACTAAATATAAGTTTTGGTATGATATACTATCATTATTACTGAGGTTATGTCTGATTAAGTTGCCAACTTAGTTGTTTCATTATATACATGTTGGATTATTTAGAGTTAATCTAGCTCTAATTTATTAGAGAGCATCTTGTAAGTTGTGATTCATGTGCTTTTATTTATAGAACAATATGATGCATTTGTGAAGTTTACGCATGATCAAATAATGCGACGATATGGAGAACAGCCTGCTAGTTGTAAGTATCGCATACATAACAAGACAATTTTTTAAGGAGAAAACATTTATTATAATTATCATTATACCCAAGAATAGAATTTAGACAGAAAATCATGGAGAAAACCTGGAGTAAACAGGCAGCAAATTTTACTAGGGCTTATTTTGGTTATTTAAATACCCAGGGCAGTGATTTTCAACTGGTGTGCTGCAAGAATTTTAAAACATGTAATACCTATTTAGTAAGCAGCACTGACCTCTTTTCTTAGATTGTCAAATTAAAAGTTGACAACAGCCAGCACAATAGCTGTCCAGTGGGAATGAATCAAAATTATACTTTTTTTTATTTTTAGTCAGATGGCCAAAAAACTGTTTCAATGTGCTGCAGAATTTTACTAATTAGTTTACATGTGCCACGAGATGAAAAAGGTTAAAAATCAATGACTTTAGGGTAATACTGGAGATAAAGATCTGGTATGTGTTTGAATTTTGAATTGGACTTGGCACTAATTTTCCTTTTCTCCCCCTTTAGATGTTTCATGAGTCATTTTCTGCATTTGTGAGCTGCCTTGTTCCTTGAATTGTTGCAAGAGGTCCCAATTATGACATGCTGCAATGCCAATACCCCCCTGTGGCTACAGGTTATTTCAAGCTTCGTCAGTGGCAACCACTCTTAGGCAGCAACTGGTTTTGGAAATTTCTCTGATGTTAGCATCACCTGGATGTGGACCTTTGCTACCTGTATTAATACCAGTGGCCTCATTTGCTGTATCATTACAATTTGTCTTCTTATTAATATGTTTGAAGAGGATTAAAGCTGGTATTCTAAGAACATGCCCTTCACTGGTTGTGTAAATAAAACTGTAGAATGACACTTCAGATGAAGTTAGTGTGATTTTAATTGTGCACTACAACCAAGCTGTAACCAGTTATTAATAAATAGAATGTAATCCCAGGACATTATTAAGCAAATAGCCTACAGTGCTTCCTGTGAAAATGTGGAAGAGGAGGGCATTTCTATATTCCAGGACTTGGTGAGGTTTCAGAATGGGTTTATAGGATTCTTTTTTTTTTTTTTTTTTGGTAGTTTTTATTTATTCTATCAGTCTTTTTAACAAGTGTTTATTGCTGCATTTTTCCCCCCAGTGTATCATTGTTTTACTGCCCTTGTACTGGAATTTAGTTGGAAGAATAAAACATTTACTCTTATTTGCTTGTTTTTTAATGTACAGATAGTGTTTTGAATAAAGCCAGTGTTTTAAATACAAGCATTTTTCAGGAATCAATGAACTTAATCAATGGTTAAGTCTTCTGAAAAGACTTAACCAGTCTTTTCATTTACCAACTCTTAAGATTTGAGTGCTATTTTCAAAAACTGATTCCAAATTGTGTGTATCTGACTGCATGGCAGAATGTTACATAATTGATCAGTTTTAACAGCTTTGGAATTTTCACTTCAGAGTAACAGTGGAATTCACTGGTTTTATTTTTAAAGAACAATGTATGAAAGCACATTACCTCACTTTCAATACACGCTTTTCAGACAAAGCTTTCCTAGAATGAAGTGAGCAGAAATGCTTGTTAATTCTTTTGTGAATTCTATTAGCGTCCCGTCATAAATGGCCTGGGACATATATTATATGTATATATTTATAATTGACCCAATTTGTGGGAGAAAGAAAAAGGATTTTACTCCTTTTTTAAAATCTTTGATTTTATTTTACCAATTCCTTCTTTTAAAGACCAAAAAGAGGCATGATGCTTTCATAAGATCTTCAGATAATTCATATGCACATTAAATATTTGAGAAACATTGTTTATAACACCGGATGACCATCAATAAGGTGGAGATTCTCAACCTCAATACTACTGATGAGTCAGATCATTCTGTGCTGTGGGGTTGTCCTGTGCATTGTAGGATGTTTAGCAGCATCTCAGGTCTCTACCACTAGATGCCAATAGCAACCAAACCCCCACCCCCACCTCCCTTGTGACAACTAAAGTGAACTTTCAGCCCTGGGCAAGTAGGTTGGCTGGTTTGAGCATTGTCCCCGTACACCAAGGTTGCAGGTTTGATCCCTAGTCAGGTCACATATAAGAATCAACCAATGAATCCATAAATAAGTGAGATAGCAAGTTGATGTTTATCTCCTTTCCTCTCTAAAAATCAAAGATAATGCTGCCAAGTATTAGGGGGAGGGGGAGGACACGGTCCCCAGCTGAGAACCAATGAGAGTGCAGTAGCATTCTTAGGAGAATGCAAATAGTTTAAATCTGAAGGAGTGAGAGTAGAATGAATGTTTTATCCCTTCTTAACTCCCCACTAACAGCACCTGTGAATTCTCACACAAATTTATTGAAAAAATAGTTTTATATTTAGGAGGGCAAGATAGACTAAAGGGGAAGTAAGTCTGGAGCTGCACGTACAGGCATACCTCAGAGATTGGGTCCAGACCACTGAAATAAAGCAAACATCACATTTTTTATTTCCCAGTACATATATGAGTTACATTTAAGTGTACAATAGCATTATGTCTTAAACCAATATACATACCTTAATTGGAAAATATTTATTGCTAAAAATGCTAACCATTGAACCTTCAGTGAGTTGTACTCATTTTGCTGGTGGAGGATGTTTCCTCAATGTTGATGGAAACTGTCTGCCAAGTATAATAAAACAATGGTGCCTATAATATAGTTTTAATTCTAGATTCATCTTTGATCAAGAATAAAATTTCTTCCACAGCCAAATTTCTGTTTTATCACCTTAACAAAAAAATCCTAACTTAGGGGATACTTACTAATTTTAAGTATAGTATGTTGAAGTATTTCCAGAAAAATGAAAAAATGTGGCAACTTCTTGGATTTAGTTATAATTAGATGGACCTGTAGTTGATTAGTCCAAATACCAATTACACTTAATCTTGGTAAGAAATTATATAAGCTACCTAGGGATTCTGAATTCCCAAAGAACCCTGGAATTGAGTGTAATAAGTAAATATCTACAGAACTTAAGAGTGCTAACAGTCATTCTTCTAATGACAGGCAGTGCTGGTATGGTGCTGTACTTTGGTTACTGTAATGTATTCAATAAATCTGATTAATAAAGGCACACTGCCAGGTATAATTCTTTGTAGTTTTGAGGAAAGGTAAGCATAGGCAAGTTGAGAAAAATGTATTAGAGGTTTAAAATGTCAAAGCTATTTTTGCCTGTGGTAAGAATTTCCATCGCTAAAGAAAATGGTTTCCAAATGAGACATATATTGCATCAGCAATATTAACTGAAGAACTCTGAGGAAAGATCTCATGTTCTGTCCCCAGAGACTGCTTTTTTAGAAGATGGGGGAAGGGAGGACTGTAGGAATCTGGTTAATATATTCCCTAGGTGATCCCAAACTGTTAGGTTGGGAGTGATTGCCTTTGTCTTATTTGGGTTATCCTTACAAAATTATTATAGTAATCGGTATTAATAAGTGAGTATTCTGCTAAAGCACCTAGTAACCTGTCCCCATCGACTCAGACATGGCTCCAACAATTCTCTGTTCCTACGTTTGCCCGAGGTAAAAATTAGATCCAAATTCCCATTTCATTCAAAGACAGTTCCAGCAGTCCTCCATCCTGCATCCGTATCACGCCCATTAGCATAATAAACATGCTATTAAAAATCTTGATCTTATAATCCCCCTCTAGCTCTTACCCTATTTTTCTGCTCTATAATTTTCTTTTTCCTACTATTTGGAAAACATTCAAACATAGAAAAGCTGAAAGAACAGTCCAATAATAATACACTTGAAGTGAACCATATTTGCTTGATGTATTTAACTGTTTCAAAGAACATGCATGCTGTATAGCTAGCGTCTAAGAATAAGGTAGTTCTATATAACTAGATACCATCACTCCACTTAAAATAATACTTCCCCTAATTTAACATCCAGTCCATAAATTACCCCTTTGTTCCCAAAGTATCATGAAGCAGGAATGAGTACTATTAAGTCAACTGCAAATAATTTATACTCCTGGATAAAAGAATTGATTATATTTATATACTATGTTCTGTTAGTGATGTGAACTATTAATGATGTAAAAATTACAGTGATAATGTGAGAGGTTCTGGTTACAATGTGTTATTTCTTGGATTTTTTAAAGTACTCCAAAGGTGTTTTGATATATTCCTGTTTGGGATTAGATTAGCAATCTACTTTCTTGTTAAATGGCACAGCACACAGGGGTTGTGCATTTGTCTTCCTCTTGTCTACTATATCTGTATGTAAGTATGGCTGGTCTCCCTTTTTCTTAAACTACATGTGATCCTGCTGGCTCCACTCTGTCTAGCAGCCTCCCCATGTTAGCCTTGCCACGTGGTCAGTCTTTCGTTTGGTAGGTTGTACAAATCCTAGAAGTTCTAGTTCCGAAACAGCTCTAATAAACCGAGCACTGGAAGGTACACTTAAGGAAATTGGCTATGCAGCATTCTGACAAAAAGAGGTTAAAATGTCAATGTTAAAACATTAGTTAGTAAACTGAAATAGAGTTCAAATGTGTACTCCTAAATTAAACTATAACCCTATTGGTTAATAATTAGAATCCAGTCATAAGACATGAATGGAAAAGTGCTTAATACTTAATTCTAATTTTTCCCACAGTATGAAAATTGTCCTCCCCCCCCACTTCTAAAAGTACAATAACCTTATTAAAAAAAAAAAACAATTCAGTGAGTTTTGGATGTTTTCGGTGAATTTTGGAATTTGACCTTGATAAAAGTTTTAAACCAAAGATTTTAGGTTTTATCTAATTTTAGATTAAATTCAGATTAAGTATTTAGAAACAAGTCCTCCAGGATGGTAGGGTTAATATTAACAATAAGGTTGGTTGCACCACATCTTTATAAATCTCTAATATAGATCTGGGAAAATTATTAACATTCTATCCATATACTTAGACATTGCAGAAATGGTTTTAAAAGGATACTGAATAATTTCATTCCGTTCTTCTGAGGTTATGGAATTGGCATCCACTTTTTCAGCAGCTGTCACAACTGTTGCAAAAGCCTTTTGAGAGACAAGAGAATAAAAAATCTACCATTGCCAAACATTTTTAATTGCACTTGATGGCTCTGTATGAAGCCAGGTCAAGCACTCCGGCTGCTGATAATGGGCAATTTTTAAAAATTACATACAGCAAATTTCAGATTCTCAAAACGATACTGATGATTACTTTAAATCTAGTACACATTAAAGATAATAGAGTGGTTCCCTAGTAAACATGTTTCAGAGAAGAAATGTGCAGAGGAAAAAACGAGTCAAAGCTGAAAAGCAAAGGATGCTTTAACTCCCCAACCTCCGTTAACCCAGGAAAATGCCTATTTTCCTTGGAAGCAGCCAATTATGAATATTTTTAAATGGTGACATCTGTAAAATAGGGCCCTCAACAGTTAACTGTAATATTCTGAGGAGGAAAAGAATAGTTATTTGAAATTAGAACAACAGCTGTCCATGGCCTTGCCAAATATTCCTTGTACTTCTTGATTGCTAGTATAGTTATTCCAGAATTTTTTCTTCTTTTATGCAATAAGGGAAATGCTAGTTAATACACTTTTATTCTGTGGAATAACAAAACTGATCTGAACTGCTCAGCAAAAGCTTAGTGTTGGGGTTTGATCCGATTCTTTGACCTGGCATGACTGTACCAGTGGCTTGGTTGGGTGTGTGGGATCCGAGTGCAGGAACCAGTGGGACTGTTGAGCATTAGCTACTACTCAGGAGGAACTTCTGAAATATGAAGTGATTTATGCTTTCCAGACAAGATAAGACATTAAAAGAAATATGTGATCCAAAGTACCAAATTATAGAGATCCAGGAAAGTTGTCCTTGACAGTATAGAAATACACAGCTTGCTCCTTTCCCCCACCTACCTCGGACCAGTCCACCAGGTTGATGAGCCTGCTGCACTCGAGGTGCAGTTTATACGCTATGCAGACATCTGGGGCGACATTGGGAATGCAGCCTTCTTCACTTTTCAGTGCTTCATTCTAAAAGTAACAGTAAACCAAGATGATTACCTTCTAAAAATGATTAGGAAGAAAATACAGATATTAATAAATTCCCTAATCTAAATTCAGTAAGCCAGTAAATAAGGTCTAGTTTCCTTTATTACTTAGTAAATGCAACAGTTAGTGCTTGCTTAGATTGGATCTTGGTCATAATCCTTTAGCTCCCAGTCACTAGAAGAATATGAGGATCAGAAGATGAGCATATTTTTCATTTTCATAAATTATTTTCTTTTTATATTTTAATAATATATTACTAGTTTCTGAGATCCTAATGCATTTCTGGATTCTATAAAAAGTTTATGGAATTTTTTGTGGATTTTCAATAAATTGCCACTTTCAACATTTGAAATTACTTGAATTCTAACACTTAACTGTAATGTATTATTGATACACCACTATCAAGGCTATAATCTTACACAGACTTGTCAACACTGGATCCTAACTCCTACAGAAACCATCAGTGTTTTTCAATTTATTTGAAACCTATGGTTCTTAACCAAGAAACAAAATCTCTCACACATGCACTTACATATGGAGATTATAATATATACACTCAAGACTGCTGAAATCATACCAGTTCTCTTCTGTGACCTACCACTAGACAGATTTTGCAAGAGTTTTAATGTGTGGTTTTTATAATAAAAAGAATTGGTATTTTATGCTTTGAATATGAAATTACTCAACCTCCCCACTATCACCATCACTCCATCACTGAAAACCATTCATTTATATCTTCGTACTTGGTATTCTCTTGAAACACTTATTAGCACGTTTGCATGTGAACAGGAAAAAGCACGTTAGAATACTCTCCATAGGTTTTATAAAAGTCACTTCTTAGGGGTCCTTTGTGGCAAGATTTCTAGAAGCATGACTGAATTGATAACTTATTAACTACTAAATTAATATTAACTCATTAAGAAACCATCAACAAATTATATGTGTATATGTATATAACTTACTGGGTTATAGCTTACTGAAATGTTTAAAGTAATCACTTTACCTGGCTATAAGAAAGTTTCTAAAATCCTGAATGGCCTTGTACCCTCAGTTTAAAGAACAACTTCTTAGAACTAGCAAATGTGTCTGGATTTTAGGAGTCTTATCCCTGGCAGGTTGCTAGCCATCTACATGTGGCTCTGGAGACACTTCTCAGAGCAGATTTTTGTTTGGCTTAAAATCCAAGATGAAATCCTAAAGTATTTCTAAGTCATTTTATTAGGCCATACAGTTAGAGCCATTATTTGCTGTTACTATAAAAAAACACCTTTATTTCACAAAAGTAAGAGCACTATACTCAAGTTTTAGTGCCCATTTTCTGGTTTTATCAAATAAAGGGGAAAACATTTGCCCATGACCCAAAGTTGGCAGCATCAGTTGACTACTGATTGTTATTTTCACTGGCTTAGAAAACACCCTCTAAAGTCTACAGGATTTTTAAGTTCCTGAAAGAGATGAAACCCTGAGCTGCCAAGTAACTTCCTGGTCACTAGAACTGCACATTTACAATATTTTTGTGACAAATGCCTGGGGTCTGAACTAAACTGTCAGAGGATACCTTGAGATAATAATAAGGATTGTTGAGTGCAGTGTGGAGGGCGATTCGCGGGGCCGCGTTCAGGTGCTCGTGAAGGGTGTGGGCGGCAGTGAAGTATACCGCCTCGTGCAGGGGCTGTGTCTCTGGAGGCAGAAGGTATTCCCTGAAACAGCCAAGGGCAGGCAGCAGCTTTTAGATAAGCCCAGTTTTTATTTCAATATAACATGTTCGTCAATCCTTGGTGGAAGACTGAGCAATCTGCTTAAACAAGCAAAATCAGCAACAACCAAAACCAAACTGAAACTCAAATATCCAATCTAGTGCAGGTTACTCAGAATTGTGCTTCCAGAACTCTTTAGAGTGCAAAAAACTACACTCGTTCTGATTTAAACCTTTAGGAACAAATGTATATACATAAGTAACATTTCTGCTCAAACGCTTTAAAGTAAAATTTCTGAAAATACTAATGAATACCTTATAAAATTATATAAAAAACTGAGATAACCACATTCCTTACCAGAGCAAACATTTAACTCTTGGCTATTAAACAGGCCTCGGGCCTGTTATTAAGTTTAGGAAATTTCTTTTTTGGATCACAAAAAATGTTTTAATTGGTATCTCTCAGAGAAATGATACTTAGAAAGTATTTTATATTTTAGAATTAATTTTTAGAAGGCAGAAAAGGCTAAATTTTAGCTTCACAATATTGAAAAACAAGCAAATTTCATCATTAAAATTTCAATTAAGAAAAGTGTTAACTTGCGACTTTTATTTATGAGCTAGATGGGAAATCAACTGTAATAAAATTTGAACTTAAAAAATAAAGGATTAAAAAATTCACTTTGAATGTATAATGCGCCCATCAGCTAGTCTCAACCGTGACAGTGACCTTGCTCTTTGGTGGCCTTGAGGATAGCAAACTGGAAGGAAGGAAGCTGTGAAATCCACAACCCAAAGGTGGAGAAATAAGTTACTAACTCAATTAGTTAATTCACATGCCTTCACAGATTCCTGGGGCTTAGTGCAGTCCTAGCCATAATTATTTTGGCCGCAGGACAGGTTTGCATCAGCTCCTTTTCTCACTAGTGCAAGCAGAGCAAAGCATTCCCCTCGGCCCAGTCACCAGGGAAATCACCCTCTTCCTGGAGCCCTGGCTTCCTCCCTCCTGGAGTATGCCACTGCCTAGAAACCCCACTAAACGTCCTCCACTAGTGGAGGAAGAGAAAGTGCAGAGGGTATAACCATGTACATCACTCTTACCTACTTCCTTGTCTCAAGAACTCCTGGCCCCCTGCTGAGTCCACTTCCGTAGACTTCTTCAGAGTCCATCAGAATAAAACCCATTTGCCAAGAGTATGATTTTTTAACTTGGCCCTAAGGACAAGCATTCTGTACCTCAAGTACTGCTCACATCCTACTCTAGATTAAGTTACTTTCTGTAGCCTCAGGAATGGGTTCTGCGACGCATCTACCCATTTATAATTTCTGACCATAAACACCTACCCCAACTCCAGGCTATTTCTCTCATATCATTAAAAGACCCTATTGAAGTCCCTGCTATGTAATAAGGACTGGAAGACTAATAAGGCAACCAGATAGTAAATTTCAGGAAAAAACTATTGCCTAACATTTGTACTCCTCTCCCTTTTTAATATCTTTATATTTAATGTTTAAAAATTCAGGTAATTTCCCAGGGAAAGGGCCGTGGATATCCTCAAAGAGCCTACATCAGCAGCAATACATTTGCCTGCATTGTTTCCAAGGGGATACATTAGGTGAACAACAGCAATAATATGCTATCATCTAGACTCTGCCCAATTATAAACCTGGAATTGGCACTGAAATATACTTCTGCAACTTATTTTCTGTGAGAAGAAATAAACAATGAGTCTGGCACTAGGGCTTTGCAGATGCTCATTTTGGATTCCAATCAGAGAGGTGGTTTTAAGAGAACTGGTATAACCACTTACTATCGGCAAAGGCTACAAAGCTATATTCTGGTGAAAACCGTAATTTAGAAAGTGGCAGCGCAAGTCTCTCCTCTCAGTTTCCGCTGCCCGGGGTGGAAGGGAAACCCTGCCTTTTGCAGTCTATTGCTTATTTATTTTTTTAAAGCATTATGTTTAATTGGATGATTTCCACAAACCATACACGAAATTTCTATCTATCACAATTCAGTCAAGTAGCAAACATTAAATTAGAGGCTGTGGGAAGAGAAGGAAGCACCAAAGGTGGCACCTGCCAACCTTGGTTGGCCTAGAGTAGGGGGTGGGGAAGGTTTCTTTTCAAACAGAGCTCCTCGTTTCAATGTACAAAAAAATTACTCAGATTGATATTAAATTGCATTGAAAACAAAAATGGACTAAAAAGCAAATACTACTCTATGCTGGGTAGAAATGGGAAGAATGAGCTCTTCTAAGTAGGAGGGGAGATAGTTGTCTGTGACCACAGGTTGTCACTCAACATTGCTCCATTTTTACTTTTGGTGGTTTCAGGAAGGTCTGACTTTTCTTCTGTTTCTTCCCCTTTATGTTTGCTTGAGATTTTTGCCAGCTGTCCACATGACCACCTTGACTCTGCTCAAAGTTTTCCTGTCACATCTGCTCCCATTTGGCTTTTTGAGCTTGAGGCTCTTCTTCCCTTTGTCACTTTCTTTTCTGCATCACTCTGACTTCTCTTTCCTTCCTTTTAATTTCCAGCTCAGCAAGGAGTCTCATGGTCTGTTTGTGTACTTCTTGTTTGAATAGCTCTGGATCCTCCACATTTCTGCAAAACTCCAAACTATGTTCAAACATCTGTGATGTGACTGACCCTTGGGGATAGTTCAGAGAAATAGAGAGGGACTTTTGACGGATGTCAGCATACTGGTGCTGTGACTTCCCACGAGTCATAGCTTCTTTCTGGGTTTTATCTGCCAAATGAGTCCTTGGGTCTCCTAGCTCTAAGGACAGTCAATCTTGGTAAAGAAAACCCATCCTAATATGAAAAATTTGTGATTTTACAAGATATTTTATTCATGATCACCTTTAATTCAGTAACTTCAGAAAGGTGAAAATTCAGACACACTAGGTCAAAAATCACAAAAAGGAAATACCTGTTTGGTTTTCAAGCCTACAATTTGTATTTGTAAAAAAACTCAAAAAGGAACCTTACATTTGGCCTAGAAATTATGCTACATTACATTGCAAAATTATTTTTAGCAACTACAATGTTCAAACCCTAGTAAAAGGGAAGAGCCAAGAACTTGGACCTAAAAACTGTAAGAATAGGAAAGCCAGTAGGGCAAGATTAACTCTTCAAGTTCTATAAGGTGATTTCTGGCTAGTAGGACAGTTCAATATTGCATTGCATCACTTTTATATGACACATTTCTCTTACTTTAAACCTTCCTTTGTCATACTTGACTGATCATTTGGACCTCTTTCATGACATTAGTAATCTCTTCCCAATGACCAGGAACAATGTCTCTGCCCCCACACTGTCCTGGAGAAATGGAACTTTTCACCTCCAAGGTCAGCTAATTAATCAGAAAACCACTCAGTTTTCAAAAACTGAATTGTACTTTTTTGGTACTTGGTTCTATGCTGTGACTAGACTACTGTTGAGTTTGAAATGCCATTAATAATAAGCAATAATAAATAAGTTTTTCCCTCTACTTTTAAACTACTAAATCATTTTCTTTTTCACACGTCTCATGTTTTTCTATAGCAATGATCTGGGTTTCCAAAAGAAGAATCATCTTAACACATAGGTAGGACTGTCAGACTTCTCAATATACTATGAGGACATTTCTCAACACGAGTTCAGTGCTGATAATGTGCTGCACTGGCGTTCTTTAGAATGAGAAGTCCTTTACTCAGGATAAAATAGGACATTATGGCTCGTCTGCTCTGCCTGTTTTCTAGGCTTGGCCCAGGTCCAGCATACTCCTAGCAATTACAGAGAAAGGATAAAGTGCAATGCAACACTTTGTTATCAGAAAGGGGGAAACACTGTTTTCACCACCATCCCTAGCCTAATAACTGGATCAAATTTAAACCTGTGTTCTTGAACTGGCAGTAAAATAATGAACTAAGTCATTCTGATTACATATATTCATAAGGATAGAAAGCTGATCAAAATGACAAATCTAAGCTGGAAGGAGGAACCTGAGAAGCAGGCAGCCTTATCTGGGGAAGGTGTCTTGGAACGGCCGTGCACAGCTACCCCTGCAGTGCTGTTTGGGAAAACAGCCGGATTGTTAGCTCAAGAACAGCAGACTCACCTCACCAGACTGTCAATGAGGTTCACAACTTTTTCTCTCAGTACTTCAAACTTGGTCTGCTTCTTACCTGTTCTTCTTAACTCCTTCATTTCCAATAAGGACTGTGGATGGAAAGAACATATTTTTCCTGGTGAATCTGAGAAAGAAAACCCCTCAGAGGGAGACTCTCTTACTCAGGCAGAGGTGGGTGATGCCCTTTCCCTAAGGCAGAAAGAACCAGATCAAAATGGGTCATTTATTTTTTATTTTTAAGGTATGGGAAGAATCCTTCCTCCTAGGTGTTTTTGCTTCATATAGCAAGTGAATTTTCAGGGAAAGCGGAAAAGGGCGATTTACTTCATTACCAATTTTTATGGACAAGTACACATATCTACAACTCATTCTGCATTTAAGTAAAGGACTTACAAGAAGAGGGAAGTACAACCTTGCCCTTTTGCCATACTAATAGAATAGATTCCATGTGTTTTGTCTCCTTAGTCTGAAATTTTACTTACATTTATCATTACTTGCTATCATGCTATATAAAGAAGGTTCTATACTTTGACAACCAAGATTCTAAAGTCAGATCTGAAAAAGATTATACTGAATTTACTGTGGCTCAATTTCTGCTCTATGCTGAATATACATTAAAAAAATCAAAAGAGGTATCTAAAACTAGTGAGTTAGGCTAAACAGAAAAACAAATAAATACATTAGATAAATAACCTGATTTTTTTTGCAACTATGTTCCCATTTTCCCTTATTGCTAATTACTTTTGTTTCTCTCTGCAGCTACAGGAAGAGTATCCACAGGGACAGTTTCCACCGATGTTCTAGTACATTCTAGACTGTACATGGAGAGGGGGACCGCAGTGAGACAAACAGGGTGTTTAATTTATAAGTGAGTTACAAAGTCTGCTTTGTTCCTGGTGTGGTTTTTAAAAAGAAAATAAAAACATCCAGGCAGAGCTAATCTAGCATACTCACTGAAAAAAGTAAGTACCACAGGCTGCAGTTAGAAGGAAAAGAAAGTGAGCCAACCTTCTGAAGATGATAGAGGTCTGTCTTCTGAAGTCCCTTTGACTGTGACCCAGAAGTGTCTTCTTCCTCTTTGGCTTCTGCTTTTAGAACAAAATCAATAAGGTAAATCAATTCACTTCAAGAGAACCAACATTTCTAGTCCTCCAAAAGAAATAAAGTTTCATCTAGTTCTTTTTAATGTGGCAGGGGATCAAGAGTCCATCAGATAAATGACTTCTAACAGAAGCTGAAGGTCAATAAATGCTACATAAATTATGCTGCATAGGGGTCTTGGAAAAAAGTTACTGAATTTTAAAAATGTGACTACAATGAAAACAAAGAATACATAAATACCCGCCCCACAAACCAACAGGGAAAAGCATAGAAATCTTTGTGCTGTTATAAAAAGCTTCTATTCTAAAAGCAAGCAAATTTAAATTGTATTCCTTGGATTATGCAGAGATTATAAACAACAGAAGTGTACACCCTGGCAAGTTTGAACTTGATGTTCCAATGCACTATTTTTGACAAAATGCTATTAAAGTAATAAAAAGGGTACATAAAAGTTTTGAAATAATCTACTAAAACACAGAGTGCATTTTGTTCTTTGGCTAAGGCAACAGTAAGCCGTGTCTGGTAAAAGGTGGAGAGGTGCTCCTGGAGAGCATGAGGCTCAACACCCTCTGCCGTGTGCGGGCAGCTTCTGGGAACTTCACACTCACACGGCTTATCTGGCCTATCTCTAATGTAGGAGGGTACAGCTGGAAAATCCTCACTGTTCTCAAAGACTTCTCTTTTAAGCTATGGATAATTCTTGGTTCAAGAAATATATAATTTAAGGTATAAAACAGCTATAAATTCTTAGTCCCATTTCATTTACAGCAGAGCCTTAAAAATAGATCTGACATGACATTGACCTATTTAACCCTTCAAATGTAATTTTAAAACCAGACTGTAATATGTAATAAGTGTTAAGTAACCAGAGGTAGCATATAGTCAAATATTTCTATTTGTCCAATATAGGAGGTTTTAATTTAACGTTTTTATTAAAAATGTGTCACTTTTATAAATAGAGAAATACAACATCTCTTCAAGGCAGTGGTTTTGCTTCAACATGTATAATTCTTTAGTCTTTACACTATTAATCATCTTAATCTCCATCCTTCCCATTAAGCTGTATGCCTTCATTTAGTATTAGCACATCACACAATTTGTTCACTAGTTTATGTTACATAAACTCTAATTAAAATTAAAACATCTGCAGTTTCCTTTTACAAAAAACTGAGCCCAATTCTGTAAAAGATTGAAGTTTACATAATCTAGCTTAAATTCTCCTCTCTTTTATCGTATTTGTTTCCTTAAAGGTGGACCCTCACTGTCCCAAGTGACTACAATTAGGGGGTGAATCGATGAGAAAAAAACAATGAGCTGGTGACCAAGAAGGGTGTGCTCTGGTCCGGCGGGCACAGCCTGGAGGGCACGACCCCTCGGGCCTGCGTATTACTTCCTCACTCTGCCTGGTCACGCCACTCCAGTCGGGCAAACTTCCTTTCACCTTCCACTGACTAAGCACTCATCAGGGGCCTGGCACTGCAGCCAGGGAGACATGGAGGGATTTCAGGAAAAGTGTTTCCTAGATCCAAAGGCTTTTCAAGGCAAAGGAATACTTGCCAAACACAGGAAGGACCAATACGGGCAAGCCAAGTAAAATATTTTCACTGTGCTGAGTCCAATCTATGTGCTTAATGTATTATACACCAACCTGCCTCTTCCCACCATTACATTTTTCCTAAACAAATAAAAGTAAAGGTGCACACTTATTTTGTTTGTTTTACCAAAAGAACACCATACCTTGGTGTTAGAAAGAGAGCAAGAGAAGAGCCCATGAAAGTTTACAACCAGTACCAATGTGTGGTGCCCATGTGAAGAAAGAAGTCCCGGAGCATGAGAGAACCGAACACGCCACACCAGGCACCCCGAGCACTGGGCAAATGTAAGCGATCACGTGGGGGTCAGGACAATAAAGGGAACTGGTCACTCTTGAACAGAGAAATGCCAGGCTCCCTCAGTTCATTTACACTGAAAGATTCAAGCTCTTGTAAATCGGATTAAAGCAACCTCATGCATATTTTGGTCAAATCAGCATACCAATAAGCCTCAGAGCTACAAAAGCCATTCAGAGCTATTAAGTTTTCAGGCTTACAAATGACTTATGCAGGGTTTTTGAAATCTATAAAGAATTTGATGAAAAGCTTAAGAAAAAAATCTAAAAGGAGTTCATAATTATGATGCCCTGCTACTCTTGTCAATCTTTTTTTTTTTGTCTACTATCCCACCCTCTTTTTTAAAGGTTTATTCTTCAAACTGTCCACTTAGAGAAAGAATTCTTTTTCCTGAAGAATGCTCTTCATTGTTTAAACCAAAACTAGAAGAAAACCATTTGGTCTGTTCGTGATTATCAAGATGTGATATTCTGAGGCTTGGTATACTGACTGAGCATGAGCTACTTTATCTCTTCATCTCTGGGCAATGAGCGCGTGGGGTTTTCCATGTCATTTTAGTTATATGACTGTCATAGCCAGTAAAATTGGCAAGGCATTATCTTCTCACCATCAAGGCTCTGAAGCTGGGCCAGGAGCTCCTCTATTCCCTTGGCGGTGCTGCCAAGCTGCTCCTCAGAGGACTTTAAAACGTTGAAACATTTCTGAAGTATGATCATCAGCTCATCCTTTGCCAACATTCTAGAACAGAATCAGTGACAGAAGACATAATATAACAGATAAATTAATAAGTTAAAAAAACATTGTATATTAAATGATTCTGATCAGAAGATGGTGTAAATTCTTCATTAGTAGCTACCAACTTTTGTTGGAGAGAGTTTCCTCAATAAATGACATTCAGAAGTATTCAGAAGAGTTCTCATGAAAAAGCTCAGCTTAGGAAATTTAACAAACATCTGGGTTCATAATCTGGCTCTGGCACTTACTATGTCTGTAATAGAGAACAAATTACTAAACATCTGTGATCCTTAGTGTCCTTGTCTATAAAATGGAAATAAGAACTCACCTATTTCACAGGTTAGAATGGAGGCTTAAACTCTAAATGAGAAGATGCATTTGAAGAATCTAACAGCACTTATCATACAGTGGGCATTTAAGGTTTCCTTTCCCTTCAGATAAAAATATAAGACAAGAAATATCTGCTGAGATTATAACACTTATGCTATACGAAAGGACCAACTTATGCTTGGAGGGACCAACAAACTATCAGTCATTTCTCTATTACCATTTTAGTTATGCTTTACATCTTTTATGGGCTTTATAAACATTAGTCAGGAAATCCACTTAACTTTAAATAAGGTGGGAAATTCTGCTTCTTTTATAACACAAGCAGAAGAGTTGTGTAACTCACTAAAGGCTGTCGAGGAAATCTTTGTTAGGAATGGAGGGAGAACACAGATATTCTCAAATAAGGATTCCGTTCTCAGAGCCATTACTTGTAGAATCTCTACAGTAAAATCATATTCAGTAACAGACTGAAATAGAATCAGGTCACTATTAGTAATATTAAGTGTGTGACATAAGTATACAATTATTCTCAGGAAACATGTAAATCATGAAGATTACGATGATTAAAAGTTCTTATATTAATCATTAAGAAATAATCAGAAGAATCTAGAATGTGGCATTCTGCAAGATAACTCTCTAATGTTTGATATTTTTCATAATAAAAAATGGAGGAAAATAGTAATATTACTAAGTTAATAAAAGATATAAATCTAACTAGATTATGACCACTGAAAAAATTAAACTAGTTACTTCAACTAAAATTTAGACGTAAACTGAAAAATAAAAATGTCATACAACCAGTAAATAAGAAACTGGTAGGGATGGACAACAGACAAACTTTTCCCTAGTTTTAAGAAAACATATAAAGTCTGCTCTTCTTTCACAACAATAAAATAATATTCAAAGTGTCATCCTTATCTGTGAATGAAGAGCAGATAACAGGTCAAAAAAAACTGAACCAACACATTTTATTCTTTTTTATATGTATAATGGTCCCTCATCTATCGCAGGGGTTAGGTTCCAGGACCCCCTGAGATAAGTGAAAAACCACAAAGTAGCGACCTTGTATTTATTTTATTATTTATATGTATTTCAAGGCTTTATAAACCCTCCCCACACTCTTATAAACCTTTCCCACAATCTTATAAACACTTCCTGTGCTTATTTTACTGCAAAAATAAAGTAATAAATATATAGAAGTACCTATATACTGCAAAATCCCACGATATAGCAAAAAATCCGTGATACAAAATTAGACATACACAATTTAAAAATCCACAATACAGTGAGACTGTGAAAAGTGAAGGCGATATGGCGAGGGACAATTGTATTTGAGATCATTTAAAATTTCAAACTTTCTATTGCTCAGATAGTTGAACTTTTAAGAGAAGCAAGTTAACTCAAAGTCAGATACACTTGAACAATTGTTATACCTGACCTTTAGCCCTACTCAAATAGGTAAGATCAGCATTTCCAGGTCCAAAGACTCACTGGTACGGGCTTGCTTGGAGAGTCGAAGAGGCAGAGTGAATGCTGGCAGAGGTCTAACCTGCATGAGCAGCACTCTGAGCCTCGCTTCCCAAGCTAAACAGGCAGCTACACCTTGTTTCTACTTGCAGCTGACAAAACGGACTAGGAAGGCGAAGCTTAGCCTTTTATTCATTTTCAGGGAGTAAATAAAAATGGCATTATGCTGCATCATTTTGCAGTCGAACTTTATTAGTCATAATTTTTAAAGTAGCATTGGTTGGGAGAAGGTAGATCTTTCATTTCCGATGTAAATTTCCAGGGATTCAGATAGCTGTTATTATTTTTACTCTTAGTCAAAGATTATATATGCTGTTATTGTTTCCATAGTAGGAAAAGATCTTATACTTTCCCAACTACTTTCTGGTTTAATATAAAACAAACCTGGACATAACGCTAATTAGAGCAAAAGTCATTAATTAACATTTTATGCATGACCAGGTAGTGGTGCAGTGCATAGAGAGACGACCTGGAACACTGAGGACCCAGGTTCGAAACCCCAAGGTCACTGGCTTGAGGGGTGGCTCACCACATTGAGTGCAGGGTTGCCAGCTTGAGAATGGGGTCACGTCTGTGGTCTAAGGTTGCTGGCTTGAGCAAGGGGTCAATGGTTTGGCTGAAGCCCCCCAGTCAAGGCACATAAGAGAAAGCAATTGATCAACAACTAAAGTGCCACAACTATGAGTTGATGCTTCTCATCTCTTTCCCTTCCTGCCTGTCGCCCCCAACCCTCGCTAATTGAAACACACACACACATACACACACACACACACACACAGCATAAACAAAGATACCCGCTATAATCACTGTCATTCAACATCATTCTGGAGTCCAGTTACTATGATAAATTAAGAAAAAAAAAAGCTAGTGGCACAAACACTAGAAAAGATGAAATTTATTACCTGTATATGATGTGACTGAAAGGTTCAAAATTTTAAGAGAACTACAGAGGTATTTAAGAGTATAAAAGGGTGTGTGTGTGCATGCACACACATATTAATACATACTTTATAAGAAATGTGAAAGACATTTAAAAATTTTAAAGCCCTAAATAAACACATTTTAAGTTCTAATCTTCAATACTATAAAGATACAAATTCACTCCAAATTAATCTATACTTTGAAACATACCCAACATGTTTTTAAAAATCTATTAAAATCACTCTAAAATTTCTCTGAAAAATTGAACCTAAAAAAGAGGAACACTGTGTATATACTTGAGTGTGTATAGTGAGTTTATTAATATATCAAAAGGTATTAGCTGCAGTGATTAAAATCAGCGATTAAAACTTTTATAGAAATAGACCAACAAAGGGGAACAAGTCTAGAAAGAGACCATGGTATATATGGCAATTTGGTACATAACACATAAGCAGCATTTCAAATCAGTAGGGAAGAGATAGGAGGTACTAGAAATAATACATTTGAAAAAACTAGATCTCAAGAGATGACGTCAGAGTAATGGCGGGGTAGGAAGCGATACCTATAAATCTCCCCCAAAACTCAACAAGATCTTCAACCAGAAACAGAAAAACCTATCCTTGGAGCCTCCAGATGTTTCACAATACACCCGAAGGTATGGTCGAGCGAAAAATTGGCTAAATATATAACCAAACCCCAAAGGAAATAGGGAGTAAGAAATGCTCCGCCTTCCTCACTAACCTAAACAGGGCGGCTTTCTCTGGGATCTGTGAATATAGAAACTGAGGTGGGCAAAGGGGGTGAATAGATCCAGGCTGTGGCACAAACGGCCGAACCAGGCTGTGGCACGGAGATCCAAGCCAAGGAAAAACAGTTCCTGTGGCAACCTGGGCAATACAGCACACACTCGTGCCAAACTCAGACAAAGAAAGACAAGCGGGGCAGCCATTTTACCCGATCTCCTGGTCGGCGCGCATAGTGGGTGAGAGATTCCTTTCAAAGCCCCGGGAGTGGGCGCCCGTGTTGTCCCACAGAGAGGCAGGGTCAGAGGCCTTTGTGTGGGCCGAAAGCGGAATCTCTGGGCAGCCCCAGCGCCCTGGGAAAGCCGCGCACGGGAAGGAGCGAGAACTAATTCCAACGGTGGAACTTTTCTGTGCTGGTGGGGGTTTCACTCAGAGGGAAACGCGGCCGGCCTGATATCCTGGTCTGCGCGCGCAGATAGTGAGCGAGAGATTCCTCTGAGTGCCTCGGCAGTGCGCGCCTGTGTTATCGCACAGAGGGGCAGAGTCAGGGGCCTTTGTGTGGGCCAAAGCGGAATCTCGGGCCGCCCCAGCACCTTGCAAAAGCCGCTCATGGGACAGAGCGAGAGCCAATTCTAACGCTGGAACTTTTCCATGCGGTTGGGGGTTTTACTCAGAGCGTGAGACTTCGGCCTGATATCCTGGTCTGCGCACACAGATAGTGAGCGGGAGTTTCCTCCAAGCGCCCCGGGAGTGGGTGCCCGCCTGTGTTACCGGACAGAGTGGCAGAGCCAGAGGTCTTTGAGTGGGCGGAAGCCCCGCCTGATTATGCTAGCAGCTCTGACTGACTGAGCCTTACCCAGAGCCCTGTGCTGAGTGGAAATAGAGTGGGGAGTTGCCAGCTCTTTGAGCCTCTTACTATCCAGGCAGAGGAGGCAGCAGCAACCCCACAGCTGGATTATCAGGCTACTAATTGAGGAAGGAAAGACTAGGAGAAAGGCTTCAGGAACACGGACTCTCTCACTGTCGGACCCTATAAATGCTGAAAAAACTAGATCTCTACCTCAATATTTCAGAATAAAAATATGAGTATGGTGTGGGAATAGGGAAAAGAACTACTTCATTAATCATAAAATACTAGAAGAAAACATAGAAAGATATTTAAGGCTGATAATGTCCAGCATCATCAAGTGTGGGGGAAACAATTACTGATACATTATTGGTACAAGTGTACTTTGGTACAAGAGTGTTTATATTTTAGATTGAGAAAGTCTATATCTATGTATTTATTTTATGAACCTAATTATACAAATGTGTAAAGACACACTCAACCCTAGGGGATATATCAAATAAGAGACTGATTAAATAAAATGTTACACTTTCAAAACAGGGGAATTACATAGTGGTGATAAACAATGAAGTAATACTGGTGATGACAGCTAACATTTATATGTACACATATGTACCAGGTGTCATTTAATCTCCACAACACTCTATGACATAGCTATGATTATTAGTTCCATGTTAAGCGATAAGAAACAGAAGCAGAAAAAACTTAAATAACTTGTCGAAAGTCTGGTCATTGGCAAAGAAGGGATTTGAATCCAGTCTGGCTTAGAATCCATGCTCTTACGGACCACGCAACTCAAAATGCAGTGTCCATGATGAAATATTAGGTGCCAAACTCCAAAAAAAACCAAAAAGTGCAAGTTGTGAAACACTATGTAACTATGATTTAATATATGTTTGTGCCTGGAAAAAAATTTGTAAGTACAAACTGCTAACAGTAAATGACTGGCTTAAAAGATATATATATATATATATCAGAAAAGTACTGTTATGTTTTCATTTAGGTTGCTATTACAGTGACTCCAGCAAGTACTTTGGCAAGCCAAAACTAATGAATAAAATTAATTGTAAAAAACTAAAAAATGAAAACTTTATCCTAAAAGGTTATATATAGCATCACAAATAAAACTTGAAGAATTAAGTCAAGGGCTACTAGGCCAGCATTTTCCAAACTGGGTTTCAACCATTAGTAATAAAACCATTTACTCATTCAATAAACATTTACTGAATGGCTACTATATATCTGGCACTTTTCTGGGCATTTGGGATACAACTCAGTGAATCAAAAACCCCTGCCCTCAAGAAAATTCTTAAAGGGGTGAGCTGGGGTGGGGCACAGACAATAAACAGTATCTATCATATATTACTACGTATATGTTAAATTATTATGAAAAAACACTAAACAGAGTAAAGGGAGGAGAGGGGGAGCACATGGGTAGCTTTCGATTTTAAAATGGTCCTCAAGCTTCACTGAGATGATGACATTTGATGTAACATGTGAAGAGGGTTAAGAGTTAGCCATACAACTACCCAGAAGAGCTTTTCCTGACATGCAAAGGCCCTATGGGGGGTGTTATGTCTGCCGTGTTCAAAAAGAACAAGGAGGCCAAGGTCACTGAAGTGGAAAGAGTGACCAAGCAGAAGATGAAATCAAAGAGGCAATGGTTGGGGGAGGGGAATGCTGTAGAGTCTGTATAAACTGTGGATTTTACTGAGTAAAAAGGGGAATTAATGGAGGGTTTTGAGTAAAGGAGTGGCCTTCTCTGACATATCTGAAAAGGATGATACTAACTGTTGTTTTGAGAAAAACATGTAGGAAAGCATGTGTGGAAGAAAGGACACAAGTTAGGAGGTTACTGCAATAATCCAGGTAAGAGATGATGGTAACCTAGACAACTGTGATATCAGCGAGGGAAGGTGCCAAGAAGGGGGTTCATACTTGATATATTTTGAAAGCAGAACCCAGGTTTTTGGCTTTGAACAATCAGAAGGATGAAGAGACCACAGGAAGATTCTAGGTTTCAGAGAAAAGATCTGATATTTAGCTTTGAACATATCAACTTTGAGATGTGTACTGAAGATCCAAGTGGAAGTAAGTGTTAAATAGGTAGATGGACCTAACAATCTGGCACTCAGGAAAAAAGTGTGGGCTTTCAACTAAGCCCTGGGGCACTGTGATGTCAGAATGTCAGAAGAGAAATCACTGAAGAACACTGAGAAGCATGCACTGAGGCAGGAGAAAAGCCTAGAGAGTCTTCTAGGTCAGCGGTTCTCAACCTGTGGGTCGTGACCCCGGCGAGGGTCGAACAACCAAAACCCACAGGTTGAGAACCGCTGGTCTAGGTCCTGAAAGTCATTAAGAAAAGTGAGATGAACTGTATTAAATGCTGATAACAGGTTAACATGCAAATGAATTAGGAGAATTAATCATCAGAGTTAGGAACATGGAGGTCACTGGTGACCTTGATTGAAGCAGTTTTGATAATGTACAAAAAACAAATCAGAGAGAATGAGAGGAGAGAAATTGAAGATAGTGTGACAGTGCTTTAGAACAGGGGTCCCCAAACTACGGCCCGCGGGCCACATGCGGCCCCCTGAGACCATTTATCTGGCCCGCCACACTTCCGGAAGGGGCACCTCTTTCATTGGTGGTCAGTGAGAGGAGTAAAGTACTACTTCCGGTGACGTGGGACGTATGTGTCACGGCTCCGGAAGCACGTCCTATCACTTGTTAGGGCTAGCAGTGACAAATATGGATCTGGACATTGACCATCTCATTAGCCAAAAGCAGGACCATAGTTCCCATTGAAATACTGGTCAGTTTGTTGATTTAAATTTACTTGTTATTTATTTTAAATATTGTATTTGTTCCTGTTTTGTTTTTTTACTTTAAAATAAGATATATGCAGTGTGCATGGGGATTTGTTCATAGTTTTTTTTTTTTATAGTCCGGCCCTCCAATGGTCTGAGGGACAGTAAACTGGCCCCCTGTGTAAAAAGTTTGGGGACCCCTGCTTTAGAATTTTGGTGGATTCCATCTAGCCTGTTGCTTTAAAAAAAACAGAAGCCTGCAGTGGCACAGTGGATAAAGCATCGACCTGGAACACTGAGGTCACTGGTTTAAAACCCTGGGCTTGCCTGGTCAAGGCACATATGGGAATTGATGCTTCCTGCTCCTCCCCCCTTCTCTCTCTCTAAAATGAATAAATACAATCTTTAAAAATATAGAAAAAAAACTGAAAAGAAAATATTTGAATTTAAAAGTTTGAAAGCCATCACACTAGATTACTTTGAAGAGAAAGGAAAATACACATCCAAGATAGGTTATATTAATGCAGAAGAAGAGTTAATGTGTTAAAGCTTTGTAAGATGGTCATAAAAAATGTTTCCTTAACTAAGACAGAAAGAGAATCATTTAGCAATCATTAAAGGCAATCATCCTGCAGGGCAGTGGAGTGTTCTGCTTCATCATGCAGAAAGCCAATAATTTCTGGTTAAGTACTGATTATATAAACGTCTGAATGAGAACAGGCTACACTGGTCAACCCATGGCGAATGCAAAGGCCTGAATAATTAGTTCTCAACAAACCATTATAAAACAGCTTTGAAAAAATATTCGAAAATTTAAACTTGCAAATATACTGATGAAGACTAGAAGAAAAAACAAACAAAAATGCTTACAGAAAAAACATTCAGATTATCTTCTTCAAAGACAACAAAGCAATCATAGGTACTGCTAACAAAAATTAGGAGATATTTCAAAATGAATATGAAGCAATAAAATAGCCCCTAATTTTTGTGAGCAGTGAGTGTATAATCTTAAATGAAACAAAAACCAAAAATATGCATAATATATATTTTCCTTAAGCATCAACATTTCACTTTAGATGCCACTTCCTCCAAGAAACTGCTCAACCTCCCAAAGGAAGGTCAACTGTACAATCTATTAGTTCCTTAGCATGAAACCTCACCCCTCAGAACTTACTACTCTGTACTTAAATTACTGTCTACCTGTCTACATTAATCTCTCACTTGACCAAAATTCAGTGTAGGTAAGAAGCAGGATCATCTTTGCCATCAGTGGCTCAACATATCAACCACAAAAAAAACATTGTTTGAATGGATGAACCAGGCAATGGCTCTGCACTGATAAAGAATTTCAAGACCTCAGGCCTTAGTGAATAGTATGTTTATTCTCAGACTGGTTCCTGTTGGGGAGCATCTGGAATTCATGTTGCCTTCTGTGGAACACCATGCTCTTTTCCGTATGTCAAAAGGAAAAAACTAATTCTAAACTAATTCTATCATATGGTTAGAAACAACTTTATTATGTATTGATACAAAAAAAATAACAGCTTACTATTAGCAATTAAGTATCTTAGTCCAGTTTTGGACTAAGAAATCAATTTGAGATCAACAGCCCAAAGCCACCAAATTCTCCTTAATTAAGACATTTCATTCCCTTTAATGGCTTCATTTCTTCCATAATTTTTTGTATCCCCTTTTCATTTTTTTTTCCTAAAACAATGTTTTTCAATGTGGTTCCTGGCCATATCTCCAAATGTGGTGGAGTGCTTGTTAAATGCAGATTTCTGCTGACTACCACACTGAGGTTTCCAATAATCAGATCCAGAATTTGGGGGGTGAGGGCAAAAATGGATATGTTTAATACACCTCAGATGATTCTTAAGCACACAAAGCATGAAACCATTACTCTAAAACATTATTATCAACATCTTTTGCTTTAAAATGAGCTTCAACAATTCAACTGTTTGTCTGATTTTACCACAAGCCTACAGGTAACTATGGAGGACCTGATGTGATGGAAATTAAGAACTGGCAATCCCTGTTCTAAAAGCAAGAAATTATATTTTAACAGTGTAATCTCGTATCTTCTGCATGGATAAACCTAGATCATCAAAAGTTAAGATTATTGCTTTTTAGGAAGCATCTCATAGACTATGAAGCTGTCATTTTTCATAACTAGGCTTTTAAATATCATCTAAAGATGATCTGCAAAGTCAGGATACAACACATTATTTAGATTCCAAATCTCGAGTCTCTTTGAAGTAAGCTCAAGCGACCAAATGTTAAATTATTACTTGGGTCATGAGTTTTTTTCAACTCAATGAAAGCTGAGATAACCTGCTAATATATTCCTGTTTAACTCAAAAGCCTTCCTCAGAAATTAGAATAATTTATTTTAGTATAAAGTAAATTCCTTCAGCTATCAATCACCTTCAATCTATAAATCTGTTTCTGTAGCAAGCTCATAAAGTTACACTTGGGATAATCAGACTAGGCATTGTGGCTCCTTTCATTTATGTCATAGCCTGTGCCAAGATGACTAGTGTTAGGACAAGGGGTTGGGAGTGTTGAGTTCACAGAAACTTTTTCTACAGGCTCATTTTAAAGAATTGGATATATTCTGAACATAGACTATTGGCCACAAACCCATATAAATTTCCTTTTATACTACCTTTCAAATAATTGGATTAAGATTGAAAAACAGACTGAACTTTGAAAATTAGATTTCAATTCCAGCTCTGCCAACCACATAAAAGTCAATCAATGTTTCTGGCTTTGGTTTTTCAATATTTGGAAGAAAATGGGATAAGTATGGATGAATAATTCTCAACTGATGCAGTAGGGGCAGAATAAATTCCCCTAAGAAGAGGAGCACAGTTTTCATTATCCCCAATCCAAGAACCACTGTCATAGCAATTCATTGCTACCAATGTGCGAGTATAGTACTCTTTAGATCCAGTTATCCATCAGCTTCCTGTAAGTTGAGGACTGTGGTTTAGGTCAATCCTTAAAACCTTACTATGATGTAAGGTTTTAGAATTTCAAAAGTCTGATAAATTTTTTTTTTTTTTTTGTATTTTTCTGAAGTTATTAGTGGGGAGGCAGTCAGACATACACCTGACCAACAATCCACCCGGCATGCCCACCAGGGGGCGATGTTCTGCCCATCAGGGACATTGCTCCGTTTCAGCCAAAGCCATTCTAGCACTTGAGGCAGAGGCCACGGAGCTGTCCTCAGCGCCCCGGCCAACTTTGCTCCAATGGAGCCTTAGCTGCAGGAGGGGAAGAGAGAGATAGAGAGGGAGGAGAAGGGGAAGGGTGGAGAAGCAGATAGGCGCTTCTCCTGCGTGCCCTGACCGGAAATCAAACCCAGGATTTCCACACACCAGGCTGACGCTCTACCACTGAGCCAACCGGCCAGGGCCTGATAAATTCTTGACTGAGTATTTGATCTCTAGATGGTGGTCTAGAGATTCTTTAAAATAAAAAGGTAAATTTTTCATCTTAAGATCTTTCCTAACTGACCAGGAAAAGCCAGTGTACTAACTTAGCTCACTGCTGGGATAGGATCCTTTTAATCACTTCCTGTTCCCAAATAGCATGTTAATGTAAGTATGTCCTTATATAATGATGTGTGGTTGACTGAATAATTAACCAACTCATATTCTATATGTAGTCTTCATGCTCCAAGAGTTGAATCAGAGAAGAAAGGTTAAGGAAGACATACAGAATCACTATACTCATGTCAAATTATAATATATTATAAAGGCATACTTGCATGCTCCCCCACACACATCAATGTCTGTTGTATACATTTTAACAATAACTGTGATAAATTCTGCAGGTCTTTTCCACCCATGATTATATAGCAAACATTTTTCTAAATTATGACAAATTCCATAAATACTGAGATATAATTGACATATTAGTTTCAAATGTACACATAATAATTCAATATATTTATATATATATTGCAAAACAATCACAATAAGTCTAGTTAACATCTGTCACCACAGTTACAATTTTTTTCTTATAATATGAAACTTTAAGATACTTAGCAACTTTCAAATATATACTAGTATTATTAACTATAGTCACATTGCTGTACATTACACCCCAGGGCTTATTTTATAACTAAAAATTTGTTTTGTGTTTTTATTCAGTGAGCAGAGGGGAGGCAGAGACAGACTCCTGCATGCACCCTGACCGGATTCACCCAGCAAGCCTACTAGGGGGCGATGCCCTGCCTATCTGGGGTATTGCTCTGTTGCAACCAGAGCCGTTTTTTAGTGCCTGAGGCAGGGGCCATGGAATGAACCATCCTCGGTGCCTGTGGCCAACTCGCTCCAATTGAACCATGGCTGCAGGAGAGGGAGGGAGAGAGAAAGAGAGACAGAAAGAAGCAAAACGGGGAGGGGTAAAGCAGCAGATGGGAACTTCTCCTGTGTGCCCTGACCAGGAATCGAACCCGAGACATCCACATGCCAGGCTGATGCTCTACCACTAAGCCAACCGGCTAAGGCCTAAAACTTATCTTTAGATCACCATCACACATTTTGACACCTCTCCCCCAACTCCCTAGCTCTCACCTCTGGCAGCTACTAATCTGTTTTCCAGGAGTTTAGTATTATGGCAAGATTTCCTTCATTTCCTTTATTTTATGGCTAAATGTGTGTGTACGTACACATTTTCTTTATTTATTCATTCATCCACTAATGGACATTTTGGTTTTCTGCATGTCTTGGCTGTTGTAAATAATGTTGCAATGAACACAGGAGCGCAGATATCTTTTTGAGTTAGTGTTTTCATTTTCTTCTGATAAATACTCAGCAGTGGAATTGCTGGCTCATACTGTAGTTTTTGTTTTTAACTTTTTGAATACCCTCTATACTATTTTCCATAATGGCTGCACCAATTTACACTCGCACAATAGGGCACAAGTGTTCCCTTTTCTCCACATTCTCACCAACACTTGTTATTCTTTTGTCTTTGTGATAATAATCATAAGTGTGAAATGAAATCTCATTGTGGTTTTAATTTGCACTTCCTTGTTTTTAGTGATGTACCTTTTTATGTACCTGTTCTTTGGAAAAAAATGTCTATTCATATCTTCTGCTCATTTTTCAATCAAATTGTTTGATTTTTTTTCAATTGAATTGTATAAGTTCTTTATATATTTTGGATATTATCTCCTTATTAGATAGAAAATTTACAAATAATTCCTCCCATTCTGTACGTTGCCCTCTCAGATTGTTGGTTTCCTTTTCTGTGCAGAAACATTTTAAATGTAGTCCCACTTGCTTATTTTTGCTTTTGCTGTCAAAGCTAAAAAATCATTGCAAAGACCAATGTCAAGGAGCTTACCACTTGTTTTCTTCTGGTTTTATGGTTTCACGTCTTATATACAAGTCTTTTATCCATTTTGTAAATGGTCTAAGACAGTTGCCCGGTCACATTCTCTCACATGTATCTGTCCAGTTTTCCCAAAACTATTTATTGAAGAAACTGTCCTCTCCTCACTGTATATTCTTGGCTCCTTTATCATTAATTGTACAAGTATGTGTGGGTTTATTTCTGGGCTCTCTCTTCTGTTCCATTCATCTATGTGCCTGTTTCTACACCGATAGCATGCTGTTATGATTACTATAGCTCTGTAATATAGTTTGAAATCTAGACATGTGATGCCTCTACCTATATTCTTCTTAAGATTCTTTAGGCTATTTGGGGTCTTTTGTGATTTCATATACGTTAAGAATTAAGTACTTTTCCATGGTCAGCAAATATTTCATTAAGTAAATCTATGGTTACTTAAGCAGATAAAAGGAATTTTTCAAGATAAATATTGTCTTAAAGGTTCTTAAGAAAAAAACTGAAATTGGAAATTTCACTAGACTATGGTTCTAACAGTACCTTAGTTTTTATTCCAAATTAACACTCAATGATCATTTTATTTTTAATTTCTGTCATGACTTGAATTGCTTGAAGACAGATGATGAAAATGTCTGGTTTCCTAAATTCAAATGATTTGTACTTGGAGTGACAAACTGACGAGTGTCTTTGACTTCCTGTCTGCACCTCATCTCTGCAAACGGAAAGAAATCCAGTTCCCAGGCTCCCAGATCCTTCTCCTCTGTAGTGCCCACTCTTGCCTGTCAATGATGTAGCTGCTATATTTCATTCTTAGTGCTTTCTAAAATCCTATGTTTCTGACCTCAGCTTAGCAAAATGACTGAAACTTTGTATTTCATTGTTTCTGCTTTATGAGACCTCCAAATCCATAGGTACAACAGCTTTGAAGTCAGGCCTGGACTCGAGTCCTGGTTCCATCCACAGTTAAGAGACTCAGGCAAATCACTGAAACACTATCTGTGCTTCAGTTTTCTCGGTTGTAAAGTGTGATTAATAGTATCTACAAAAAGGTATACCCGAGTATTAGACTGGAAAATGTACTGAAAGTGCATAATCCAATGCCTGGCACACTATAGGCCTTCACACATGGAGGTCATCACTGTCATATTATTTTTATTGATCATGTTTCCTTACCATAGTTTGGAATTGCTATTCTTGATCCTTGACTTGTACCCAAGATTACCAGGTCAAAGGAGATACAGAAGGAAAAGAACAAGTCCCTCCTTGACAAAGGAATCTATGAACTTGGGAATACTGAACTAAAGAAGGAAGACAATCACCAACCACGAAGGTTAAAAGGGAACCTGGCAAGAATCAACTGGGTGTTTGAGATAGGTATGTTACCTTGAAGGGAAAGCAAAAAGAAGTCTCAAAAATATTCCAGTTGAAGTAAATAAATACACAGAAATCTCTTATTGCCATTTAAAAAATGTTTAAAAAAACATAGCTTTCCAGTGGCAACCTAGTTTCCATGGGGAGTTATTTTTCCAGAGAGCATAAAATTAGTTTCCTATCTTAAGCTCAACCTGCTAGATCACTAAACATTTGTTTTATTAAGTCTCTGGACTTCAAGTGCTTTCAATGTGAATTTTCCTCCTACTGTGCCCATCTGTTCTTTTCTGGTAGGCCCAGAGGAAGCCAAACTTAATAAATATTCAGTTCTCAGACTTCTTTATCTTCTCATATAAGCATTTATATCCAATGTGGAAAATTATAAGACTATGTACAGAAACTTAACTCACACTTGATTTTCTTTTTCTCACTATCCCAAGTAGTCACTATTTTTATGGAGACTAAAAAGTCACAATACAGATAAGAAGCCAAGGAAAACAAACTTTAAAAGGTACATTTTTCAGGGATGGTAACTGATCCATGATATCTGATAATAACTCTAAGATATCTTATTTATTCACATATTATTAGATATACAATGTATGAACTGTCCAGTGTTGACATGGAGAGGGTGCCCTCGGGTGGGGGAGAACAGCAAGGCCCTGCCTACCAGAGGCTGCTCCTCAGCAAGGCTGGCAGTGACCGCCCCACAGGCTGCAACTGGCTTTGGGAGGCAGCTCCTCCACTCAAACAGGGTGGCGCCATGGTGAGCTCACTTTCCATGACTACTTTCCCTGCCATGATGTCAAGCTGGCTACATTAAAATGATCTATCCCTACATTCCCCTCAAGTAGTGTTAATTTTGACTAACGAAACACTTGTTTTACTTCAAAAACCACAAGTTCGCCTGACCAGGCAGTGGCGCAGTGGACAGAGCATCGGACTGTGATGTGGAAGACCCAGGTTTGAGACCCCGAGGTAGCCAGCTTGAACGTGGGCTCATCTGGCTTGAGCAAAAAGCTCACCAGCTTGAGCCCCAGGTCGCTGGCTCAAGCAAGAGGTTACTCTGCTGAAGGTCCACGGTCAAGGCACGTATGAGAAAGCAATCAATGAACAACTAAGGTGTCGCAACGAAAAACTGATGATTGATGCTTCTCATCTCCCTCCATTCCTGTCTGTCTATCCCTCTCTCTGACTCTCTGTCCCTGTAAAAAAACAAACAAACAAACAAAAACAAAAAAACCCCCACAAGTTCAAAAACAAGGTAAAACCAGCAATAAAATGGATGGTTGCTACATTAAAAACATCATAAGCTATAAATATAAATTCAAAGTATATATAAATATTAGACACACATGGCTACTTATAAAACTCCTTGGCAGGCAGAGGCCTGGAGGAAGGTGTTACTTATTGGCAGGCTTAGAGACAAAACAAAACAAAAAGAACCCACCTCAGCAGCTGCAAGGCTGACGCATACTCCTCTGAATCCCATACGTTCTTTTCCAAACATGTGCAGTACAGCTCTCTGATCTGTAAGTGAACAGCACACTAATGAGGAACCAAAAGTGACGTACTAGATTTTGGCACACTACTTGTTTTACAAAGTCCTCAGATACTGTCAAGACAAAAATTAATGTCATTAAAAACAATCTTTTTTTAGAGGACAACAGAATTGGCATATATCACATGGATTGGCTTTATAAGAACATCATTTACATATAAACAAAATAAAACTGTATTGGGATTGGCTGTTATCACTGGTCGCTCTGCAATACAAAAATCATAAAAAATGGCCCTGGCTGGCTGCTTCAGTGGACAGAGTGTCGGCCCGGTGTATGGACGTCCCAGGTTCAATTCCCAGTCAGGGCACACACTGAAACAACCATCTGCTTCTCTTCCTCTTCTTCTCCCCCTTCTCTCCCTCTTCCCCTCTCTTAATCAGTGGCTCGACTGGTTTGAGTATCAGCCCTGAGAACTGAGGATAGCTCAGCTGATTTGAGCATCAGCCCCAGATGGGGGTTACTGGGTAGAACCTGGCTGGGGTACATGCAGGAGTCTGTCTCACTATCTCCCCTGCTCTCACTTAAAATAAAATAAAAAAATCATAAAAATAATAATGTGATTATTACAAAGAAAGCTTAATGGCAGAAATCATCTTATAAACAAGTCATTTTTACATATTTATTCTTTAAACCTTTGAGTTAAGGATGCAAAGACTTAAGAATACAAAATTCTTCCATTAACACACTCTACAAATGGTATATGGCACAAAGGCCAGCAGAGTATAATTTTGTAAGAAGCAGAAGTACTGCTTCCCTTTTAGTTTGTGGTACAATGCAAGGTTAACCATTAAGCATTCTCAGAGAATTTTTCCATTTCACCACAGTGGAAGATCAGCTCTGAGTTTAAGGGATAAAAAGCGTTAAAGAGAGAAAGTCAAAATGCCTTATCACAAATACATTGTAAGGAAAGCAACTCTACTGGGATTCATGTGGTTGTTTCTAGTTGTGGCCATCAGAACAAAATATACTGTTGCAATTACCAGTAGCATGAGCGGCTGCAGTGGATTTAGATTGTGCACTCACTGCAAGATTGGAATCCATTTCAAATTCTGATGGTGGAATGCTACCAAAATCAACGCAGGAAACTACCAATAGTCTGACTTTATAGATTCCAAAAGAGGAAATTTTGCTTACCTGTCGACCCAATGGATACTTGGGAAGAGAAGAAGTGAACTGATGAAGACATTTCAAAACCAGAAAGTAATTTGTATGGTAAACATGTAGATTTTCTAGTAATGACTGTGCTTCCTCCTAAAAAATCACAGAATACATATATAAGTCAGTAATCTAAAAAATGGAATAAATCTACATGGAAATATAAAACTCCTGAAAAACTGACAAGAAATGATTCAGAATTATAAATTATCCTCCTTAATTCTTAAATTTATAATGCACACAAAATCCATGATAAAGGCTGGATATTTTTGATTTAGTATCAAGTCTGGTATTTTACACACACCAAAATTAATACTGTAATTTACTTTTCTCCTATTTTCAGAACTGCCACAATAACTGGAGCCCTAATATACCGGTGGGCAAAGGAGCACCTTGATGGCTGCCCGCCTGCGGCAGTCACCTGGTGTGAGCCACAGCAGAGTGGGCCATTACGCTCCACCTCCCTGGCATCAGAAGGGTGAGGGGATGACTAGGACCAATGTAAATAACAGTTGCTGAGGCTCCATTTATGAAGTCTTTTTTTAATTTTTATTTTTTTACTTTTTAAAATTTCTTTTATTTAGTGAGAGGAGGGGAGGCAGAGACAGACTTCCACATGTAACCTTACGAGGATCCACCCAGCAAGCCCACTAGGGGGCGATGCTCAGCCCAGCTGTGGCCCTTGCTCCATTGCAACAAAAGCCATTTTTTAGCACCTGAGGTGGAGACCACAAAAGCCATCTTCAGTGCCCTGGGCCAACTTACTCTAATTAAGCCATGGTTGCAGGAGGGGAGGAGAAAGGAAGAGAAGGAGAGAGAGAGAGAGAGAAGCGAGAGGGGGAGAGGTGGAAAAGCAGATGGTTACTTCTCCTGTGTGTCCTGAACGGAAATTGAACCCGAGACATCCACATCCCAGGCTGAAGCTCTACCACTAAGCAAACCAGCCAGGGCTGCCTGCTTTTCTTAAGGAATTGCTAGAGTTGTGTTTGAAAGGGACAAAAACACTGTAGAAGAAACACCATAGGTTATTCTGGCTTTTGTTGAGACTCTCCAATATGTAGTTTTTATTCACTTTACCAATTCTACAGAAACCTATGAAAAGACAAGCTTTATAAATCAATTTCAAAAGGTGTTTTTTGGGGGAAAAGGGGTTGAGGGGAAGGAGCACTGTTTTCTAGAACCTTATGAAATAGTTCAGAAATAATTTTAAAACACTGCATCCTAGCAATCACTTTTCAGGCCTCAAATATTTTCATAACTGCTTACTTCTACAATGTTTTCTTAAGAGGATTATAATGTGTGGCACTGTGATACTGGTGGCCGAGGCCACGTAGGTTCCCGTTGGATTCAGGCAGACAGAAAAGGAACAGCGAAGCTGGAAAGCATTGGGCCATTCCCATATTCCAGTCTCCCAACAGCAGATGAGCAGACAGGCAGGGAAAACCTCTTCTCACAGCAGCAGGCAAACGAATAGCAAAATGTCCCCCCAAAGTGGTAGGCAAGTGATCCACAATCCACGCTGAGTCAAAGTACCTGTAGCCTACATAGGCTATGCACACATAGCTAGACCACGTGCTCACACACTAATCATGCAATGTACAAGCAAGCAAGGCTAACAGCAGTTTTCCCAACAGGCATGGTCTTCAATTCTTTTTTTCTCTTCTAAGTAAAGGACTTTTAACTACCAGGCTGGTTTTTTTGCAGCAATATCTTGCAGTTACCCATTAACTTTTGCAGTCAACCATGCAGAAAATAACACCTCAGTTATCAAAAAATTCAAACAAATTTAATCCATAAAAAGCAACAAATTGAGATATTTTCCTAAACTCTAAATCATTTAGAAATCAATTCCTTGTTCAGCAATCTATGGGTCGTTACCTGAAAGCTTAGGGCAAATCAGAGAAAAGCTTTTAATATCAAATGTTTTTCCTGCCAGTATTTGAGCTCACTGGTTCTAGGTTTCCTATCATCAGTACGCCACTACATCAGCACAAACAGTCCTGGAATCCTCACTGGGAGAGCATACTGTAATTCTACGGTTACTGTAAGTCAGCAATTTTCAACCAGTTTTCCGCAAAAAAATTTTAAAACATGTAATACCTGACTATTTAGTCAGGGACACTGATCTCTTTTCCTTAGGTTGTCAAATAAAAAAATTACAACAACCAACACAATAGCTGTACAGTGTGAATAAATCAAAATTACACCTATTTTTTTTTGTCAGATAAGCAGAAATATATTTTTTGTCACAGAATTTTAGTAATTAGTTTATGTGTGCCATGAGATGAAAAAGGTTGCAAATTGCTGTTGTAAGCTATAACAGAAAGGTTGCATAAAGCCAGTAATTGCTTCCTTTGATGAGTGTTAAATAGCTTTTAAACAAGGGAACATTCTGGAGAAAAAGGGACCTATTATTGAACAATAATCATACTTTCTGCTACTTGCACCATCCATCACTTCTACTCCGTGGAGAAACTATATGTACAAATACTGAGGGATACAGTAGAACTGAGTAACATCTTCCCTGAATTTACTCTGATGAGGAGAGAGAAAAATACTTTACACACTGGGCAGTGTTACACACTCCAGGAACTGTGCCCTGAAGTGTGAGATGAGAGATGTGAACCTGTTTTTCTCCCAAGTGGTTTTAGTCCCATCATACTTCTCACTGTGTGGTTGAGTGGAATTCTAGCCTTTAAAAAAATGTTTGTTTTTTTCATATAACGTGACAGACTATATTTCATCTGATGCTTGACTGAAGAAATAGATTTCTGGTTCCAACACTGGAAGTAAAATTGGCATTGTTGGACTTAATAAGAAAATACCTGTTATGCCTTTAAAAGGAATTTCGAGAGTAATTTTAACCATTCCATATCTTTGCCTTATGTGCTGACTTTAGAACTTAAACACCACATAAGATTCCACTGTTACTTATATCTGTGTTGTCAGCGGCAGAAAAAATATCTCAAATTATTAACTTCATTTTTTTTTTCCATGTAATCTGTTCTCTAAGTTTTTTGTCTTACTGAAGTATACATCTGCAAATGCTTTTACCCATCTAGGCCAACAATTCCTAATACACTTTATGAACACTTTTATAAACTCAAACCTGTAAAAGGCTTTGATTTTTGAGAAAATTTCCTACTTATTACAGCAGCATCACACTATGAACATGCAGAGCCTATTGAGGTAATTAATAATCCTGTTCTCTTCATTAAATTTCTCCTCCAGCATCTTTTCTGCACACTAGCCACAGCTGCCACTGTTTTACTTCACAACTGTATTTAGAATGATTCTTTTCAACAGCAACACACTTTGCCTAGCCGTTGGTCGGCAAACTGTGGCTCTTAGGCCCCGAGTGTGGCTCTTCCACAAAATACCACGAGTGGGCGCTACCTCAATAAGGAATGTACCTACCTATATAGTTTAAGATTAAAAAATTTGGCTCTCAAAAGAAATTTCAATCATTGTACTGTTGATATTTGGCTCTGTTGACTAATGAATTTGCCGACCACTGGCCCAGGACTATTCATTATTTCCCAAAAAGATACGCTTTCTTCTGTTCTTGAAAGATAAAGACCTCTTGGTCATTATTTATCTTTGATATAAATATGGGAGGAGGAATATTTCTCTGCTGTAAGAAAAAGAAAGGGAAAAAATAACAGCCTTCTTACTTTTCCTCAAACATGCCAGACACACCCAACCTCAGGTCCTTTCCACGTCCTGTCACTCTGCTTGGATTTGTTATCCTCCCGGTTTCTGCACTGCAAGCTCTGAAACTTCCTTTAGGTTCTTACTTGAACATGTACCTTCTTAGTGAGGCCCTTATTTAATATCTCAATCCTACTCTAATACACACTGAATTTCCTATCCCTTTCTCTCCTGTACTATCTTCCTCTTAGCAATTATCACTGATATTTTACCTATTAAACTTGATAGCATGTAAGCTCCATGAAGGCAGGGGTTTCTGTCTGATTTGCCTACCCCTGTACTCAGCACCATGATAAGCATACTAAATGGTGAAAAGAAGTCCTTGTTCTACGATTAACTCGCTCTGTGACTTCAGCTATTTCACCTCCTTTCTCTTGGTTGCAGTACTTCACTTGTAAAACGGGTTATCTTTCTAATAACAACACTATACGGTCTACCGGAAAGTTCTGTCCGTTTTTGGAATAAAACAAAATACAAATTTTTCTTACCGTCAATAAACTTTATTAAATAATATAATTGCCATTATTGTTAATGATTTATTGCCAGCGTGAGGGCAATTTGTATATCACATTTTTGAAAAATGTTTTATCTTTTGATGCGAAAAAATGAACCAGTGCTTGTTTGATATCTTCTTCATTTTTGAATTTTTTGCCCTTCAAAAAATTTTGTAAGGACAAAAACAAGTGATAGTCGGAGGGTGCTAAGTCCAGGGAATATGGTGGATGGACAGAATTTCCCAGCCTAGTTCTGCAATTTTTTGACGAGTCCCCAAAGCAGCATGTGGCCTGGCATTATCATGATGCAGTATGATGTTCTTCCTATTGAATATCACTGGCCTCTTTTCTTGGACTGCTGTCTTTAAATTATCCAGTTGCTGACAATACTTCTCCAAATTGAGCTTTTCGTTTGGTTTTAAAAGCTCATAATGTATTGGTCCTCGAATGTCCCATCATATACACAACATTCTCTTATTCAGAGTCAAATTTGGTTTAGAGGTGGAAGGGCTAGGTTTTCCGGGTTCACAATATGCCCTTTTCCTTACGATGTTTTCGTAGGTAATCCACTTTTCATCCCCAGTTATCATCCGGTTCAAGAAGGGCTCGATTTTGTTCCGAGCAAGCAGAGATGTGCATATGACCACTCGATCATCCAAATTCTTCTGACTTAATTCATGTGGCACCCACCTTGAATATTTCCACACCAATCCTATCTTCCAAATATAGTCCAAAATGGTTTGCTGAGCTAAATTAAGCCTTTCTGTGATCTCCGATGTCGTCAGAAAAGGATCTTGCTCCAACATGGTCTTAACAACATCGTCATCGATCAAAGATGGTCGCCCAGAATGTGGCTTATCAGAAAGGTCGAAATCACCTGTTTCGAATTTTTCGAACCATCTTCTGCATGTCCTATCAGAAACTGTACCTTCACCAAACACTTGCAAAAAATTTCTACATGCTTCTGTAGCATTTCTTCCTTGTTGAAATTTGTAAAAATTAAAGTGGCGTAAAAGAACTTTATCAGTAGCCATGGGTACACTATTGCTTCACACATAGGACTAATGTGAATCATCTTTGTTTTAGTTAATTTGCTATGTCAGTATGTATACATTACGTGATAAAAATAGAGAGGCACACATGCACCAAATAAACATGTGCTTACGTGTTGAAACTTGCTGTGATAGAATTGGACAGAACTTTCTGGTAGACCTGATACAAATTGCCCTCACGCTGGCAAGAAATCATTAATAATAAAGGCAATTATATTATTTAATAAAAGTTTATTGACGGTAAGGAAAATTTGTATTTTGTTTTATTCCAAAAATGGACAGAACTTTCCGGTAGACCTTATATTTGGTGGGGAAAAGGGGTTTGTTTCCCTTTCTTTACTTGGAGCAGCAGCATGGAGTGCTGCGTATCTGGCTATCTGAATACAAGGCTGAAACTGCCTAATACCAAGTGGTTTTTCAAGCCTCCTACACATTATCCTCACTATTAACTTGCCACAGTATTTAAAAACCCCATCTCAGACTTCTCAAACACTAATAAAGAACCTTATGCATCTTCTCTTCAGCTTATCCTAGTTCTTCAATGAAGTGTCAGAGAAAGTGTGTGGGCTTTGATATCAGGCCTGGATATTAGTGGCAGATCTTCCATTTGCTAATTGTGACTCTTTAGACAGGCAAGTTACTTAATCATTTTGTGACTCCCCCATCAATACAAAGGAATGTAAAAACATCTGCCTTATTTGGTGGCTGTGACTCACAATAAGGCAATGCATAAAAACTACTAATTGGGAAAAACTGTTAGTACGTATTCCTTCATTTCCTCAAACTTTTGCTTACAGAAAAAAAAAATAATTTTTCATTATTTTAAACATCTTTTCAGTATTTCAAGGCCTAGTGATTTTATTATCAGATAATAATGATAATTATACAAATAAGACAAAGCCACAATTTTCATAAAATTTCAGGCACAAGCAATAACAAAAATTGTAACTTTGTAATTATAGTGAATTTAAAAGTTCTGTTTTATGCTCTTTTGACTGCTCATTTCTCATGAAACATAGTTTCCTAAATTAAAGATTTAAATTTAAAAATATAGAAAGCTTTACTACTAAAGCAATACTCTGGGACAAAAATATGGTAAAAATATACCCAGTCACTGCTCCTGCTATTTCATCTAAAACAGGGGTCGGGAACCAATGGCTCGCGAGCCAGACGTGGCTCTTTTGATGGCTGCATATGGCTCGCAGACAAATCTTTAATAAAAAAATAATGTTAAAAATATAAAACATTCTCATATATTACAATCCATTCATTTTCTACCGCTCATCCTCATGGTTGCGGGTGGCTGGAGCCAATCACAGCTGTCCTCTGGGACAACACCAAATTTTTATTGGATAATGCTTAATGTACATGGGTCGTTGTATGGCTCTCACGGAATTACATTTTAAAATATGTGGCGTTCATGGCTCTCTCAGCCAAAAAGATTCCTGACCCCTGATCTAAAACCTATAGTTGTCTAACATAATAATTTACATATCTTCAATTAAAAGTATGCATATTAAAATAAAATTTTAGTAAGGAATCTAAATGATTTAACCAGCCAGAAAATTTTTTTTTACTAATATGTTAAATGAACAAGTACATAAAACCATAGCATACTAGAGCCAAAGGACACTTTAAAGATTTGGTTAAACTTCTTTAAAGGGTTTAAAAGCTATTGAGTCATCAGAAGTTTCAATTAATGAAACTGTGTAAGCTTACTCTGCTTACACTTAGCAGAACTTGATTTTTAATTGTCAGAGTACACTTTTTGGTCATTGTAACCAGCTGCAGTATACAATTGTTCAAAGAACAGACTATTCAGAAATGAGAAAATGCACAGAATCTTGAGTCTTTCATCAGCTGTAAATGGCCTTCTAACATCTCACCTTAGTTTAAACTTCCTAGTGAATTTTCTACAAATGTACATAGTTTAGCCAGCTGAATTTTAAAATTTAGAAGTACACTCTCTAGCCTGATGGTGGCGCAGTGGATAGAGAATCAACCTGGGACACTGAGGTCCCGGGTTCGATATCCCAAAGTCTCCAGCATAAGCATGGGCCCATCAGGCTTGAGCGTAGGCTTACCAGCTTGAGCATCGGGTCACCAGCTAGAGTGCAGGATCATCGACATGATCCAAAGGTTTCTGGCTTGAACCTTCAGGTCAAGGCTCATATGAGAAGCAATTAATGAATAACTAAAGTGATGCAACTATGAGTTGAGTTGATGCTTCTCATCTCTCTCCCTTCTTGTCTCTCTTTCACTAAAAAATAAAAAATTTTAAGGTATACTCTCAGCCCTGGCTGGGTGGTTCAGTGGATAGAACACTGTCTTGGTACATGAAGGTCACAGCTTGAACTTTGGTTAGAGCACATACAAGAAGCAACCAGTGCCTGACCAGGTGGTGGCGCAGTGGATAGAGTGTCGGACTGGGATGCGGAAGGACCCAGGTTCGAGACCCCAAGGGCGCCAGCTTGAGCGCGGGCTCATCTGGCTTGAGCAAAGAGCTCACCAGCTTGGACCCAAGGTCGCTGGCTCCAGCAGGGGGTTACTTGGTCTGCTGAAGGCCCACGGTCAAGGCCAATGTGAGAAAGCAATCAATGAACAAATAAGTCACAACGCGCAACGAGAAACGGATGATTGATGCTTCTCATCTCTCTCCATTCCTGTCTGTCTGTCCCTGTCTATCTCTGTCTCTGTAAAAAAAAAAAAAAAAAAAAAAGAAAAAAAAAAAAAAGAAGCAACCAGTGAATGCACAACTAAATGGAACAAGTGGAACAACAAGTTGATGCTTCTTTCCTTCTCTCTATCATCAATAAAAAAATTTTAAAAATAATAAATAAAGTACACACTTTTTTTTTTAAATTTAAGTGAGAGGAGGGGAGATAAGACTCCTGCATGTGCCCCAACCAGTATCCACCCAGCGACCTGTTTGGGCTGATCCTCACAACTGAGCTATTTTTAGCTCCTGAGGCAGAGGCTCCACGGAGCCATTCTCAGGGCCAGGACCAATGCACTCAAATCAATTGAGCCATGGCTGTGGGAGGAGAAGAGAAAGACATAGAGAAAGAGAAGGGGAAGAGGGAAGGGAAAGGTTGGGGAAGCAGACGGTTGCTTCTCCTGTGTACCCTGACCAGGAATCGAACCTGGGCCAGCCCGATGCTCTACCACCAAACCAACTAGCCAGGGCCTAAAAAACACTCTTAAAAAAAAGCCCAGTCCCTAAGTTTAAAAAAATAAAAGGTTGGCATATAGTTTTAAGGCAGTGTTTATTAAACTAAAGGTCCATAATTTTAAGGGAGTTGAAGGTTTTTTTTTAACATCTTGAGTCTAGTCAGAGAATAATTAAAATAAATTATTTGTTTAGATTGGGATTTCACAGATTAGTTCTATGTTTAAGAAAATAAGGTAAAGAGCCTGACCAGGCAGTGGTACAGTAGATAAAGCACCGGCTAGGGATGCAGAGGGCCGGGTTCAAAAAACCCCGAGGTCACTGGCTTGAGTGTGGACTCATCCAACTTGAGTATGGGCTCACCAGCTTGAGCACAGGGTCGCTGGCTTGAACATGGGACCACAGACATGACCCCATGGCTGCTGGCTTGAGCCCAAAGTTGCTGGCTTTAGCAAGGGGGTACTGGTTCAGTTGGAGCCTGTTACCTGGTCAAGGCACATATAAGAAAGCAATCAATGAAAAACTAAGGTGCTGCAATGAACTGATGCTTCTCATCTCTCTCCCTTCCTGTCTGCCTGTCCCTATCTGTCCCTCTCTCTGTCTCTCACTAAAACACACACACACACAAAATATGAGGTAAGGAAAAGATAAATAACATTTCCTTTGAGAGAGTCAATCAGTGGTTCTAAATGAATAGTCTCTAGACCAGCAGTATCAGCATTACCTGGAACCCTGCTAGGTATGCAGCACTACAAAATCAGAAACTCAGGAGATGGAGCCCAGAAATCTGTTTTACCAAGTCCCCCAAGTAATTTTGATTTGAGAACCACTGGTTTAATTAATCAGAATAGAGAAGAAAGTATATTTTTAGGGCACAACCAGTGTAGAAATAAAGAGTATACATTTCTCTGGAATATACTTTGAGGTCTGTCTTAGAAATCTGAATGTGGAAACCAGAGACAAAATAATAAACTCTAATAGTAGGCATGTCTATATTATTATATAATCTACATAACTAATAGAATATTTTATATATTATATATACATAAAACAGAATATATATCAAACTATGTTCTCATCTTGATAACTTTATTAGTGAAAAACAATATAATTTACATTTAAAGTCTTAATTATATTTGCTTTTTACTCAAAGTCAATTGCTGAGCAGATTTTATCATTAAACCTATAAGAAAATCATACTAGAAATTATTATTTTATTTTAAAGCTAAGGAAATAGAAGCTTAAATAGGCTAAGTGATTTTCATAAGTATACATGGCTGTTGAGTAGCTAGAGTTCAAATGCAAAATTTCTGAAATCGAGATAAGGATTGCTCCTTATATTGTGCAGTATCATATTATAAAAGATTTTTCCAGTATTTTAAATTGTGGTAGAACACATAAAAATTTAGTTTTGTGTTTTAAAACAAAATTATAAAAAGAAAAAAGTATTAATATAAGAAAATATTCACAGATACTTGCACTCTACACTAGAAAAATCAAGACATTAATTTATTTTCTCAGACAACTTCTGTCCTTTGAATTCAGCAGGTAGCCTGTAGAGAACTTTTTCAGGGTAAGGGTAAAAATCTTTGTGCTCCTTCATATTTCTCACTAATTAAGTCTCAAAAAATATGCCTTTAAATGACGAACTATAAAATTCTAAAATAAATACGGCAAAGATGACAAATACGCTGGTAAGTGCAACAACAAGCACAGTAGAAACGCTTAACAAATACAGAAAAGTTTACTGAAAAGCAGAAATAAGTGCCAAGCTATTTCTACAACAGACCAGCCTAGACATTCTCTCCCTTTGCTACCTCAATGGTTAAAGGTACTCTTTAAAAATCTATTCCTGGCTTCTGATAATATACTCTTGACAGAAAGTTCTAGCAGGAAATGCACTTGGCAGCTAGCTCACTCAATCAGAGAGCTTATCTATCTAATCTTAAAAGACTTTAGTAAGCATGCACACATCCTTTTCCAGTGGTTCTTAAATTTCCTCTCCACCAAAATGACCTGCATTAGGGTTTGAGGACTTCCTCTACTGCTCGATTGCAGAGACTATTAAAATAATTACTAAACTCAATCTAGAAGTGATTTTTATATTATGGCCCAGTGTGGATTCTGCATTAGAAATAATGTTTAATAAAAGCCATTCTCCATTGTAATGTTGTATGTCAACTATACCCCCTCCCAAAAAGCTATTCTTTTTATTGAATAAATGTGCTGTACCTTCATTTTATTTAACAGGTCTCTTAATGATGGATAATTAGAAAAGCGTGTCACATTTATTTTTATATTCTTCATGCCTTTTTAAGGAAAAAGTTATCAGAAAATTGTAATAAAATTTAAGATGAGCTTAAAGTTAAGCCCTGGTGTTATGTGAGTTTTGCTGATAAACATATTGTTTTCAAATTTTGAATAAAATCTCAGTTCCTAGAGAGCATGTATTCTGTGTACTTCTAAATACTAATTTACCTCCTTTTTGTAAATTCATTAATATGGACTGATTTCCAAGATTAAGTGTAAAACAAAACAAGGTACAGAATAGTGCATATACTTATTTCTGTAAGACAGAGGAGAAAACCCCCATTATATATATCATCATTTGTTGTATGTGGAAAATTTCTATAGAATGATATTTAAGAAACTAGTAATGCTGGCTGTACCCAGGGAGGGAAAGGGGGCAGTGGAGGATAAAGATGGGAGGGAGTCTTTTCACTAGTTCCTTTGCCTTTTGAATCACTGTACCATGTCCAACTATTATTTACTCAAGAAAGATGGAATGAAAAAACTTCTTTTGATATTCTCTCCACTGTATGGCTAATTCATAATATTTTAAGCTCATTACTTCTTTGCCAGCATTATATTATCAATATATAACAACATTTTATCAAATCAATACCCACTTAGCAGTGGGTCCCTAAGCTACATGGCTTCTATATGCTTTTATTTATGGCAGCCTCTAAAAGGACATTAAAATGAAATTGCCTGCAGATTCTAAAACTGTCCCATTGAAAGAAAGCTGAGATCTAAGTGGTTTCAAAATAGACCATAGGAGAAACCCAATGTTCTAGTTAATATTTTTCCTCAATTTAAAATGTCTTATTTCTGCCGTGGCTGGATGGCTTAGCATCCTCCTTAAGCACAGAGGTTGCCGGTTCGATCCCGGTCAGGGCACATACAGGAACAGCTTGATGTTCCTATCTCTCTTCTGCTCTCTCCCTTCCTTTCTATAAAACCAATAAAATAAATATATATTTTTAAAAAGTCTTATTTCTTAGATGAGGTTTTATGTCAACTATAATAGTCACATTTCTGATTATTAAGATCTACTACTTCACTCTCCAAAGCATTATTAGGATATACAAGTATGATTTATAAAATTAACTCAAAAAATATTAGGTGCAGGCCCTGGCCTGTTAGCTTAGTGGTAGAGCATTGGCCCAGTGTGTGGAAGTCCTGGGTTTGATTCCTAGTCAGGACACACAGAAGAGACCATCTGCTTCTCCATTCTTCCCCCTTCTCTCTCTTCTCCTACAGCCATGGCTCAAATGGGTCAAGCAAGTTGGCCCCAGGCGCTAAGGAGGGCTTCATGGCCTCACCTCAGGTGCTTAAACAGCTTGATTGCCAAGCAACAGAGCAGCCCCAGGTGAGCTAAGCATCACCTGGTAGGGAAGCTTGCCAGGTGGATACCAGTCAGAGTGCATGTGGGAGTCTGTCTGCCTCCCCGCCTACCCACCTCTCAATTTAAAAAATGAAAAAAAGTAAAGAAAAAAATAGTAGGTACATGTTCTTTTTCCTGCATAAAACAAAGAGAATAAAACTGAGACAAGTACATCCACACTCCTACCTTCAAAAATCTCTCACTGGTCAACAGTGCGACTTGCTTTTCTGCAGCCTGCTTTTCCACGTACCTAAAATGTTTACCGCACCATACACAAAAAGAGAAAATTACATATTCTAAATATATGAATAGCATGTAGGCGAAAACAACCATCTAGATTGGTGGTCACATTCTTTCTTTTCTTCTCAAAAATAAATTCAAGATGACAGGCAAGGTTTAATGGTCATTTTTAACTCCTTAAGTCAGCCACAGTTCACAGTCGGGGGGTGGTGTCTAATCATAAACAACTGAAACTACAGAAATAGAAAATATTATTTTATAAAATAACTCTGGAGTAGCTGTAAATTATATCTCCTTATAAAAATAATTTTCTTTATACCAAATTTTCAAATCCAACAATGAAATCTCACAAAAACAAAAGGGCTTTAATTTGCTCTAAAAAAATTAAAAGGTTATTTTTCCTTTTTCCTCTTCAAAAATAACTAGATCTGAGATCCCTTAATTTGCCCCAAACTCTATTTTAAGGTATGTTAAATATGTCATCCTTTTTACCTCCTAAATGATGGAAGACGTCGAATGTTTTCACATTGACTATCTGATAAAAAATTTAGTCTTCTCTTGGCTTCTGGGAGATCACAGCACAGAACACTGAGGGGCTGGGAATAGAAATGCTCTAATAGAGAAAGCTGAAAAAATAAAGATTCAATATATTTGTTATATTTTGACAGTAAACCTTCTGCCCTATGTCTGCTCAATTTTAAGGTGTTTTTTAAACAGCAGAAGTACTCATGACATTACACTTCGTAATGTCACATTATCACTGCAAAACAATACATAAATGGCTATATACCTTTAATATTTTAAGGTTCTATTTTGTGGAGGTCAGAATATTATAATCTAGAAGTATAAACTAAAAGAAACAAATACAAATAAATAAATTAGCTATTTGAAAAAGCAACTCACAATAAAAGAACAGTAAATGTGGTAAGGATGGGACTGAGGTGTGACCTAACATTCTAACTGATGTCCAAAAACTTGTAAGAAAATACCAAGCTAAAGTCAGTGTAAAAACTAGTCTGCTAAATAAATAAAAATGTTTCAATGGTAGAAGCTTTGCCTACTGATAAAAAACAAAAAGATGATTTAATAAAATTTATCTTTTAAAATTCAGTTTTACTTTATGGAGGAAAAAATAGTACAGTATCTAATAGATACAAGTATTGTAGTAACTAGAATGCTATAGTCTGTCTACACAGTATAAGGGAGAATTATTTTCCAGATTCTACCATAACAGGAAAGATCTATATTATTACGTTCCCCAAAGGTTAAAAACTTGGACTCTAAGCATTTTTTTTATGACAAATTTGGTTTTTCCATATACCTTGATACTGGAGAGACAGTTCACTACATAGTAGACAAAACACATTCTGATCATTGCAAAATAGCACTCTCCATCACAAATTAATAAGTCAACATGCTAGTTTATATATTACTCTTAAGGTATTTGAGCATGACCCCTCGTTGGTAAATGGATAATGAATTTCTGAGCCTGTAGAGCTGAGGACCAGATACTCAAGGCTAGAGGAAATATTCCAAAATAGTCCATTCTAAATTCAACAGAAGACATATATTAGCCATTACATACCACTACAATGTTTTATGTGGAAGAAGAGTACATATGGAAATACTTTATAATCATCTAGGTACTCCCTAAACATACAGTATTATCATATTACACTTTTGTACTAAAGGTTACTAATACATAGGTTTCAATCAATTTGACAACTGGCATGTGTTCACAGTGACTACATTTTGCTAAGGATTTTATAGTTGACGAGAAGGAAATAGTATGTTTTAAATACCTGAAGAATGGGGTCCACTTTTAATTTAGAACAGATGTTCTGAAGCTAGGTTCATGAATTATTTTCCTGCAATTCATGAAACTTTAGTGAAAATGCACTCCCAATATATAAGAATAAATAGAAGTAAACACACACAGATGTGCAGGGGACAGACTCTGACCCACAGCCTACTTTATATGGCCCAGAATTATTATTTTTTATTTCTTTAAAGGGTTAAGAAAAAAAAGAAAACAAAGAATATGTAACAGTGACCCTATGTAATATGCAAAGAGAAAAATATTTAATATCTGGTCTTTTACAAAAAAGTTTGCTGGCCCTTTATATATAATATTTCCTAAGTAGGAAGTTCACAAGCTTTCACCAGATTCTTCTAAAAAGGTACCTTTTGCTCCCCACATCGCCACGTTAAGAATGTCCGGACTGGAGGGAGGCCTTTTTCCATTTTCTTATTCAATTAATATATTCACTATACTACTTTTGCTGGAAGGCAAATGGTAGAACCTAGAATAATATAACTTGAATTTATTTATTCTAATTTGCCATTTAAATTATCACACTAGTCAGTTTAAAATAACATGCAAATTATTTAGAATCAGCTTGTGAATGTTTAAACTCATTAGTGTCTTCATACCTGAAGTCCTTTTATAAAGTTCTGAATTGAGAAATCATAGTACAAAAAGATGTTGGTCAGAATCTGTAACACTTTTTCACTTAATTTAAAGGGAAACTCAGTTGTAAGAAGTAGCTGAAAGAGATAAATGGGGAGGGGCAAGACACACTCCTTATTAGTTTTTATAAATATCAACTGTAAATAATGAGGCAAAGAATGAGACTATGACACAGTAATTATGAAAGCTATAATAGCTAGGTTTTTTAAGTCAAACATCAACTAAAATTTTGAATTAATTTACACAACAGTAATAACAAAAAGAAGCTATTCATACTACATGTTCAGAATCAAAGAAGTTCATTATTTCCTATTCAACCCTAATTTAAAAAAATACTGTCTGTCTGACCTGGGATGGCGCAGTGAATAAAGCATCTACCTGGAATGCTGAGGTTGCTTGTGCGAAACTCCGGGCTTGCCCAGTCAAGGCACAAAAGAGAAGCAACTATAATACTACGAGTTGATGCTTCCCACTCCTTCCCTCCTTCCTCTTTCTCATCTAAAAATCAATAATTCGCCTGACCAGGCAGTGGCGCAGTGGATAGAGTGTTGGACTGGGATGTGGAGGACCCAGGTTTGAGACCCTGAGGTCGCCAGCTTGAGCGCGGGCTCATCTGGCTTGAGCAAAGCTCACCAGCTTGGACCCAAGGTCTCTGGCTAGAGCAAGTGGTTTCTCGGTCTGCTGAAGGCCCGTGGTCAAGGCACATATGAGAAAGCAATCAATGAACAACTAAGATGTCCCAACAAAAAACTAATGATTGATGCTTCTCATCTCTCTCCATTCCTGTCTGTCTGTCCCTGTCTATCCCTCTCTCTCTCTCTGTCTCTGTAAAACAAAAACCAATACATATAATAAATAAAAATCAATAATTCTTTTTTTAAAATACTTTCTATCGATTAAATAACCCCTTCTCTCACCAGAAGCCACTGAAGAAGCTGCAGGCTTTGGCAATTCTTGTTATCTGATTTCTTTTTCACCCCTACTGCTACATATTAATAAACAGTACACTTCATGTACTATTAAATGAGAAACCCAAAATTAACAGATGTCTATTTAAAAACTATAGAACAGGCCTGACCAGGCGGTGGTGCAGTGGATAGAGCATCAGACTGGGATGCGGAGGACCCAGGTTTGAGACACCGAGGTTGCCAGCTTAAGCGCGGGCTCATCTGGTTTGAGCAAGGCTCACCAGCTTGAGCCCAAGGTCGCTGGCTTGAGCAAGGGGTTACTCGGTCTGCTGTAGCCCCCTGACCAAGGCACATATAAGAAATCAGTCAATGAACAATGAAGAATTGATGTTTCTCATCTCTCTCCCTTCCTGTCTGTCTGTCCCTCTCTCTCTCTGTTTCTGCCACAAAAATATAAAAATAAAATAAATAAAACTATAGAACAGTTGAATTTGTATTATTCAGCTAATTTTCAATGGCCTATAATTAAGATTTTACATCTGAAAATGAAGTCATAGTAGGCTTTTTAAACAGAAGCATGGTTATAGAAGGCTAACTGAACTTGTCTATAACCATGCAATTTTAAATATTATAGTTGGAAACCTTTTCCCTAAAGTGTTAGTAAACCAATAGATAAACCCATCATGAGGAAAAAATGTAGAAGTGGTTAGTAAAAAAATGGAAGGTTGTCATCATCTTACTTTACACAAGCAATATAAAGAGTACCTTAGAGCAGCTGAGTCTAGGTAAAACTGGTGGAAAGTCAATACTAAAGAATGGTATCACTATTTAAGTAGAAACATAGAGCTATGTATGGTTTGGGAAAACATTAGTATTTACTTTCAGTCAAATCAGCCTGACAGTAAAGAGTCCACTAGAAACTTCAAATCATTTAATATTAAAATAAGTAAAAACATTATTGTTTACCAGGAAGTCATCACATACTGTAAAAAATTTATTTTAAAAACCAATTATTTTCCATTGAATAATAACTGACTGATATCAATAAATATTCTTTTGATATTTTATATTTGATCTATAGAGGTAATACTATACCACTATAAAAATCACTAAATAAAAATATTAAAATATGTTAAAAAATATGTTCAATATACTCTGAAGAGATGTAAAAATTTATCATTCACATTTCTATTTATAATCTATTCTTGGTAATTTCCTTTTCAACTTATTTCATTAGTAAATTTTTTACTTTTTACCTTATCAAGTACCGTAGTCAGATGCTCCTTGCAAGACAAAGATTGGAATATTTCTATACACAATAGAGATGATACTGCATGAGGAAGCAACCGATGAATGATAACAGGCGATGTAGCGATTCCAAAAATGAGTATTAGTGGAAATTCATGTAGGTGTTGACTAGTTTAAAAAAAAAAAACACACAAAAGTGCTATTTCTTTAGCAAATATATTTCAGTACATCATATTTCAAAATATGACCTTTATTTTTATGCCTATTTTATAAGACACTGGTAAGGAGTATCATTCTAGATGCTAAAATTTGCTAGGTCACTCATTTTCCTCTGCTAGAGTAACATAACATATAAATAGTTATTTCCAAGACATTCTAGCTCTGGAATCAATCTATTAGTAGTTCCTTTCATTTTATCACTAAGAACACAGAGGTCCAGAGAGATCAAGTGCCTCCCCCTATGGTTACATAATCTCAAGTGTTAGAAGAGGTGTTAGATACCATTCAATTTAACCTTTCACCCAAATTTTGAGTCTTACCTATATATAGTCTTCCTCAGTTAGTTATCAGCCTATGCTTTAAGTGTTCACTGACATGAAGCTCATTAATTTTCAAGGTAACATCCTATTTATGGACATTTCTAACAGATACTATGCCACCCAGCCGTAATAGCTAAGGACTAAAAAACTTTTCTTACACATATGTAAGACATAGTTTAAATGGACATTACTAAAAAATGTTACAACCTTTTCTTGCACTCTTAACTCAAACTTGTTGAACTTGATTGAGCATTACTAGTAGGAACACAAATGACTTCCACAGGGTAAAACAGTACTTTCCTTGAGAGCTACTGAGGTAGTCCATGGCTGATGATTCTGCTTACTCCCTCCTGTTAGCTATTGTTTTTTGCATTCTAGCTGTATACAGTTCTACCTTCATAGGAGTAAAAAGTGCCTGGACTCTGTTTAGGTTCTTTTTCTTTACTTCTGATTGTAAAAATAGTCACAAGTCTGAGCTCTAAAAAAGTAGAGCTTTTCTAGTCTGTACTCTGTATTTTTCCAGCAATGTTAAGCAATATAGTATGAGCAGTAAGAAAAGTCTTAGGCTCTAGAAACCTTAGTTTCAATGGGAGAAAAAAAAAACACTATCAAAATAGAAATAATAAGTATATTAGTAAATTATAACACAATATAGTTTTAAGGCAAATGAAGCCATAACTATTAAGCAAATTAACATGTAGAAGACAAAATAAATTATATATTTAAAAATGTAGCATGGGTAAGGCATGTTTCTGGATTTTAAAATAGTTACTTCAATTCTGAATCTCACAGAATTGCCTTAAAGACTCAATTAGATCATGGAAGTAGATTCTCTCTAGAAATATTATATAAAATCTTATTTAGAAAACATTCTTACTTAGTAGCACTAACTCAAAGTGGATAGGTAACATAAAATAAGACCTGACAAAAATATCTCAATCTGTAGTAGTTTGTACATTTAATGGGGCACGTAAGAGAAAATCCTGGTGAAAGAAACTATATTCTATACTGCCTTGTCATGCTAATTTAAAGATGGCTCACTTTGCTCTGGCCAGACAGCCAAAGTTGTAGGTTTGGTCAAGACACTTGCATGGACAGATCAATGTTTCTATCTCTCCCTCGCCTTTCCTCTCTCTCTAAAATCAATAAATAATTAAAATAAATAAATACATACATAAAAATGGCTAACTTTTGTCTTTTGATTCACATTCTTTGGTCAAAAAGAAAATAAAATCTAATAGGTCTCTGAATATTCAATTATAAGGAATTTGAAATCATCTTGGTTTCCATCCATTTCATATTAAAGATTACATTGGCCATTTGTTTTCTCTGAACAAGGTTGTGTTTTCAGGTAAATATTATAAGTTTCCCTAATAAATTTTTGCACAGAAAAACAAGTCATACATCATTTACCTGCTGATAATTATGAAGTCTTGAAGTACTTTTGTGGTGAAGCTTTCCATGTCCTTTAAGATAAGCACTACAGGAGGAGATTGGCATGGGCTAGAAGTCCTCTTTTTCCCTGGTCTTTCTGGGTCTGTCTTCTTTCAAGACATTGTGGAAAGAAGTTAAAGTAGCCTTACCAACAAAATAATGCTACACATGTAGATCTATCTTCCTTTACATTTCATAGTAACTGGGTTGTTGTTTTTTTTAATTTCTCCAACATAATAAACAGAAACTCATTCCAACAATTATTAGCAGAATCTTTCTGTCTGGCATGGGAATAATAATCAAGAAGAAAAAGGTTCAATAAAATCTCTTGCTTCAATGAAATATTTTTATTTTCTGCTATCTGAAAAAAATGACAAAAAAGCATGGGAAATACAGACATTCTCTATAACATTGACTTTTCTGCTGGTAGAATGTCGTATTTTGCTTTGCTTTAAGGTGAGAACTAGTAATTTTAATTAAAAAGCACAATTAATAACACTGCTCTGATACCGTGAAATTTCAAGTTGAAAAGCATCTTAAATATCATCTAATCCAATACCAATCTTTTAAATTACATGTAGCATTTGATTTCTACAAAGTCTAAAATTTTGAATCAAATTAATATACAATTGTAAGCATTAGATCCAGTTTAATACCTACACCTTGCAAAAGGAAACTTCATTTATGATGACTTCTGCCAATATATTCATAAAAAAAAAAATCACTACACTATTTTCCCCATACTATCTGGCTACACAGCAACATAAACTAAAGCTGTGGTTTTATGGTACAATTACCCATGAATCACCTAGGTTATTCATTTTCACCAGAGACTGACATGGCAGAATGAAACTTCTTTTTATTTAGCTGTTTGTTGAATATAGTCTACTTAGAGAGCATTTACTCCCCAATAATTTTAAACATAAAACAAATTAGATTCTTAAAAAAATTATATATATATAATATATATAATTATGGCTATTTCTCATCAGACTAAGTTGACAACAGATGACTATATGGTTCTATTGCACCAAAGCAAATATGGAGGAACCTATGAAATAATATAGTAATAATGTTATAGCCATTGTTTCAGAGATAAAAATCTGCAGCAGAACCAATTCCAGATGCTGTTTCTGCCACTAGATGACATTATCCCACAAATAAAATGGCCTTGTAGGAAGCTAAACTTTTTTTACCAGGAAGTAGGCTGCATACTGATAAAAGAATACTTTCAAATTCTAGTAGTCTTAGGAAAAACAAGTAGCTACTATTAAAATAACAGCTAGTGCTAAATAAGCGTATCATTATTACAACAAAACAGAACTATGCTTAATATAATTCCAGGGTTCTTCAATCATATGCCAATTTCCTGGGGGAAAATTGTCAGTATATGTTTACCTGTGTGACATTCATATACCAATTGGAAAGAGAATCCATTGAACAATATGTCTTTTTCTGGATGTCTTTCTCCTCCTCTTTGGATTCCACATCAACACAGCAGTCCATCAACTGTGAGAACAGCTTTTGCAAAAAATGTTTCATATCTGCAGAATATAAAAGGTATGAAAGCTTATCTCCCATTAAAACAAATCTAAAACAACTAAAACTTCTTGATCAGTAGATTACGTGCCTTGACCAGGCAAGCCCAGGGTTTTGAATTGGCGACCTCAGCGTACCAGGTGAACGCTTTACCCACTGCACCACCACAGGTCAGGCCTAGATTGCACTATTTGAATAGAATGTTTTCTATACATAAAGTTAACTAACATAACATTTAACATATTGACTATTAATGTTTATTAGTATCTTCACCTTAATATTAAATTTCATTAACTGAAACACTAGGCCAAAGTTTATGTGTATTGTCTAATAAAAGTGTTACCAAAGCAAATGTATAAATGAAAGCTATTGGTTATATTAGGATTAATATTTATTTAAATTACCTCGGGACAGCAAAAGGTTATTAAGGCCCCTAAAAAAGATCTCAAGTATTATTTACATAAGTTATTATTATTATTTTTTAGTGAGAGAGAGAGAGAAGGAAACAAGGACGGACAGACAGACAGGAAGGGTAAGAAGAGATGAGAAGCATCAACTCATAGTTGTGGTAGTTTAGTTGTTCATTGATTGCTTTCTCATATGTGCTTTGACAGGCGCTCCAGCCAACCCAGTGACCCTTTGCTCAGGCCAGAGACCATGAGGTCATGCCGATGATCTCACATTCAAGCTGGCAACCTCATGCTTAAGTCGGATGAGCCCACACTCAAGCCAGTAACCTCAAGGTTCTGAAACCTGGTTCCTCAGTGTCCCAGGCTGGCACTCTATCCACTACGCCACTACTTGGTCAGGCTACATAGGTTATTTTGATTACAAATCTTCGTTTAAGTAATTTTTAAGGATGTCCTAAGGGCTTGTACTTAGTTCCAAACAGATTACGAACATGAAAGTAATATAAAGCACCATAAGCACATCAGTCCAAATCTAAACACAGTTTACACTGCAAGTGTCCACATCCTTAATGATTTAATGGCTTCAGATACCCAAGGTAAGCTCTGGCAATGGACTATTTTTACCAATGGTGGCCTTTCAATGTGGGACAAGATAATTTGAGGCCGTGTAGTCTATTCTCTGGGGATGAAATAAGAACTCCCAATTCCTCATTTCTCAACTTCCTGTCCCAAACCTTCCAACTTAAAAAGCCGGGACAATTACTGACAGTGAGGCTAATATGGCAGGGCTGTAGGGCTGGAATAAAGTGTCAGAGTCCTGCAATAGTCAAATTAATTCTGGGAGGCACTAACCTTCACCCTGCCAAAATGCAGTGCCATATTCTTCCCACAAATAAAAAGGAATGAGGAAAACTTGAGAGAGAGAGAGAAGAGACAAAAAGAGATATGATGAGAGAAGGACCTAAGAGACTTGTGACATCTCACCACTGTTATTTAAGCGTTTATACTTTACCTGGACAGTCTCTAGCTTTCAATGAAACTACATATGGAGTGACATTCTGAAGGGCTTCTGTTAGACTTCTGAATGTTAAATCATGATCCGTTACATTCACACCTATGGAATTACACATCAGTATTACACAATCATTTTCGTTACTAATAATTTAACAAGAAAAGCTATTTAACATATCAAGTGAATTGCTAAGTGAAAATATTTTTACATGATTGATAACAGAAATCGAGATAATACACTGCATAAATAAAGAGATCTCCAGTAATAATAGGTAACTACAGGCATATTCTATACTTATTTGTTAGAAAAGGTATTTAAGCACAATTTTTCTTTTTTAAAAAAAATCACTGGGGCCCTGGCCGGTTGGCTAAGTGGTGGAGCATCGGCCTGGCGTGCAGAAGTCCCGGGTTCGATTCCCAGCCAGGGCACACAAGAGAAGCACCCATTTGCTTCTCCACCCCTCCCCCTCTCCTTCCTCTGACTCTCTTCCCCTCCCGCAGCCGAGGCTCCATTGGAGCAAAGATGGCCCGGGTGCTGGGGATGGCTCCTTGGCCTCTGCCCTAGGCGCTGGAGTGGCTCTGGTCTCGACAGAGCGACACCCTGGAGGGGCAGAGCATCGCCCCCTGGTGGGCAGAGCGTCGCCCCCTGGTGGGCGCGCCGGGTGGATCCCGGTCGGGCGCATGCGGGAGTCTGTCTGTCTCTCCCCATTTCCAGCTTCAGAAAAAATACAGGAGAGAAAAAAAAAAAAATCACTGGGCCTGAAAAGGCAGTGGCACAGTGAATAGAGTGTTGGATTAGGATGCGGAGGATCCAGGTTCAAAACGCCAGGGTCACAGGCTTGAGCACGGGCTCATCTTGTTTGAGCAAGGCTCACCAGCATGAGCCTAAGGTCGCTGTCTTGAGCAAAGGGTCACTCGGTCTGCTGTAGCCCTCTGGTGAAGGCACATATGAGAAAGCAATCAATAAATAACTAAGGTGCCACAACAAGGAATTGATGCTTCTCATCTCTCTCTTTTCCTGTCTGTCTGTCCCTATCTGTCTCTCTGTCCCTGCCACACACACACAAACACAAACACACACATCACTGGGAATGTGTAGTTGACTCTTGAAAATTCCTTAGGAATAGTTTCATTCCTTTGTCACACAACAAGTTCTTTAAAATAATTATTCAAGGCCCTGGCCAGTTGGCTCAATTGTAGAGTGTCGGCCTGGCATATGGAAGTCCTGGGTACGATTTCCACCAAGGGAACACAGGAGAGGTGCCCATCTGCCTCTCCACCCTTCCCCCTCCTTTCTCTCTCTCTCTCTTCCCCACCCACAGCCAAGGCTCCATTGGAGCAAAGTTGGCCCAGTTGCTGAGGATGGCTCCATGGCCTCTGCCTCAGGTGCTAGAATGGCTCCAGATGCAATGGAGCAATGTCCTAGATGGGCAGAGCATCGCCCCATTGTGAGCATGCCGGGTGGAACTCGGTTGGGTACATACAGGAGTCTTGTCTCTCTGTCTCCCTGCTTCTCACTTCAGAAAAATACAATATATATACAGTATGAGTATATATGTGTGCACATATATATATATATTTCAAAAATAAGAACTATGGATTCCAGTGTTACTGTGACTCTCACATAACAACAGAAGAGAATCTAATCAGTAATATTATTTATGCTCACATTAGTAAATAAAACAAGTAAAGTGTATACTAAACTGATTTCTAGCAAAGAACCTAAAAACAAATTATAATTTTAGGTCCTTTAGGTATTTACTGAACACTGATTCTCATTTCCACAAATCAAATTTTAGGACTCTGCATGCAATTAAACGAATTGAGTGGAAATTTCTCCACTACTTTGGAAAAAGTTCTTTTAGCTGATAACCTCCCTAACATCACAGTCTGTGATTTATAGAAAGTGCTTTGGCACTTAGGCAGTTGGCAGCAGCAGACATCTTAAAATTACTTGAGACTTATTACTATAAAACTTCAACTGCTTGGGAGAAAAAAATCAGTATCATCCAGACCACCAATAATCAACATTTTTTTTTCTGGGAGAGTCAACAAATAAAAATGTCAGCAGGCTATTTTTAAAAGTATATACACTAAAATAAATAACTAGACATATACTTTTTAGAAAACAGAAAATGTGTAGCCTGACGTGTGGTGGTGTACTGGATATAGTGTCAAACTGGAATGCTGAGGTCACCAGTTCAAAACCCTGAGCTTGCCCGCTCCCGGCACATATGAGAAGCAACTACTATGACATGATGGTTCCTGCTCCCCTCCACACACTTTCTCTCTTTCTCTCTTCTCTCTCTAAAATCAGTAAATAAAATTTTTTAAAAATGTACAATTGTGCTTAAATATCTTTTGAGTACAGATTTTTAAAAAAGTATCAAAATGATATTCCCAGCATGCATTACGGTCTATGATTGTGATATTACATCTCTGAACAAATTTAGAAGCTTATCCTAAATTTGATTGTCTTGACTATTATTTATAAGCTCTTTAACACTGTGTTCCTTAAGACAACTGACTTGTCTACTGGAAACAAGATAATCAGCGTCTTTAACTGGAAAAATATTCTCAAGCCACTGACTTTGAAACACATGACTTCTATTAGTTTCTTTTTTCCTTTTGGCAGTAGACAGACAAAGGATTTAAACACTCTCACAACAATCTATCAGGCCATCTCTCCTGACTGTGTTTCTCCCACTCCACCTCCAATTATTATAACATATGGCAGTAGAGAAAGAAAGCAGCCAACATTACAAGCCCCCATCACTGGGCCTCAGTTCCTCATCCAAAAGGGAAGGGGGTTTTGAAATTAAGTAGCAGGTTACAGTGAAAAGCTGGCCCACAACATTACAAAAATCATTCCAAGAGTCTTATTACTCAGAATGGTCCCAGAATGGGCATCAGCAGAAGGCCTGTTTGAAATGTAGAGTTTCAGGTCCTACCCCAGGGTCCCCAAACTACGGCCTGCGGGCCGCATGTGGCCCCGAGGCCATTTATCCGGCTCCTGCCTCACTTCCGGAAGGGGCACCTCTTTCATTGATGGTCAGTGAGAGGAGCACATTGACCATCTCATTAGCCAAAAGCAGGCCCGTAGTTCCCATTAAAATACTGGTCAGTTTGTTGATTTAAATTTACTTGTTCTTTATTTTAAGTATTGTATTTGTTCCCGTTTTGTTTTTTTACTTTAAAATAAGATATGTGCAGTGTGTATAGGGATTTGTTCATAGTTTTTTTATAGTCCGGCCCTCCAATGGTCTGAGGGACAGTGAACTGGCCCCCTGTGTAAAAAATTTGGGGAACCCTGCCCTAGAGTTTATCTGTACATACATTCAAGTTTGAGAAGTACTGCCCTGAATATCAGGTAGATAGTGAACAGTATTACGCAGTACTAAACAAAAGAATTAATTTCTTATCTCAGAGCCTACTAGTATAATAAACCCTGAATAAATATCAAATTGGAAGTGTAATTAAGGGTATATTAGAAATCTAAACAAATTTAACTTTCTTTTTAAAAGGAATGAAAAAAATGTGCTAACATTCCAAAGAAAATTTTTCCATTATCTGCAATCCAGATATTTAGTTAAAATGAAATGTTAATGATGAAAATTTAATGAAGAAATTTACAACCTGCAGTCTTAAAGCAACTTATATATAATTCATCCAAACTGCCTTTTAAATAATTACTATTAATATAATATCATATATTTTCACAAAGTAACTAAGTTAGTAAAGAGTAACATAAATATACTTCCCCTTGTTCTTTCAGACAAAAAGTTGACAAGGGTACTAGCTAATCCAAATTAATTTAATTTACAGATATATGATCAGTATAAGGACCTTTTATTGGTTTTGAAGGTATGCTTAACAAACAATTGGTTTAATACTGTAAATGAGACAAAACAGGTTTATCAGAACAGATTATTTCCCACTATTCTCAGAAACAAAGCCACCAACTAGAGCAAACAAACATGTACGTACCTAGAATAAGAGCAGCAGTAGGAATTTCTCTGAGTTTTATTTGACTACCCCAGTCCCTTGAACTCTTCTGGAATCCAGAATGAGACTTTTGCAGAAATTTGATTAGACTGTCAAACAGGTTTTTATTTAATTCCTCTTGCAGTTGCTACACAGAACACACAAAACTTTACAAATTATTATTAGTGATAATCTGATATGTCTAAGTTTTGGAAAGAAAACTGAAATGAATTCAATTACGAAGATTACATGTAAAATTATAATCATAATGAAATAAAAAATATTTTTTCCTTAAATCTCCAGTGATTAGTGCTTAGGATTCCCTCATTAAAGAATCTAATTTAGGCCCTGGCCAGTTGGCTCAGTGGTAGAGCATTGGCCTGGCGTGTAGAAGTCCCGGGTTCGATTCCCAGCCAGGACACACAGGAGAAGCGCCCATCTGCTTCTCCACTCCTCCCCCTCTCCTTCCTCTTTGTCTCTCTCTTCCCCTCCCGCAGCCGAGGCTCTATTGGAGCAAAGATGGCCTGGGCGCTGGGGATGGCTCCTTGGCCTCTGCCCCAGGCGCTAGAGTGGCTCTGGTCTCGGCAGAGTGACGCCCCGGAGGGGCAGAGCATCGCCCCCTGGTGGGCAGAGTGTCGCCCCCTGGTGGGCAAGCCGGGTGGATCCCGGTTGGGCGTATGCAGGAGTCTGTCTGACTGTCTCTCTCCGTTTCTAGCTTCAGAAAAAATACAAAAAAAAAAAAAAAAAAAGAATCTAATTTATTCATTTAACAAATATCGACTAACCACCTTGCAAATGAGACTGTATTCAAAACAAAATTAAGAAATTATGCAAGAATACTTATAAAGAAAATATGTGTGCAGGGTGCTATAATATAGGAGTAAAGAGTAGGACTATCCAACTTAAGCTGAGGAGGTGATATACCTGAGCCAAAGCATCAAAGCATTAGAGTAGGTGATGGAGGAGATGATGATAGGTAAAAGAAAGCTGGAAGGCCCTGGCTGGTTGGCTCCCTGGTAGAGCACTGGCCTGGCGTGTGGATGTCCCGGGTTTGATTCTCAGTCAGGGCACACAGGAGAAGAGCCCATCTGCTTCTCCACCTCTACCCCTCTCGCTTCTCTGTCTCTTTCTTCTCCTCCACTCCTGCAGCCAAGGCTCAAATAGAGCAAGTTAGCACCAGGCGATAAGGATGGCTCCATGGCTTGTTTCAGGAGCTAAAAAATGGCTCCAGTTGCAACAGAGCAGCAGCCCCAGATGGGCAGAGCATCGCCCCCTAGTGGGCTTGCCAGGTGGATCCCAGTTGGAGTGCCTGCAGGAGTCTGTCTCTGCCTCCCTTACTCTCACTAAAAAGTAAAAATTTAAAAAAAGTTGGAAGGAATGATAAGAGAAAGTGGTAAGAAAGGAAGAAAGCACCAAACAACCGGGAAACCAAGATATAGCTAAACAAAAAGAAAATGAGACTGAACAAATAAGCAAGGGCTAGCTCAGTGGTCGGCAAACTCAGTCAACAGAGACAAATATCAACAGTACAACGACTGAAATTTCTTTTGAGAGCCAAATTTTTTAAACTTAAACTATATAGGTAGGTACATTCCTTATCGAGGTAGTGTCTGCACGTGGTATTTTGTGGAAGAGCCACACTCAAGGGGCCAGAGAGCTGCACGTGGCTCGCGAGACGCAGTTTGCCAACCAGGGGGCTAGATCAAGAAAATATGTATTTGATGTTGAAGAGTTTGGATTTTATCCTGTGGGGAGAACCACTGAAGGGATCTGAAGTAAAGATATGATTAAATGAGGGTTAGGAAGGGTTAATCTGGCAGGACTGTGAAAGCCAGATTAGAGGGATCAGAGAAGCTATACTGGCAGCAGGGCTGGAAAGCCCCTGTAGCCTGGCCTAAGACTTATCTGCACGAAAGGCGGACTTTTCTAATTTGGCCAATGGTGCCATAGGGACTAGTGGCAGATCCTGGGGTTTTACATCAGAAGCAGGGACATCAGCTAAGAGGGTTTTATGACAATCAGGTTAAGAAATGAGAAGGACCTAAATTGGACACTACAAAACCAAATACCTTCAAGGGTCACATGGAATACTGAATGAGCAAATCACTAGGGGTAAAGCAATAAAGTGTGGTGGGAAGCAGTAGTAAACTGAAAAGTGCACAACCATCTCAAAGGCATTAACAAGCCAAAAAGAAATACAGCACTGCATTGGTAAAACAAAACAAGTCCAATCAAGATGCTGGCCTCAGAACAATGAATCTGCTAGAGCGGAGAAAATTTTCAGAGCTGAAATATGAAGACCATGCTAACTGAAGATAAAGATGAGAGACTGGAAATAGTTTAGAAACAGTTTGATTATTTGCTTGTGTAACTGAATGAATAATTTGAAAAGTCTCATCATTTCAAAGCTGTGAGGATACGTAAAAGGCCCCTTGCCTTAGCAACTATCATTATAAACATGTTCCAGTACCTGAAGCCATGCTTAGTACTTGGGACATGAGGTTTTAAAATATATATATACTAGACTATACTTAACCAATATTAAAAACATCTAATCAATTCTCCTGTAAATTGGTGGAAAAGATCAGAAAAAATAAATATGAGATTTATGGTATTAGAAAATAATTGTTATTTAAAAAGGTATTTACCTCAGTTTCAGATTTCATCTGCTGCCATATTAAATGGTAAGTTTCAAATCGAAGCTTACTGTCCTCAGATTCATTTTTCCTTTTATTAAAATACTCCTCTGTAAACACAGAAAAAAATAAATCAATGTCTTTTATATAATAAAAGAAAATCTCTGTACAAAGTCACACAATAAATGATGGGTTCAATTTTTTTATATGCATCAAATATATATATATGTATATATATATATTTGGGAATATATATATATATATATTTGGGGATAGGTACTATTCAATACCCTTTATATTTGCCTGATCAGGTGGTGGCACAGTGGATAGTGTAGAACTGGTACTGAGGTTGCAGGCTTGAGGGCGGGCTCATCTGGTTTGAGCAAGGCTCATCAGCTTGAGCCCAAGGTTGGTGGTTTGAGCAAGGGGTCACTCAGTCTGCTGTAGCCCCCCAGTCAAGGCACATATGAGAAAGCAATCAGTGAACAACTAAGGTGCCGCAATGAAGAATTGATGCTTCTCATCTCTCTCCCTTCCTGTCTGTCTGTCTCTCTCTGTCTCTGTCACACATACACAAAAAAATACCCTTTATATTTATACATCTTATATTCTTACCATAATTATTGTTATCTATAAGATATTGTATCTATAAATATTTCTATCATTTACTTTTGAATTTCTAAGTTTTTATTTAATGGTTTTGATTTGAAGTATATACTTTTAATATTAACATATTTTCATTATTTTCTCTTATTGTAAGGCCTTATACACTTTAGTTCATGTATTTGCTTTAAGTTCTCTTTTATTAAATGATTCTTACTACTACTATTCTTGTTCATTTGTTCAACTGACATCATTTTAGCCCAGAATTTACTTATTGTCTGTATTATTTTATAAACCTTTGGAATGTTTTCCTCCAAATGGTTAGTAATTTATTAAAATACCATTTGTTGCAATGGTTTTTCCAAATTTTAAAACCATGATCCACATTAAGGAATACATCTTATATCATAATCCCACACGCATACATATAACAAAAACAAAAACCTTACAAAACAATACTTATCCTTACATGTGATACTATATGTTCTTTTCTATTCTGTTCTTTAAAACTCATGACTCACATACCTGGGTTATACATAAAAACCTTCAGTTTGAAAAATATTCCTTTCTTCTAATGATTTGGGATGCCCCTATCATTTAAATACTATATCAATGGTTAGTGAATCTAACCATACCAGTCCCGAACTATTTAATTATTGTAGCTTTATAGTTCATTCTAATATTGAGTAGATCCAGGTCTTTCTCCCATCACCAGAAAACATCATCATTCCCTTTCAAAATATTTTAAGCCATTCTGTCACACCAGTTTGAAACCCTGGGCTTGCATGGTCAAGGCACATATGGGAGTTGATGTTTCCTGCTCTTTCGTCTCTTCTCTCTCTCTCCCCTCCTTTCTAAAATGAATAAATAAAACAGTAAAATAAAAAAAGCCTGACCTGTGGTGGTACAGTGGTTGGGGCGTCGACCTGGAATGCTGAGGTCGCTGGTTCAAGGCCCAGGGCTTGCCCTATCAAAAGCACACACAGGAAGCGACTACAAGTTGATGCTTCTTGCTCCTCCCTCACCCTCTCCCTCTCTCTCTAAAATGAATAAATAAAATATTTTACAAATTTACACTGGTATTTTGACTGGATAAATAAAAAATTTACAGATTGGTTTGGGAAGAAATGGTATTTTTAATGTTAAAAATACTACAAGTCTCTTCCTTTAATCACTATTTTACATACTTTATAGTTTTCTACTTTCCTTCCTATTTCTTGTTTACTTCTAGGTACTTTATTGTAACAGCCAGAACTTTCATGATAGTACACAATTGTCAAAGTACACATTTTGTTCCTGACTTCACTGAAATGCTGCTAGTATTCCATCAAATTTTAATGTTAACTGGGAGTTTGAAATAGAAATTCTCTTTCACGTTAAGGAACTTTCCTTCTAGTCATAACTGACTCAGTTCTTGGCAAATATTAATTTTTAAAATTTTATCAAAAGGCTTAGAATATATTGAAGTCACCCATATGGTAAAATGATAGATAAGTCCGCAGTATAAAAATGCAAACAAAATCAAAGGAAGGAGATAAGCTGGAAAACAAGGAAGCCTTAAAGAGAATATTGTCATCTTTGAAAATGAGTAAAATTATAAAAGAATGGTAACGTGGCCAATCAAGTCATGAAAGTTTATGTGCTGAATAAGCTGCATCAAAATATACAACAACAAAAACCTGTGAAAAGCTGGGAAACAAGAGCACTAGAACACTAACCTGTTACCACGACTTCTCTCAGTCATTTATCAATCAAGTAGGTAAAAAATAATTAAGTACTGAGAGGAGCTAAAGAATGAATATCAGCTCTCACTGTTGACAGGTTCCTCCTGCTCCTACCCAGTTTCTCTTTCTCACCCTCTCTTCCCCACACAACACTGAAGAGAGAGAGAGTTACTAATCTTTTCTTAGCTACATGTCCAAATATCTTCAAGTCAGGGCACAGATGAAAGGCACAATGTAGAGCATCTTCCTACTTATTGAGGCAATTTTATGTTGAGTACTGAAGCCACTGAAGGCAAGAACTAAAATCTGGGTATGTTTTCCTCATTTCTGCTGCATCTGTCTTAAAATTAGGGTCAATTCCTCCAAGATTTTCATATTATAACAGCATCTGTTGTTCTTAGATCAGTACAATGGAAAAAAACCTAATGTACTTAAAAACCATATTATACAATTATGCACATTAGGTTTATTAATACTAAAAACTTTAAACAAATCTTTTTAACTTTTTTTAATGTTTATTTTATTGCTTTCAGACAGAAAGAAAGGAATGAGGGAGGGAAGGAGGGAGGGAAGGATGGAAAAAAGGAGGGAGGGAGGGAAGGAGGGAGGGAGGGAAGGATGGAAGAAAGGAGGGAGGGAGGGAAGAATAGACAGACCAAACACAAACATTAATCAGTTCCTGCATGTACCCTGACCATGGATCAAATTGGCAACCTCTGCTCTTCCAGAAGATGCTCTAACCAACCAAGCTACCTGGCCAGGGCAACAACAAATCTTAATAAATTATAGCCAAAATTCAAAATATTCTAAGCAAAATTACACCTCATATTTTGAGAGGTAGTACAGTGTGTCCATAAAGTCATGGTGCACTTTTGACCAGTTACAGGAAAGCAACAAAAGATGATAGAAATGTGAAATCTGCACCAAATAAAAGGAAAACCCCTCCAGTTTCTGTAGGATGATGTGGCAGCATGTGCACATGCAGATGATGACGTAACCCCATGTATGCAGTGGAGCAGCCCACGGCCATGCCAGTCGAGATGTGGACGGTACAGAGGAAAGTTCAGTGTGTTCTGTGGCTCACTCAATTCAAATCCGTGACCAAAGTGCAACGTGAATATCGGCGCGTTTATAACAAAGCGCCACCACATAGGAATAACATTACTGGGTGGGATAAGCAGTTGAAGGAAACTGGCAGTTTGGTGGAGAAACCCGTTCTGGTAGGCCATCAGTCAGTGACGAGTCTGTAGAGGCTATACGGGATAGCTACCTAAGGAACCCTAAAAAATCTGTGCGTGAGCCCACATCGAACTGCACTGAATAGGTATGAAACTGGGAGAGTTTTCCTTTTATTTGGTGCAGATTTCACATTTCTATCATCTTTTGTTGCTTTCCTGTGACTGGTCAAAAGTGCACCATGACTTTATGGACACACTGTAGTAAATAATAGTTAGACCACAGATTCAAGAATCAGGCAGCTTGGGTTCAAATCCCAGTCCTACCGCTTACTAGCAATGTCACTGAGAAAGTTCTTTACATCTAAGTATCCCCCACTGATATGTCCTAACAGAATCATGCACTCACGTGACCACCCCCTCAAATCTAGGGAACATTTCTCTCACTCCAAAAGTCACTCTTATTCTTCTGCAGTCTATTCCCCCTACTTTACCCCAGGAAACCAATGAGATTTTTAAGACAATGACTTTTTAGAAATGGTTACAAATCCTTGAAGAAAATTTACTTTACATTTTGCCTTTTGAAGGTATGCTTGTATCTCCTTTTAGCTTAGAACCCTGGGGTATATACACCCTTACCCCTCTGACCTATGCCAGAGGATAACTATTATGTCAACATGGTAAATAAGCGAAGCTTAGACAAGAGAATAAATTCAGTCAGGGGAGGAAAACTAATAAATTTGATATTAAGACATCTTACCTACTGGCACAGAGATCTTTCTCTTCCTGAAGTTTGGCTTAAACACAAAGCAGCCCTATAAAAAAGAAAGAAAAAAAGCATAAAGTCAAAGTAGCTAAGGGGCAGATAAATCTATTCACCAAGTATACTGCTCACAAAAATCAGGGGATATTTTCTAGCTTCATATTCATTTTGAAATATCCCCTAATTTCTGTGGGCAGTATATTTTATGAATAAGCATATTTTTCCTTTAAAAAGGGGTTTCTTTAAAGTGCTAAGATATAATCTCTTTTCTATCTGCACTATAAAAGGAAAATTCTTAAACAATGCAAGGACTTCATTTCTTTCTCCTCCTTCCCATAAGATGTTCATCCTTGATTCTGCTCTTTGGGACCTGATCTAAAAGGTAGACAAAGAAAATAAATGTTGATGAAATTTAAACTCAGCAAGTTTCCATTTTTATCAACTTAGAGAAGAAAGAATATTAGTAGTACACAGTAAAATGAAGAGCAAAAAGATATAAAATAGTGATGCTCTCCCATCTCAAAAGTATTTATTTAATTAAACTCCAACCATCTAGAACCTTGATGGGAATAAGAAATTTTAGGCTATTATTTCACTTTTCATCTGATAAAACTCTTATTCATTTATCCTTTACAGATCAATTCAAACTCACTCACTCTGGGAAACCTTCCCCAATTCTCTAGTTAGAATCATTCCTTCCCCTAATGTCTCACAGTACTTAAATATCTTTACTTTAAATCACTTTCACTCTGTTATAGTTATTCAGGGTCTGTTTCCCCAAGAAGTTTGTGAGCACCTTTAGAACAGACTGCATTAGTTCATAAGCATTTCTCCAATGTTTGGGATAGTGTTTATTACACATTAGGCAATCAGTATACAGAATGAATGCTTGCTAAGTAACGGTCCTGATAATTTCCTGACTACATTTAGTTTGTTATTATATATTTGACTAGTAATATACAGCCCCCAAAATATTGGTCCTATATTTATTCCACCAATCCTAAAGCCACACATCATGGACAGCTTCTTAAGGTAGCCATTTTTGTGGAAAATTAAACAAACAAACAGAAAAAAGAAAAATATATCTAGAAAAAGTCATCTAAGGATAGTGCTAAAGACAGCACTGCAAATATAAAGTGGCCATTTGGTTTACAGGGTCCAAAATGAGAACTGTGCTTTGTACTTTTGTATCTGCAACTAGTGGAACTATTAAATATACATATTTAGAAAATTCATGTGGTAACCATGAGAGGCTTGCCATTACCTCCTTTCCAGATCCACCTGCATCTCAGTAAAGGAAAAGGAGCTTTGAAGGAGTGAGATCCAAAGAGTGTCAAGAATGAATCCTAGTGTATGGCAGTCATAACAGCATGGTTAGCCACTTTGAACTGCTGATCAGGGAGGGGATGGTGAGTGAGGTGGGGGAAGGTATCTAGGAGAAGAGCCAACAGCAAGAAAATATGACAAGGAAGGAGATTAGGGGAAAAGCTGGCAGTTCTATGAACTCCGGAAATATTCTTTCAAGATTCTTTTCGTGTAAGGCCCCCCCCCCCCTTTATAATCATCTCAATACAAGCACTTCTGTTATAATGCCATAAGTGCTTTCCTGGGGAAAAAACAACAAAACTCACAATTCTGCAAGACATACAAAAATAGGAGGCTTAAGCAACAAAATGTATTGGGGAACAGACCACTCAAAGCTTATGGAACTTTACAACCAGGGTAAAACAAAAACAGTACCAATCCTTAAAAAAAAAACTATCAGTTGCCTGACCAGTTGTGACGCAGGGGACAGTGTCGACTTGGGATGCTGAGATCCCAGGTTCAAAACCTCAAGGTCACCGGTTTGAGCATGGGCTCATGGGGCTTGAGCTCACAGTAGCTTGCACATGGGATCATAGACATGACCCCATGGTCGCTGGCTTGAACCCAAAGGTCGCTGGCTTGAGCAAGGGGTCACTGGCTCAGCTGGAGCCCCACCCCCACCCCTCCTGTCAGGCATGGGAAGAAATCAATGAAATGAACAGCTAAAGTGCCACAACTAGGAGTTTGATGCCTCTCATCTCTCTCCCTTCCTGTCTGTCTGTATATTTCTCACTAAAAAAATAAATAAATACTAGCAGTTAAATTTTTTCTGGCATATGCACCTAACGTCACAACTGTCAATCTTTTGTAAACGTAAGCCCTAAGCTTGTAGCTCCTCCTTAGTATGTAGTCTAGGAAGGCATTTCTCATCATTTTAATTCTAATTAAAATGAAAAATTAGATTCACGGTGTAGCCTTCTTCATCAGTCTAGTTTAACAGAGAGAGAAAAGTCTTTGCAGGTTCTTTAACTGCATTGTTTTATCGGACAGCTTAACTTGAGGGGCTTCTAGCTGCACTCATAACTTAAATAAGGAGGGAAATACCACGATTTGCACTAATATAAATGTATGGTCACAGCCACGTGTTGTTACTGAACACCTGAAATGTGGCTAACGAGACTGAAAAACGATGTCTTGCAATCCCTGGCCGTCTAAGCAAGCAGCTAATATGAGAAGATCTATAAGATCTCACTCACACACACACACACACCCCTACACGACTTTTTCATTCTCATTTCATTTCATGAGATTGGCTCCCTTCTATAATTCTACCCTCTGATTATACGGATTTTTCAATTCCTTTAATTTACCATTTTATTTCTATCTTCTGAGCCAAAGAATTTGTCATTCTCTCTGCTACCCCCTACCCCCCCCCCCCCCCGCTCGCCAATCCTTTACCTAACTTCTCATTTTTCAGGTCTCAGCTAAAATGTGTTTTTCTCCAAAGGCCTTCGCTGAACCCCGGCAGTATAGCTTGGGTTCCTCTCGCTCTTCTGCTCTTTCACTTAGTTTAGTCCTTTCTTGCTAACATGTATCATAATTTGTGTGGTCAGTTTTCCTGTGTTTAATATCACTTGAGAGCAAAAACTGCGTCTGTCTATTCTGTTTACCCCGGTATACCGGTACCTAAAGAAGTGCTGGGCGCACAAAAACTTCTGAGAAGGAAACAGGACGGGAGACTAAGGCACATCCTCCGGGCTTTCCATCTCCACAAACCAGAAATTAAAAGTCCTCCTAGCCCAAACACCAAGGCAAGTGGGCACCTTCGCTTCCCAAACAAAGTTAACCTCAACCAGACCCGGAGCAAAGATGCCTCAGTTCTGTCCGCCGCACTTTCCCCTGAATCGGTACACCTAGGCCTACCTAACCTCCGCTTCAAGCCTTTCTCAGAAGGAAATGAGACTGTGGCTAAGTTCTACTGGCCTCCCGCCCCCACGTACCTTGGACACCGAGGAAGTGGCCATGTCCGCAGCGGCTAAGGAGAATCCAGAAACTCGGGATTTCCCGCGCTCCCTCGCGGCACCAGGGCAGGGGTTAGTGGCGGCCACTGGGCTTCTTGATTGGCTGGCATCACCCTCAGGGGCGTGCTTCCGGAGCGTGGAGGCGGGGCTGCAGAGCAGGGCGGGGCGGGGCTTCGGACGGGCCAGCTGGGACGTGCTTGGTGAAGACCGACATGGCGTGCGGCTTCCGGAGGTCCATCGCCTGTCAGGTACGCACCCTGGAACTTGCAGAAGGAGGCTCCGACGGACGCTCTCACCTGGAAGCCGTTTCAGCGTTGTGAGCTAGTCATCAATCAGCGGGAGGGAAGTGTTTTGAGAAAATCTACTTATTTCTGCTGCCTTCTCCCCCATCTTCGCAGATGCTTCAGTTGCTGAGGCAAAGGGGGTCGGGTAGGCGGCTCAGATCAGTTTTCAGGGTGAAAGGCACATGTTGCTGTCCTCACTCTTTCCCTCCCTGTATGCTTTGTATGCTTTATCTGGGTGGAAAGTCTTTGGGCCATGATTAGATCCCATAATTATGTTGACCTGAAATCAGGAGGCTTTGACTAGAAATGAATGATAACGATTTAGTCAACGGTTTTCCGGTTTGTAGACCAGAAGTACAACTATACAATACTCAGAGTGTTCTGAAAAAAGAAAAACTGAGGGTTCTTATACTAAAAAGCGCATTCCTGAAAATTAGTTCTGCGTTCTTACTCTCTGAATTGGTTGTAGATGATAATCCTCCGACCAATGGTTTAGGTAATGGATGTGAGTTCATTCTTTTCCTTCAGAGAGGTTTGAAGTATATCCTGGCATTAATGCAGGACTGGGAAGTTGAAAATTTTAAGTTCCCAGGCTAGTTAAAACAATAATAGAATTGTTTCCTCAGACCTCAATCCATTTGATTTTAATAGTTTCCCAGTTTCACTATAGTGACTCTGTTTTATTTCTTTATTCCTTAGTGTTCTTTACACTTCGTGAAGTTGAAGATGGATCTGAATTTTTATTCTAAAGGACCTAGTTTGAAAAGTGGTCATATTTTTTGCAGTCACTTTTGCTGCCTGCCCTAAAATTAGTTTTTTTTTGTTTGTTTTTGTTTTTTATTTTTTACAGAGACAGAGTGAGTCAGAGAGAGGGATAGACAGGGACAGACAGATATGAACGGGGAGAGATGAGAAGCATCAATCATTAGTTTTTCATTGCGCATTGCAACACCATAGTTGTTCATTGATTGCTTTCTCATATGTGCCTTGCAGCGGGACTTCAGCAGACTGAGTAACCCCTTGCTGGAGCCAGCGACCTTGGGTTCAAGCTGGTGAGCTTTTGCTCAAACCAGATGAGCCCGCGCTCAAGCTGGTGACCACGGGGTCTCGAACCTGGGTCCTCTGCATCCCAGCCCGACGCTCTATCCACTGCGCCACCGCCTGGTCAGGCTAAAATTAGTTTTGATAACTGCAAAGATAACGAGACCTGGTTTTCCTAGATTCAGAGTCATCTTTGAACAGCTCTATAGTGAGGAAGAGAATAAAATATTGCAAGAAACTTGCCCTCCAAATCATTTAGGAAGTTCTCTTCTAAACCCTGAAGTTTCTTTTGTTACCCTGTTTGCTGGCTGAGTCTGGGAGCTAATCCAGACTTGTACCTGAAGGTCTTGAAAATGTGGGACTGCTTGTGCATTGCGTCTTGGTGGCAAACATACACACCTGACCTGGTTATGTTAGAGTCAGAAGTGAGGGACCAGGGGTAATTGACAGTTTAAGTAATTTAAGGTCTGGAAGAGTAATTGTTAACCTTTCAAGAATTTTCAGATTTGTGACCTTACAGACTGTCATATGGATAAAAATACAGAGCTAATTTTCATAAGAAGATGTAGTTCTGCCACTTAGATGTCTGGTTACTGAAACACAGGATCTCTTTTTCATTATCTGAATTAGGGTTTTTATCTGATTGCCAGAAACTTTGATCTTGAACTTGGCTCCTAACTGAATTTAGAATTTTTTAGGGCCAGACTCATAGGGTATTTTTTGGCTTTGTGATCACTACCTGCCTATGAGGGATAGGAATTGTGTGTGCCTGGGAAAGGAATGTTGAGAGCTGCCCCCAAACTGATTGATTAATGTACTCTCTCATATTGGGAGCCAAAGAGTGTATTATATTAGAATCTCTGACCTTAGGTTGCCAAGTCTAAGGCTTAGAACTGTGCCTGGTACATTGTAAGCATTCATTACATACTATATTATACATTAGAATCTCTGTTCTTAGGTTCCCACACCGGACCTGGTATATATGGACTTTTCACTTTTGGTATTCCTTGAAGAAGGACTTTCTGCCTTCAACCTCAGATTTCCTCTTCATTCAGTTGTGTTGTTTAGCTCACTTACTTCCCAAGGTCTGTGCCTAGTATTTTGTGGGTTTTATTTCTCTGTTAAAATCTTGAGCTTTACTGTTACAGTCTTTTATTGTTTTATTTTCATTGAGTAACTCTTAATATATTTTATTCTATAAAACTTTTTTTCTGTCACTATGAGGCCTTAGATAGTTATCAGTGGCCCTCACTACACCTGTGGTAGCCGTACATGAAGCCTGATGCCAGGAGCAGCACTGTTACCTGAAGATGAAAAAGGTCCTGTAGTTAAAGAAACCCGTAAGCCACATTCTCATCAGAGAAAGCACTAAATACAATCTTATTATTTCCAGAATAATTCTCAAACCCATAAGAATGTAGGTAAATTAAAAACCATGCTCTCTGTCAGCCTGGCATATGGATATCCTGGGTTTGATTCCTCGTCAGGCCACGCAAGAGAAGCAACCATCTCCTCCTCGCCCACTCCCTCTCTCACCTTCTCCCTCTTCCCCTCCCACAGACAGTAGTTCAATTGGCTCTAGTGTCAGTCCTGGGAGCTGAGGATAGTTCAGTGGGTGGGAGCATCAGCCTCAGGTGCTAAAAATAGCTCAGCTGATTTGAGCATTGGCCCCAGACAGGAGTTGCCAGATGGATCCTGGTTGAGGTGCATGCAGGAGTCTATATCACTATTTCCCTGCTCTCACTTAAAAAAAAAAAAATGCTCTCTGACATTTCACCACTTAGTGGTTCTTTAATCTTGTTTGTGTGTGTGTACCCCACCCACTTGAGAGGTACTCACTAACCTGGGCACTGATTGTTAACATGGAGAGCAGCTGGTATCTCCCTAAGCAGTGGTTCTCAAGCCTTCACTGCAGACTCGAATTACTGGAGAATCATTGAAAATACTTGAGCCCAGCCCCATTGACCTGGTGTTGGGTAGGGGTCTGGAAGCTCTAAAAATCAAAAGGTGATTTTGATATTCATCCAAGATTGATAACCACTAACCAAGAACCAGCAAAAGGCAGAAAGGTATAGTACAGTGATCCCTACACTTAACTTTACATTACAAGCAACCCAAAAACTTTTCAGCATTCTGTTGCTCAGGTCATACTCTGTGCTAATTAAATCACATATTTGCTTGAGCCAGACATCTGTTTTCTAAAGCTCCATGGGTCATTCTAATGTGTAGCAAAGTGTGGGAAGCACTGGTATATTGATTAAGAGCGCTGACCACAAGGACATGAGAGTTTAAATCCAGCTTCTCTAATACATATGTAAATTCTCTGTCCCTCATTCATAATATCTGGAAAATTAATTAGCTATCTTACAAGTTTGTTGTTCAGATTTAATGAAGTTTGGATTGTGGTTGGTACATGGTATACACTCAATAAATTATTCATTATTATGTTAAAGTAGAAAACTGAGGACAGTAATTTGAACCCCATTTTCACACCACAACAATCCTAAAGGCTTACTGATGTGAGGGGACCGAGTTATACATTACCCTCAGTGAATGCTTTAGATCACCAGAAAACTATGTACAGCTAGTGCTCGACTTACTACCACGATTGGTTCCGACAGACTGGTCGTAACACAATTTGGTCGTAAGTTGAGTAGGCTATATGTACAGTATTGTAAAATGATGTTATAAAAGTCTTTAAGTCATATTTTATCATAATTTTCTTTCATTATTGTTATATATCATAATTTTCTTCATTCACTTTATGCCATTTGTATCATCTCTACACCATTTAGTTTCTTATTTTTACATTCGTCAGGTTTAAGTAAAACACTGCATTACCAGTACAACTGGTTTAATATTTGCAAAGACAATTTCTTCTTGGTAGACATCTTGGGAGGGGTTTGATGAAAAATATCTAAGACACAAAACACAAATTGCTGTACTGAGTCTGGGATAACAGTTGAAATGGTGCACGTGGAGATGGTAGTGCTGCCGGAAGCTGGTCCGCACTGTCATACGCCCAGCTGGGCAACGCCTGCGCTGCCAGACGCGGAGCAGTCAAGTGGCTAGTGATTGTGGTCTTAAAGTCGAATGGTTGTGAGTTGCATAGGTCGTAAGTCAATCAATATTTGTAGTTGAACCTTAATTTTTAATGGGAGTGCCTTATACTTGTATAAAGTTGTGCTTTTGTAAAAGAATTTTTTCATTTTTATGGAAATAATGTCTATTCACTGTTAAGAATTAAGTGATACAAAAGGTACAAAGAGTTTAAACTTCCCCATCAATAATCATCATTATTAATAGGTTGACCTTCATTTTAGATAGTTTCTTTGCGGATATATAGGCAGGAAAAAAAGGAGAAAAGATAGGAAGGAGGACTGGATAGATATGCTTTTTATAAATATTGGCTGTCTTGTAATGAGTTTTTATTTTTAGTTTGTTTGCTTTTTTAAAAAGTTCGATGCCCTGGCCAGATAGCTTGATTGGTTAGAGCAGTGGTCCCCAACCTTTTTTGGGCCACGGACCAGTTTAATGTCAGAAAATATTTTCACGGACCGGCCTTTAGGATGGGATGGATAAATGCACAAAATAAAATTATGCGACTGGCATAAAAACTGTGGTATTTTTAAATATAATTGTCGAACTTACGATATTTATTGGGATAAGTTAAAGGAGGAATGAGCATGTCCTCATTATTCAGGCTGTATTTAAATTTGTTATTCTGACAACGTTTCATGTCTAACATCAATATGTCATATGATGGGTTCAGGCTCGCTACCAGTCATGAACCTACGACAATAAAAATAAACATGAATCCACTGTGTACTCGTATGCAACTTTATTAGAAGCGTCCTCTTAACATTGCACCAACAACGTAACATGAGTAACATCCTCTGCCTCCAAACACTTTCCAGTCGCTATGGTAACGTTTAAACATGCCTTAAAAATAAGATACAACACAAAAACAAATATAAAGTGCATGAAAAAGACAACTCACCATTCTTATGAATATTGTAAGTTAAGGGTTATTTATTATAATATTTATATAGAATGAAAGATAATACCCTATCTCTCAACAACCATAACGCTGAATCAGTGGGAGCCCTGAGCTTGTTTCTCTGCAATGAGACGGTCCCATCTAGGGATAATGGGAGACAGTGACACCCGAAGTGTGTTGCTTATGTCCAGTCTATTCCGTAATTTTGTTTTGGTTGCTGTCACTGCAGAAAATCCCGCTTCACACAAATAGGATGTCGGAAATGGCAACAGGGTTTTTAGTGCTTTTGTGGCGATCTCGGGGTATTCTGCCATGACTTTAATCCAGAACACCGGCAGAGTTGTATTCTCAAACATATTTTTAAGGCCACCGTCATTTGTGATCTCCAGTAGTTGATCCTCTTCTTGCATAGACACACTGGATTCACTTGGTTTGTTGACTAAATGGATCACAGATCCATTCCTTGGCAATTCGTGGATCTTTTGTGATTGGGAAGTAGCATTCAAACTCTTTTAAAAGTAAATACAGGTGATCGTGCACCAGCTGGGACAATGAAGGCTTGGGCTCAGTCTCTTCCAAAATTCCCACAAATGTTTGAAACATGTCAAATATACCCCTGTTCACGTGTCCTCCCCACAAATCCAGTTTGGCTTTAAATGCAGCTACTTTATCTACCAACTTGAAGACAGCTGTCATTTTCCCCTGAAGTGATCGATTGAGTTCACTGAGGAGGTTAAATATGTCCCACAAGTAAGCGAGTTTTGCGACCCATGCCTTGTCACTGAAATGTGCTGCTAGCGGTGACTTTTTTTTCTGAGAGAAATCTCTGCAGCGGCTCTTGTAATTCAAACACTTTGGCCAAGGACCTCCCTCAGGATAACCATCTTATTTCTGTGTATAAGAGAAGGTGTCTGTGCTCCGCATTTATTTCCTCACAAAGCTGCTCGAACAGGCGCCAGTGAAGGGCGTGTGCTTTGATGTGGTTAATAACTTTAATGACATCATTCAATAAGCTGTTAAATTCCGGTGGTATATTTCGGCTAGCCAGCATTTCCCTGTGAATGACACAATGTGTAGACTCGCATTCAGGTGCAACCTCCTTAATCCGAGTAGTTAAACCAGACATCCTTCCGGTCATGGCAGCAGCTACACAAAAAGGCCATTTCAGTTTTCCTGATATATAGTCATCCAGCGATTTAAATAGTTCTGCAGCTGTGGTTTTGGTTGGCAACGATAGTGCACATAACATATCCTCATGCACATCCTCTTGATAAAGATAACGCACGTAAACAAGTAGCATTGCCTTGTCAATATCTGTAGATTCGTCAGCCTGGAGAGCGTACCACGGTGATTTATTAATCCTTTCCAACAATTGTGATTCAATGTCCTCTGCTATTTCCTCAATGCGCCGTGTGATGGTGGTAGCCGAAAGAGGCATCTGTGCTATCTTTTTAACCGCAGCCTCTCCTAGAAGTTCACGACAAATGTCTTTAGTGGCTGGAAGGATCAATTCTTCACCAATGGTGAATGGCTTCTTAGTCTTAGCAATACGATTAGCCACCAAGTATGATGCTCTCAGTGCACTTGCATTTATTGATGTAGTGGCCACCAGTAATTGTATCTGTCCTTCTTGTTCATGCTTTTTTCTTTCAAAATACTCAGAAGGCTTGTCTTTTAAAGTAGGGTGTTTGGTCTCCGAGCAGTTTTGAAGGCTTCATTGCCTCATTACTTAGTCAGTCGCCATATATTATGCAGAGCGGCCTTGGTGCGCGAGAATCACCAGTTGTGATAAATCCATACTTCAAGTAGGACTCCTGGTATTGTCTTGTAAATGAAGCCTTTTTCTTCGAGGTCCTCGGTTCTTCTTCTGTCTCTTCACTGGCCCTTTTCCACTTGGCAAAAAAATTTTCGGTGGAATTTTGTTTTTCACTCATTTTGCTAGTTTATGGGTTTAATTTTAGTGGCAACGTATCATGTGACCCCGACAAGCGTCAAGTCTGAGTCTTAGACAGATGTAACAGAGGGAATCTGGTCATTTTTTAAAAATAAAACATCGTTCAGACTTAAATATAAATAAAATGGAAATAATGTAAGTTATTTATTCTTTCTCTACGGACCGGTACCAAATGGCCCATGGACCGGTAAGGGTCCGCGGCCCCGGGGGTTGGGGACCACTGGGTTAGAGCACTGTCCCAAAGCACAGAAGTTCCTTCCCGGTCAGGGCACATACAGGAAGAGAGTAATGTTCCTGACTCTCTCTCTCTCTCTCTCTAAAAATCAATAAAACAAATACTGAACGTAAACGAAAGTTTTATGCTGAAAAATGTTCAACTACTAAAAGTGTAATAGTGTATGTATCCATAACTGAAATGCTGGTTTTTCCTTTTTTTAAAATTTTGTTGTATTTATTGGGGTGACATCGGTTAATAAAATTATGCAGGTTTCAGGTGCACCGTTTTACAATACAGTACATCATCTGTATATTGCATTGTGTTCGCCTCCCCACGTTGTCATCCTCCATCACCATCTAATCTACCCTCTACCCCCCCTCCACCTTTCCCCAGCCCTCCTGCAATCCCCACACTGTTCTCTGTGTTTATAAGGTGGTTTTTTTTTGCTTCATCTGTTCACCTTTTTCACCAGCCTCCAACCTCAATCCCCTCTGACAGCTGTCAGTCTGTTCTCTGTATCTATTAGAATTGAAATGCTGTTTTAAATATATTAAACATAGTTTTGCTTGAATTTAATCAAAGAAAAAGAAACCAAAGTGCAGTGGAAAGAATTATTGATATATTTCCTAAATGAGTCCTCTGCAGTTAAGAAAAGGAATTATGCAGAACATTAAGATTTAGAGTATGTCTTTAAAATCTTGATGTTTCAAATTTAGACAGTATCACCCCCTGGCATGAGAAAGGACATTAGAACTCTTGTGGTTGGCATAACTTTCCTCTACCTTTCCTAAATATTTTCTCACTAATGTTTGTTACACTCATATGCAGAACTTGGCTCCTGTTAATTTTATATTGAATTAAGATGCTTACTACCAATGCTTTTCCCGGAGTCTGGCTTAATTAGCTGGATTTCATTCTAGGTAGGTTTTTCACTAAAAAACTTATGATTTCTCAGATAAAATAATCCTGATGTATTAAAAGGAGGTTTAATCATTAGAAAATTAGCATGTTTATAAATAATATTAGAACTAGAAATAATATTAGAAATCTTTATTTTAGAAATAAGCATTAACAATATTGTTCAGTTTTGATTTTGAATTTTCCTAAGACTTATACCACAGATGCAATGCATATAACAGTCTAATGTTATTTTTAAATTTCAAATTTTCCTATATTGGCAACTAATTCAAACTAAAAACAACTGAGCAGGTGAAACTAACATTCCAATCAGCATCTTTTCTAGTAGATGAATTTAGTCCTATATAATATCATTGCTAAATTATTTGCTTTAACCAGATCATGGTCTTTGTGATTAGGTACCATGTCCACAAAGTAAAGTGCATTTTTTTTTATCTCTGGATTTTTGATTGGTGTTTTATTTTTGAAATTTAGTTACTGAGCCAGATATATCTCAGTGTTAAATATTCTGTATCTTGTTTTCCTGACACAGTAATTTACATTAATCTGTAGATTTAGTTTGTTTCTTTCTTTTTCTTTTTTTTTAAGGGGGAGAGAGAGAGACAGAGACAGACAGACAGGAAGGGAGAGAGATGAGCAGCATCAAGTCATAGTTTCAGTACTTTAGTTGTTCATTGACTGCTTTCTTATATGTGCCTTGACAGGGGGGCTCCAGCCAAGCCAGTGACCTTGGGCTCAAGCCAGCAACCATAGGGTCATGTCTGTGATCCTACGCTCAAGCCAGTGAGCCCAGACTCAAGCCCACAACCTCAGGGTTTCGAACCTGGGTCCTCAGCGTCCCAGGTTAATGCTCTATCCACTGGGCCAACACCTGGTCAGGCTAGTTTGTTTCTTTTTTTAATGAAATACTTAATCGTGAAGAAGAATATACATAATATTCATGCACCCGGTACTAATTGGAATGCATTCATAAGTTGTAAGTGACATACACAGATTTGGTGAACATAGAACCTCATATGTGAGAAACAGAATTTGCAATGAAGGATGGTAGCCAGGAGATTTTAATAGTACTTGCAATAATTTATTTTTAAATTATTAAATTTTATATAAGTGGTAATCAAATTATAATTATTCATCTGCACCTTGGGGGTTTTGTTTGTTTGCCTCAATTTTAAAAGAAGATTTATCTATAATGATGCTTGGAGGTTTAGTTCTTTCATTTTACTACTAAGTGGTGTACCATTGCCATAATATACCATAATTTACATTTGGTTATTTATATTAAAGACTTTTTTTTTCTCTTATTGAATATTATGCTCTATTATCTCTCAGCATGTGGTCACAACTGTGATTCCAGGTGCCACTGGTGTGAACAGTTTTCATTTGTGCTTCCATTCCCTTATTGCTAACAGTATCTCATCCTGTCTGAAAGTCTGCTAGTCCCAGCCCATACTCAGCTCAAGTGTGGCGTAATGTTAAGGACATCCCTCAGTCATTGGGGGGTGGAAGCTCCTGCTTCCTATTTTTGGATAGATAATTTTGGTAGATGTTGTGAGTGCTTTTTAAGAAGTAGTAACAGAAATTAAGCCCCCATTGCCTATAGCAGCAACCTGGGTAGCACAATCTGATACATGTTAACTTTTTCTCCTTTACTTTAATTCTCCCCAATCACTTCCCTCAGGAATCACCTCCCAAATAAACTACCTGCATACTATGCTTTTCTCAGGCCCTGCTTTTGAGGGAGCTGATATATATATATATATATATATATATATATATATATATATATATGAATACTTTTAATATTTTTTGAGGGAGCTGATATATATATATATATATGAATACTTTTAATATTTTTTGCATTTTGTAGATTCATTTCTATGGCTTCTGATAAGTGAGACCAAGTTCGGATTCCCTGCTAAATAAGGCTGCTCTCTTCTGCTTCAGAATCGCTTATCTTTCCTTGGCCATCACTTTTTGAAGAGTGGTTTTGGTCTTTATCCTTGTGTATTCACTACTGGAGAACCAGTGTACCTATCTTCCTCTCCTCTTGCTCTTTGCTGTGCTGCTTCTTTTATCTTAGGGATACCAATTATCTAAGGTTAGATTATCTTTGCACAATTTCTTTATCTTTCTCTGATTGCTTTATGTTTTTCAAACAATATAGAAGTCTTAGGACTTCTATGTCATCTTTTTATTTTTAATTATGACTCTTCTCATCCTTTGTGTTTCTTAATTATTCTACAATATAATAAAAATGACACATTTTTCTTAATCCTCACATGGTCCCTAGTTTATTATTTAATAAGTTTATTATTCCCATTGCTCAGATGTGAAAACTTAAGCTCATTCATATAAAATAATTTTCCCAAAGCTGCATAGCTAGTTAAAATAGAACTGGAATTTGAATCCTTTCCTTTTTCCTAAGAAAAATTATAACAGAACTGTTATTACTGAGTGTCTGTATTGGCAGGAACATTTTGTAGTATAAACATGAACTATTGCAGTGTTATTCTATAAATGCTTTGAAAATATTCATCTACTTCTGAGAAAACATCCTAAAGAAATATCTTTTTTATACATGATACAGTAATACAGTTTCTAAAGACTGGAATTTAAAAATAAAGACTGTACTTTGAAATTTAAATTTAAAAGTCAACACATACAAGATCAAAGCAGAAATGTACAGAGCATTTTATAGATAAAGGACAGCTCGAAGTCTGCACGTTTGGACTTTTTGTTTTTAACATTTGTGAAATTCAACAATTTTTTTTTTTTTTTTAGAATTTGAGGGTAATATTAGGAGACAGTAGTTTTAGTTTTATTCCTCCTTGGAATAATTAAAGATATCTCTGAAGAAGATTTCTTATATTTTTTACTTTTCCTATTTACCCCATTTATGTTTTTTGCAAAGGCTTTATAAAAATTAACTCAGGGAAGAAAGATGAAGACAGTTTTAAATTCATTATGGTTATACTGCTATTTCACTGTTTTATGCATTTCTCATTGAAAGGAGGTAGGTATGACACCAGGGTGAATGTAGGCTCAGGGTTTAGATGACTTGTGTTCACATCCAAGCTTTTCTATTTAGCAAGTTACATAAATTCTCTATTTTAGTTTTATTATGCACAAAATAAAGTCTATAGTAGTGTAAAACTCATGGGATTATTTCAAGGAAAAATGAAGGCATCTAAGATATGCCAGTCATGCAAGAATCATTCAATAAATGGGGTTGATTAAGGCAACAATAGTTCACAATTATGGCTATATGTTACAATCATTCAAGGAATTTTTAAAAATACAAATGTGCTCCATCCCTGCTATTCTGGTAAACCTTTAATAGGGCCCAGGGATCAGATTTTTCTTCCAATATTATTTTTTTCTTGTTTATTTTTAAGTGCCATGAAATTTTTGTCTCTTTTGTTCATTACTGTATCCCCAATTCCTGCAACAGATCCTGGTACAAAATAGGTACTCAAGAAATACGTTATGAATGAATGAAATGAATTATCTTTGGTTCTTCACTGGTTCAACTTCTCTCTTTTTGTAAAAAAAATAATTATTTTTATTTTTTAATATATTTATTGATTTTAGAAAGAGAGGAAGGGAGAGAGAGTGAGACACTGATCTGTTGTTCCATTTATTTATGCATTTATGCATTTATTGGTTGATTCACCAGGGATGGAACCCGTGACATTGGTGTATCAGGACAATGCTCCAACCAACTGATCAACCAGCCAGTACCCAAAATTAATTCATTTTTAAATTTAAAAATATAGATTTTATTTTGTGAGGGGAACAGTTATGTTTGTTATTTATATTGGGGGTTTTTTGTTTGTTTTTTTGTTTTACAGAGACAGAGAGAGAGTCAGAGAGAGGGATAGACAGGGACAGACAGACAGGAATGGAGAGAGATGAGAAGCATCAATCATCAGTTTTTCGTTGTGACACCTTAGTTGTTCATTGATTGCTTTCTCATATGTGCCTTGACCGTGGGCCTTCAGCAAACCGAGTAACCTCTTGCTCAAGCCAGCGACCTTGAGTCCAAGTTGGTGAGCTTTGCTCAAACCAGATGAGCCCAGGCTCAAGCTGGTGACCTCGGGGGTCTTGAACCTGGGTCCTCTGCATCCCAGTCTGATGCGCCACTGCCTGGTCAGGCATGTTTGTTATTTATAGTTAAACCCTATTCTCACCCTCAGCCCCTGGCAACCACTGGTTTATTTTTCATCCTTATAGTTTAGGATTTCCAGAATTTTTTTTTTTTTTTTTTAAGCAAGAGATACGGAGAGAGAGAGGGATGGAAAGGGACAAACAGGAAGGGAGAGAGATGAAAAGCATCAGTTCTTTGTTGCAGCATCATAGTTGTTCATTGATTGCTTTCTCATATGTGCCTTGACAGGGGGCTCCAGCTGAGCCAGTGACCCCTTGCTCAAGCCAGCGACCTTGGGCTTCAAGCCAGTGACCATAAGGTCATGTCTATGATCCCACGCTCAAGCCAGCACCCTCGCGCTCAAGTTGGTGAGCCCACACTCAAGTAAGCAACCTTGGGGCTTCAAACCTGAGTCCTCAGCATCCCAAGCTGATGCTCTATCCACTATGCCACATCCTGGTCAGGCCTTGGGATTTCCAGAATTTTAAATAAATTGAATCATGCACTATATAGCTTTAAAAAAATAAAGGCCCTGGCCGGTTGGCTCAGTGGTAGAGCGTCAGCCTGGCGTGCAAGAGTCCCGGGTTTGATTCCCGGCCAGGGCACACAGGAGAAGCACCCATCTGCTTCTCCACCTCTCCCCCTCTCCTCCCTCTCTATCTCTCTCTTCCCCTCCCACAGCCAGGGCTCCATTGGAGCAAGGTTGGCCCGGGCGCTGGGGGTGGCTCTATGGCCTCTGCCTCAGGTGCTGGAATGGCTCTGGTTGCAACAGAGCAATGCCCCAGATGGGCAAAGCATCGCCCCCTGGTGGGCATGCCGGGTGGATCCCGGTTGGGCGCATGTGGAAGTCTGACTGTCTCCCTGTTTCCAACTTCAGAAAAATACAAAACAACAACAACAAAAAACAACAACTAAAATATATATATATAAAATAAAAAGATTTTATTTATTGAATTTACAAAGTGAGGAGAAGGAAGCAGAGCAAGAAGTATCAACTCATAGTTGCTTCACTTTAGTTGTTCATCGCTTGTTTATTGTATATGCCTTGAGTGGGCAAGACAAGGGTTTCTAACCGACAACCTTAGCATTCCAGGTTGATGCTCTATCCACTGCGCCAATGCAGGCCAGGCCACTGTATAACTTTTATGAGTGGCTTTTGTCACTTAGCATAGTGGATTTGAGGCTCATTTATGTTGTTAAATGTCTCGTTCCTTTTATTGCTTAGTAGTATTCCATTGAATCTGGAACAAATATATTTATTGTCTTGCTCTGTTTTGTTTTTATTTTTAGCTTTCCAAAGTATTGGATCTTCCACCAGAAAACTTGATCAAGTCAATATCTGCAGTTCCAATTTCCAGAAAAGAGTTAAGTATATTATATTTATAACAATTTAAAATGTTGACATCTTTATAAATATACAAAAAAGGTTACTTTTCAATTTACAGAGTAGTCCTTGAAATTAGTCATATTAGTATCCTTGTATTGTTTTGATATTTATTTATGCCAATAACTGTAATTATGGCAAAGTCTTTAAGAAGGATGGAGAATAAACTTCAAATTTAATTCTATAACAGCAAATAAAAGAACTAAGAACTAAGATTATGGTTAGGATCTCAGGGTATTTTTAAGGATTCTTAGAGATTATACACCTATCTGATGCTTGAATATTGCTGTACGCTATTTACCTGCCAGGTTTGTTGTGTTTGTATTGTCTCCATTGAGGACTCCTAGTGATACAGAGAACTACTGGTTAGGACTACTTGCAACCAATAGTTACCTTGTTGGATGCAGGGAAATTATCTATCTCTTTGTGAGCTTGGTCATTCTAATTGATGCTTAATGACCATTTTGGCTAGAAAACTTTAATATTTGGATTAAATACCTCTTAGTAAATTAATAATGACAAGAAACTCACAACATAATAGGCATTTAAGCCCTAAGCTTTGGAAAGATGTGAAGATATAATTATGAGTATCATCATGTCCTTATATTTAGTCCCCTTTGTCAAGATTTTAGAGTAGAATAAATATTCTTGCTCCTGGAATAGGACAAAGAGGTAAATGAAAAAGGAAAAGAAAGCTACATACAGCATTGTAAAAGAGAGCATCTTTAAAACGGCCTGCTGCAACTTGCTCTATCTTGAGTTCTAAGAACGGAGGCAACCACTGACCTAGGGGACCTTGTAATTATATATATATATTGATGTAATGTTCCACCCAGTTACCTATTTCATAAACTCTGTAAGTGACGTTCTGCATAATCATGGGAATGTCTCCATTTTTATTTTATGTCTCAGAGGCCTTTAATGAGTTAAATTGTCTTAGCCCTTTCCTTTACCTTCCTGGAGCTCCTTTGGCAGCTCCACTTTAACAATCTGAAATATTAAGACTTTGGTTTATAGAAAATAAATATTTAGGAGAACTTCAAAAATTTTAAGAGTCTACAAGTCTAAAATTCTACATATTACATTTATTTAGAACAAAGGGAAATTCTAAGCTTTGCCATAATCAACCCAAGTGTCCTTTACAGTACTAAAATCAAGCCTAACTGTTCTATGTTTCTAACTTTATTTTAAAATGCTGTTAAGTGCCAGAAGATTAAGAAATACTATTTTTGTTAACATGGCTTATTTAATGTGATATGACTCAATTTGCTCAGGTCTCCTAGTTAAATATATTTTCAACTATAGTAATTTCTATTTAATACTGATCATAGTAGAAAGGATTAAAAATTCTTACAATCCATTTGTTCTGAAATCTAAGGATTTCACTCTAGCATAGCTTCTCAGAATTAGTGGGAAAGTAGCTGTTGCTTTTTAAACTTTTTTTAAAAAAATATAAACAATATTAAAGTAGAGGAGATAGAACAATGACCCCTGTGTGCCCATCAATCACTGTCATTGGCATATAGCCAGTTTTGTTTCATCTCTAACCCTACCCACTCTCCTTCACAATGGGTTATTTTGACAGCTACTGCTTTTCATGGTCTAGACATTATGTCTTTTTATAGATTTTTTCTTAAGTTAGTTTTTCTACTACAAAGGCAAAACAGATAATCTTAAGGAAATTCAGGAAAATACAGAAGAATAAGAAGAGAAAAAAATTTCCATTATTCTTACTTTGTTGAGACATCTGATGTTAGCAAGTTGGTGTATTTTCACATTTTCTTTTGACTATGCCTTGCTACCTTTAAAAAAACATAGTTGAACCTGACCTGTGGTGGCATGGTGGATAGAGTGTCGACCTAGAATGCTGAGGTCACTAGTTTGAAACCCTGGGCTTGCCTGGTCAAATCATTTATGGGAGTTGATGCTTCCTGCTCCTTCCCTCTTCTATCTCTCTCCTACCCTCTCCCTCTCCCTCCCTCTCCCTCTCCCTTTCCTCTTTCCTCCCTCTCCCTTTCCCTCTTTCTTTCTCTCTCTTCCCCTCTCCCCATTTCCTCTCCCCTCTCCCCCTTTCCTCTCCTCTCTCTCTAAAACGAATAAATAAAAAAATCTAAAAAAACATAGTTGTAAAACCATTGCGTGTATGATTTTTAATCCTTTTCCCTTGACATTCTTTTTTGTTATAGGTATCACTTCTAACAATAGCTAAATAATACATACTGTAGTGCTTTCCTATTAATAACATTTAGAATGTTTTTAGTTCTGTCTTTTTACATAACTTACATTCAAGAATTATGTCTTTAAATAAACAAGGCAAAAAGTTCCTTGTGAGTATATAATTGGAAGTACCGAAACAGAAAACTAGGAAGTAGGTCAAGTCTGGTTGATCCCTACCTACTTCCTTAAAGTATTTATTTCTCTTTTGGTCTTTTTTACTGACAACCCTTCACATAATTTTAGAATTCATGTTTTAAATATTCCTAGTTTAATAAATTATTGTTAATCATTTTAATAGACTAGAGGGTAATTTTTAAAAGTTTGTCCTTCTACCACTGAACTAATTGGGAATATCTTTGATTCTTTTTTTTTTTTTTTTTTACAGAGACAGAGAGAGAGTCAGAGGGATAGATAGGGACAGACAGACAGGAACGGAGAGAGATGAGAAGCATCAATCATCAGTTTTTTGTTGCGACACCTTAGTTGTTCATTGATTGCTTTCTCATATGTGCCTTGACCGTGGGCCTTCAGCACACCGAGTAACCCCTTGCTCAAGCCAGCAACCTTGGGTCCAATCTGGTGAGCTTTGCTCAAACCAGATGAGCCCGCACTAAACTGGCAACTTCGGGGTCTCGAACCTGGTCCTCCGCATCCCAGTCCAACGCTCTATTCACTGCGCCACCGCCTGGTCAGGCGGGAATATCTTTGATTCTATTGAGATAATAAAATTTTTAAATTTAGTTGAACTAGTTTATTATTCATGTCTAGAATAAAATTAAAGATGCCTCCTACTAGTCATATTTTTTTTAAAAACTATCTATAGGAAATCATGTGACTTCTTTATGTTTCCTAGATGTTTTGAGAGCCATCCTATAGGTTCATGGTCATATTTTTCCTTTAATAAAGTATCCTAGCTATATGTTAAAAATCATAGCTTAATCTTTGGTATATTCAAGTCTTTATAATTTCAACTAATAGTGTTGTTATTGGACCTTATTACTTTTTAATTTAAATTATTTATTTTAAAAAAGTCATTGTTTGTGTGTTATTCTTTTATTCTCTTTTTGTTAAACTAGTTTTTTTTAGTTTCCCACATTATTGGCACAGATACTTGACTAAGCTATCAGAGTTCTTTGGAAAGAAGAAATAAAATAAATGCATACGACCTTATATGAGTTTCCACGGTTAAAATTAATCATTAGAAAAATGGATGTTCGTTTAATTGTTAGAGAATAGTCTTATGGAAAAAAAAAGTACAGTTTGCCAACCAAGCCAGTATATGAAGAATGACAGACAGAATAATTTCCCAGGGTTCAATACTGGTACTATTAAACATTTTAATTTAACTTGAGAACTAGGATTTACATTAGTTAACCAGAATTTAATTTCTCAGCAACACTATGAAGTAGGTACTATTATCACCATTTTACTGAGATTACAAGAGAGGTTTAAGTAACATGCCCAAGATCACACAGAGACTGATTAATAGATAGATGAACTTGAGTCTGTGGTTACAATTTAAATGTCAGTAAATGAGTTTGGGTAGGTAAGTATAACAATAATTCATACTAGGCTGCTGGATAATGGATTAAGGCTCAGGAAAATTCTTAATGGTCATTGTCATCTAGGTTCTTTAATGTGCTATTAAACAGAAGATACACAGGATTTTTTAGGCATGTCTCTAAATTTTAAGTGATTAGAGTGAAGTCACTTTTGTCCCTTTAAAATGCATCCTTTGTGTCAGTGACAGTGGGCTAGACAGATTCAACCCACTTACTCTGCCCATAGTCTCAATCTCTGGTTCCTTATTAAATTAAATATCAGATGTTCAATATGGGTAATTATATAGAGTTTCTATTAAAAATTATTTTACACTTTAAACTACTACAAACCTACAGAAAAATGTGTAGAGAATAATGTAGTGAACATTCACATGCTTACCTTGTAGCACAGGGGTTGGGAACCTATGGCTCATGAGCCAGATGTGGCTCTTTCGTAGGCTGCATCTGACTCGCATGCAAATCTTTAATAAAAAAAAAATAACGTTAAAAATATAAAACATTCTCATGTATTTCCTACCGCTCACGTTCATGGTTGTGGGTGGCTGGAGCCAATCACAGCTGTCCTCTGAGAAAACACCAAATTTTTATTGGATAATGCCTAACGTACATGGGTCGTTGTGAGGTCAGGAAGTAAACTTCCCTCCTTTTAATCAAGTAGTCAGCTAGCTAATTGCAGAAACCCTTTTGACAAAGAAGATGGCTAAAAGAAAAAAAGATGAGAAGTATCGTACTTTTCAGCAGGAATAGACAGAGGAATTCGCCTTTGTAAAGAGAGCAGGTTCTGCAGTGTGTCTAATATGCAATGATAAAATTGCATCGATGAAACGGTCAAATATAAAGCGGCACTTTGACACACGCCATACTACATTTGCATCGAAATATCTAGTGGGGACAGCAGGAAGAAAGCATGTCAAGAGCTCCTGTGCAGAGTGCAAGCTAGTCAGCAGCAACTCCATGTTTGGACCCAACAAGGTGGCTAGAATTTGGCTAGCTTTGCTGGTGCTTTAGCAATTGTGAGAAACGGAAAGCCATTCACAGATGGAGAGTATGCCAAAACATTCATGCTTGATGTTGCCAATGAACTTTTTGATGACTTTTTCGGATAAAGACAAGATAATCAAACAAATAAGAGACATGCCTCTGTCAGCAAGAACTGTTCATGATCATACCATCGTGATGGCAAATCAAATTGAGGCAGCACAAGTGAAGGACATAAATGCAACACTATTCTTTTCTCTCGCTTTGGATGAGTCAACAAAAGTAAGACATTTATCCCAGTTCAGTGTGATTGCAAGGTATGCTGTCGGTGACACACTACATGAAGAAAGTCTTGCTGTTTTGCCTATAAAAGAGACAACAGGAGGGGAGGATTTATTCAAGTCTTTCACTGAGTTCGCTAAAGAAAGAAAATCTACCAATGGATAAACTTATTTCTGTGTACTGATGGTGCTCCGTGCATAGTGGGGAAAAACAGGATTCGTAGCGCTTCTTCATGAACATGAAAAGAGACCCATCCTAAGTTTTCACTGCATCCTACATAAGGAGGCGCTTTGTGCTCAGATGTGTGGTGAGCAGCTTGGTGAGGTGATGTCACTGGTCATTCGGGTGGTCAACTTTATTTTTGCCCGAGCTTTAAATGATTGCCAGTTTAAAACACTGCTGGATGAAGTTGGGAATAATTATCCTGGTCTGCTTCTGCACAGCAATGTGCGTTGGTTGTCAAAAGGGAAGGTGCTCAGCCGTTTCATGGCTTGTCTGAGCGAAATCTGGACTTTTCTTGAAATGAAAAATGTCGAGCATCCTGAGTTAGCTAACACTGAGTGGCTCCTGAAGTTCTACTATCTCGTGGACATGACTGAACATCTGAACCAGCTCAGTGTGAAAATGCAAGGCGTTGGAAATACAGTCTTATCCCTTCAGCAAGCAGTGTTTGCATTTGAAAACAAGCTGGAACTCTTCATCACCAACACTGAGACAGGTCATTTACTACGCTTTGAAAAACTGGGAGAGTTTAAAGATGCAGGCACAGCAAGTGACACTGCTCAACATCTTGATCTCCAGCAGCTAGCGGGCTTCACATCTAATCTCCTGCAGTCATTCAAAGCGCACTCTGGAAAATTTCATGAGCACACTCGTCTTTTTAAGTTCATCACCCATCCATGAGTGTGCAGTGGACAGCGCGACCTGAATTACATCCTCGGTGTCTCCATCAGAGATTTTGAGCTACAAGCTGCTGACCTGAAGGCCTCAGACGTGGGTGAATAAGTTCAAGTCACTGAGTGAAGATTTGGAAAGACTTGCACGACAGCAAGCAGAGTTGGCGAGCAAACACAAGTGGGGAGAAATGAAAAAACTTCAACCCACGGACCAGCTGATTGTCAAAACTTGGAACGTGCTTCCCATCATATACCACACACTGCAGCGTGTGAGTATTGCTGTACTGACAATATTTGGCTCTACATATGCATGTGAGCAGTCTTTCTCATATCTAAAGAATGTTAAGACCAACCTACGATCACATTTAACCCATGGAAGTCTCAACGCCTGCATGAAGCTTAATCTCACCACGTATCAACCAGACTACAAAGCCATCAGCAAAACCATGCAGCACCAGAAGTCGCATTAATGGTAAGAAATACTTTATTCATCATTGGTTAGCAACAGCATAACGTTATTAAAAAAGAATTCAGAGACTTGTACTTTAAAAGTGTTGGTCTTACATGAAATGCACACATTTACTTGTATTTAGTGTTAAAGATATTGTATGGCTCTCATGGAATTACATTTTAAAATATGTGGCGTTCATGGCTCTCTCAGCCAAAAAGGTTCCCGACCCCTGTTGTAGCATATCAGATCTTAACTTTTTCCAAAGTGGCTGCTCTACCTATTTCACAGTGATACCATGAAGCTACAATTAGGTAATAGAAGAGGAAGAATTTTATAAGCTGATAAAAGATAAAGTTCTAAATAAATACATGGTGATGATATTTCTAGTTTCTTTGCTTTATGTATTGAAGCATAATATTTTTTACTTACAAAATTGTATCAGTGTGGAGAACCCATAGTGATTAAGTTTTTTGTTAAACTAATAATGTTTTAATGTAACAACAGTTTTTTCTTATTTCAATGTCTGTCTTCAGAGAAGTAGCTGATTTTCAGCTTTCTGTGGATTCTCTGTTGGAGAACAATGACTGTTCAAGACCAGATATTCAAGTTGAAGCCACAAGACTGGCAGAGAAGGTACTTTAGCACTGTTACTATTTTTTGACTTTATAATACACTTATTATTTTAAAGGAAAAAAATACTCTTCAGGCTATCTCAGCCATAATCATTTAATAATGTTTATTTGTTGAAGGCACCTTGTAAAATACAATTTAAATTCATTTTAGCCATGTCCTATATGATTAGGATATCTTTTTCAAATTAATTATAAAGTATTCCTCTTGAGCTGACATTGTTCATTTTTTTTGATTAACTGCTTACAGGAGGACTGAAGCATTAATTAAATTTACAGATTGAAACTGCATGGACTTTTGAATTTAGGAGAACTTGCTTGATAAATTATAGCAGTGGGTTGCACTTTTTAAAATAAGTTTCTGAGAAGATGAACATTAAAATATGAGAAGAAATAATTAGATGGAAAAATAGAATCATGATTGCAGAGAGAAAGTGTTTAGATGATTTAATAAACCCCTTTTATTTCTCATTTCTCCAATGAGTTTGGTATCTAAAAGAGGAATTGAAAGAAATTGTAGAGAATGACGAAATTGTTAGTGTAATACCATTAGAAAAGGCAGGTGTTTGAGCAAGGTTTTTTGTTGTTTTTAGGTTATTATATGTGACACAAGAGATATCTGGGTATCCTGAAGAATTGGAACAATGAAAGTCACTATCATAAAAAAAGATGTTTAAAGAATGAGTGTGATAAAGGAGCTTTGGTACCTGACTAAATATTTATTTAATCAAAAACCATCCCAGATTTTTGCCCAGAAGTATACAAAGAATTAAAGCATTTTGGTTACAGTATTTAGTTTCAAAATAAAAAGCAGTAGCTCTTCAGTGACAACAAGTATTTCTTCAAGTTCCATGGGTATATCAGGTGCTTTGAATATTACCTAGTTGGTTAAAATGTAAAGACATATTCACTGAAGACAGAGTATTTAAATTATTTACATTTTATGTGTTGGTGCAAGTGTTTTAGCATAGGCCTGGACAGCATGCCCTCTTCTGTGGGGCTTGCAAAAGATGGGTGAGATAAAAAGAGTTCGTTGTATGCCAGGGTACATAGGGTGGAAGTATAAGGATCCTTTCTTCCTTGTCTGGTAGAGAATTTGAGGTGAGGGAATGAGAAAATGGAAGAGACTCAGAATAAAGAATAGTGTTCTAGTCAGGAAAAGAAGAAAATGTGTTGACCCAAATAGAATGATTGACTTGAAGGGACAGGCTAAGTAAGGCCCAGGTCCAGATAGAATGACTGAGAGAGATCACATACCTGCTGCCTTTGGACAGTTGAAAATCCAATGGTTTTAGAACTACAACTCTCATTAAGCTTATTTTATTTGATTTGTTACCTTTTCAGCTAAAATGTGATGCAGTTGTGAGTGAAATCAGCACTGGTCGAGGGACTGTAAATTTCAAAATAAACAGAGAACTATTAACAAAGGTAAGAATGGGTTATGTTTCAGCTCTTGCGTCTTTACTCACTCTCTCCGCCTTATCTACAACAGTTTCCCTCCAGTTTTAAACTTATTGTGCCTCCTCTTGCCTCAAAACTTTTGCCTCTGCCTGGAATGCCACCCCATGCTAACTCCTACTTACCCTTCAGATCTTGGTATTTCCTCGGCACTGGCTTTCTGACCACTTCATTTATACACTCTTCTAACACTGTGTATCTCTCCTTGCTGAACTTCCCATGCTTTCTATTTACATTCTTTTTATTCGATTAATGCCTGTTGCCCTTTAAACTCTAATTTTTATTAGAACTTGTAGTTTGTTTTTCTCGTTCACTATTGAGAGTTCTTAGCACAATGCCTGGCATGTAGAAGTTGTGAGATAGATATTGTTGAATAAATTAATGGACCCTGTGTTGAATGTAAGAAAGGTGCTACTGGCTTCTGCTCTCTGGTAGCCTATAATCTGTTGGAAGCATAAGCCTTATACAGATGAGCCTGACCAGGCAGGCAGTGGTGCAGTAGATAGATCATCAGCCTTGGATGCTAAGGACCCAGGTTCAAAATCCCAAGGTCACTGGCTTGAGTGCGGCTTCACCAGCTTTAACATGAGGTTGCTGGCTTGAATGTGGGATCATAGACATGATCGCATGGTCACTGGCTTAAGCAAGGGGTCACTGGCTCAGCTGGAGCCCCTCCCCTCTCCAGTCAAGGCACGTATGAGAACACAATCAGCGAACAGCTAAGGTGCCACAACTATGAGTTGATGCTTCCTATCTCTCTCTCTTCCTGTCTGTCCCTGTCTTTGTTTCTGTCTCTCTCTCACATGCACAAAAAAAAAAAAGATTTATACAGATGAAACCATAAGTTTTTCTTTTAATAAAACAATAAATAAAGATGATTGGTACAATAGCATAAGAAAGAACAAAGGTGGAGAAATCAGGAATGCCTGGAGGGTTAGGGGATATTGCATAGAGGAATTTGGTCTCATATCATGAGACCATGGAGGACATGTAATCCTGGATAGGCAATGAGATGAGACCTTTTGTTGAGAGTTTCATTTCAGTCAAACTTTAAAATTTATTGTAATGCATGCTTTAGTGTTCTATGAAACACACATACACACCAACCAGTACTGTATTGAGTTGGGCTTAGTAAAAAATATATCCTTGAATTGAAAATAACTATAAAAACGTAATGTCTAATATGTAACATGGTTTTTCACTGAAGGGGAGATAGAGTTTTGTATTTGTTTCTAGATCTTTTAACTTTTTTTTATCACTCTTAAGATAATTTAGTTAATCAAAATCAGTCAGAAGGACAAGAATGAAATTTTTTTCCTTGTTAAAAAGTTTCTATAACCTGCTGGACTCTTGATAACATTTCATGTCAATTTAGCAAACCAGTGAGTCTAATTTACCATTTTTAAGTGACTCTTCTAGTGTCTTAATTTTATTGAAGTAAAAATATAGCTCACCAAAGTATCCACTAAACTTTAGGCTATTTGATAGTCAGCAATACTGTACTGTTTTTGTTTTTCTATGATGGGAAAATGCGCTATGGTAGATGGAGTTTGCTCTTACTGCAAGCTTAGCGAAAAGACATGTGGTTTTTATTTTAAAGCAAGGTATGAATGTATTTAATAATTAAATATTTTAATGGCCATGAATTTTTATGCTTCATTAGACTTAACAAACTGACATTTTCTTTCTTTTTTTCAAGTGAGAGGAGGGAAGATAGACAGATTCCCGCATTTGCCCCGACTATGATCCACCGGCAAACCCCATCTAGGCCCAATGCGCGAATCAACCAAGCTATCCTCAGCTCCTGGGGCCACACTCAAACCAATTCAGCCACTCTCTCTGCAAAAGGGAAAGAGAGAGAGAAGTGGGAGAGGGGGAGGGAGAGAAGCAGATAGTTGCTTCTCATGTGTGCCCTGACCAGGGATCAAACCTGGGACATCCATATGCCTGGCCGATGCTCTATCCACTGAGCAAACCAGCCAGGACCACAAACTGACATTTTCTCTGGTTTAAGGATGCCCATTTGCTCACTTACTTTAAAAATTTTCAAATTTTCTCTGTTGACAACAGAGAGAATAAGAGTTAGGGCTTTGAAGTGCAGCTACTCCTTCTCACATAGAAATTTTCCCTTTATTGCGGCCTTGAGGATGTGGGTGTTGGTATGATTTTTGTTAAGGAGACCAGAAGATTGTTTACAGTAGTAGCCCTACTCATTGTCACAGTAAAGATACAGTAAAGATCTTAGAGCAGTGAACACCCATAGTATGAAAAGAGGTGTTGAATGTGCCTGTTATAAATTATAATTTTTTGATAATTCTTTTTTGCTCAAAGTCTAATTTCTTTTACATCTGGCTCCATTATTTTCAGGCCTTAACTAGTGGTCATTTGTATGTCGAAGGAATTTTTCAGATTATATCAAGAAAAAAAAACATGCAACCCTTTTTAGGACCATTATAAATTTTTTTTTTTTTTTTTACATTTTAGAGCTACCAGAATTGACATGTAACCAATGATCTATGTCCAAAACTTCTCAAGCAGAGAATTATGAATTTATGGTTGCTTACACATGTACAAACTTAGCCTGCATGTAACATCTGTTCATGAATTGTGGTTCAATTATTAGCACTGTCAGCACTAGAGATGATTAAATGTTAGCTTGTTTGGATCACTAATAGTGGCTTAAAATATCTTCATATAAATCATTCTCAAAGGTAGGAGGCTAAAATGTGAAATTAAAGGCACTAGTAACTGCCAAATCTCTGGGACTAAATCATAAATTTTCAAAGCTAGAAGATGATATGACCAGTTCATACATTATGAAGAACTATAACTTTGGTACCAAACCTGCAGTCATGAGTAGCTTTTGGATAGCTTTCCAGAGAAACTGTAACTTCGAGTAATAGTGAATTCAGTTTAGGGAGAGAAAAAAGAAAATAAGATTTAACTAAGTAGGGAAAGGATAAACAAAACCCTGTTCTTTAAGTGTGCCTTAGAAATACACAATGAACATCATTATTTTTATTTCACATGTACATATGCATTTTTATTTGCCAAATTCAACTTTGCATGCTCTACCAAGACTTAAGAAGAAAAGAAAAAGAGATACTAATTTAAATGGTTCTAATTCTGCTTATTATATCACTAATTAAGTTTATGTCGGCAGGCAGTCAGGATGCATTCATATCACATGTAGTGCCAGTTGGCTGAACCCAGGGAAAGAATAAATAAGCACTTTTTCACTATTGACCAAAGAACAAACTAGACAAATAGGTAATGTTAGTTTACTTAAAAGTTCTGTTAAGAGCTGTAAAGAAATAGCAACCAACAAAGAGTTGGATAAAATGACAGAAATCATCCACAGAGAAAGTGATGGTGATAGACCAACAAAAAGAGCCAGCCAATTAGAATATTTGTTAATTTGCTAAAGCATTCCAAAAGGTGAAACCTTGAACTTCTGATTATAAACTCATTATGCACCTCTATTTACATTAGTGAGTATATCTTACATTTAGACATACATATTGATGAATAGATGGGCCTCTAGCTTGTTCATCTATTGCCGTGATGGTGAACCTTTTTATAAAAACCGTCCACTCTTGCAATGCTGGTCAACCTGGTCCCTCCTGCGGTAGCGGTAGCGGTAGCGGAGCAACCAAACGGTGCCGTGATTGGCGCACCATGAAAGCTGAAATGCCCACTAGTGGGCAGGAGGGACCAGGTTGACCAGCACTGCAAGAGTGGGCAGTTTTTATAAAAAGGTTCACCATCACAGATCTATTGGAATATGAAGGAACTTTACCAACTCACTGACATTCTATAATTAACAGCTTTCTTCTGTATGCCCACTAATTCAATCAACCTCCTGCTTATTATTTGCCAGAGACTATATTACTGAAATCTAAAGTTAAACGGCATAGATTCTCTTTTAAAGAGATTATGATTGAAAAGAAAAGCATAAAAAATAGTGTAATGTTGATGGGTATGTTAATGTGATGACTAATATAACAGAGGCACATTTAAAGTTGCAGTGTAGTATGAAGAAAGGTACACTTAAGTCTATTTTGAGGCAAGAAGAGTTAACCTTGAATTGGGATAAAGATAAAAATGAATATATCTGTAAGATACCAGGGCAGGCATTCCAGGGAGAGGGGACAGCTTGAGGCAGAGTACAGTCAAACATGGCATTGTCTCAAAAGCAGCAGGTGATCAAGTCTACTTTGCACGTAGGATGGTATGGGGGATGGTATGAAATCATGCACTGTGAAGAGCCTTATATGCTCTTCATAATGAGTTTTAGCTTTTTCCTATGTCATTATTTTTCACGGTGTGTTATGTGTGCCACAGCTGGTACATGTGATGATTTTTGGTATTACATTAATAAAATGTCATTTTAATAGTTATACAGTCGACTCTTGAACAACAAAAGTTTGAACTGCATGGGTCCACTTATGTGTAGATTTTTTTCAATAAGTACTGTAAATGTATTTTCTTTTTCTTACGATTTTTAATAACTTTTTTCCTCTAGCTTTATTGTAAGAAAAATACATATACAAAATGTGTTATATGTATATAATATAATACATATAACATATACATATAATGTTATATGTATATATAACATTATATGTATATAATATAATACATATACAAAAATACATATACAAAAATGTGTTAATTGACTTAATCAGTAAGGCTTCTGGTCAGGAGTAGGCTATTAGTAGTTTTGGGGGAGTCAAAAGTTATACATGGATTTTCAACTGCACTCTGGGTCAGCGCTCCTAACCCCCACGTTGTGTATTTATATGTATTTTATATAAGAAGATACGTGTGGTTTTTAGTGATGTAACTGACAGATGATGAGGGTCTAAACCAGGGCAGAGGTTTAACTGTAATATAGGAGATAGCACAAGCAGGGCTTGGTGATTAATAGGTTATTGGTTGTGGATATTAGGGAAGTTGAGGGTGAATCGTAAGAATTCCTAGGTTTTAGACCTGGTCAGTTGGGGGTAGGGTTCATGGAAATGGAGACTGTAGAAGGAAGAGAAGTATATTCTAGTTGAAATGCCTAAGACAGCTGTCCAATCTGAGCTGGATATATCACTGTGCACAGGAGAGATTTTCTCAAGTAAGTAGTAGTTGAAGTTTTAACAGTTTATACCTAGGCGATGTGTAAAGCAAGGAACTAGAAGCAGGCAAGGAGTGCAGGGTGGGAAGTTGGGGGACAGAGAGTGGAAGAGGAGCCTGCAGAGGAAGCAAAACTCAGTAAGAGTGCTGTTATCACAACCAAGGAGGAAGGTAGTTGCAGGGAGAAGAGACTAGGGTGTGTGGAAAGTGGTTACTCCCGGGGGACGCTGGAAGGGACCAGTATTAGAGAAGGTGATCAAAGGGGACTCTAGACTTTAGCCTTACTTTGTTTATTTTTTATTTAAAAAAATTATTTATAGAAGTAATATATTAAAAAAAATTTAAGCATTCATTTGGGCTTGACATTAAGAATTGGAGAGTACATTTTTACTTTTTAACTGAGAGGCAAGGAGGCAGAGAGATAGACTTCTGCATGCACCCCTACTGGGATCCACCTGGCAAGCCCCCTACAGGGCGATGCTCTGCCCATCTGGAGCCACTGCTCCGTTGCTTTTTAACCAAGGTATTTCAGTGCCTGAGGCTATGGAGCTATCCTCAGCACCCAGGGCCAGCTTGCTTGAAGCATTTGAGCCATAGCTGCAGGAAGTGAAGAGAGAGAGGTTGGTGGAAGGGAGGGGTGGAGAAGCAGATGGTTGCTTCTCCTGTGTGCTCTGACCTGGAATCTAACCCAGGACTTCCACACGCCAGGCTGATGCTCTACTCCTGAGCCAACCAGCGGCCATGGCCTGGAGAGCACTTTAAATGAAGTAGAGTATAAAACTCCAGGTGGCAAGTGGGTCAGATTATTAAAGGCATGTTTGTAAATGAAGCATATAAGATAGTTCTTAGTTAAAGTTACTTTTTTGTTTGTGTTCAGAGAAATCAATGAACTGAGAATCATTTGTTAAAAGAGAATTCTAACTTACTTCTATTACTGTTTGTGTACTCTACTGTCCGTTACATAAAAAGGAATGGAAAGTGAAAAAGATGGGTAGACCTTAACTTTAAAATAATCTGAGTATGAATTTCTTTACCTCCCCACTTGTAACCTTCTTTTGCTCATATTTGTGGAGTAATTAACATTTAATGGGTTCCTACTGTATGCGGGCACTATTCTCTTAAATGTCTATATTTTTTACAGGGTGAGTGAAGAGAATAATATTATTTTCTCTGTATCCTTGGGCAAATATGTACTGTTTCTGATCCTTAATTTTTGCAGCTGTTCAATGGAAATATGGTCCACCTCTAAGATTATGAGGCTTGTAGATAACATAAAAGCATCTAAACTTGAACCTAGCTCCTTGTAGAGGCACCTTAAAAGTATTGCTTTGCTGCCCTGGCCAGTTGGCTCAGCGGTAGAGCTTCTGCCTGGCGTGTGGAAGTCCCCAGTTCCATTCCTGGCCAGAGCACAGAGGAGAAGCGCCCATTTGCTTCTCCACCCCTCCCCCTCTCCTTTCTCTCTATCTCTCTCTTTTCCTCCCGCAGCCAAGGCTCTACTGGAGCAGGGTTGGCCTGGGAACTGAGGATGGCTCCATGGCCTCCACCTCAGGCACTAGAATGGCTCCAGTTACAGCGGAGCAATGCCCCAGACGGGAAGCATCAGCCCCTGGTGGGCATGCCGGGTGGATCCCAGTTGGGCGCATGCGGGAGTCTGTCTGCCTCCACCGTGCCCCCGCCCCCACTTCTCACTTCAGAAGAATACAAAAAAAGAAAAAGAAATATTGCTTTGCTGCTTCCTGCTACCTCTCTGCATTAAGGACCATCTTAACCAACTCTTATGATAGTATACTTGTTCACACCATAAATTGCATATTTAGACTCAAAATCCAATTTGAGAAGCAAACCAGTGTAAGAGGGAAAAAAAGTCTATCACAGTACATTCAAAACCCTAATATAAATATATCATCACTGTTAGCAAAAAAATGAAAATGTGAATTTTGTGAACTAAACAATACTTCTGTGTTAATAACTAAAAATTAACCTGGATTATGTTTTGGCAGTTTCTGTAAGATTTCCTGTCTTTTTACTAATGACAATTTTTTCATTTGTTTTCTACCATTACTTGTGATTGTTCGTATTACAAAAATAGCAGCAGCATGCAATAGTTATCACATAAGATATGGAGTGAAAACTATTTTTGCTACATGACTTAATAGCTATATGACCTTGGGAAAGTTACTTAACCTCTCTGTGCTTCTCTTTCCTCATTTGTAAAAATAATAGTTATCTCTTAAGGTTGTCATGAAGATTAAATGAGTAAATAAATATATAAGAAATGCTTAGAACAGTGCCTGACACATAGTATTCAGTTAATAAATATGATATTAGATGCTGCTTCTGGTTTTGTTGTTTCTATTTGCTGTGGGACTTTTGGCAGTTACTTAACCTCTCTAAATTTCAGTTTCTTCACCTGTAAAATCTATATCATCAATCACTGTGAGGAGGCATAGACAGGATGTATAAAAGAGCACAGAGCCCCCATAGATATTAACTCAAGAAGGTGGTGCAGCTGACAGTGCCATAAAATTCTCAGTTCCATGAATTAGAATGAGCAAATTAGCGGCATTTAGTTCCCAGGAACAAGGGTAGCGAAGTAGTTAAGAAAATTGCGAGTTTCTTCTGTCATTAAATCCCAGGCTTTACTTTTCAGACAGTGCTAAAACAAGTAATTGAAGATGGCCCAAAATATGGATTAAAGAGTGAGCTTTTCTCTGGTCTTCCCCAGAGGAAGATTGTGGTTGAATTCAGGTGAGTGCCCACTCTTCTTATTTCGTCAGCTCTGGGAGTAATGTGGTGAAGTACCAGAGCAGATAGATGATTGTCCATCGTAGATGGGCTCTAGCTGATTGGTGGTATAAAACTTGACAGTAATTGCTATTGCCTCTGCTCTCTGCAGTCAGCCTCTCCTATTTTGTTCACTTCAAACTTGCAGGAGCACAGTCAGTAGTAGGAGCCTTTCCTCAACACAACCTTCTTCCACGCTCTCTGCTGTTCCCAATGTGAAGTGTTTTCACTGAACAGATTAAGGATCTCTGTTGGTAAAATGAGAATCCAGAGCTCAGTTCTGACTGTTAGTAACTGATCTGGTGATCTCATGTGGGACAGTTTTTTTCCTTGGTCTCTTCTTACCTGGAAAATAAGAGCAATAATATTTGTCTTTCCTTACAAAATTGAGGAAATTACATGAAATAGATTTTTTACAAGTCCCAATAAGGTGTCCAAACTGTAATTCATTCATTGTAGCTACTTCGGTTGCCAAAGGAGTTGAATTTGTATTTTCCATTATATTGTGATTCCTTCTCAGTAGGAATATGGTGCCAGAGAATGTCAAATTGACGATTTCAAGTGAATTTTTGTCAAGGCTGAAGCTCTAAACAGATTCAATTTTTCTAATCCTAGAGTAAAAAACTATATAAAAGATCTGTGAAAGCTTAAAATATAAATATATATATATTTATATTTATATATATATATACCTAGTTTGAAAAAAATCAGAGATTACAAAAAGATCTTCAGTGAAAAGAAAGTCTCCTCCCCTTCCCAGTTTTCTGGTTCTCTCGTTTGGCCATTCACCAATACCAGTTTCTTGCTTACTCACCTAGAGATACTGTGTATAATTATAAACAGATCTCACACATTACATATTGTTCTACTCCTTGCTTTTTTCACTAAGCAATGTATCCTATATTCCTTTAATATCAGAACATCCAGGGCTGGTTTGTAATTTTTATTGTTTCATACTATTGTTTATTGATTTTTTAATCAGCTTTATTGAGGTATAATTACATAAAATACAATGTAATTTGATGCCATCTTGCAACATACAATTTGATGAGTTTCGGCAAAGGTATACAAGTTATGTAACCACTACTACAATTACAGTATAAAACATTTTCTGTCTTTTTTTTCTATTTTATTGATTTTTTATTTTATCTGTATTCTCTTTTATTCTGCTTACTTTAGTCTTCCTTTTCTGGTTTCTTAAAGGAAAACCTTAGATTACTGATTTGAAACCACTTTTATTTTCTAATGTAAACATTTTATGCTATAAATTTTTCTGCTTGAGCTCACAGATTTTCTGTTGAGGCAGTCCTAGGGATTACCATGTTTGTTCTTATTCTTTCAGGAATCACAGACCATAACTATCCAGTTTTATAAAATCAGCATTTTCTATACTTTTCTGGCTTCCTGGTTAATTTACCTTTTTCATACTGAAAAACTTACGAAAATTTCAAATAGACACAAAACAGAAAAGTATAAATAAATCCCCTGTGTTCATTACCCAGATTCAGGTCATCAAGATATTTCTACATTTGCTTTATTATCTTTTGTCCTTATTGTTTTGGTTTCCTCATCTGTAAAATAAGAGCTAACAGTACCTTCCTTCACACCTCTTATGTGTGTTAAATGAGTTAATGCATGTAAAGTGCATAATATGCCTTTCGGGGCGTGAGTGCCTTAGAAGCGTTTATATTACTAAATTATTGATTACAACTTCTCAAGCACACACAGCAATGATAAAGGTGTTGATTGACAATTTGGAGTGGTGACTCAGATTTCTGATTATTCTGGGAAGCTTACTGCATAAATATTTTTTATATTTTTCTATTTTAATTTCTGATATAGTATGTATTAATAGATATTACCTATGCAAACTAAATTTCTTTGGTCCTCAATACTTTTTAAAAGGGTTTGCGAATTGGTTCACTCAGTTTAATTTCCAATAGTCAACATTGTGTCAAAACAATATCTCTGAATTTTATCTTTTTATCAATCCCTAAATTACCAAAGGCCTTAGTCCCCAATTGTATAAACTATGGAGACATAACCTGGTTCATTTTAGAACTCTTCTTCTTAGAACATAAATATAACTTTTGCAATTATTTGCAGTTCACCTAATATTGCCAAAAAATTTCATGTTGGACATTTGCGTTCTACCATCATAGGTAAGTGTCATTTCACAGAAATACTAATCATGTCTTTGGGGCAGTATTTGATAATGGTTTAATGCATAAGTAACAATGGGACAAAAATGTTCAAATTTATATGAGTTTGATGCTAATAAAATATTAATATATGAAATGGGAAAAATTGGTTTAGAAGTGGAAAAAAATTTTGTTTCAAAACCAAAAGATTGACTCAGAAACCAGTTTTAACTGGTATGTTTATGATTTTAACTTTTTAAAAATAATTATGCAGATAGAGAAGATTTTTTTTTTTTTAATTTTTTATTTTTTTTTTTATTTTTTTATTTTATAATTTTATTTTTTTAATGGGGTGACATCAATAAATCAGGATACATATATTCAAAGATAACAAGTCCAGGTTATCTTGTCGTTCAATTATGTTGCATACCCACCACCCAAAGTCAGATTGTCCTCTGTCACCTTCTATCTTGTTTCCTTTGTGCCCCTCCCACCCCCTATCCCTCTCCCATTCCCCCCTCCCCCCCGTAACCACCACACTCTTATCAATGTCTCTTAGTTTCACTATTATGTCCCACCTACGTATGGAATAATACAGTTCCTGTTTTTTTCTGATTTACTTATTTCGCTTCGTATCATGTTATCAAGATCCCACCATTTTGCTATAAATGTTCCGATGTCATCATTTCTTATGGCTGAGTAGTATTCCATAGTGTATATGTGCCACATCTTCTTTATCCAGTCATCTATTGATGGGCTTTTTGGTTGTTTCCATGTCCTGGCCACTGTGAACAATGCTGCAATAAACATGGGGCTGCATGTGTCTTTACGTATCAATGTTTCTGAGTTTTGGGGATATATACCCAGTAGAGGGATTGCTGGGTCATAAGGTAGTTCTATTTTCAGTTTTTTGAGGAACCACCATACTTTCTTCCATAATGGTTGTACTACTTTACATTCCCACCAACAGTGGATGAGGGTTCCTTTTTCTCCACAGCCTCTCCAACATTTGCTATTACCTGACTTGCTAATAACAGCTAATCGAACAGGTGTGAGGTGGTATCTCATTGCCGTTTTGATTTGCATTTCTCTAATAGCTAAAGAAGATGAGCATCTTTTCATATATCTGTTGGCCATTTGTATTTCTTCCTGGGAGAAGTGTCTATTCATATCCTCTTCCCATTTTTTTATTGGATTGTTTGTTTGTTTGTTGTTGAGTTTTATGAGTTCTTTGTATATTTTGGATATTAGGCCCTTATCTGAGCTGTTGTTTGAAAATATCATTTCCCATTTAGTTGGCTTTCTGTTTATTTTGTTATCAGTTTCCCTTGCTGAGCAAAAACTTCTTAGTCTGATGTAGTCCCATTCATTAATTTTTGCCTTCATTCTCTTGCCATTGGAGTCAAATTCATAAAATGCTCTTTAAAACCCAGGTCCATGAGTTGAGTACCTATGTCTTCTTCTATGTACTTAATTGTTTCAGGTCTTATGTTTAGATCTTTGATCCATTTTGAGTTAATTTTTGTACAGGGGGAGAGACTGTAGTCCAGTTTCATTCTTTTGCATGTGGCTTTCCAGTTTTCCCAGCACCATTTATTGAAGAGGCTTTCTTTTCTCCATTGTGTGTTGTTGGCCCCTTTATCAAAAATTATTTGACTATATATATGAGGTTTTATTTCTGGACTTTCTATTCTGTTCCATTGGTCTGAGTGTCTATTTTTCTGCCAATACCATGCTGTTTTGATTGTCGTGGCCCTATAATAGAGTTTGAAGTCAGGTATTGTTATGCCCCCAGCTTCATTCTTTTTCTTTAGGATTGCTTTGGCTATTCGGGGTTTTTTATAGTTCCATATAAATCTGATGATTTTTTGCTCTATTTCTTTAAAAAATGTCATTGGAATTTTGATGGGAATTGCATTAAATTTGTATATTGCTTTGGGTAATATAGCCATCTTGATTATATTTATTCTTCCTAGCCAAGAACAAGGTATATTCTTCCATCTCATTATATCTTTTTCGATTTCCCTTAACAATGGTTTATAGTTTTCATTATATAAGTCCTTTACATTCTTTGTTATGTTTATTCCTAAGTATTTTATTTTTTTTGTTGCAATCGTGAAGGGGATTATTCTTTTGAGTTCCTTCTCAGTTGTTTCATTGTTGGCATATAGAAAGGCTATTGACTTCTGTATGTTAATTTTGTATCCTGCGACCTTACTGTATTGGCTTATTGTTTCTAGTAGTCTTTTTGTGGATTCTTTGGGGTTTTCGATGTATAGGATCATATCATCTGCAAAAAGTGATACCTTTACTTCTTCTTTTCCGATGTGGATGCCTTTTATTTCTTTGTCTTGTCTGATTGCTCTGGCTAGAACCTCTAGTACCACATTAAATAAGAGTGGAGAGAGTGGACAACCCTGTCTTGTTCCTGATTTAAGGGGGAAAGCCTTCAGTTTAGTGCCATTTAATATGATGTTAGCTGATGGTTTATCATATATGGCCTTTATCATGTTGAGATATTTTCCTTCTATACCCATTTTGTTGAGAGTCTTAAACATAAAATTGTGTTGTATTTTATCGAAAGCCTTTTCTGCGTCTATTGATAAGATCATGTGTTTTTGTTCTTTGTTTTGTTGATATGGTGTATTACATTAACCGTTTTACGTATGTTGAACCATCCTTGAGATTCTGGGATGAATCCTACTTGATCATGATGTATTATTTTTTTAATATGTTGTTGTATTCGATTTGCTAGTATTTTGTTTAGTATTTTAGCATCTGTATTCATTAGAGATATTGGTCTGTAGTTTTCTTTTTTTGTGCCATCCTTGCCTGGTTTTGGTATGAGGGTTATGTTGGCCTCATAAAATGTGTTTGGAAGTATTGCTTCTTCTTCAATTTTTTGGAAGACTTTGAGTAGAATAGGAACCAAGTCTTCTTTGAATGTTTGATAAAATTCGCTGGTATAGCCGTCAGGGCCTGGACTTTTATTTTTGGGGAGGTTTTTAATGGTTTTTTCTATTTCTTCTCTACTGATAGGTCTGTTTAGGCTTTCTGCTTCTTCTTGACTCAGTCTAGGAAGGTTGTATTTTTCTAGGAATTTATCCATTTCTTCTAGGTTGTTGAATTTAGTGGCATAAAGTTTTTCATAGTATTCTACAATAATTCTTTGTATATCTACGGTGTCCGTGGTGATTTCTCCTCTTTCATTTTGGATTTTGTTTATATGAGTTCTTTCTCTTTTTTCCTTGGTAAGTCTTGCCAAGGGTTTGTCAATTTTGTTGATCTTTTCAAAGAACCAGCTCCTTGTTCTATTAATTTTTTCTATAGTTTTTCTGTTCTCTAATTCATTTATTTCTGCTCTGATTTTTATTATCTCCTTTCTTCGGCTGGTTTTGGGTTGTCTTTGTTCTTCTTTTTCTAGTTCCTTAAGGTGGGAAGTTAAGTGGTTCACTTGGGCTCTCTCTTGTTTGTTCATATATGCCTGAAGCGATATGAACTTCCCTCTTATCACTGCTTTTGCTGCATCCCATAGATTCTGATATGTCGTATTGTCATTTTCATTAGTCTGTATATATCTTTTGATCTCTGCACTTATTTCTTCTTTGACCCATTCATTTTTTAAAAGTATGTTGTTTAGTTTCCACATTTTTGTGGGATTTTTTTCCTCTTTTTTGCAGTTGAATTCTAGTTTCAAGGCTTTATGATCAGAAAATATGCTTGGTACAACTTCAATTTTTCTGAATTTGCTGATATTGTTTTTGTGGCCCAACATATGGTCAATTCTTGAGAATGATCCATGTACACTGGAGAAAAATGTATACTCAGTCACTTTGGGATGAAATGTCCTGTAGATGTCTATCATATCCAGGTGCTCTAGTGTTTTGTTTAAGGCCACTATGTCTTTGTTGATTCTCTGTTTGGATGACCGATCTAGAGCCGTCAGCGGTGTATTGAGGTCTCCAAGTATGATTGTATTTTTCTCAGTTTTTGTTTTAAGATCAATAAGTAGCTGTCTTATATATTTTGGTGCTCCTTGGTTTGGTGCATATATATTAAGAATTGTTATGTCTTCTTGATTCAGTGTCCCCTTAGCCATTATGAAATGGCCATTTTTGTCTCTAAGTACTTTTCCTGTCTTGTAGTCAGCATTATCCGATATGAGTATTGCTACACCTGCTTTTTTTTGGATGTTATTTGCTTGGAGTATTGTTTTCCAGCCTTTCACTTTGAATTTGTTTTTATCCTTGTTACTTAGATGAGTTTCCTGTAGGCAGCATACAGTTGGATTTTCTTTTTTAATCCATTCTGCTACTCTGTGCCTTTTTATTGGTGAGTTTAATCCATTTACATTTAGTGTAATTATTGATACTTGTGAGTTCCCTATTGCCATTTTATATCTTGCTTTCTGTTAGTTTTGTGTCTTGTTTGATCCTTCTCTTTCGTTTTTCTATCTTTTGTTTTTATTTGGTTGTATTCCATACATCTTTCCTCTGTTGCTATCTTTTTTATCTCATGTGCTTCTGTGGTGGTTTTTTCAATGGTGGTTACCTTTGAGTAATGAAAAGGGTCCCTACCCTGTTCATTGTAGCGAACTATTTTGTGAGTACTTTTGCACTCCATCGTCCTTTGCTACTGTTAATCTCCGTCTTCTCCCCCTCTTTCTTTTTGTTGTTGTCACAGTTTAAATTTGGTTTTATTGTGTTCTTCTTGGAGCTTTTACTTGTGGCTCTGTGTTTTTTTTGTTCTTTGTATCTGATTGGAGAACCCCCTTTAGTAATTCCTGGAGTGGGGGTTTTCTGATGATAAATTCCCTCATCTTTTCTGTATCTGTGAATGTTTTTATTTCTCCTTCGTATTTGAAGGATAGCTTTGATGGGTATAGTATTCGTGGCTGAAAGTTCCTCTCTTTCAGGACTTTAAATATTGGGGTCCACTCTCTTCTAGCTTGTAGAGTTTCTGCTGAGAAATCTGATGATAATCTAATGGGCCTTCCTTTATATGTTGTATTCTTCTTTTCCCTGTCTGCCTTGAGAATTTTTTCTTTGCTGTTGGTTTGTGTCAATTTCATTATGATATGCCTTGGAGTAGGTTTGTTGGGGTTAAGAAAACTTGGAGTTCTGTTTGCTTCTTGGACTTGAGGCTTTAGTTCTTTCCACAGGCTTGGGAAGTTCTCATCAATTATTTGTTTAAGTATGTTCTCCATTCCATTTTCTCTCTCTTCTCCCTCTGATATACCTATTATTCTTATGTTATTCTTTTTGATGGAGTCAGATAATTCTTGTAGGGCTATCTCATTTTTTTTAATTTTTGAGTCTCTTTCTTCTTCTCTCTGTTGTGCCTCAAGTTGCTTGTCTTCTATTTCACTAATCCTCTCTTCTATCTGACCTGTTCTATTAGCTAAGCTTGTTACTTCGTTTTTCAGCTCGTGAATTGAGTTTTTCATCTCTGTTTGATTTGTTTTTATAGTTTCAATTTCCTTGGACATATATTCTTTGTGTTCATGGAGTTGTTTTCTGAGCTCCCTATATTGCCTTTCTGTGTTTTCTTGTATATCTCGGAGGATTTTTAGGATTTCTATCTTGAATTCTCTGTCATTTAGCTCCAAGGTTTCCAATATATTAAATTTTTTCTCCATAGATTTTTCCTCATCTAGCTGTGTTACCTCTCTTTCTTTTGTATCCATGATATTCGATTTTCTCTTCCTTAATGGCATCTGAGGGTGGTTTTGTTGATAGTATTAATGAGATTTAATAAAGAATAAAAAGTTAAAAAAAATAAAAAAATAACAAATCGAAAAGAGTTGTTTTTTTTAAAAAAAATTAATAATGAAATAAAGAAAAATAAATTAAATAAAAATTTTTTAAAAAAGGAAATTATTCCCCCCCTCTTTTTTTCCTCTCCTCTCCTCTCCCCTCTTTCTTGAGAAAATCTTGTGGTGGACTGTGAGTTATAACAAACAATGCCTGTGATGGAGGGCCTGAATTGGGGAAAAGTAATAAAGGGGCAAAAAAGAGAGAAAGAAAAAAAAAAAAAAGAAAAAAGAAAAAAAAAAGAGCGTATGGACCCACAAAAAGCAAATAAGGAAAAAATTTGGGTCAAGAATAAAATGATTTGCTTTAGGTGTTGGTTTTCTAAGAGTTATGATGAGAGGAATAAGAGGAAAATGGAAAAATGGGGGGACAAATTAAAAACTTACTATTGTATTTAGTGGAACAAGAACTAGATAATATGGAGAGCCAGGGATGGGAGCACTGCTAATGAGTTAAAAAGGTGAAGTAAAAACCCCCCAAAATGCCACAAACATAGGTTTGAGTCCCAGATAAGATAATTTGTTTGTTATTGAGGTTTGAATGAGAGGAGATGTAAAGGAGAAAGGAAGAAACTAATATAGAGGGAGAAAAGAAAGAGAGAGAGAGAAAAAAAGAGGGAACCACTAAAAGAAGAAAAAAGAAAGGAGAGAGAGAGAGAGAGTTAAGGGTTTTGGAGTGCAACCCTCATAGAGAGAAAGGAAGAGAAGAGAAATGATAATGGGAGATGTAACACTTATGGGTAGTGTAGTTCAGGGAGAGGAGAGAGTAAGACCGGTAGAGAGTTAATCGGCCAAATTGGAGGAGGAAAAAAAAGTCTCAAGAATGAAGATAAGAGAAACAAACGAACAAATATAATAAAATGGGATAGGTTATAAAGTCTGCAGGTTATTCTTGATTTTGAGAGGTTATCTTCTTGCTTTTTCTTTTCTCTCCCTCTTCCTGGTTGGTGACTCTGTACCCCGGGTTCTGCCCCTTTGGCACGCTCAGGTAGAGGTTTGCAGTTGATAAGTCTCTATGGCAATGTCATGTATTGTGCTTTATTCTCGTTGGGAGTCGAGGCTCATTAGCATTTATAGGCTCCGACAGTGAGAGAGTCCGTGTTCCTGGAGCCTTTCTCCTAGTCTTTCCTTCCTCAATTAGTAGCCTGATAGTCCAGGTATGGGGTTGCTGCTGCCTCTGCCTGGATAGTAAGAGGCTCAAATTGCTGGCAACTCCCCACTCTATTTCCACTCAGCACAGGGCTCTGGGTAAGGCTCAGTCAGTCAGAGCTGCTAGCATAATCAGGCGGGCTTTCCGCCCACTCGAAGACCTCTGGCTCTGCCACTCTATCCGGTAACACAAGCGGGCGCCCACTTCCGGGGTGCTTGGAGGAAACTCTCACTCACTGTCTGCAACCAGGATTTCCGGCCAGCAGTCTCACGCTCTGAGTGAAACCCCCAACCGCAGGGAAAAGTTGCAGCGTTGGAATTGAGTCTCGCTCCGTCCCCGTGTGCGGCTTTTGCAAGGCGCTGGGGCGGCCCGAGATTCCGCTTTGGCCCACACAAAGGCCCCTGACTCTGCCCCTCTGTGCGATAACACGGGCGCGCACTGCCGAGGCACTCGGAGGAATCGCTCACTCCTTATCTGCGCGCGCAAACCAGGATATGAGGCCGGCTGCGGTTCCCTCTGAGTGAAACAGCCTCCAGCACGGAAAATCTCCACCGTTGGGATTAGTTCTCACTCCCTCCCGTGCGTGGCTTTCCCAGGGCGCTGGGGCTGCCCAGAGACTCTGCCCTCAGCCCACAGAAAGGCCTCTGACCCTGCCTCTCCGTGGGGCAACACGGGCACCCACTTCCGCGGCTTAGGAAGAAATCTCTCTTCCACTAACTGCGCACCGACCAGGAGACCGGGTAAAATGGCCTCTCCGCTTGTCTTTCTTTGTTTGGGTTTGGCGCGAGTGTTAGCTTGTATTGCCCGGGTTGCCACAGGATCAGATTTTCCTCGGCTTGGATCTCTGAGCCACAGCCTGGTTCGGCCGTTTTTGCTGCGGCGGCCTGGATCTATTCACCCCCTTTGCCCGCCTCAGTTTCTATATTCACAGTTACCAGAAAAAGCCGCCCTGTTTAGGTTAGTGAGGAAGGCGGAGCATTTCTTACTCCCTATTTCCTTCGGGGTTTGGTTATATATTTAGCCAATTTTTCACTCAATCATACCTTTGGGTGTATTGCGAAGAATCTGGAAGCTCCAAGTATAGGTTTTTCTGTTTCTGGTTGAAGATCTTGTTGAGTTTTGGGGGAGATTTATCGGTATCGCTTCCTACTCCGCCATTACTCTGACGTCATCTTGATAGAGAAGATCTTAAAGGTGTAAAAATGAAAATAGTTATATGGTGATTATAATAATCTTCCCCCATTTTTTTGTTCATATGCATTTAAAAAAATGTCATATGCCAATTATATATCAGTTAAAAGAATGAAATTTATTATTAGTCATGTGAGTACTAACTGGAATAGTCAAGACTGGAAATTGAAACAAGGCTTTCTAGTAGAGATTACTAACCTACTGCATAGCTATAATGCTTCAGTGCAGTGATTTTCAACCATTTTCATTTTATGGCACATATAAATTACTGAAAATTCTGCAGCACACCAAAAAAATATGTTTTTTGTTAATCTGGCAAAAAAATAGGTATAACTTTGATTCATTCACACTGAATGAATCAGCTATTGTTTGGCTGTTGTCATTTTTTTATTTGACAGTCTAAGGGAAAAGAGGTAAGTGCCTCTGACTAAATAATAGTCAAGTATTCTATGTTTTAAAAACTCTTGTGGCACACCCATTGAAAATCGTTGCTGTAGTGTATAGGTTTATGATTTTTATATATTTAAAACATGATATAATGCAGCAGCTCAACTTAAAAACTATGAGAATTGTATAATATTAGAATTGGAAGGGACTTTGAAGTTTATCTCATCTAATCTGTCCTCCAGTATAGAAATCTATAAAAGAAAATCATTTAACCTATACTTGAATACTTCTAAGAATTGAAGAAATCAGCACTTTGTGACATAGATTAGTATCAAACTGGAGTCAGTTCTTATTGTTACAAAGTTCTCAAGCAGCATTTTAAGAAAAAAAATGATGGGACTTGATGAAAAAAATGTATAAGAAAAATACAGAGTAAGGAAAGCTACATAAATAAGTCAAAAGTAGAGGAGTAAGCGATGGGTAGAGAGCATGATAAAGTTTTTTAATAGTTGTTAAGGGGAACTATTTGGACCAGGAAAAGAGAATATTTATTAAGAATTTACTTACTGCCTGACCGGCGGTGGCACGGTGGATAGAGCGGAGGACCCAGGTTCGAGACCACGAGGTCACCAGCTTTAGCACAGGCTCATCTGGTTTGAGCAAGGTTCACCAGCTTGAGCCCAAGGTCGCTGGCTCAATCCAAGGGGTCATTCAGTCTGCTGTAGCCCCCCGGTCAAAGCACATAGAGAAAGCAATCACTGAACAACTAAGGTGCCACAATGAAAAATTGATGCTTCTCATCTCTCCCTTCCTGTCTGTCTATCCCTGTCTGTCCCTCTCTCTGACTCTCTCTCTGTCACACACACAAAAAAAGGATTTACTTACCATGTTAATTAAGTGTTTTCACATATTGGCTCAATTAGTTTCACACCAGCCCTGTTTGGTAAGCCTGTTAACTTTAATCTGTGGATGAGGAAACTCAGATACCAAGAGTAATTTTCCAATTATATAGTTAGTCAAGTATATAGCCAGGATTGAAAATTAGACATCAGTTCAAAAAGCCTAGGTTCAATCTTTTAGTTGGGTTTGTAAAGTAATAAAGTGCTAAGAAAAAGTAGGAATACAGTCTGAGTACCATCTAAAGAAGGTGGTTCCTGTTGCTGGGACTACATAGGTTGGGAAAGTCTAGAATTTCGGAAGTTGGAAGAGAAGTAGCTGCAGTAATTTAAGTCAGATATACATATTGGTGAGGGATTTTTTGCAGAAAACTCGATCTACTCTAGTGAAAGCAGGAAGGGATTTACTACAGGATATTGACTAATTTACAGAGTTGTTGGGAGTGCTGCAGAAGCTTGGATAACTAGTGACTCCTAAAAAACTTGGCCATCAAGGAACATCTGTCTTTTCTGCAATCACTTCCGCTGCCCTAGAATCATGCTACCACAGCCATAGTTGGGAACTCCCACTAATCAAGCCCTGCCTTCTATAATTCGTACTAGCAAAAGAAGCAGCTTCATTCATTCCCTGTTTTTCAACTACCTTGGAGGTCATAGGACAGGATACCAGGCCCTCTATTAGTGATGCCACATACATGCACACGCACTGTCTTCACAACTATGCTTGTCAGAAGAAGTAGAAGTAGATCCCCTTCCACCTCATTTCCACCTTCTAAATCTCAGGCAACGTGTTCTGATTGCACAAAACTAAATGAGTTCTGGAGCCCTAAGTGCAAGAGATTCTGGGAAATATAATTTTTAGGTTTCCACCCTCTGCAATATGTTGAGAGCACACTAGAAGGAGAGCAGAATAGATTTTTGAATATCAAATTAGTATTGGCAGTTCCGAGAGGCCTTGGACGTGTGTGCTGTTACAGAGCAGGCATGAGATGGACTTCAGTGACTGAGAGAAGATAAAGTGAACTGTTTAGAAATAAAAGCAGTATGGCTCAGGTTCTTCAGTGCACAGCCAAATTACTTCTTGTTAATAACTAAGATGGTGTTATTTTCTGTCCTTGGGATTAATGTGTAATAGCAATTACTCTAATGTGTTCCCAACTCCCATTAATGTTAATGAAAATTCTGTTCTTGTGAAAGTTAGGAGATTTCTGGTAATTACTGCCTCCACAATAACTCCATACTTTTTATAACATAGATTAATATTTTAGTAAAACAATAATGAATGTTTTAGTAAAAATAATTGAGTTGGTAAATTTGCCAGAAGCATTTTCTGTTTTACTTTGATAATAGAGAAACACATAATTCTTACACCAGAATGGATAACAAGAGAAACTGTATATTTTATTCATTACTAGGAAATTTCATTGCAAATCTCAAAGAAGCTTTAGGACATCAAGTAACCAGAATAAATTACCTTGGAGATTGGGGAATGCAGTTTGGTAAGTTGGAGATTTTATTTTTCGTATCACTCTTAAATTTAATATGTTTTACTATCATGTCACTAGATCATCTGGCTAGAATATAGGCAGAATCCCATTAGATAAAGTAGTGCCTCCTACCTATTTTTTTTCCTGATGGCTCTTTTGCATATATCTTATATTCTATTTATTAGGGTAATTCGCACCTCACAAGTAATTTTGGAGGAGGAAACCATGTATTCAGAGAAACACCTGATAAATACAGGCTTTTGTGACTAAGAAAAATAGCTTGTATTTGTGAGTTAATTGTGGAAGTGAGTATACAGGGAGGAAGTTAAGTCTGGCTATATACGCCCTTTTCAACCACAGCCCACTACTTTTGTAAATATAGTTTAAATTTTTTTAATCAATTTTAGAGAAAGAGAAAGACAGAGAAAAAACACTTTCTTGTTCCACTTATTTATGCATTCATTGGTTGATTCATATGTGCCCGACCGGGTGTCAAACCTGCAATCTTGGAATATTGGGACGTTGCTTTAATCAACTGAGCTATCCAGCTAGGGCTCCCACCATTCTTAAAACAAGGGAAGCCCAGCCTCCCAGGGCCATCCTACATGAAGGGTGATCTGTTTTTATATTCTGGGCCAGTGGACTAGAGGAAAAACAAAGAGAGGAAGACAGGGGTGAGACCAAGACAGATGAGTGCCTCAGATTATCTCCAGTGTTAAAAGAGTTAGTCAGAATCATTCCTAGCTCATATATACCAGTAATAAGTGTAGAAGAGCAAGAGAAATATGGTTGCTAAGAAAGGCAAGGACTGGTAGCATGTGAGATGCAAACTTATAAAAATATTTAGCAACTACTATGTGTGTTTTAAGATCCAGCTTTCTAGTGTCACCTCTACATTCTGACACACAGACATATCCTTGCCCACCTTTTCACATCACTAAGTTCCTAGTTCCCAGCCCTATTCAGATAGGCTTCTGTCTTATTGTGCTTCTCTCCCTGCTAGATGATATGTTTTTTGAAGGCATGAAGTATGTCTTAATTATTTTTGTATCCATAGTGCTTGGCACAAAAAAAGGCACTTAGAATGATGAAGGACTTGATCCTGGGAAGTATTTTACAATATTAATCCAAAAGAAAGGGTAGGTAATATTTTAAAGGTTCTATAAAATGCATTGTGCACTGCCAGTTCATTTTTTTTTTTTTTGCACAGCCAGTTCTAAAGTTCACTGTTAATATTGTTTCATATCTAGTGAAATGAAATCAAAGTTTCCAAAAGCCAGACTTATCATGATCTTCTCTTATGAATATTATCCTTTCAATTAATAAAAATATTTTTTAGACCTTAAAAAGGGTAGAACTTGAACCTGTTAGCAGTATACTTATACTCACCATAGAGGAATCAGAAAACACGTCCTGCATTTTAAAAGTCTACCTGCAGTTCACAATAGCTGGTAATCAGAGGTTTAGACTCTAGGCTCAACAGTCAGATTTAATATATGGTGTCCACTTTATATTAGTTTGACCAATTTAGGCATTTCACAGGCATTAGCAAATATGTGATTATGGTATTCATGAAATTTTAGCTGCAGGATTTATTATAGCTTTTATTCTCTAAAGGACTATAGTGGTTAATGATCTGTCAACATTTCCATTATAACCATCATTGTTGAAGAGTTTTAATTTTGGCTGTTTCAGCTATCCCCTATTGAAAGTTGGCAGACATTCCTAGGCACAGAATTAGAATTTGAAACTATATTAGGTGAAATGTTAAAGGGAATTGGCCTTTAGTTTTCCTGTTTCTGTTTTTTTAGAATACTCTGGGCATCTTTCCATACCCTGCTTGCTCCTAGTACCCTGAATCACAATCATATTTGCTTTTGCTTGAAAGTGCATAGAGCTGGTACATATTTCAGGCATCCTTTTAGTTCCTGTCTAAGCTCCAAAGTACCGTTTATCCATGTGTTTGGTAGCATCCCACTTTCCGCTGAGTCTATAGAAAAACATATTCCAGTCAGCAAGGCCCAGTTGCAACATCTCCTTTAGAACTGAAGCTTGGTAATTGATACCGTTGTAGAAACAGATGGTTTTTAAATAAACTACCTTTTATTGCTGTTGGCCCCAAGCTGCAGATATATTTTCAAACTGAAATTGTGATCATCTTTTAGCAAAATATCTTGAGTATAAATAGTCACAGTTCATAGTAGGCATTTTCATTGCTGGTTTGTGAACTGTGATTACTATTTAAAAAAACAAAACATAAAAAGGTTCACTCTGGCCAGATAGTTTGGTTGGTTTAGACCATCATCCTGAAATGCAGAAGTTGCCAGTTCGATCCTTGGTCAGGGCACATACAGGAACAGATTGATGTTCCCTTCTCTCTCCTGCTTTCTCTCTTCCTCTCTCTCTCAAGTCAATAAAGTTAACATTAAAAAAAATTAACACTGTCTCTGAATACTGAATTTATCATCAAAGACTAAAAAAGAAAAAGTCATTGACAAAAGACAAAAATATGGCCAAATATAAGAGTTTTGTTGCTTGGTTACCTTCAAGGAGAGAGGTAACCAGGGATGTTTCAAATTTTGTCCTTTATTGTTTTAATTCAGTTATTTGTTTAAGAACTAATATTATAGTTCCCAGATGATATCTACCTTTGCATAATTTTAACATCTAAAACTTTAAAGTTTTGAGATGACTTGCCATCAGTTTCTTTTCACAGATTTTGAGTTCCCCATGCCCAGCATCATAATGTTTTCTCCAGAGAAGCTGCTCAACAAATGCTTCTTTTATTGTGTCTGCTAGGGAGATGTTGAGCACAGTTGGTCCAAAGATGGATTAGGTTTAGCCCCTGCCTTTGATGAGCTCATAGTCTATTATGTTCTGTAAAATTAATTTCAGTAATTGATCTATTTCAATATATTGACTTTGTGATTCAGTGTATTAACTCTGACTTGTGTCAGATAATGAGGTAGCAGAAGGTAATAGCATGTGTTTTGCAATGTTCTCAAGACACATAATTATGAAAAATTGATCTTTTATAGAACCATACTTGTTCCCTGTCATGACTGTTCTCTGCTGTTCCATTTCATAATGTTTTCATTTACGGATTATTGTGTAGGTCTTCTGGGAACTGGCTTCCAACTGTTTGGGTATGAAGAAAAACTTCAGTCCAATCCTTTACAGCATCTTTTTGAAGTAAGTTGTCAAGAAACAATATTATAAAATGCTTCAACATTTTTTTTTCAGAGTACTATGCAATTTGGTGACACATTTTTAGTCCCAGAAGTTTTAACAAATGTTCCTTAAAACAAGGAACCAAACTATCAAAAATGTTGCTTTTATTTTATGGAGCTTTTAGTTTTCAAATCCAAATGTTCTTTTATTACTATTTTAGTTGATTGTGGACAATAGTTATCCAGGTATAGAATCTTCTTAGAGTAAACACATGGGATAACAATTTAATACAAAGATTTCTCAAGTTTTGTCAGTTTATATTACTCTTTTCTTCATGGTAGTAACTATAATTCATTTGGACTTGAAAAACATGAGAATATACTTTTTTTGCTCTTGTTTTGGTGTTGAGGAAGATAGGTATATTTCTCTATAAATTTCTGTGTGCTTTTTAAATTTCTATCTTTCAATTCCTTTTTCTGACTTTTGCCCAATTCACCCTCCTTTCTGTTCTACTTCATTTAGTCCCTGTGTTTTCCTGTCATCAGGCCTTCCGGAGATTATCAGTATAACAGTATAACTCTTCTGTCTTGTTAATCTCCAGGGATGTGTTTCTTTTTCATTGCCTCAGTTATTATTTTTAGGCTTCACCATAAAACATCAGATACACCATCAGCCATGTTGGTGACAGACCAGGGGATCAGACTAATGATGCTGTGCCTGTGTATGAGGAGGAACATGTGCCAAAATAATGCTTTCTTCCTCCTGCCAAAGCCACAGAGAGTGCTTCATTACTTTTCTTTTTGTTAAATGGTTTTACTCCTGCAGCTGGCTTTATAGTTAAACTTAACAAAAATACATTCTAATTCTTAAAGATCTTTAAAGGTTTGTCATTTCTTCCCGATTCCATGCCTACACTGCAGTTTAAATTCCTACATTTTGATATATAACATTAACCAAAAGACTTTTTTCTCCCATTAAGAGTTTTATTGATTGGCAAGAATTTAAGAATGAATAATTCTGTATGGTTTCTGGAAATAAAGCATGCCACTTCAGTGCCTCTAATCTTTACTGCATCATTTTGTTAACTTTGAATAATGATGAGTATTTTTTACCACAAGCTTTGTGAACCTTTGGATTCCAACACAGGCAATTTGCTCCCAAGTGCTCTATGTACTACATTACACCCCCCCTCCCCCGGGCACTGCGGAGTGCCTTTTGAGCCATTTCTTTCATTGGTTGTAGTTACTTACAAAACATTTTCTTTCTTTCATCCTCAAATTGCTGTAAGAGGGATGCAATTAGTAATCTAGTTTTGGCAGTTTCAACCTTCTGGCATGTTTGTTTGAATTTGGCTTAAGTCACCTAGTAGCAGAATTTGTGGCCTGTACCCCTTTAAATTGTGCCATGATCAGTATCCCCATTTCAGTGTCTCAGCCAGGTTAGAAATGATATTTTCTGATAGTTTTAGCATATCTTTTCTATGATGAAAGTAATTACCACCTGTGGTCATTTCTCTACTGCATTTTGGTGCTTTGCTTCATTACTAGTTATTCTCCATACCTGGAGTCATTCTTTGCTGATGACATTTGGCTATGTTGTACATAAACTTAGGCCTTTTGTGGGACAGCATTTGAAATGTTTTCTTTAGTTTTAATTTGTTTTCATGAAATAGGTAAGTGATTTTATAATAGTTCCTTCAAAATGGCTGATGAGTTAAACAAATAATATATTTGCTGTTTGAAATAAGGACATTTGTAATAATTTTGGAACACATACAAAAAGCCTTTCCACTTACATTGAAAAGTAATTTCTTATGGTAAAAAATTAATAAGTGTTATGTCTAAATCATGGGTATACAGGTGTCATTATTTACTTTTAATTATAATTTTTTGAAGAAGTTTATCAGGATTTGAACTACTTGAATGGACCTTAATAACATCGAATACTGCACCTTTAGGAATTTTTAACAGCCTTTTTATTTTGCTTCAGAACATTTTAGAATTTGACTCATTGCATGTTGCTTATTAATATGAATTTTTTGTTTTTTGTTTTGTTTTTAATTTTATTTAGAAAATTAAATTTAACTGGTTGACATTGATAAAAGTACATAGGTTTCAGGTAAACATTTCTATAATATTTGAAATGTTGATTATGTTGTATGCCCATCACCCAAAGTCAAATCGTTTTCCATCACCTTATATTTGTCCCTCTTTATACCCTTTCCACCCCTCCCCCACATCTTCCTCCTCCTGGTAACCATGTCACTTTTATCTATGTCCATGAGTCAGTTTTATATGCTACCTATGTGTGAAATCATACAGTTTTTAGCTTTTTGTGATTTAGTTATTTCACTCAGTATAATGTTCTCAAGGACCATCCATGTTGTAGTAAATGTCACTATGTCACTCTTTCTTATGGCTGAGTAGTATTCCATTGTATATATGTACCACATCTTCTTAACGAGTCCTCTATTGAGGGACACTTTGCTGTTTCCATCTCTTGACCATTGTGAATAATGCTGCAGTGAACATGGGGGTGCATGTGTCTTTACATACCAGTGTTTTTGAGTCTTTGGGGTAGATAGCCAGTAGAGGGATTACTGGGTCAAATGAGAGTACTATTCTTAATTTTTTGAGAAACCACCACACTTTCTTCCATAATGGTTGTACTAATTTGCATTCCCACTAGTAGCAAATGAGGGTTCCTTTTTCTCCACAGCCTCTCCAACACTTGTTATTACCTGTCTTGTTGATAATAGCTAATCTAACAGATGTGAGGTGGTATCTCAATGTAGTTTTTTTTTTTGTTTTTTTTTTTTTCATTTTTCTGAAGCTGGAAACAGGGAGCTGTTTACAACAACAGCTCTGATAATGAGTTAATATCTGAACTATGTATATAATACCACCTGTGGTCATTTCTCTACTGCATTTTGGTGCCCAGCAGGGGGCAATGCTCTGCCCATCCTGGGCGTCGCCGTGTTGCGACCAGAGCCACTCTAGCACCTGAGGCAGAGGCCACAGAGCCATCCCCAGCGCCCGGGCCATCTTTGCTCCAATGGAGCCTTGGCTGCAGGAGGGGAAGAGAGAGACAGAGAGGAAAGCGCGGCGGAGGGGTGGAGAAGCAAATGGGCGCTTCTCCTGTGTGCCCTGGCCAGGAATCGAACCCGGGTCCTCTGCACGCTAGGCCGACGCTCTACCGCTGAGCCAACCGGCCAGGGCTCAATGTAGTTTTGATTTGCATTTCTTCTGTTGGCCATTTGTATGTCCTCTTGGGAGAAGTATCTGTTCAGGTCCTCTTCCCATTTTTTAATTGGATTGTTTGCTTGTTTGTTGCTAAGCTTTGTGAGTTCTTTATATACATAGTTCAGATATTAACTCATTATCAGAGCTGTTATTTGTAAATATCTCCCATTTAGTTGGCTGCCTATTAGTTTTGTTTTTAGTTTCTTTTGCTGCGGAGAAGTTTAGTTTGATGTAGTCCCATTCATTCATTTTTGTCTTTTCTTCCCTTGCCTTTGGGGTCAAATTCATAAATTGCTCTGTACTGCCAAGGTCCATGAGCTTAGTAGCTATGTTTTCTTCTATGTAATGTATTGTTTCAGATCTTATATTTAGGTCTTTGATCCATTTTGAATTAATTATTGTGCAGAGGGACAAACTGTAGTCAAGTTTCATTTCTTTGCATGTGGCTTTCCAATTTTCCCAGCACCATGTATTGGAGAGACTTTCTTTTCTCCCTGTGTGTTTTTGGCTCCTTTGTCAAAGATGATTTGTCCATACATACGTGGTTTTATTTCTGGGCTCTCAATTCTGTGCCATTGGTCTGTATGTCTGTTTTTCTGCCAGTACCATGCTGTTTTAATTACCATGGCTCTATAGTATAATTTGAAGTTAGATAGTGTGATACCTCTGGCTTCCTTCTTTTCTCTCAGGATTTCTTTGGCTCTCTGGGGTTTTTTATGGTTCCGAACAAACTTGGTGATTTTTTGTTTTATTTCTTTAAGAAATGACAGTAGGGTTTTGATTGGGATTACATTAAATTTGTATATTGCTTTGGATTATATGGCCATTTTAATTATCTGATTCTTCCAATCCATGAAAATGGAATATTTTATCATTACATTGTATCTTTTTCAGTTTCTTTCAATAATACTTTGTAATTTTCAGTCTTTAGGTACTTGACATCCTTTGCTAAAGTTTATTCCTAGGTATTTATTTTTTGTGTTGCAATTGTAAAAGGACTTGTTTTTTTTAGTACATTTTCTAAAGTTTCATTGTTAGCATATAGGAAAGTAATAGAATTTTATTGATTTTTATCTTGCAACTTTACTATATTGTTTTATTTTTTCTATTAGTTTTTTGTTGGAATCTTTGGGGTTTTCTATGTACAGGATTGTGTCATCTGCAAAAAATGCTACCTTCTTTCCCGATATGGATGCCTTTTATTTCTGTCTCTTGCCTGATAGCTCTAGCTAAAACTTCCAGAACTAAGTTGCATAAGAGTGGAGAGAGTGGGCAGCCTTGTCTTGTTCCTGATATTAGAGGAAAAATCTGAATTTTTTCACCATTTAGTATGATTTTAGGTGATGGTTTGTCTTATGTGGCCTTTATTATGTTGAGTACTTTTCTTCTATTCCAATTTTATTGAGTGTTTTAAACATAAAGGGATGTTGTATCTTATAGATCTGCCTTTTCTGCACCTATTGATATGATCATATAATTTTTGTTCTTTTTTTGTTGATGTGTTGTGTTACATTGATTGATTTCCATCAATGTGCTCCTGGAATGAATCCCAGTTCATTGTGATGTATTATTTTTTTAATGTGTTATTGTATTCGATATGATAGTGTTTTGTTTAGGATGTTTGCATCTGTGTTCATTAGAGATATTAGTGTGTAGTTTTTTTGTATGTGTGTTGTCCTTGGCCAGGTTTTGGTATGAGGGTTATGTTGGCCTCATAAAATGTATTAGGGAGTGTGCTTCTTCTGTATTTTGGAAGACTTTGAGGATAGGTACCAAATCTTCCTTGACTGTTTGGCAGATTTCACTAATGTAGCCATCTGGCCTTGGACTTCTATTTTTGAGGAGGTTTTAGATAGTTGTTTCTATTTCCTCCTTGCTTTAGGTCTGTTTAGGTGTTCCACTTCTTGCTGACTCAGTCTAGGAATTTATCCATTTCCTGTAGGTTGTAGAATTTGGTGGCATAAAATCTTTCATAGTATTCTACTCTGATCCTTTGTATATCTATGATATCTGGTATTTTCTTCTCATTCATTTGGATTTTGTTTATAGAAGTTCTTTCTCTTTTTTCCTTAGTCCAGTTAGGGGTTGACAATTTTGTTGATCTTTTCAAGGAACAAGCTCTTTGTGTATTAGCTGTTTCTATAGTTTTTTGTTCTCTATTTCATTTAGTTCTGCTGTAATTTTTACTACTTCTTTTCTTCTGTTGGCTTTGGGTTGCCTTTACTCTTCTTTTTCTAGTTCCTTAAGATTTGATGTTAGGTTGTTTTTTTGGGAACTCTCTTTTTTCTTGATGTAAGCCTATAAAGATATTAACTTCCCTCTTATTACTGCTTCTGCTGCATCCCAAAAATTTTGATATGTTGTGTTGTCATTTTCATTTGTCTGTATATATCATTTTATCTCAGCTTTTATTTTTTCTTTAACTCAGTCATTTTTTAAAAACATGTTTAATTTCCACATTTTTGTGGGTTTCTTTTCTTCCTTTTTACTGTTGAATCCTAATTTCAAAGTCTGTGGTCAGAAAATATGCTAGATATAATTTCATTGTGTCTGAATTTGTTGTTAGTTTTGTAGTCCAACATATGGTCTATCCTTGAGAATGTTTTAGGCACAGTAGAGAAGAATGTATAATCTAATGTTTTGGGATGAAATGTCCTTTCAATCTCTGTTATGTTCATTGGTCCAGAGTATTGTTTAAGGTCTATATTTCTTTATTGTTTTTCTGTTTGGATGATCTATCTCAAGCTGTCAATGGTGTGTTGAAATCTTTAAGTATGATTGTGGGTTTTTTTATTCTATTTTTAGATCAGGTGTCATTTATTTTGGTGCTCCCTCATTTGGTGTTTATATATTAAGAAGTGTTATGTCTTTTTGATAGAATGTCCCCTTTATCGTTATGAAATATTCAACTTTCTGAATATTGGGTACTTCTGTTGTCTTGAAGTCAGCATTGTCAGATATGAGTATGGCTACACCTGCTTTTCTTTGGATATTATTTGCTTGGAGAATTGTTTTACAGGCTTTCATATTGAATCTACTTTTGTCCTTGCAGCTTAGATGTGTCTCTAGTTGAAAGCAGCATATGGTTGAGTTTTGCTTTTTGCTCCAATCTGCTACTCTGTGCTTCTTTATAATGAGTTCAGTCCATTTACATTTAGGGTGATTATTGACACTTGAGGATTTCCTATAGCCATTTTATGTTTTGTTTTCTGGTAGCTCTGGGTCTCGTTTGGTTCTTCTTTTTTGTGTTTCTGTCAGATGTTTTTATTTGGTGGTATCAATGTTTCTTTCCCCCGTTTCTTTTTTTTTTAAGCTGTGTATTTAGTAGTGGCTTTTTTGTAGGCGGTTACCATTAGGTCATTAAGAGAAAAATGTTCATATATACAAGAGTCCTTTGTCTTATGAGTGCTTCTGCACTCCATTCTCTTTTGCTATGGTATATCTTTATCTTTTTCCCTTTATGTTACTATTATCACAGATTATCCTTGCTTTTATTGTGATCTTGTTGGAGCTTTTACTTGTACTTTGTATCTGGTCAGATAATCCCATTAAGTATTTTCTGCAGGGATGGTTTTCTGGTGATAAATTCCCTTAGCTGCTGTATGTCTGCAAAAGTTTTTATTTCACCTTCATATTTGAAGGATAACCTTGATAGATATAATATTCTTGGCTAGTAATTCCTCTCTCTCAGTACTTTGAATGTTTCGGTCTACTCGCTTCTTGCTTGTATAGTTTCTGCTGAGAAGTCCAATGATAACCTGATGGGCTTTCCTTTATATGTTATGTTTTTCTTTTCCCTAGCTGCCTTAAAGATTCTTTCTTTGTCATTGATTTTTGACAATTTTATTTTGATAAGCCTTGGAGAAGGTCTTTTTTAGGTTGAGGTAACTCAGCATTCTGTTTACTTCTTGGATTCAAGGCTCTAACTCTTTTCATAGGCTTGGGAAAATCTCATCATTATTTATTCGAATAAGCTCTCCATTCCTCTCTCCCTCTCTTCTTCTGATATACCCATTATTCTTATATTGCTCTTTCTGATGGAGCATCTCATTAAGTATTTTCAGAACTTTAATTTTGACTTCTTGATCATTTAACTCCAAGGTTTCCATGTGATTGAGTTTTTTTTCCTGGAAATCTTCTATTTTCTTTTTGAACTATGTCGATGTCTTGTGTAGCTATGGTATTTGATTTCTTCTTTCTTGATGGAATTTGAGATTGGTATTGTTTATAACAAAAAAGAAAGAACTAAAAATAAGGAAATATTAAAATAAAAAAGAATAAAAAATATAAAAACTTAAAAAATTATGAGAAGTAAAGGAAAACCACAGGAGATGTGACGTCATAGAAATGGCGCCGTGAGGACACGGACCGAAAAATCTCCCCAAAATTTCAACAAGTTCCAACAACCAGAGACAAAAAAACCTATTCTTAGAGCATCCGAGAGTTCCACACCCTGAAGGCGAAGTGCTATCAACAAGACCACCCTCAGATGCCAGTAAGAAAAAGGAAATCAAATATCATGGATACAAAAGAAAGAGAAGTAACACACATAGATGTGGAAAAATCTATGGAGAAAAAATTTAATATATTGGAAACCTTGGAGCTAAATGACAGAGAATTTAAAATAGAAATCCTAAAAATACTCAGAGATATACAAAAAAAAACAAAGAAAGGCAATTAGGGAGCTCAGGAACAAACTCAACGAATACAAAGAATATATTAGCAAGGAAATTGAAACTATAAAAACAAATCAAACAGAGATTAAAAACTCAATTCATGAACTGAAAAACGAGGTAACAAGCTTAGCTAATAGAACAGACCAGATAGAAGATAGGATTAGTGACATAGAAGACAAGCAACTTGAGGCACAATAGAGAGAAGAAGAGAGAGACTCAAAAATTAAAAAAAATGAGAAAGCCCTACAGGAGTTGTCTGACTCCATCAAAAAGAATAACATAAGAATAATAGGTATATCAGAGGGAGAAGAGAGAGAAAATGGAATGGAGAATTTATTCAAACAAATAATAGACGAGAACTTCCCAAGCCTGTGGAAAAAACTAAAGCCTCAAATTCAAGAAGGAAACAGAAGACCGAGTTTTCTTAACCACAACAAACCTACGCCAAAGCACATCATAATGACAATGGCACAAACCAACGACAGAGAAAAAATTCTCAAGGCAGCCAGGGAAAAGAAGAATACAACATATAAAGGAAGGCCTATTAGATTATCATCAGAATTTTCAGCAGAAATTCTACAAGCTAGAAGAGAGTGGGCCCCAATATTTAAAGTACTGAAAGAGAGGAACTTTCAGGAAGAATACTATACCCATCAAAGTTATCCTTCAAGTACGAAGGAGAAATGAAAACATTCACAAATACAGAAAAGATTAAGGAATTTATCATCAGAAAACCCCCACTCCAGGAAATACTAAAGGGAATTTTCCAACCAGATCCAAAGAACAAAACAAAACCACAAGTAAAAGCTCCACCAAGAACACAATAAAACCACATTTAAACTGTGACAACAAAAGCAAAAAAAAAAGGGGGGAGAGGACAGAGATTAACAGTAGCAAAAGATGATGAAGTGCAGAAACACTAGCAAGATAGGGTACTACAATGAATATGGTAGGTACCCTTTTCATTACTTAATGGTAACCACCCTTGAAAAAACCACCACAAAAGCACATGACTTTAAAAAGGTAGCAACAGAGGAAAGAAGCATGGAATACAAACAAACAAAAACAAATGATAGAAAAACAAAAGAGAAGAATCAATCAAGATACAAACTAACAGAAAGTAACTTATAAAATGGCAATAGGGAACCCAAAAGTGTCAATAATTACACTAAACGTAAATGGATTAAACTCACCAATAAAAAGACAGAGTAGCAGAATGGATTAAAAAAAGAAAATCCAACTGTATGCTGCCTACAAGAAACACATCTAAGCAACAAGGATAAAAACAAATTCAAAGTGAAAGGCTGGAAAACAATACTCCAAGCAAATAACATCCAAAAAAAAGCAGGCGTAGCAATACTCATATCTAATAATGCTGACTACAAGACAGCAAAAGTACTCAGAAACAAAAATGGTCATTTCATAATGATTAAGGGGATGCTGAATCAAGAAGACATAACAACCGTTAATATATATGCACCAAACCAAGGAGCACCAAAATATATAAGACAGCTACTTATTGACCTAAAAACAAAAACTGAGAAAAATACAATCATACTTGGAGACCTCAATACACCGCTGACGGCTCTAGATCGGTCAGCCAAACAGAAAATCAATAAAGATATAGTGGCCTTAAACGAAACACTAGAGAACCTGGATATGATAGACATCTACAGGACACTTCATCCCAAAGCGACAGAGTATACATTTTTCTCTAGTGTACATGGAACATTCTCAAGAATTGACCATATGTTGGGCCATAAAAATAATATCAGCAAATTCAGAAAAATTGAAATTGTACCAAGCATATTTTCTGATCATAAAGCCTTGAAACTAGAATTCAACTGCAAAAAAGAGGGAAAAAACCCCACAAAATGTGGAAACTAAACAACATACTTTTAAAAAATGAATGGGTCAAAGAAGAAATAAGGGCAGAGATCAAAAGATATATATAGACAAATGAAAATGACAATATGACATATCAGAATCTATGGGATGTAGCAAAAGCAGTGATAAGAGGAAAGTTCATATCACTTCAGGCCTATATGAACAAACAAGAGATAGCCCAAGTGAACCACTTAACTTCACACCTTAAGTAACTGGAAAAAGAAGAACAAAAACAACCCAAAACTGGCCAAAGAAAGGAGATAATAAAAATCAGAGCAGAAATAAATGAAATAGAGAAAAAAAAATTATAGAAAAAATTAATAGAACAAAGAGCTGGTTCTTTGAAAAGATCAACAAAATTGACAAATCCTTGGCAAGTCTTACCAAGGAAAAAAGAGAAAGAACTCATATAAACAAAATCCAAAATGAAGGAGGAGAAATCACCACGGACATCGTAGATATACAAAGAATTATTATAGATTACTATGAAAAAATTTATGCCACTAAATTCAACAACCTAGAAGAAATGGATAAATGCCTAGAACAATACAACCTTCCTAGACTGAGTCATGAAGAAACAGAAAGCCTAAACAGACCTATTAGTAGAGAAGAAATAGAAAAAACCATTAAAAACCTCCCCAAAAATAAAAGTCCAGGCCCAGAAGGCTATGCTAGTGAATTCTATCAAGCATTCAAAGAAGACTTGGTCCCTATTCTCCAGAAGGTCTTCCAAAAAATTGAAGAAGAAGCCATACTTCCAAACACCTTTTTTGAGGCCAGTATAACCCTCATACCGAAACTAGGCAAGGATGGCACAAAAAAAGAAAACTACAGACCAATATCTCTAATTAATACAGATGCTAAAATACTAAACAAAATACTGGCAAATCAAATACAACAACATATTAAAAAAATAATACATCATGACCAAGTGGGATTCATCCCAGAATCTCAAGGATGGTTCAACATATGTAAAACGGTTAATGTAATACACCACATCAACAAAACAAAGAACAAAAAACACATGATCTTATCAATAGATGCAGAAAAGGCATTTGATAAAATACAACACAACTTTATGTTTAAGACACTCAACAAAATGGGTATAGAAGGAAAATATTTCAACATAATGAAGGCCATATATGATAAACCATCAGCCAACATCATATTAAATGGCATAAAACTGAGGACTTTTTACCTTAAATCAGGAACAAGACAGGGTTGTCCACTCTCTCCACTCTTATTTCACATGGTGCTAAAAGTTCTGGCCAGAGCAATCAGACAAGAGAAAGAAATAAAAGGCATCTATATCGGAAAAGAAGAAGTAAAGGTATCACTTTTTACAGATGTTATGATCCTATACTTTGAAAACCCGAAAGACTCCACAAAAAGTTTACTAGAAACAATAAACCAATACAGTAAGGTCGCAGGATACAAAATTAACATACAAAAGTCCATAGCCTTTCTCTGTGCCAACAATGAAATATTAGAAAACGAACTCAAAAAAATAATCCCCTTCATGATTGCAACAAAAAAAAAAATAAAATACCTAGGAATAAACATAACAAAGAATGTAAAGGACCTATATAACGAAAACTACAAAGCATTGTTAAGGGAAATTGAAAAAGATACAATGAGATGGAAAAATATTCCTTGTTCGTGGGTAGGAAGGATAAATATAATCAAAATGGCCATATTACTCAAAGCAATATATAAATTTAATGCAATTCCCATCAAAATTCCTATGACATTTTTTAAAGAAATGGAGCAAAAAATTTTCAGATTTATATGGAACTATAAAACACCCCGATTAGCCAAAGCCATCCTAAGGAAATAGAATGAAGCTGGGGGCATTACAATACCTGACTTCAAACTATATTATAGGGCCACGATAATCAAAACAGCATGGTATTGGCAGAAAAATAGACACTCAGACCAATGGAACAGAATAGAAAGTCCAGAAATAAAACCACATATATATGGTCAAATAATTTTTGATAAAGGGGCCAACAACACACAATGGAGAAAAGAATGCCTCTTCAACAAATGGTGCTGGGAAAACTGGAAAGCCACATGCAAAAGAATGAAACTCGACTACAGCTTGTCCCCTTGTACGAAAATTAATTCAAAATGGATCAAAGACCTAAATATAAGACCTGAAACAATAAAGTACATAGAAGAAGACATAGGTACTAAACTCATGGACCTGGATTTTAAAGAGCATTTTATGAATTTGACTCCAAAGGCAAGAGAAGTGAAGGCAAAGATAAATGAATGGGACTACATCAGAATTAAAAGTTTTTGCTCAGCAAGAGAAATTGACAACAAAATAAACAGACAGCCAACTGAATGGGAAATGATATTTTCAAACAACAGCTCAGATAAGGGTATAATATCCAAAATATACAAAGAACTTATAAAACTCAACAACAAACAAACAATCCAATAAAAAAAATGGGAAGAGGACATGAACAGACACTTCTCCCAGGAAGAAATACAGATGGCCAACAGATATATGAAGAGATGCTCATCTTCGTTAGTTATTAGAGAAATGCAAATCAAAACTACATTGAGATACCACCTCACACCTGTTAGATTAGCTATTATGAACAAGACCGGTAATAGCAAATGCTGGAGAGGCTATGGAGAAAAAGGAACCCTCATTCACTGTTGGTGGGACTGTAAAGAAGTGCAACCATTATGGAAGAAAGTATGGTGGTTCCTCAAAAAACTGAAAATAGAACTACCTTATGACCCAGCAATCCCTCTAATGGGTACATACCCCAAAAACTCAGAAACATTGATACGTAAAGACACATGCAGCCCCATGTTCACTGCAGCATTGTTCACAGTGGCCAGGACATGGAAACAACCAAAGAGCCCTTCAATAGAGGACTGGATAAAGAAGATATGGCACATATACACTATGGAATACTACTCAGCCATAAGAAATGATGACATCGGATCATTTACAACAAAATGGTGGGATCTCGATAACATTATACAGAGTGAAATGAGTAAATCAGAAAAAAACAAGAACTACATGATTCCACACATTGGTGGGACATAAAAACGAGACTAAGAGACATGGACAAGAGTGTGGTGGTTACGGGGGGAGGGGGGGGGGCGCGGGAGGTAAGGAGGAGAGGCTGAGGGGGAAGGGGAGGGGCACAAAGAAAACTAGATAAAAGGTGACGGAGGACAATCTGACTTTGGGTGTTGTGTATGCAACATAAGTGAATGACAAGATAATCTGGACATGGTGTTTTTGAATATATGTACCCTGATTTATTGATGTCACCCCATTAACATTAATAAAAATTTATAATAAAAAAAAGAAAACCACAGGAAAAAAGATCTAAAGTAAACAAAATAATTAAAAAGAAAATACCCTCAAAAAATAAAATTATAATAATTAAAGAAAATGAAATTCAACAGAGAAAAAAATAATAAGTAAAAAAAAGGAAAAAGGGGCAAAAAAAAAGAAAAAATAAATTTTGGTTTTGAACGGTTTCTTCCAGTAGGTGTCGCTGTATTTCAAGTTTTAGCTATGTGTAGTTTCTGGGCTGTCCTCTGCTGAGATGGTGTGGCAATGATGTAGGCTGGGCCACAGTCACACTGATGGGTGTGGCATGTTTTGAGGGCTTTACAGTTTCAGCTTTAAGGCTTTATGGCTCTAGCAGTGGCAGTCTTAGGCTTTCAGGTACTCCTTCCCATGTCTGAACAGACCTGGGGACCAGACATGTAGCATCTCTGTTCTTCAGGGGAGAGAGTGGTTCCAGAGAGGTAGCTGTGGGGTTTGTCTCTGCCACTCTCCATGCCACAAGTTGAGGGAGGTGGGATCTGGGATGTTGGGGAGCCGCACTTTAGTTTTCTCTTTCTCTGCCAAGTGTGAGCTGCAGGCAGACCATGGGAACACAGTTCATGAACCCACACTCAGGCCGCTTTGGTTTATCTCCCCCTCTGCCCCTCTTTCTCACCATTCCTACGGCAAAAGGAGACCCAGTCACTCTGAGTGTCCCTCTCTGTACCTCTAGAGAAGAAAACAAACAAACCAGTTACTCCAGGTTTGTCTCCTCTCCTCTCCAAAGCCAATTCAAATGCGTTTTATCTTTCACCCCGCTTTTCACCCCATCCCACCTTTAGTCCATATGGTACATGATATTATAGGTGCGCTTGCTGGGTTTCCTTCACTGCGTTATAGTTGTTGACGTTGAAATTTCAAGAGGAGAGATCAGGAGTAATTCTTACGCCACCAGTACTCACATATCATCCGCCAGGATTTCTTCATATAAGGGTTTGTGAACTTGGATGGGAAGAAAAAATTCCACATTATTTTTACTAACTTCTATCAGAAAGCCTTCATTACTATATTATAAATTTTTAAAAATTTTTGGATAACTGTATTTCAATGTAATTATTTCCTTTGTGTATACACATTTTTGATTTATGCATTCAGGAACATTTTAGAAAGGGTCTGTAGGGTTCACTAAAGGCTCATGGCAAAATAAAAGAAAGATTCTGTGATGAGGGCAGTTGGGTAATCTTTAAATGAGAGTTTTCAGGATTGCTTTTTCTTGAAGATAATTGTGACTAGTAATATACTTCACTTAATGTACTGTTGTGCTTTTAGGTTTACGTACAAGTTAATAAAGAAGCAGCAGATGATAAAAGGGTAGCAGAATCAGCACATGCTTACTTCCAGCGATTGGAACTGGGTGACATGCAAGCACTGGCACTGTGGCAGAAGTTCCGGGACTTGAGCGTAGAAGAGTACATTCGTATTTACAAGGTACTGTCCACTCTCCTGCTGTCCTGTGATGTGGTGCAGCACTTGACTGATACCTTTAGGTAGCAGAGTTTATTCTTAAGCTCATGTTTTAAGAATAGATTTGTTATTGAGTTGGAAATTGGGACTCAAATGTTGTTCTTTGGGCTTCAAGGTAGAGCTATGAAATAATCCTGAATCCTATGAACTTAACAGACTGAATATCAGGTGACATTCTGATACTTCATTTCAGTCTGGCTTTTCAGTCTTCTATCATTTATTCACTTTTCCTTAATCATTTTTTCTTTGTTTGCTTCCTTAGGCATAGATGTGATGGGTATGAATTTGTTCATTTAATAAACATTTAGGAAATGGGAAAAACATAACAGCAAATAAAAGACATCAGTTTTCTCATGGGATTTACATTTTAGCATGGAGACAGAGTGAATTAAACAAAGACATGCAAATAAAACAAGAACATATAATCTGTTAGATGTGATGATCCTGTAGAGAGAAATTAAGCAGGGAAGAAGAGGTCAGGTGTGCTGTGGGGGTGGAATGAAGAGTTCCAGTCAAGAAGCCCACGTGGCTGGAGTGGGTAAACTGGATGCAGAATGTAGGAGAGGTGGTTGAAGAGCTTGTAGGGTAGGACGTGGTGTAGGACATTGTCCAGGGCTCTTCCAGTATCTTCGAGCAGTGGTGGAAATGCTTTGTATCTGTGCTGTCCAGTATGGGAGCCGCTAGCCTTGTGTTGCTACAGAGTACTTGAAGTGTGAGTAATGTGAGGCACTAAATTTTTATTTTCTTTGAATTTGAATAGCCAGTGTGCCTTGAACTATCATATTAGGCAGCAAAATACTGTTGCGAGGACATGAGGTATGGGAAGAGCCTTTAGAAGGTTAGAGCAGAGAAATGACTTTATTTAATTCTTATTTTCCCCATCTGTGTGACTGACCATAGAGCATCCTGTTTTCTCTCAGGGTAAGACAATATGCTATTTAAATAACTTTTTCTTTCTTTTAGCGTCTAGGAGTACACTTTGATGAATACTCAGGAGAATCGTTTTATCGTGAAAAATCACAAGAAGTCTTAAAGTTGCTGGACAGTAAAGGACTCCTGCAGAAAACGATGTATGGTCAGGTTATTATTCTCTAGAAAAGTTATTGGTTCTTTTTAGAAATAGACATTGGTATATTCTCTGAGTGAGGACAACAATGTGCTGTGCATCCTTCTGGCATTTTTTAATAATGCTTTTTCCTGGTCAAAGTGCTTTCCTACATGCTGTCTTTTGCTGCTGTAACAAAATTCTGGTCAGGTTGGGAGGAAGGATGTTATCTGCTCTTTACACATGAGCAAACTGAAGAACAGAGAGTACACGTGACCTACCTAAGGTCACACTAGGTAAATGGTAAAACTGGAAAAAGGAAATAAAACTCACATCTTCTTACTTAACCCTGCCTTTTAAAAAAATCCCATCCTGTTCCAAAAAAATATTTAAGGCAGCTTATGAAAATAGATATAATACAACAAGCTGTTAAAAGAATAAAATGAGAAAATCAGGTAGCAGGGGCAGAAAATAATATGAATTCAGGGTGATGTTAGTATATTATATAACACACACTGGGATTCTATTTCCTTGCTTAAGGTAAATTTCTGATTTTGCTTTGAGTTCCCTCTCAACCAATAAAAATAGTACCAGTCATAGGAGCTCATCTATAATGTAGATGCAAACCAGTTGCTTAGAAATACCACTTTTCTACTACCAAAGAGCCATTTTTCTTACCATCTCCATAAGGAAGACATGGAGAATGTGTTCCATCATGTCCTCAGCAATGTCCTTAAGGAAAATTTTTAGATTGCCATATACAGATTCTAATTTTTGACCAGGCAGGAAAGACAACAACAAAATCCCATGATTTTATTACTCAGGGGTACTTTATGGCATGTTAAAACTAAACCGATAGTTTTTGTTATAATAACTGGAATTAGAGAATACAATATTTTATGTTTAAACTTCAGATATAATCTCATTTTTTCAACTAGGTATATTAAAGACATTATCTAAGTACCTTATCCAGAGTTTCAGATTTTTAAAAAGATAACCAATAGCTTCTAGTTAGCTGAAAATAATTTTAAAGATGTTATACTTTTAAAGGTCTTAATTTATAATATTAATTCAGAATTACCTCTCTCTATTTGTAGAAAAGGAACAGCTGTAGTGGATCTTTCTGGGAATGGTAACCCTTCCTCAATTTGTACTGTAATGCGAAGTGATGGGACTTCTCTCTATGCAACCAGGTTTGTCTTATGTGAAGGTCAATGTTAGAATGTGTATTTGACTTGATGTTATTGTTCCGAATTATTGCTAAGACAATTATGTTATCCTCAAAACTTAGCAAATGCTAGTTTCAAAATCTCTTTGCGTTACTCAAAATAGATCTTTTGGGTTTTTGTTGCCAGTTGTGTAGTTCCTGGAAAGGTTTACTGTCATCAGAAAAGTGACTGAAAACTATATATTTACAATTAGTTAAATATCAGGATTCCACAACTGAATACATTGTTCTACAAACTATAAAATTAAGATACCTCATAGTCAACTATAAATACTTTACAATCGCACGTTAGCAGGGATGTACACTGGGAGGCGGCCCTCTGAGCGCAGTGGTGTCCTCTCTGTGAAAGGACCCTCACATATGTACCAGTCCTCATTCTGACTGTGATAAAATGGGTCAAGGGAAAGTAGGCCATAGTGCTTACCATGACTGACTGCTGTGGAAAGGAGCAGTCTCTGGTACTCAGTAAGATCCAGGTTTGTCAGGCACACTTATTTCCGAGACAAAGCTAATAGGAAGGAAAAGATCGGACAATATAAAGCCACACAGGCAAATGTAGCCATACTCCAGCATGCAAGCAAAAGGCTCCAGTGTCTCCAGGCTAGCTTTATACTGTATCACAAACAGCTTTTGTAGTATAATGTGATGATATTTTATTATTATTGTTTACTACCATCATTTGTTCCGAACCACTTTAAACACCATCCAATTCTGTTGGTGAAAGTAGAAAATTCATCTACTTTCTATTACTTTTTGATATTTCCCTTCACCAATTCAATGCAGTTGAGGGTGGGAAGTGAAAAGAACCTATATATCTAAGAGGTACATTTCTTTTTTTGATACAAAAATATATAGTAGAAAAAAATTTTGTGCCAGCTAATTATTGCTGGATAGACTATAGAAGAACCCATGAGCAGTGGTTTTATAAGAAATGTGTCCACTCAGAATGAAAACTCGGTGACACAAAGACTCACTAACTGTCCTGATCTGGTATCTTTCTGTGGCTATTATTAGGTTGAGATTTTTCCGTATTTAGTCATCCCCTGGTATCCATGGGGGATTGGTTCTAGGACACTCCCACCCTCACAGATACCGAAATCCACAGATGTTCAGGTCCCTTATGTAAAATGGTGTCCTATTTGCATATAAACTACACATATCCTCCCTTCTACTTTAAATCATCTCTAGAGTACTTACAATACCTAATACTGTAAATAACTGTTATACTGTATTATTTAGGGCAGTGATTTTCAACCTTTTTTGAGCCGCGGCACATTTTTTACATTTACAAAATCCTGGGGCACACCACCTACCAAAATGACATAAAATGACACTCTAACACAGTACATATTATACATATAGTTAATAATATAGTTTCTAAATGTATTTATACTCACTTAGTGTGAAACCTGGGCCTGTTTTGATGAACACAAAAGGGATATCCTGGCAGGAATGGTAGAAAGACACACACAAAGCTCTTCCTCAACAGTTCGCAGTCTCTCTCTGTTTTTAGTTTTTATCGCAGTCAAGCTTGAGAAGCTCAGCTCACATAGATATGTGGTTGAAAACGGGAGCAGTGTCAAAATAGCTTTGTTGGCCAGAATGGGGAACTCCTTGGCAACAGATAACCAAAAACTGTCCAAAGGAAGATCAGCAAACTTTAGCTTTAAAGTTAGATAACATTGTGATGCATTGTATATCACCCTCTGCAGGGGCCTCTTTATAAAGAAAAAGGTCAAATATCTATATACACCATCAGGATAGACATAACCAGCTGAGGCTGAGGCTTCATCTAGTGGTGGCAACATTTACCTCCAGTCCTGACCAGGATTAGAAATCGGGACCATGGGGAGGAGTAGCAGCTTCAACTACTCGCAGCAGCCACACAATGACAAGTGCGCTGCAGCCCGAGTGGGGACCTTCCTGGGTGTGGATGAGAGGCGGCCTACTATTGGTTCATCGCTAGTGGTCGGGATGAATCCTAGAAGGTGATTGGTCAGTGAGCATTCCCTGTGCCTCCACTCTTCCTGTCGCTGATAGCTGGAGGGAGTGTGAGGGGAATGTTTATGTTCGGATGGAGGCGGCTGGCGGTGGGCCAGATAAATAGCCTCCGCCAGCCGTATCCGGCACACGGGCCATAGTTTGGGGACCCATGTTTAATTTCTCCACGGCACACCTGACCATGTCTCATGGCACACTGGTTGAAAAACACTGATTTAGGGAATAAAGACAATAAAAAGTCTGTACATGTTCAGTACAGATAACAGCCATCGTAGATTAGTCCTAACTACATAGTACACGTCAACAACAGTGTAACCTATTTTCCTGGATTTTCTATTCACCGTTGGTTTAATCTGTGGATATGATACCTGTGGATATGGAGGGCCTATTATACTTATCTTAATACCTATCCTTTCTCTCTTTTATTTGGGAGACTAATTCTCTTTTTGCCACTTGTTGAAATGTTTGATTTTTTTTTTTCTTTTTTTACCTTGCTCTATCTTTAGCTGTTTCGGCCCTTTCAATGGGTTCCTTATAGAATACACTTATGTGTGTAGATGTGAATTAAAGAAAAGAGTTGTTCTAACAGACAAAGAAAAGTGTAGAATACTGAAAAGAGCACAGGGTGAGGCTGAATACCTGAACTTCTGTTCTGAGACCTTGACCCTCACTTAACCTCCCTGGGCCATGGTTCCATACTTTGTGAAATGAGAGACCTGAACTAAAGGACCTGGCATAGTTTCCTATTTGCCTACCCTCATGAATTTTAATTCCACAGATATACTGTATATCTGTATGTACTATATGCAGATATGTCCTTTATATTTATACATAAAAAGAATAAGATTTTTTTGTCCCTCAACAGCCCGTTTTTGCTTCCATTAAGAATGCATGTTTTGTATTATGTCAGGATTATGAGGTAGGTACTAATCCCAACATTTCAAAAGATCTAGGGACTTTTTAAGTCTTCCAGTGTCATATATTGTCAAAAATAACTTTAATTTTCAAATACTCTCATAATCTTGGCTTGAAATTTCATAGTTTATTTTTCATTATATTACATGTAAACTAGAGGGTTTTTGTACTTAATCAGAGATAGGAGAAATAGATGGAATTTTTGTCAAAGTACTTTATGATCTTTTAAAATGCTTTAGAAAGTATTACATATGGCTGATCCAAGACTTGGAAACTCCTTGATTATACTAACAGAAAAGGAGGTAGAAGACATCTATTTAGCTACTACATCACCTATGTTTTAAATATGTTCTTTAAGAGAGTATATTGCAAATAAGTGACAATTAGGTGATTCTTTCCAATAGATTTTTTATTTTTAGAATCAACAAATCCTAAAACATTTACCTGCAGACACTTTGCCTACAGCTATTTCAGTAGTTATTACTAATTGTCTCAGAGCTCTTACTCATTTTTGTTTATCTTTTCACAGCACTTTTATACTTATTGCATTTCCCAAAGCTACTCTTGTTATTTTTACTTGTTATCAAAGTATGATATTGGGATTATACAAGCATGGGTAGTATACCCCAGGCAGTGGCATAATAGGAATTCTTAATTAGAAAAGCCTCATTACCATTAAATATTGAAAATAAATTATTACCCAGATCTGCTTAGTAACTCTTAATTTATGGCCATTTCTTTTCAGAGATGTTGCAGCTGCTATAGATAGAATGGACAAGTATAATTTTGATACAATGATTTATGTGGTAAGTAATCACAATAAAGAACAAAAGGTTGGCCCTGGCCGGTTTGCTCAGTGGCAGAGCATCGGACTGGCATGTGAATATCCCAGGTTCGATTTTCAGTCAGGGCACACAGGAGAAGCGATCATGTGCTTCTTCACCCTTTCTTTTCCCCCTTGGCAACCACTGCTCTGTTCTCCATCACTAGAGTTTTCTCATTGTGGAACTGGCTTTTTTTTTTTTTTTTTTTACCAGAGACAGAGTCAGAGAGAGGGATAGATAGGGACAGACAGACAGGAACACAGAGAGATGAAAAGAATCAGTCATCAGTTTTTTGTTGTGGCACTTTAGTTCATTGATTGCTTTCTCATACGGGCCTTGATTGGGGGGGGGGGCGGGGTCTACAGTGACCCCTTGCTCAAGCCAGTGGCCTTGGATCCAAGCTGGTAAGCTTTTTGCTCAAACCAGATGAGCCTGCGCTCAAGCTGATGACCTCAGGGTCTCGAACCTGGGTCCTCCGCATCCCAGTCCAACACTCTCTCCACTGCACCACCGCCTGGTCAGGCGGGACTTGCTCTTTTCACTGAGCATGAATGCCCTTGAGATCCACCCAAACTGTTGCATGTACCAATAGTTTGTTCTATTTGTGTTTGAGCAGTATTTTAGTCTCTTCTTCCCTTTTCTTCCCTTCAGTGTGCAACCTCCCTTTCCCCTAAGGAAAAAAAATGTCATTTAAATATCTTTTTAGGCTTGGCTTCATTCTTCTTTGAGATAAAGGTCAGAACAGCTGGGAGAAAAGGAATTTAAATAGAATCCTCAGAATATTGAAGTTCAAATTTCCTCCTTACTCAATGGGGTGCAGCAGCTCTTTCTTCTCTTCTAGTGCACTCACTCTAGACAATCTTCTGGCGGCGTCCTCTTTATGTGTTTATTTAAACCAGTGGTAGTCAACCTGGTCCCTACTGCCCACTAGCGCGTTCCAGCTTTCATGGTGGGCGGTAGCAGAGCAACCAAAGTATAAATAAAAAGATTTAACTATAGTAAGTTGTTTTATAAAGATTAATTCTGCCAAACTTACTGAAAAACAGACATAAAGTACTTGGTAAGTAATTATTATTATATGCTTTAACTTGCTATAACTCTGCTTTATAAATTTTATAAAGTAAAGTTACTTCCCTACTTTATAAATCACCATTACTGTGGAACCAGTTGGCAGTTAGAAAATTTTACTACTAACAGAGATACAAAAGTGGGCGGTAGGTATAAAAAGGTTGACTACCTCTGATTTAAAACATATCAACTGACAATGACTGTAGCCTGTCAGAATTCAAATATTTTAATTTGATTCATATCCAACCTATTTTGTATGTTAACTTATCACTGCTCTTTTATTTTAAATACTTTTTTTTCTCAAAGACAGATAAAGGGCAAAAAAGGCATTTTCAGCAAGTATTCCAAATGCTGCAGATCATGGGCTATGACTGGGCAAAAAGGTAATGTACCTGGTTCTTAATTACCTCCTCAGGGTCATTGTTAGGTCAGCCAAGTCCAAAAATGTACCAAGCTGTGAAAGATTTTCACTGAAACTTCACTTCTTTGTTTCTAGATATTAATGTGGATCAGCAGGGTGTGTGTGTGTGTGTGTGTGTGTGTGTGTGTGTGTGTGTGTGTTATGCCCTAGCTGTATTAATTCCTAGCTTATAAACATTTAATAAATATGTTTTTATTAGATGTCTGCTCTCAGTGGCTTGATTTTCAAAATTCTTAATCCCCATCCTTTTTTTCCCCTAAAAGCATCTAGGAATTTAATCACATGCTAGTGATGTTCTCTATGAAATGATGCTGTGTGTTTAACATCTTTTGTGGCATATAACAAATCACGTCATGTTTCAATCTATTGATTTTTAAAACCCCACTGTGAGGGTGGAAGTTCAGATTACTCTGCAATCATAGTATTCTATACCTGGACCACCAGCTCTTCAGTTTTCTATTAATTGAATGCCTACTCCATTGCAGGTGCCAACACGTGTCCTTTGGAGTAGTGCAGGGAATGAAGACTCGAAGAGGAGATGTCACTTTTCTGGAAGATGTCTTAAATGAGATTCGATTAAGGATGCTACAGAACATGGCTTCTATTAAGAGTGAATTCACTTTTTTGTTGTCATAAACATAACTTATGTGCCTTATATTTTGTTGGATTTTTGTGCATTGTGATTTATTATGACCATTTCTCCATTGAACTTTCACTAACCTTGTCAAAAATAGCTTGCACTAATGAGAGGTGCCAGGATTTTCAGACTTGCTGCTAGAAATATTGTTCACTTCAGTAATCTGACTTGATAGTACCCTGGGCCTCTTTACGGACAGCTTCAGATTCTCATTCCATTGTTGGGAGTAGTTCAGTGAAGTTCCTGTAATTGGAAAAAAGTCACAAATCCTTAGGGTTTTTTGTTTAACCTTCACCTTTGGAAAAACAAGTACTGGCGATGTCTAATGTCTTATAAGGGATATTTATAAGAAAAATAAATTCATGTATTTTTCCTTTTAAGGAATGCAGGGTAATTGTCGTTATCAAAGGTAAATTAGTCCAAACTAGGAAAGTAAATTGACCACTGTGAACCTGTTCTTGACTGCCAGTATCCACTTTGGACGGATTTTATCTCCACTACAGCCATGACTCTGTGTAGTTTCGTGCAGGTTAAAGATAGCCACCTTTGTCCATTTCAGCTACCAGAGAACTGGAGAACCCACAGGAGACTGCAGAGAGGGTCGGGCTGGCCGCACTCATTATTCAGGTCTGTTGAGACTGCTTCCTGTGAGACCCTTTTCTGTGGTAGTGAAACAAACCCCAGAACTGAAGATTTTCATCTGTCGTTTTAGGACTTCAGAGGTTTACTCTTATCTGACTATCAGTTCAGCTGGGATCGTGTTTTCCAGAGTCGTGGGGACACAGGTGTCTTCCTACAGTACACGCATGCCCGCCTGCACAGGTGAGAAGAGGCTGCGGGGAAACTCCGGGCTGCTCTGCCCTCGCCAGGGTGGGGTGCTGTGATGCTCAGACCAAAGGCCCCGTTCTCTGGGCTTCTCTTATATCTCAGATTCAAAACTATATAGTTAAAGGGACTGACTACCTGTTAGGTTAGATTTTTGTGGGGCTTTTAAAATATTTCTTTATTGAGCACCTATGTAGGAAGTGCTTTTCTGCATATTACTTTATTTAATACAACAGTCCCACCAAAGGATATACTCCATTTTCAGATAAAGAAATGGATTTAGGAAAATTGAGGCATTAGGTTGAACAATGTTAGCTTCAAAGACCAGGGCTACAGTCATGCTCCATTTAGTGACAGGGATACAGTCTGAAAAATTCGTCCTTACGGGATTTTGTGGTTGTGTGAACATCATAGAGTGTACCTACACAAACCTAGATGGTACAGCCTACTACATACCTAAGCTCTTTGATATATAGCCTACTGCTCTGTAGAGGAGCAAAAATAATTTTCCCTGTACCCTTCCTTTCTGGGTTCTGGACTGTGATAGTCCTATGATAAAAGACAGATTAGCAGGAGAAAAATAAAAGTTTAGTAATATGTGTAACTCTTGTATATATTGAATAGATCCAGGAAAATTGAGCTACTTGCCAAAATACCTGAAGCCACCCCCTTAAATACCATCTTCAGCTAAAGACTAGTTATTTGGGGTGAGGGGAGTGACCAGAAAAGGCACAGTAGGGTAAAGTTGTTAGACAGATTTAAGTCCTGTCTTCTGCATTGGTTAAGAGTTTTTAGAAATAAGGTCATCTCTATCTTCGTGGTACAGCAGGGAGATACCCTTACGAATGGAGATTTCTCTTACAGATGTAAATGTCTTTTACAAAGGATTTTGTGTGTGTGTGTGTGTGTGTGTGTGTGTGTGACAGAGACAAAGAGAAGGACAGATAGGGACAGACAGACAGGAAAGGAGAGAGGTGAGAAGCATCAATTCTTCATTGTGGCACCTTAGTTGTTCACTGATTGCTTTCTCATATGTGCCTTGACTGAGGGGCTGCAGCAGACCCAGTGGCCTCTTGCTCAAGCCAGTGACCTTGGGCTCAAGCTGGTGAGCCTTGCTCGAACCAGATGAGTCAGTGCTCAAGCTGGCGACCTCATTGTCTCGAACCTGGGTCCTCCGCATCCCAGTTCGATGCTTTATCCACTGCACCACTGCCTCATCAGGCTACAAAGGATTGATTTTCAAAGCTTCTCCCACATCTGCTATCTTAAAATTAACCAGCCTAAATAATTCTTGTGTTAAGTAGACATATTTTGGGGTGAGATTGTTTTCCTACAGCTCCTAGGTTACAAACCTGTACAGTATGTTACTGTACTGAATACTGTAAGCAGTTATAACACAAGTATTTGTGTAATGTGTTGTACTACAATGGTATGATCACTAGGCAATGGGAATTTTTCGGCTCCATTATGATTTTATGGGAGCAGCGTTCTATGCGATCTGTGGTTGGCAGCCTTATGTGGCATGACTGTATATGGACAGCAGTAGGAGATGGTGTGCATCACTTGCAATTGTGTGTCCTTAGATGACTTGTTTAATAATGCTTTGTTGTTTTTAAACTTTTGATAACAGTTTGGAAGAGACTTTTGGGTGTGGTTATGTAAATGACTTCAATACTGCTTGTTTACAAGAGCCACAGTCTGTTTCAGTTCTCCAGCATCTTCTCAGGTATGACTTTCTAGTATTATTGAGTCAGCTTCTTTCTGAGTGAAAGTCTTACTGAGCCGAGGTTCCTCTGCCCAATGCTTTGAAAGGCCAGAACTCAAAACATCAGTGTTTACAGTTTATTGATCAAGAAGGGGCCAACCAAGAAGATGGGAGACCTAGTAATACCTGAAATCCATCTTCCTGCTGGACTAGGTTAAGGGCTTTTAAACTGGAGGAGTTAAGAGTAAATTCCTGTGGTCTTGGGTCCCTTGATGAGGTCTCAAGGAGTAGATTCTAAGAAGCTATAAAAGGGTTCACATGTGGGGGGTGGTATTGAGTCTCCCATCTTTTCTACGAAGCTTGTAAGTTATTGTCCTAAGATCATTCCTGTCTTTAAAGCAGCAGAAATATTGAATTGCGATGTTATCTATAGTTTTCCTGAAACTGTTATTTCACCAGTAGATCCCAAATTACTAATCCAGGAACTGGTCATTATTCCTAAACCCCACAGTTCAAACATTAAGCAACCTATGGCTACAAGGGAATGGATAGGTTAATACAGTTTTGTTAGGAAAACAGAGAGCCTAGCTTGTGGGATACAACATGACTGTTGGTGGTTTACTGACCACTGGAGTGAACAGGTCAGAGCTAGACCCTGTCTCCTGCCTCTAGACAGCCTTTGCCTAAAAGTAGACGAAAAAGTCATATTCTGTCCTTTTAGGAAACACAGAAGACATGCTCATGGTGAATTGTTAATACTTTAAAATAGTACCACCAGCGAACTGGCCCAGGTGCCTAGGTCATTGTGGACCAGGGAGGTTAACTCTTTTGAAATACCAGCAGGAAATTTCTGGTGGAGTGGCACCAGTCCAGACTGGGTCATGGTATGAGAATGTGAACCCTGGTAAAAGCATAATTGTTTAGTTTTTTAAAAGATCATCATCACACCATCTATGATAAGTGAAGGAAAACCCCTGCCTTTGCACTCCTGAGCCTCTAAGTCTTTAGTTGCCTCCTGGTTTCAGTGTCCAGTTTCAAGTATGAACCTCCCCTGACAGCTGCTCCTGTCATCCTTTAGGTTTGATGAAGTGCTTTACAAATCATCTCAGGACCTTCAACCCAAGCATATTGTCAGTTACCTCCTAACTCTAAGGTACTTACATAATCTTGCTATTTTCAGATGTTAAAAAATGTCTTGAACCTGTTCTTACAAAGAATTTTTCTTTCATCTGCAGTTTTCTATAAACAAATCCTTTGGGCTAAAAAAATTACATGGTTTAAGTTACAGGAATTATTGTTTCATCTTTGCAAATTAGCAGTTAATGTTCATTCCTTTATTCACTCAGTGATATAAGGTACAGTCAAATGAACAGGAGACAGCAATCTCACAGGTGGCTCGAGAGCAGTGTGTGCGTGTGAGGACAGAGCAGAGAGAAGATGGTGGGCACTCAGCCCCGCCTGACAGACCAGAGGGCTTTTCAGGGGAAAGGACTAGATGTAAGTCAGGAGAAGCACAGTGGCAGAGGAGGAGGAAGCCCAAGCTGAGCAAGAACATGATACATTAAAGGAACTAGAAGCACAGTCCTGGGAGGAATTAGAACTGAAGCATTTACACGTCTTTGTGCCATGCACTAAGGCATTATGTCTTATTTTCAGGGCAGCAGGGTCCATAGAAAGGTTTTAAGCAGAGGTGCAGAAAAATCAGTCAGCTAGAGGGTAGAGAATTGGGAAATGAGTCAGTGACTCTGTTAGAAATTTCATAGTAGCTATGAAACACTTCTAATAGAAGTTGATGCTATCTTCTGTGGCGACGGCTGTGTCTTCCCATAAAGCTATTGAAGAAAGACTTGCTTTTACTCAAGATTTACTGAAATTGGAGACTTGCCAGGACTGTTCTCTTGATTATGCTTTTTACCTTGTCTTCCCCAGATTTAAAAAATTGTTTCCTTTAAATTATAGACATAAAGCAAAAAAGTCATAATAAATGTCACTTTTTGAAGTGAATGTCATAGGCATCATTTCACTGGCACACTTGTACTTGCTGCCATACCTAAATCGAAAAGATGCCTTAAAGATGAGTGGCCACGTATGTGCAGAGTGGACCAAGTCCGTCCCACACCTCCTCACCAGGCAGAGGGGTAAGGCCAGGCCATCTTAGAGGAAGCCTGAAGAAAAACTCATTATTAGAAAGAAATCTCCTGTACTTGCAAAAGTAATAGTGAAATCATAATCTTAACTTGCCACCTGGTATTAGTAGATCCAGGATCAAAATCTAAAACTTGAGTCTAGTCCGTTTTACTTTGTCTGTTATAGAAAAGCAGTGAATTCCAGTCTCAACTTTTGATACATTTTAATGCCTCTATCCAGGCTTTGATTTTTTTATCTTTAAATTGAGGGAGTAAGATTAGGTATCAGTTTTATATGTTACATCAGGAAATTACTGCTGGTCCTAATCATGATTTCTCTTCTCGTTTCAGCCATCTTGCAGCTGCAGCACACAAAACACTGCACATAAAAGAGAGTCCTCCTGATGTTGCTGGGGTGTGTTACATTGAGTGTTCTGTGGGTAATCTCTAGCATCCTCAGACTAATATTACTGAGACAGTCTTGAAAATGTTTCTACTGTTCAACTACAGCAACGTACATACAATCTAGGGTAATAATTAGAATTGGATTGGATCATTTTAATAATAATGTTTATATACTTTCCAACATACTAAACTCTCAAGCACATTTTCCTATATCAAGTGTTACAGCGATGAGTTCCCCTTATCTGAAGTGGTACTGGATGATGACAGACACTGTCCCTCTCACTCCCCAACCCTGGCACCAGGGCTTACTATAAGGGATTCTAGGAATTTGTACTCTCTTGCCTACAGCAAACTCTAGGGCCCATTGAGATATTGTGTTTAGTTTAAATGAGAAGAAAGATTTACTCTTAAAAACCTTATTTAATTCACTTTATAGTTAGCCTCTTATTGAACATTTAATCGTTCTTTGATTTATTTTGTAGGCCAGACTTCATCTTTTCAGAGCAGTTCGTTCTGTCCTAGCCAACGGAATGAAACTTCTTGGAATAACACCTGTATGTAGGATGTAATTTCTAATTAAAATGGCTTTTTTAATACTAAATTAATTCTAGTTGTCCTTATATGTTTTCCTGTTTAAAATAGAATTTAATGTTATTCTGTGTCAGAATCTTTAAGTGGTTTATCAACATGTTAAATCTTGATCTTTTAAAATAAAAACCATCTGAGTTCCCTCATGGTCAATAAGTACTAATAAATAGACTTTTATAAATTCAGTGAACTCTTTAAATGCATTGTGATCTAATGGGAATAAAGGAAAAGAAACCTATTTTGGCCCTGGCCGGTTGGCTCAGCGGTAGAGCGTCGGCCTAGCGTGTGGAGGACCCGGGTTCGATTACCGGCCAGGGCACACAGGAGAAGCGCCCATTTGCTTCTCCACCCCTCTGCCGCGCTTTCCTCTCTGTCTCTCTCTTCCCCTCCCGCAGCCAAGGCTCCATTGGAGCAAAGATGGCCCGGGCGCTGGGGATGGCTCTGTGGCCTCTGCCTCAGGCGCTAGAGTGGCTCTGGTCGCAACATGGCAACGCCCAGGATGGGCAGAGCATCGCCCCCTGGTGGGCAGAGCATCGCCCCATGGTGGGCGTGCGGGGTGGATCCCGGTCGGACGCATGCGGGAGTCTGTCTGACTGTCTCTCCCTGTTTCCAGCTTCAGAAAAATGAAAAAAAAAAAAAAGAAAGAAACCTATTTTGAGGTTTCTTCCAGTGTTATTCTTTCAGAAACTTCTTAAAACTAACTGAAATTATCCGTTTTCATCAAATAAAATTGATGAGGCAAAATATCTCACACTTCTTGTAATTCTGGTTAGTTCTGAAAAAAGTGTAGGGAGACCAGTATTAAGCCTTTTTGCCAATCCAGCTGACATCTCCCAGAGAAGGATCTCGTGCTCATCTTTTTGTGGTTACATACAGGTAACTCATTATGTGAACTAGGGAACAACTACATTTGAATAACCAGAAATAACTTGTACAGCTATTGTATTAGGATCTTTTATTGAAAATTAGTTAAGCCATGATTTGAAATGGAGTTTCCTAAACCGTTTTTTTCACATATCTATCTGCATATTGGTATTTTGAGTGACTTGTTTAGGTTAGCATAAGTAGGATGTGATCTGTTTGATCAGTACAGCTGTCCTCATTTGCCAACACTTCCATTCGAGCCTGCTATAATTTATTTTAAATGCTGCTGTTAAAAGTTTTCTAAATACCAACGACAATCTACTCTTACAAATAGAGAAGGAAATTAACATGAACGAAGCTTCTCTAGTCGAATGAACATAGTTTTATACTAGCAAGTAATATTAGCCCTAAAACACTCATGCGTGCAGTTGCAGTTTTAAGTGAGTTAGCTTCCAGATGCTAATTTCCTACTGAAAATATCATTAAGATTTACTTAGCATAAACCAGTCATGGAATAAAAGTGTACAGTTAGGGCATGATATTCATGTCCAATATCCCCTTCCATTTCTTTGAAGAAAAGTTCCCCTTCTCAGTTATATGGTAGCCTCCTCCGTATTTGAATCTTGAGAGAAATAACACAGGGACAGTGCTGGTTAGAACCAAATCTTTCCAAAAGCAGATCCTTGAAAAGACTATTCATTAATTCCTACAACCTGGAGCCCTACAACGCTGCTTGCAGTCCTTATAAACTATTTTTTGGCTTAAGGCTAGTCAGAGTTGGTTTTTATCTATTATTTGCAACCAAATAACCCTAACATAATTCCAACATGGAGAAAATTTTAAATAATGTTGTTATGTTTTTTGCATTATCTTAATGGTCATATCTACTACACAAAAAGTGATCAGATTCCATATAAAGTTTATTGCTGAATTTCCCCCATTAACATTATAGAAATTTTTTAAAAACACAGAAATTTCACAAATTATTGAGAGCCCCACAGCTAAACATACTTTATAAAAAAAAGTACAAAAGTGACATTAGAAATATTTCTTGAAGAAAAGTATATCCTCTAACAGCAAAGAAATATGAATCCAGACAATGATTGGCACAAATACAGCACTTAGAGTACTCAGTCACTACCCATAAATCATTGTCTGAGTTATGAAGTATTCAGTTTGAGAAGTTGCACATTCAGTTTGTTTCTGATTAGCCTGTCTTGTTTTTGCCTCTTGTAAGAAAGGAGCTAGATCGTTCCTGCTGTTGGGACAAAATACTGTACATGAATTGGAGAACAAGGAGGGGTCGTCCTTCTCCCCTGGTACCTGAACAAGAGAACAGTTAGTATAGAAATGGCTTTGGCACTTTAACATTGTCCCGTACCTTGTTGCTTGAACATTACAGCCTCACATGATTTTTAACACCATATCATCTCCATATTTTTTATATACATTATATATACAATAAAAAAATTCCTTCATTCTAAAACAAAATGGGTTGACCACAAACAGGTCACATTAAATCTCTGTACAAATTCACTCAGCATTCTTCTTAATTCATATGCCACAGAGTTAATTTGTTATTCTTGTTTGTTTAAGCTACCTTCTGGGATTGACTTAAGGCTCTAGTTAATGCAAATAGTTTAATCTTAGTAGAAATCTCTTTTGAGGCTGAAATCACACACCACTGATTCTCTCTTTTGAAGCCATTTCTCCTTGTTGGATGGATGTAGTGTCTTGTCGGGGTAATCCATAGAGATATATAGAAACACATACAAGAAGAGTACCCAGAGCAAAGGTGAGTGCTGAAAAGAAAACAAAATAAGTTTTATCTGTATTTGTATCTATAAAGCGAATACAATGAATAGTATTTTGAAAACTTTCAACTATGGGTTTACACCATTCTCTATTTCCATTTATGACAAGAGTCAATTTGAAAATAAAATGTAAATACAGAAAATGACTAAATTTAAGTGTTCCATTTTTATGATGGCAAGGTTTGTAAAAATCAAGAGAGCAACAGTCACCGACTCTACACTTTTCAAGAACCCAAGTATGCCTGTCCTAAACCATTGACAAAGAAATATACCTTCTCTATATGCTGATTAAAAGAAAGCAGTAGAAACCTGTAAAAAAGTAGAGCAAAAAGTAGTTAAACAAAATTCAAAGAGTTAGGTGACCAATGATTGAAATCATTGACGATTTCTAAGTAGAAGAGGTGGATTTACGAAGTAAAATTCCATTTTCTACTAGCCTTGTCTTTTTTATCTTCTAAATCCTAAAAATCAGGATACCACTAACTGACAACTTGTCCAAACTTAACCAGTTGTCACTTTATAAATAAATGCTTATGTCAAAATTGTATATTCCATTCGAAACTGAACCATATTCAGTATAATGGCACAGTCCTAATAGCTTTAAAATTGGCATGTAAAGAAAAGCCATTGAGCTATGATTTTAGTTCAACCCTAACCAGAGAAGACTAGCATTACCTTCAAAAAAAGGGAAAGGTTTAAATTAAAATTACAGAAATGGAACATTGCTAAGATAGTCTAATTTCCTTGACCTCGTTAAGACAGAACATTGACCAAAAGTATTTGATACTGTTCCCAACGATTCCTTAAGAGTAAAGTCATAAGGATTTGTTGAGCATAAGAATGAATTAGAACTTCAATGAAAAGTTCACCCAAATCAGGTAAGAAAAATATCTAAAGGAGGTCCTATACATTCCTAACACTTAAAAGTGGTTGGCCTTATACAGAATACTTACTATGTGCCAGGCACTATTCTAAGCACTTGACCTATAACAACCCTCAGAGATAGGTGATATTACCATTCCTACATAGATAAAGAGACTAAGACACAGGTTAGTAACTTCCCCAAGGTTACACAGCCAATAAATGATATGGGCAAAATTTGAACCATTCAATAAAATGGTTTTCTAAGTTTTCTACAAGGTTGGTATTTCTCCATTTGTATTTATAAGTCAATTTTAAAATGAAATATAAACATATACCAGGCATGTTTCTTTTAACTCAGTGTCAGTATTTCACAGATTTCCTTCATGCATTAGTAAATAAAATTATTATTACAGTATAAAGTACCCTGAAATGTTAAGTCAACACCACTGCTTAAATAAGAAGCCACCTTAATGCTGGGCTAGGGAAAATTAGAAGGACTAGTCTAGTGGTGGTGTCAGAATGCCAGCTATAGTAATGAATTTTGTATCAGTTACATATTAAATGAAATATCTTTATAAAAAAGAAAATTTAGATTTGAATTGTAATTTCAAAACCAGTTTTCATACAAGTCCAAAACAGGAAGGTACAAACTAGGGAAATAAAGGAATTTTTGTTCTTTCTTCAAAATAGAAAGCCTCATTCATTTTAATTCCACTGCTAAAGTAATCATTTCCTAAAGTCCATGTATTTCCCTATGTACTTACTTCATCATAGTAATATTCACCCTGAAGCACTTAAGTTGTCTCTTTTTTTTTTTTTTTACAGAGACACAGAGTCAGAGAGAGGGATACATAGGGACAGACAGACAGGAACGGAGACAGATGAGAAGCATCAATCATCAGTTTTTCATTGTGGGACTTTAGCTGTTCATTGATTGCTTTCTCATATGTGCCTTGATCGGGGGGCTACAGCAGACCGAGTGACCCCTTGCTCAAGCCAGCAGCCTTGGGTCCAAGCTGGTGAGCTTTGCTCAAACCAGATGAGCCCGCGCTCAAGCTGGTGACCTCAGGGTCTCGAACTTGGGTCCTCCTCATCCCAGTCCGACGCTCTATCCACTGTGCCACCTCCTGGTCAGCCTTAAGTTGTCTTATTACTAACACCTGGGGAATCAGGAGGCCTTGATTGCAAACAAGCTCTTTCTAGTAACTGAGTAGACTCCTCACTTTCACATAGAACCAGAACCCTTCAACTGAAGCTCTAGAACTTGTTAAAATGGCTAAATATTGCTGACCCACATCTACAGGACTATGATCTGCTGCAGTTATAGAATACATTATAACAAAACTAGGAATTTCTGTAAACACTGACCAATACCACATTTAAAAGACAAATCAAGAAAGTGGGAAATTTTCCATGTTAAAACTTAAAAATACAAACTAACACATACTTATCTGTAATCCAAAAAGCATCACTGAAGCAATAGTAGAAAGGATAATGGCTGCTGCTGCAGAAAAGCCTTTCATGATGTTGTCTGTGTATTTGACCACAACGGAAGTATAGAGGCCTCCAACACTTGCAAGAACTTGTATAAAGAAAGAAAGAAAATCTTAACCCTCAAATAAATGAAACATTCTATGATGGTGCGGCAATTTTCATTCCCATACTAATTTACCTGGGAAACTACTATTTTCCTTAGAAGCATCCATCTGACAGAGTGTATACTTAAATTCACTAATAGTTCCTACAAAACAATGTTTTTCAGATGATCAAAGGGCTATGTGATCGACTACTAAATTGTACACATTTACTGCTAACACATTAGATACTTCTGATTGTGAAGGCAAAAATGTTTTGGGATACCTATGCCACAAAACTCATAAAACCAAAATTACATTTTCAAATTGGTGTTCACAATATAAAGAACTATTTCAAAATGCTATCAAGGCTTAAAATGGATGTCTAACTTGTCTTTTTAAAGGGTCTACCCAGAACTTTTAATTCCTGGATACTTACAGATGACAAACCAGACATAATATGTGTAACCATAGAAAAATCCTTTTTCTTTAATTTCAGCTCCATCTGACAAGTAGACGCCAACTAATGTCACAACAATCCCTGATAGATACATTTGAATGTTTCTCACCCAGAGGGAAGTGTCTGAACTCTTTAAAACTTTTTCAAAGTATACTCCTGAAAGAAAATTAGACATGCAAATATGAAATAAAGATATGAGAAAATAAAATGTCTTTCACTTAGAACAATAACCTGGATATGATAATATAAAATAAATGATTTGGAGAACAAATATTTTACATTAAGGGCACATTCATGTCATCGGTATGACACATGTCATACTGAACATTACCAATTTGTATTTTTATACAGTATAGAGAATTAATAACCAAGAAGGTACTTTCTAACCTACACTTATCAAAACTCAAATTATTGTTAGAAACAGTTTCTGCCATTATTATAGTAGTAAGATAGATCAAAAAAGCTGTTAATACCAATAAAAGACTTGCTTTGGTCATCTGGAAAACTATATTACTATTAGAGTCAAGTACCTTAATCATACCCCTATAATGTCTATCTAGTAATCAATACTCCCAACATTGCAAATTAACCTATATAATCACCACTTGGGAATTTTTCAGCATTTAAGTAACACAACGAAAATAAAATTTAAATAGGACTTGCTGAGAGGAGCCATTTTCCTTTAAAGCAAGTCTCCCCAGGACAAGTTCATACACAGGGTCAGAAGGACCAAGAACTCCCCAAGTAGTTAATAACTCCCCAAGTAGGTAATAAACTTTGTGTGTATGTGGGTTTTTCTGGGGTTGGGGCATCCACAGCTGTTTTCAGATACTCCAAAAGAGCACATAATACCCCCACCCCAAAATCACATACCACTGCTGTAAGTTTTATACTTATATTGAATGCATGTTTAATAAAGACATTAGAGATTTTAATTATAAATATCATGTTCATTAGAGACTTAGAAATTGCCACTAATAGTACTAATCCATTTAAAAATATAATGAAAAAGATTATTTTTGATCAATCCGTGCTGGGAAGTGCTAGAGAATGGGAATAATCATACGATGGCTATTCCTATTTCCACCTTTGACTTTCCTAGCTGGAGAAACCACTTAACTACTGAGTACTCAGTCCAAGCATAGAGGATAGTAAGCCACCCCCCCCATTTCAACTATGTATTGAGAAGCTGAACTAAAAAGAATATTTCACATGAATATTTAATTCAAAATAATGCTAAAAACAAATAGTATATTATTTTGGGGGTGACTCAATTTTGTTTCTAATTTGCTAGTTAACTTAGACTAAAAGTTTAGTATGATGCTATCATTAAGTATATTCCCAAATTTAGATTTTTCCCTCTTATCAAACTTCTCTTTTACAAGCAATATTTCACTTCCATCCAGCCTACTTGCCTAGTTAAAAATAAAAGCAGCATCCTAACTCTTGAACTAATACAATAAGATAAAAAATAAAGACATATAGGTATAACTGACATATTCTTTACTACAGTTTCTTTTCTGTTGGAACTATTTATAAAACACATTTCATTTCTTACGTCACACATTCATACACTGTCTCTTGATTAGAGAATTGCCTGTCCCTACATATGATTCCAGACTTCCTTGTTTTTTGATGTTAGTGATTTTGGTTCTTGACCCCTCTGTTATTGGCTGTTACTTTTTTTTTTTTTTTTTTTTTACAGAGACAGAGAGAGGAATAGATAGGGACAGACAGACAGGAACGGAGAGAAATGAGAAGCATCAATCATCAGTTTTTCGTTGGGACACCTTAATTGTTCATTGATTGCTTTCTCATATGTGCCTTGACCGTGGGACTTCAGCAGACCGAGTAACCCCTTGCTCAAGCCAAAGACCTCGGGTCCAAGCTGGTGAGCTTTTGCTCAAACCAGATGAGCCCGCGCTCAAACTGGCGATCTCGGGGTCTCGAACCTGGGTCCTCAGCATCCCAGTCCAACGCTCTATCCACTGCGCCACCACCTGGTCAGGCTTGGCTGTTACTTTTATGTATTGTTTTCTGGGATACTCTCCACCCCTCTGCTTTTTTCTCCCTACTCCATACCTCCTAATCTGTTAAAGCGGTGAAAGAACTTGAAGTTACCAGGGCAAAACAGATACTGAGCTAGTGAATAATACCCTAAAGCAGCAGTCTAACCGAAGGATAGTGACAGTTCCAGAAAAATGGAAAGAGATCCTGGAGCTTTCTGATGGCTAACTTCCTCCACTTTCTAAGGTTTTCATTTACTTTTGGGTTCTTGGCTGAACTAAGGATAGTCAAGGATAACATACAGACTCTTAGGTAACTGCAAGTACGAATAAGGACTGAGGTCTGAACTGAGGTAAACTATACCATGTGTTTACTGGAAAAAAACCCTGACAAACTAAGGTATGCTTTATTTGAAATAAAATTGTTATAATAAAACAAGATAAACTAGATCCCTATTCAAAGTTTGATATTTTAAAAATTGGACAAAATAAAATGACACTTTTATGATTTACCTGCAAATCCTGAGCACAATACAGCAATAGCTATAGCGCCAAACCCTAACAATGGATTCTGTTCCACCTGCAATGGTAATATTTTAAGTTATTTTTAGTGACTAATAGATAGAATTCATCAAAAAGACCAAATAAATGAATACAAAAATTTGTGTTTGTTCTACTAGCTATTCTATAGAGTAAGACAGGACCAAACAAAAGGCCATCCCGAGATTAACCGAAGCACTCAAGTTAAAAATGTTACCCTCAAATCACAGCCATAGGAAATGCTTAAAAGAATACATATGCCTTTTTACTAGTAATGATGAGCACCTTAGCATAAAATTTTACAGTTAACCTGCCTCTTAACTTTAACTTCTGCCATCACTCCAATTCAAGCCTTTTAATTTTTATCTTTTTTTATTTTTTAGTGAGAGAGGCAGAGAGAGGGACAGATAGCGACATACAGGAAGGGAGAGATGAGAAGCATCAGTTCTTTGTTGCAGCACGTTAGTTGTTTGTTGACTTCTTTCTCATATGTGCCTTGACCAGGGGGCTACAGCAGAGCCTGTGACCCCTTGCTTAAGCCAGAGACCTTGGGCTTCAAACTAGTGACCTTTGGGCTCAAGCGAGTGACCATGGGGTCATGTCTACAATCCCACACTCAAGCCAGTGACCTCGAGGTTTCAAACCTGGGTCCTCTGCATGCCAAGGCAATGCTCTACCCACTGCACCACCACCTGGTCAGGCACCAATTCAAGCCTTTACAGCACCCATCATAGATTGGTAACAGTTAACTTGTTTTAAGATTTCCTACTTTATTAAGCTTTTATCAAATATTAATAGCACAACTTGCTTTGTGTCAATATAATGTATTATATACTAAATGAATAAAAATGATGATGCACAACTATGGTTGCTAAATTGTTTAAGGATAGAAGCGTTCAGGTATGTGTAATCATAGTACTGTGCTAACAGAGGCATGTGTATGGGCTCCAACCTATTGTTTCAACTTTATTTCCTATTACTTCCCCAAGGTAATCTTCAGGAGTTTTCATCAGTCTTTCTCAGAGATAAATACACTCTCTGTACTAATAGTGAAACGAGAGAGTTGAGATGCATGACTAGAATATGTATGACAAGCATATACCTTGTTTAAAATAAATAAGCCTGATAAAAGGAGAATATTATTTCATGTAAAAGAACCTGAAAAAGAAAGCTTTGTCTAAAATGTTTGCATGAAGCTAAAAGGAGAAATAGAAGCTGTCATGCACTAGTGGTTTCAAAGTATGGCTCCTGGACCAACATCATCATCATCTGGCAACTTTTTAGAAATGAACATGACATGCCCACCCCAGCCCTACTGAATCCAACTATGGGGACAGGACCAAACAATTCTTAGATTGCTTTTCTGCCAGTCTCTCTACAGTTCAGAAAAAGTGATAGACACAGCTCCTCTGGATTTAATTCTGACTAATACGACACTTCTAGGTGATGAAGTGATGGAAACTGGAGAACAGCCACCACGTCACGTTAGCATGAGTACACAACATTATGAAAAGATATAAGCTCCAGACTGAAAATTCAAAAAAAGCAAAATTTCAAGTCACCATTTCATAGCTAATAGGATGGGTTAAGAGGGATAAGAGGTTCTGAAAAGTGAGATTCTGATGAAGAGTAAAAAAAATACATAAATTAGTGTTACTAATTAATAGCATCTTCAATGAATTCTGATATGTAGGAATACAAAAGAACGGTAGTGTATATAACCAAGCGGAATCTAGCCAGGAATTTTAGTATCAAGAAACTGAAAACTCAGAATAAACAGACTTGCAAATATATTTTAATACATTAAAGAAGACTTTTAAAAGTATGGTTAGTTCAGAAAGAAAATATATAGTATGTTTCTTGGGCTAGATCATATATTAGATGGCAAAAAGACAGCAACCCAAATCTATTTGCCATTTTTTTCTGTAAATAATTTAAAATAATAAAGTAATAAACATATTTAAAAGGTAACTGAAATCCAAGGCATTTGGTTTGCTATTATGAGAATATCTAGCTAAATAAAATAAATTCAAAAGTATCTCGATCAAGAACAGTAGCAAGTCAAGAGACTGGTCACTGTGTCTGAGGAATAATGGAGAAGGGAAGCTATGCCAGAAAATGTGAATTGGTGAAATGCTGTCCTCTATCCAAAAGACAGAGGGAAAGAAAAGCTGCAGATATTATCATTATAGGTGGCTGTTTGAGACCTGTAAGGCAGCCCAGTACAGTTCTCAAGAGAACTCTCGAGGCACAGTGCCTGGATTCACACAACATGGCTGACTACCTTGCCTATCAGTTTCCTCATCTGAAATGGAAATAAAAACAATACCAGCTTGAGATGGTTGTAGGCATAAGAGTTAAAATATGTAAAGCACTTAGAACATTACTGGTACTTGTTGTTTAACTGATTGCAGCTGTTACTATTTTTATTGATTACTAGAAAATTGCTAGAACAGATGACAACTTAAAGTTTAATGCTCATCACTAGAAAACAGTATGGCTTCCCTAAGAGTGAGACATAACCACATTTCCTTACTGAAAGGATTTCTAGTATAAGTCATTTGAAGAATTCCATAAAGAAAATGTTTAGCAAGAAATTTGACAGATTTGCATAATATTTTTGTGAATGAGATAGACATTTAGTTAGAATAACAATACAGTTCTATTTATAGCAAAGTGAATGCTCACACAGCAATTATCAAGCTAGATCAACAATCAATATGATATGAATGAGCCACCTTAGAAACATGATTCCCACCGAGTCAAGCCTTCAGCTGACTGCAGCCCTACCCAATATCTTGACAGTTACCTTTAAGAGATCTATCTCAAGGTGAACTACTTAGCTAAGGCACCCTCAAATTCCTAACCATAAAACAGAGAATAAATATTTCTCAAGGGAAAAAACTGTCAAGCTAAAGTGAGGGCTAATGGCATAACCACAGAACTCTGGTCCTCTCCTGTCTAAAATGTTCAGTGATAATCCAGAAGGCATATTTGTTGAATCTGTAGAAAGCATAATACTCAAAAGAAAAAGCTAATAATATATAGGTCTGGAAAGAACCCAAAGGCCTGAACAATGACCCAAAGCTAAGATAAAGCTTAATAAATACAAATACATCCTGCATTTTGGTTTAGAGGAAGCTCACTGCAAAAGACACATTTGAGATAAACTGTATTTGTGTGAAATAGCTGTGTGTAGTTGTGTATAATCAGTTATAAATTGGATAACCCATATTACATACATATAAATATTACACAGTGTGTCCGCAAAGTCATGGCGCACTTTTGACCAGTCACAGGAAAGCAACAAAAGACGATAGAAATGTGAAATCTGCACCAAATAAAAGGAAAACTCTCCCAGTTTCATATCTATTCAGTGCAGTTCGATGTGGACTCACACACAGATTTTTTAGGGCTCCTTAGGTAGCTATCCCGTATAGCCTCTACAGACTCGGCACTGACTGATGGCCTACCAGAACGGGGTTTCTCCACCAAACTGCTGGTTTCCTTCAACTGCTTATCCCACCGAGTAATATTCCTATGTGGTGGCGCTTTGTTATAAACGCGCCAATATTCACGTTCCACTTTGGTCACGGATTTGAATTTATCGAGCCACAGAACACACTGAACTTTCCTCTGTACCATCTACATCTCGATTGCCATGGCTGTGGGCTGCTCCGCTATATACATGGTGTTAAGTCATCATCTGAGCATGCGCACATGCTGCCACATCATCCTACAGAAACTGGGAGGGTTTTCCTTTTATTTGGTGCAGATTTCACATTCCTATCATCTTTTGTTGCTTACCTGTGACCAGTCAAAAGCACCATGACTTTACAGACACACTGTATAATATATATAAAATTTTATGCTGATTTAACAAGTCTAGTATTTAGAACAAAGTAAATAATTAGCAAGTTATACCTCACACTGCTCAGTCAACATCTAGAGATAGTGTAAAGTTTTAGGACATACTGAGGAACAGTAATATATAGATGAATGACTGCATCTAGAAGAGGAATACAAGGAAGTATTGGGGCAAGAAGCACTGATCCAAAAGATCCAAGTCTCAAGAAACCATTTAGAAAGAAACCACAAGGTTGTCTCAATGAGGAGAAAGACTGGACATTTCAGATGTGACACTTTCCTGAAACATTCTGAGATTATATGGAGTTATGAATTTGAGTTATTCCAACAACAAAGAACAATGAGAGGCAGTTGCAGGAAGCTGTACTCTGTTCAAAGTATGAAAGAACTTTCCAGAGCAGCGATTTTCAACCTTTTTTGTGTCATGGCACACAAATTACTAAAATCCTGTGGCACACCAAAAAATATATATATTTTTGTCCATCTGACAAAAAATTAGTATAATTTTGATTCATTCACACCAGGCAGCTAATGTTCTGCCTGATGTCGTTTATTTATTTGACAATCTAATAGAAAAGAGGTCAGTGTCCCTGACTAGGCAGGTATTGCATGCTTTAAAAATTCTTGAGACACAGAACTCGCTGGTCTAGACTAGAGGGATCCAAAATAGGATAGGCTGCCTTATAAAGTCTGCTTTACTTTACTAAGCTTTTCACATACACTACCTATGTGAGGTAGACCTAACACCTTTTCTAATGGTGTGAGGTATTAAAGTTCACAATTCGCCTTCCCAACAAATTATTTCTCTACAGGTCTACAACTGAATTAAATGTGAAGTGCATATTTTGTTCAGTGTTTTGAAATGTCACCAAGAGTATGAGCATGTTTAAACATGTGAAGACAATAAATATTAATCTAAAACTCATTTTCCAGGGAAAAAAATCTCCACCAGGTTAGAAAGCTACCTAAAAAGAAACTAACCTCCTCTTTCCACAAGCTCTCCTTACATTCCTAGCTGCCCTATTCTCCTGAGAGAGCTTCCATTTACTAAAAGTTGAAGAGAATCTTCTAGTTATAGAAGGAAACCAATAACTTTCAGAAAGTCCTTCACTGGAGTTCCACTTCTTACTGCTCTTTAGGAAAATAACTCACTAAAGCAGGGGTCCCCAAACTTTTTACACAGGGGGCCACTGTCCCTCAGACCGTTGGAGGGCCAGACTATAAAAAAAACAACTATGAACAAATCCCTACACACACTGCACATATCTTATTTTAAAGTAAAAAAACAGAATGGGAACAAATACAATATTTAAAATAAAAAACAAGTAAGTTTAAATCAACAAACTGACCAGTATTTCAATGGGAACTATGCTCCTCTCACTGACCACCAATGAAAGAGGTGCCCCTTCCAGAAGTGCGGTGGAGGCCAGATAAATGGCCTCAGAGGGCTGCATGTGGCCCACGGGCCGTAGTTTGGGGACCCCTGCACTAAAGCATATAACATTTTAAAAAGTTAGGTATGTACCTTAACATTTAACTCTTAGCAAATTAAGTTATAAGTATACTTTTTGCTCCGTTATACTTATCAATTACCAGTAAAACCACTGCTCCCCTGTCTCCCTATCACTGACAGTTGGGAGTATGTGCAAAAGGATAAAAAACTGGTGGAGGGGGGCAGGGAGAGATGAAAAATAGATGGATAAAACCTTGCCTAGCATTTCTGAGAAAATGCTAAAAGAGGCCTAGAAGTTCCGAACATATACACTTTGTGTGGAAGTCACAATTTTATTCACAGGTTAGGTATTAACTATAACTATGGACAAGTTATTTCACCTCTTTGGACTTCTATTTTGTCATCCATAAAATGGAGTGGATAACATTAACTTTAAGATACCTTCCCTCTCTAGTATTTTATGCACATTCCCCTCTAAAAAGAAAGGAAACCAATAAGTTATATTATTATTAATATTATATCCTAAGGAGATTTAAAAAGCCTATCTATGGGGCAAAGGTTATTTTTTCAATTAAAGAGATATAATCATGCTACATTCATCAATGTGACCAAAGTGTATATGACATAAGAGAGTTCCTATTTTAGTTATAGTAAGCATGATTCTTACCACGACTTTTGTAGCTTGCGCTGGTTTCCACTGTACAAGTGTGACTCCGCCACACAGCATAAAAACTGAAATCCACTGTAATTTGCTGAGGGTCCGGTTTAACATTAAAACAGTACATAAAGCGGTACAGGGAATCTTCAACTGGTAGGTAACCTAGAAACAAAATAATGAACTAATGAGCTTAGTTAACCTTAATATCTGACACAGCTATTTCTGGTATCATTAATAGAATTATCAAGAAAAATGTGTTAGTGTGATAAAGGATTAATAAAAATAATATCAACATAAAAACATTTTTTAAGATACTGCTCTTTTCATTATCATTTACTCCACTTACCTGGTATACTGCTGCATCCAGATTGCTAAGAGCTATGAAAGCCATGTTGTTCTGAACAGCGTACACTAATGATGGCACACTTAACTTCATAAGTTCTTTGGGGCTCCCCAAGACATTTTCTCTTAAAGATGTCTGGAATCTACCCAGACTACCAGTTTCTCTTTGAAAACAAAAGGGGGAAATGAGGGGTTAAGGAATAAAATTAAAAGAGAAGTCTTCACACACAGGATAGCTATAGAGAGCCCGCTGATGTAATTTTGCAAACTTACTTTGTTTTTTGTAATTTTCAAATAATTTTAAATTATAAAAAGAAATATAATAACAAGTTCATAAAAGAAAAACAATTATAAGTTCTATTTTGGAAAATATGAAAAACAATTAGGTTTACCATCATCAACATCTGGTCAAAGTTCCAGAAGTTTTTGAGTATATTAAATAATGAGACAGCAGGAAACCAAAAATGCTGGTATTACCCATAAAAAATGTAATCCCTGATACTTTAACTGTCATTACATCAAGCTCACCCTGATTTTCTTAATTAATCAGGTTGCATATCCATTTTTAAAGTTGATTTCTTTTTAAAATTACAATAGAGTTACACTGCAAACAAAAGGAAATGGCTTTGGTAGCTATGGAAGTTACTGGGGATAGGAATGGATAGATTCCGGTCAATATTATTTGCAAATTAGCTCAGTGCTTATGAAATACAGTAGACAATAAATCTTTAAGCATAGTCTCATAAAACTCAAGTACATATCTGTATAACTTTTCAAGAAATCTGAATAATTTATTAATACCAACAAAAATAAACTATATAAAGTATATAAAGTTCACTACTTAACTGCATATTGATTATGCATGCTCTTAACTATTCTTATTTTTCCTCAGAGGAACTAGATAATCTGGCTCATATTTCCCCCACTGTAAATCAGTTCACTTATTTCCTGAAAATAAAAATAAAACAATGTTTTATAATAAGCATCAACACCAAAAAAGTACATTATCAAAAGGGTTCCTAACCACAATTCACAATATTCTTAGGAGGACCATAATACTTTGTTGACCTGTTTTAACTCAAACTTTATGATAGTCACAATGAGCCTCTATATTTTTGGTTAACATATTAGAATTGTGATTGATTGAATTTTTTTCCTACAGAAACAATCACCAATGTTCTAAGGGGAAGGTGGGCAAAAAGTCCATAATGTTAAATTGACTACCTATGCCTATCCAGTGTGCAACACTCTAACCCCTAAGAAGATACTTAAGAAATTTGACTTGGCCACAGAAACAAAAGATATCCTTTTTAGTTACAGATCCTCCTCTGTTGGCCAAATTCAACCCGCTCCACACCACAATGGTAAATCTATGTGCTGAAGAGTAACACACACAGCTTGGTGGGAGACTATAAACTATCTGGAAGAGGAAAAGAATACCAGAAAGATTGCTCTACTGAGAAATTTTACATACTAAGGGTTTCCAGGTGTCTGAAGATTTGACACTCTTATTTTAATGCAAATCTAAGGTGTCCTACATATTTTCTCAACATTATTATGTAGAGTATAAACAATTTTTCAAAGAAGAAAATATTAAAGAGAAAAAGAAATTAAAATAATCAGAGAGGTCTAACCATTTTAACAAGGTAATCCACTAGAAAACATAATTGAACATTTCCTTTAATGTCACAGTTCTCACTAGTAAGTGATCATATGATAGCAGAGATGTAAATGTTACAGATTTTATGAAGTACAGGACACTGCTGTCACTGTCCTATACTTTTAATGCCCTAAAATGCTAATATAGATATATTGATAGAGCTTCAGCGTTCTTCCCCAAGAAGCTACTGACAAGTACATAATTGTACCCATCTCCCACATTTTATTGCCTTTCATGTCCCTTTACCTCTCCCACATAAGAGTCCCCAAATAGTGGCTATTTGTCCTTTCCTTAATCCCCTGCTATGGGCAATGCCATCTCAACTTCACCCACTTAGATAATCAAGCCTTCCAAAAGAATATGGCTACTTAGGGATCTAATTGCTATTTCTCTCTTTTTTTTTTCCCCTTGTGGGAGAGAGAGAGAGAGTCAGATAGAGGGACAGATAGGGACAGACAGACAGGAAGGGAGAGATGAGAAACATCAATTCTTTGTCGTAATTCTTTAGTTCATTGATTGCTTTCTCATACATGCCCTGACCGTGGGCCTTCAGCAGACCGAGTGACCCCTTGCTCAAGCCAGCGACCGGGGTCCAAGCTGGTGAGCTTTGCTCAAAGCAGATGAGCCTGCGCTCAAGCTGGTGACCTCGGGGTCTCGAAACTGGGTCCTCCACATCCCAGTCTGACGCTCTATCCACTGCACCACTGCCTGGTCAGGCTCTAGTTGCTATTTCTAATAACCATACCTACACCACCACTATTCAAAGATGCTGTAGTCCCTTTTCTCCCTGTCACTTTTTTCCTTATCTCTCTCCCAAACTTCCCAACTTTCACATAAAAAGAAAGGCTACAAGAAATAACCAGCCGAGTACTCCTTTCCTTCAGGGTGCAAACCAGTCAAGTACAGTGTGTTGGACTGACTTTCAGGTCTTTGGCTCTTCTGACTATAACCTTTACGTTTGATACTTAGGAGATACTTGTATGTTTGATACTCAGGAAGGCCATAGTATCTTTTTCTGGTTCCTTTGCTGATGTGGATATTAGAGAAGCCAAATTATACGTGGATGCTCACTAATGGAAAGCTCAGTTTCACTGTAGTACCTTAAATTACAGCAGTATTATATAATTATAAATAATACATTACAAAAAATGTCAGAAGATGCTAAAAGAATTTGTAAAAGAAAATAGAAGCTCAAGCATAACAGAAAAACATCAGAAAGTAGGATAAAGAAATTTAGGAGGTATAAGAACAAATAATATGTGTGAATCTTAGAACAGAAAGTTTTAAAGGAGATAAATGATTTCAGTATTAATCAGATTAAATTCTGCTTAATTTAACCATGTATTAATAATATATATATCTAAAAGCTTATATTTAGCTTTACTCACTACAGTTAAAAAGTAACAGCAATATGTTTCCAGAAAACACTAGTAATCATCAATCCTTTTCTTTTACTGTTAAGTAGACAAAAATAAATGGTCAATTCTGAATATACTACAGCCTTGAATATACTGTAAAAAGTAATACATGAAAACCAAAGGCTATTCTTTTTCTTCCACTTTTGTGCCCTGATATTTTCCTGGAAATTAAATCTCAAGTACTTTAATGAGTACCTTTTGTTAAAAACAAGTTTATTATATTTAATTATATCAATAACATTGCTAGATAAGATAAAGAATATGTATAATAAAAAAGCATATGCTAATTTTCGGATATAGCATTTCCCATTAAATTTCCTAGTTGGTGATTTTATCACAAAAATAGAATCTATGTGCAGCCTTTTGTTACCTGAAGAAATTCTGAAGCTCCATGTTGATTGCAGAGAGATTCCAAGGCCACCGCCCCCCCTAAATCTCCTAGCAAATGGCTGAAACCAATTCTTTCTGACCTATGTTTGGTCAAAAGTAGTCCTCATTGTTCCAGCTCCTCATCTGATGAGAACTACTAGGAGGCAAAAAATCCTTGGTTAGGTTACCAAGGCACTGTGCAAAATGGAACACAGCAGACGTTACTCATGAGCTTAAGAAATTTAAATCTTGTTTACAAGTTCTGTATCATCTGCAAAGTATAATTAACTCACATAAAAGACTTTGGGGCTAAGTAAAAAACCCAATAATGACGTCATTTGAGGACGAGAGAGGCAGTCAAAATGTAATCTCAGCAGAAGAAATAGAACAGGGCCGGATGATCTACAACATAAGTATTTGACAGCTATGTTAATTATTCTAGGTAATATCTGAAATAGAAAATAATTTTTTCCAACGTTATATGAATAGTAGCTCAAAGGTTTAAGATACGCTTGGTTTATTACTAAACATACCCAAAAGTATATGAGTATATGTACATTTCTACATCCTGCTAGGTTTAGTCTTCATAAACTGTGGTGAATAGCAAACAATGTAGAGTTGACTTTGAAAATGTTTCCTGAATTGTAGTAATAATTAGTTCTATGAAAAACCAAAACATTGGCCTGACCAGTGGTGGCACAGTGGATAAAGCGTCAACCTAGAACGCTGAGGTCGCCAGTTCAAAACCCGGGGCTTGCCCAGTCAAGGCACATATGGGAGTTGATGATTCCTGTCCTCCCCTCTTCTTTCTCTCTCTAAAATTGAATAAATAAAATCTAAAAAAAGAAAAACTAAAATATTTTAACTGTTGTACTGTTCATAATTCAAAACTTAAAAAATTAACTATTCACATAGCTTTTACAACACCAAACTACTAACATGCCCCCCACCAAAACAGGCTGTAGTGGTTTCCTTTCCAATTTAAAGTGATCTGATGTACTCGTACATGTGCACGACGGTGTATTTAAAAAGATAATTTCATCTTTGTAATAGCAGAAGACTGGAAATAATCCAATACTGGTATATCAACAGAGACTGGTATATATGATATATCCATAAAATGGAATATCATGCAGCTTTCAAAAAGAATAAGACAGATTTCTAGGTACTGACATGGAACAATCTCTAAGATAAAACATTAAATGAACAAAATAAAGTGCAGCCTAGTATACATTGTGTATATACACACAGAGCATATAACTAAAACTCACCGATTAGGCCATGTAAAACTTAAACCTTATTCATCAATGTTGCCATCCATTTATTCTTCCCAATACTCCCTTATTTCCTTGTAGTTCTCACTTAACTTCTCACCAAAATAAATGTTTGCATTTCAAAAATTACTAAGAATTTTAAGTAAAATAAAAAAACATGGGAAAACTGAAAATTACTAACAGAAACCAAAAAAACCTCATTAGTTTTTTTAAATTACAAAATTACACAGAAGCAGAAAAATAACCCAAGTATTCTAAAATAGTCTTTTTACTATATGCTCTAAAACTAAAGGCCCAGAGACATACACACACACACACACACACATATATACATAGATAGGTGTGTATATGCACGTACGTGTATTACCTAGCTCTGGTGCTGGAAGGGCCTAGAAGTAATGATACTCCAGTATCAATGGGCACACCTAGTGTCTAGATTGTGGTTTATAAATACCATTTATCTGCAAAATAAAAAGGAACAAGGCTTTGGTCCTGGCCGATTGGCTCAGTGGTAGAGCGTCGGCCTGGCATGCGGAAGTCCCGGGTTCAATTCCCGGCCAGGGCACACAGGAGAAGCGCCCATCTGCTTCTCCACCCCCCCTCTCCTTCCTCTCTGTCTCTCTCTTCCCCTCCTGCAGCCAAGGCTCCATTGGAGCAAAGATGGCCCGGGCGCTGAAGATGGCTCCCTGGCCTCTGCCTCAGGCGCTAGAGTGGCTCTGGTCGCAACAGAGCAACGCCCCAGATGGGCAGAGCATCGCCCCCTGGTGGGCATGCTGGGTGGATCCCGGTCGGCGCATGCGGGAGTCTGTCTGACTGCCTCCCCGTTTCCAGCTTCAGAAAAATGCAAAAAAAAAAAAAAAAAAAAGGAACAAGGCTTCAAGGCTTCTTGGAGAAATATATGATTTCAGAGTTGGGGAGGAAAGTATAGGATAAGTTTTGAACATCTTGTACTAAAAGGAACTGCTCAAACAATGAAAATATGTTGAAAGGAAGAGGAAAAAAAAAGAAGGAGAGAGGGAGGGAGAAAGGAAGGGAGGAAGGAAGGAGGGAGGGAGTTAGGGAGAAAGGAAAGGAAGAAGGAAAGAGGGAGGGAGGAGGAAGGAAAGAGGAAGGGAGAACAAAGGAGGGAGGGAGGGAGGGAGGGAAGGAAAAGGAAGAAAGAAGGGAAAAGAAATGGGGAGGGAGGGAAGGAAGGAGGAAGGAAGGAAGGAAGGAAGGAAGGAAGGAAGGGAGGGAGGGAGGGAGGGAGGGAGGGAGGGAGAAAGGGGAGAATAAAAAGTGGAGGGAGGGAGGGAAAGAAAAAAGAAAAGGGAAAGAAAAAAGGGAAAGGGAAGGAAGGAAAGAAAGAAGGGGAGGGGAGGGGAGGGGAGGGGAGGGGAGGGGAGGGGAGGGGAGGGGAGGGGAGGGGAGGGGAGGGGAGGGGAGGGGAGGGGAGGGGAGGGGAGGGGAGGGGAGGGGAGGGGAGGGGAGGGGAGGGGAGGGATTGCAGAAAGCTTGAAGAAGATCCCACTGTCCAAATCTGGAACAATTTGAGCATCAAAATAAATAATGATAATAATGGATTTCAGCCCATACAATAAAATAATCCATGAATCTATGCTGGGGGTGCAGTGGATATATAGGGAAGCTTCTTAGAGTAGAATGCCAACTAATGAATGTACAGAGAGTGATGGAATTAGGAATTTACCATTTGGCAACATTGATGGCCTATAAAACAAATGAATTTAAGTGTAATGAGAAACTGGATATTTACCCAGTCTCAATATCCCTCCACAAGATACTTACTAATTACAAAGAAAAAAGTCCCTTTATTTGGACAAACCTAGCAAGCACTACCTTACTCAAGAAATCAGTTACACCTGCTCAGACAGCTCGGTTGGTTGACCATCATCCCAATATACAAAGATTGTGGGTTTGATCCTGGGCAGGAAAAATACAGAAATGGATAAATGTTTCTGTTATTCTGTCTCCCTTCCTCTTTCTCTAAAATCAATAAATAAAGTAAAAAAATCAAAGTTAAATTACCAATAATGGGGCAAACAAATATTATGTGTCTCATGATACTCTGCACTGAGGAGGACACATCATTTCAGTGATATTACTGACACCCCCCCAAAAAAACCCTAAATTTAACTATAAGAAAGCATTCAATAAACATAAATTGTGGAACATTCCACAAAATAAATGAACTATGCTCTTCAATAATGTCAAGGATGGCCCTGGCCAGTTAGCCCAGTCAGTTGGAGAGTCATCCCAAAATGCCATGGTTCCATCCCTAGTCAGGGCACATATGGGAAGTAACCAATGAATGCACAGTTAAGTAGAACAAATGGATGTTTCTCTCTCTCTCAACCTCTCCCCCTCAAACCCTCCCCTTCCTGTCTCTCTAGAAAAAAAAAAAAGCTGTAAAAAAAGTCAAAAACATGAAAAAAGGCCCTGGTCGGTTGGCCTGGCATGTGGAAGTCCGAGCTTGATTCCTGGCCAGGGCACACAGGAGAAGTGCCCATCTGCTTCTCCACCCTTCCCCCTCTCCTTCCTCTCTCTCTCCTCCCCTCCACCGGAACCAAGTTGGCCGGGGTGCTGAGGACAGCTCCATGGCCTTTGCCTCAGGCATTTTAATGCCTCTGGCTGCAACAGAGCAACCACCAGATGGGCAGAGCATCGCCCCCTGGTGGGCATGCTGGGTGGATCCCGGTCAGGCGCATGCAGGAGTCTGTCTGACTGCCTCCCTGTTTCTAACTTTGTAAAAATACAAAAAATAAAACAAAACAAAAACCATGAAAAAAGATGGAGGAACTGTTCTAGATTAAAGGAAACTACAGATATGACAATTAGCTGTAAAGTGTGATTATTTTACCTTTAAAGGACATTAGTGGGAAATTAGCAAAGTCATCTGAGGACGGTGAATTAGATAATAGTATTGTATCAATACTGAACTCTCAATATTGATACTCTGATTATGTAAGAGAATGTCCTGTTTTTAGGAAATATGTCTTAAAAAATTTAGGGACAAATGGGCATCTTGTATAAAACCCTCAAACAGTTCAGGAAAATTATACACACACACATAAAAATACATAAACAGAAAGAACGTTAAACAGACATGGTAAAATGTTAACATTTAGGAATAAAAAAGAGAAAAAAGTCAAATTACTGAAAATTATTGAGATATTTAACAGTGCTACTGTTTATCTTTGTCCAAGCTAATAAAAAAAACTGCTTAATCATATCTTTGTTCTGAAAGACTCATACTTTGAAAATGAGAGATTGGGGGAACCTGTCTTCTAATCCTATCACTGCTATCACTTTCTAGGTGCCTTCCACAAATTATAACTTCTCTCAGCCTAAGGTTTCTCAGCACAGAATATGAAATATTAATAGCTACAGCTAAAATAAAGTTACGAGAATGATATGAAAATTAGCTGTAGAATAATGGCAATGTGATGCTCCTGATCTGTCCCCTTGAAAGTTCAACAAACTGAACAATTATAATGCAACAAAGGAACCCCAGCTGGGCTCACAGGTGTGCCTGAAAGATCCACGAATGGACTAAAGGTGGGAAAGGATGAAAAGGGGGGCAGAAGATAAAATGCATTCACAGTTGGCTCCAGAGAGGAGACAAACCCAGAGTGATTCGGTTTTATCTCTCTGCTGGACTACAGGGAGGAAGGAAGCTTGGAATGTTTGGATTTTGTCTGAGGGGTACAGAGAGAGAAACCTGGAGTAACTGGGTCTTCTTCTGCTGGAAGGAGCGGTGAGATAGAGGAACAGAGGGTGAAATAAACCAAAGCGGCCAGAACATAAGTCATGGCAAATATTACCGTGGTCTGCCTATAGCCCACACTCAGCAGAGACAGAAAGCTAAAGTGCAGCCCCCCAGCCTCCCAGATCCTGCCTCCCTCACCTCACAGCACAGATAGTGGCACAAGCCCCACAGCTACCTCTTCAGAGGTAGCTGAAGAACACAAGTGCTCTGTGTCTGGTCCCTGGGTCTGTTGAGACATGGGGAGGTGCACCCAGAGACTTCAGATCACCATTACTAAAGCTGGAAAGCTGGAAAGCTGAAACAGGAAAGCCAAAGCCATGAAGCTCTCACAACACACCCATCCACCAATGCAACTGCAGCCCTGCCTACATCATTGCAACAGCAACATCTCAGCAGAGGACAACCCAGGAATTTCACAGAGCTAAAACTAGTAATACAGTGACACCTACTGGAAGAAAACTCTTAAAACCATATTTTATTTTTATTTTTTTCTTATTCTTCTTTTCTCTTTTCCCCTTGTCCTTCTTTTCTCTTTTTCTTTTGAATTTCATTTTATTTAATTTTTATATTTTCTATTCTCACATTTTTCTAGGTGTTTTGTTTTTAATTTGTTTCCTGGTTTTCAATCTTTTCTGTGGTTTTTCTATTTTACTAGTCATAATATTTTGAATTTTTATATCTCTTATTGTATGTTTTTAATTTAGTTTTTCATAATTTTAGTTGTTCTGTTAGTGTTCTTAACAATACCACTCTCATATGCCATCAAGGAAGAAATTGAACACCATGGCTACATAAGACAGAAACGTAGTTCAGAAAGGAAATGAAAAATTCCAGGAAAAAAATCTCAATTACATGGAAACCTTAGAGTTAAATGATAGAGAATTCAAAATTGAAGTTCTGAAAATACTCAATGAGATGCGAGAAAACACCAATAGGCAACTTAATGAGCTCAGAAAACAAAATAAGGAGACTGAAACTTTAAGAACAAAGATGAAGCACTCAGTACATGAACTGAAAACTGAGTAGCCAGTTTACCTAGTAGAATAAGCCAGATAGAAGACAGATAGTGACATCAAAGACAGGCAACTAGAGATGCTACAGAGAAAAGAGGAGAGAGACTCACAAATTAAAAATTAATGAGAACTTTACAAGAATTGTCTGAATCCATCAGAAAGAGCAACATAAGAAAAATGTGCATATCAGAAGAAGAGAGGAGAAAGGAATGGAGAGCTTATTGAAACACATAATTGATGAAAATTTCCCAAGCCTATGAAAAAAGAGCCTTGAATCCAAGAAGCAAACACAATGCTGAGTTAGCTCACCCCAACAGACCTACTCCAAGGCACATTATAAAAATATAGTCACAAATCAATGACAAAGAAAAATCCTGAAAGCAGCAAAAGAAGAACATAACATATAAAGGAAAGTCCATTAGATTATCATCTTTTAGCTCTACAAGACAAAAGAGAGTAGACCCAAACATTCAAAATACTGAAATAGAGGAATTATCAGACAAAAATACTATATCCATCAAAGTTAGCCTTCAAATATGGAGAAATAAAAACTTTTGCAGACATATAAAAGCTGAGTGAATTTATCATCAGAAAATCCCCATTGCAGGAAATACTCAAGGAGGTTATTCAACCTTACGCAGAGAACAAAACAAATCAAAACTGTAAGTAAAAACTCCAACAAGGTAACAATAAAAACAAGGATAAACTGTGACAACAGTAACATGAAAGAGGAGAGGATAAAGATAAGCAGTAGCAAAGGAGGACAGAGTGCAGAAGCACAGGCCAAAGGACTCATGTACATATGAACGTTTTTCTCTTAATGACCTAAAGGTAACCACCTATGAAAAAGCCACTATTAAATACACAGCTTAAAAAAAAATAAAACAGGGGAAAGAAACATGGAATACCACCAAACAAAAACACCTGACAGAAACACAAAAGAGAAGAACCAAACGAGACACAGAGCTACCAGAAAACAAAACATAAAATGTTTAGAGGAAATCATCAAGTGTCAATAATCACTCTAAATGTAAGTGGACTGAACTCACCAATAGAGGCACAGAGTAACAGATCAAAAAACAAAACCCAACAATATGCTGCCTTTAAGAGACACATCTAATCTACAAGGACAAAAGTAGACTCAAAGTGAAAGGCTGAAAAACAATTCTCTAAGCCAGTGGTCGGCAAACTCATTAGTCAACAGAGCCAAATATCAACAGTACAAAGATTGAAATTTCTTTTGAGAGCCAAATTTTTTAAACTTAAACTACATAGGTAGGTACATTCCTTATTGAGGTAGCGCCTGCACGTGGTATTTTGTGGAAGAGCCACACTCAAGGGGCCAAAGAACCGCATGTGGCTCATGAGCCACAGTTTGCCGACCATTGCTCTAAGCAAATATCTAAAGAAACGCAGATGTAGCCATACTCATATCTAACAAAGGTGACTTCAAGATAACAAAAGTAACCAGAGACAAAGGTAACCAGAGACAAAGGTGGACATTTCATAATGATAAAGGGAATATTGTATCAAAAAGACATAACACTTCTTAATATATATACACTAAACCAGGGAGCACCAAAATATATAAGACATCTACTAAGTGATCTAAAAATACAAACAGTCAAAAACAGTCATACTTGGAGATCTCAACACACCATAGACAGTTTAAGATAGATCATCCAGACGGCAGAGGTGGCCGAGGGGGCGGACGTCGCTGTACGCGCACTGATACGATGAGTGTTGGGACCTGGCAGCTCAACATTTTCAGATTTTAGAGGTGACGTCACGGAAATGGCGCCGTGAGCAGCGCGTCCGACAGCTCTCCCCCAAATCACAACAAATTTATCAACTAGAAACAGAAAAATTTATCCTCGGAGCATTCCGGAGTTCCACACAAACTGATAGCGAAAGGACTGTTATCACTTGAATCTGAGAGACGAGGGTGTGGAGGAATCTACCACAGGGACGTTCTTTCAAACAGCAAGGAAGTGCGCCTGTGTGCTATCAATAAGACCACCCTCAGATGCCGATAAGAAAGAGGAAATCGAATATTATGGATACAAAAGAAAGAGAGGTAACACAAATAGATGTGGAAAAATCTATGGAGAAAAGACTTAACATATTGGAAGCCTTGGAGCTAAATGACAGAGAATTTAAAATAGAAATCTTAAAAATACTCAGAGATATACAAGAAAACACAGAAAGGCAATATAGGGAGATCAGAAAACAACTCAATGAACACAAAGAATATATTACCAAGGAAATTGAAACTATAAAAACAAATCAAACAGAAATGAAAAACTCAATTCACGAGCTGAAAAACGAGGTAACAAGCTTAGCTAACAGAACAGCCCAGATTGAAGATAGGATTAGTGAAATAGAAGACAAACAACTTGAGGCACAACAGAGAGAAGAAGAAAGAGACTCAAAAATAATAAAAAACGAGAAAGCCCTACAGGAATTGTCTAACTCCATCAGAAAGAATAACATAAGAATAATAGGTATATCAGAGGGAGAAGAGAAAGAAAATGGAACGGAGAATATACTCAAACAAATAATAGACGAGAACTTCCCAAGCCTGTGGAAGGAACTAAAGCCTCAAATTCAAGAAGCAAACAGAACACCAAGTTTTCTTAACCCCAACAAACCCACTCCAAGGCACATCATAATAAAGATGACACAAACCAATGACAAAGAAAAAATTCTCAAGGCAGCCAGGGAAAAGAAGAGTACAACATATAAAGGAAGGCCTATTAGATTATCATCAGATTTCTCAGCAGAAACTCTACAAGCAAGAAGAGAGTGGACCCCAATATTTAAAGCCCTGAAAGAGAGGAACTTTCAGCCAAGAATACTATACCCATCAAAGCTATCCTTCAAGTATGAAGGAGATATAAAAACATTCACAAATACAGAAAAGATGAGAGAATTTATCAACAGAAAGCCCCCACTCCAGGAAATACTAAAGGGGGTTTTCCAACCAGATTCAAAGAACAAAAGAAAACAACACCACAAGTAACAGCTCCACCAAGAACACAATAAAACCAAACTTAAACTGTGACAACAAAGGAAAAAAAGGGGGGAGAGGATGGAGATTAACAGTAGCAAAGGATGATGAAGTGCTGAAATACTTATAAGATAGGGTACTACAATGAATATGGTAGGTACCCTTTTCATTACTTAATGGTAACCACCCTTAAAAAAACCACCACAAAAACACTTGACTTAAAAAAGGTAGCAACAGAGGAAAGAAGTATGGAACACAAACAAACAAAAACAAATGATAGAAAAACAAAAGAGAAGAATCAAACTAGATACAAAGCTAACAGAAAGCAATTTATAAAATGGCAGTAGGGAACCCACAAGTGTCAATAATTACACTAAATGTAAATGGATTAAACTTACCAATAAAAAGACACAGAGTAGCAGAATGGATTAAAAAAGAAAATCCAACTATATGCTGCCTACAAGAAACACATCTAAGCAACAAGGATAAAAACAAATTCAAAGTGAAAGGCTGGAAAACAATACTCCAAGCAAACAACACCCAAAAAAAAGCAGGCGTAGCAATACTCATATCTAATAATGCTGACTACAAGACAGAAAAAGTACTCAGAGACAAAAATGGTCATTTCATAATGATTAAGGGGAAGTTGAATCAAGAAGACATAACAATCCTTAATATATATGCACCAAACCAAGGAGCACCAAAATATATAAGACAGCTACTTATTGACCTTAAAACAAAAACTAACAAAAATACAATCATACTTGGAGACCTCAATACACCGCTGACGGCTCTAGATCGGTCATCCAAACAGAGAATCAATAAAGATATAGTGGCCTTAAACGAAATACTAGAACACCTGGATATGATAGACATCTACAGGACACTTCATCCCAAAGCGACAGAGTATACATTTTTCTCTAGTGTACATGGAACATTCTCAAGAATTGACCATATGTTGGGCCACAAAGACAATATCAGCAAATTTAGAAAAATTGAAATTGTACCAAGCATATTTTCTGATCATAAAGCCTTGAAACTAGAATTCAACTGCAAAAAAGAGGGGGAAAAACCCACAAAAATGTGGAAACTAAACAACATACTTCTAAAAAATGAATGGGTCAAAGAAGAAATAAGCGCAGAAATCAAAAGATATATACAGACAAATGAAAATGAAAATACGACATATCAGAATCTCTGGGATGCAGCAAAAGCAGTAATAAGAGGAAAGTTCATATCACTTCAGGCCTATATGAACAAACAAGAGAGAGCCGAAGTAAACCACTTAACTTCACACCTTAAGGAACTAGAAAAAGAAGAACAAAGACAACCCAAAACCAGCCGAAGAAAGGAGATAATAAAAATCAGAGCAGAAATAAATGAAATAGAGAACAGAAAAACTATAGAAAAAATCAATAAAACAAGGAGCTGGTTCTTTGAAAAGATCAACAAAATTGACAAACCCTTGGCAAGACTCACCAAGGAAAAAAGACACAGGACTCAAATAAATAAAATCCAAAATGAAAGAGGAGAGATCACCACAGACATCATAGAAATACAAAGAATTATTGTAGAATACTATGAAAAATTATATGCCACCAAATACAACAATCTAGAAGAAATGGATAAATTCCTAGAACAATACAACCTTCCTAGACTGAGTCATGAAGAAGCAGAAAGCCTAAACAGACCAATCAGCAGGGAGGAAATAGAAAAAACTATTAAAAATCTCCCCAAAAATAAAAGTCCAGGCCCAGACGGTTATACTAGTGAATTCTATCAAACATTCAAAGAAGACTTGGTTCCTATTCTACTCAAAGTCTTCCAAAAAATTGAAGAAGAAGCAATACTTCCAAACACATTTTATGAGGCCAACATAACCCTCATACCAAAACCTGGCAAGGATGGCACAAAGAAAGAAAACTACAGACCAATATCTCTAATGAATACAGACGCTAAAATACTAAATAAAATACTGGCAAACCGAATACAACAACATATTAAAAAAATAATACATCATGATCAAGTGGGATTCATCCCAGAATCTCAAGGATGGTTCAACATATGCAAAACGGTTAACGTAATACACCATATCAACAAAACAAAGAACAAAAACCACATGATCTTATCAATAGATGCAGAAAAGGCTTTTGATAAAATACAACACAATTTTATGTTTAAGACTATCAACAAAATGGGTATAGAAGGAAAATACCTCAACATGATAAAGGCTATATATGATAAACCATCAGCCAACATCATATTAAACGGCATAAAACTGAGGACTTTCTACCTTAAATCAGGAACAAGACAGGGTTGTCCACTCTCTCCACTCTTATTCAACGTGGTGCTAGAAGTTCTGGCCAGAGCAATCAGACAAGACAAAGAAATAAAAGGCATCCATATCGGAAAAGAAGAAGTAAAACTATCACTTTTTGCTGATGATATGATCCTATACATCGAAAACCCGAAGGACTCCACAAAAAGATTATTAGAAACAATAAACCAATACAGTAAGGTCGCATGATACAAAATTAACATACAAAAGTCCATAGCCTTTTTATATGCCAACAATGAAATATTAGAAAACGAACTCAAAAAAATAACCCCCTTCACGATTGCAACAAAAAAAATAAAATACCTAGGAATAAACATAACAAAGAACGTAAAGGACCTATATAATGAAAATTACAAAGCATTGTTAAGGGAAATCGAAAAAGATACAATGAGATGGAAAAATATTCCTTGTTCTTGGATAGGAAGAATAAATATAATCAAAATGGCCATATTACCCAAAGCAATATACAAATTTAATGCAATTCCCATCAAAATTCCTATGAGATTTTTTAAAGAAATGGAACAAAAAATCATCAGATTTATAATGGAAATATAAAAAACCCCGAATAGCCAAAACAATCCTAAGGAAAAAGAATGAAGCTGGGGGCATTACAATACCTGACTTTAAACTATATTATAGGGCCACGATAATCAAAACAGCATGGTATTGGCAGAAAAATAGACACTCAGACCAATGGAACAGAATAGAAAGCCCAGAAATAAAACCACATATATATGGTCAAATAATCTTTGATAAAGGGGCCAACAACACACAATGGAGAAAAGAAAGCCTCTTCAACAAATGGTGTTGGGAAAACTGGAAAGCCACATGCAAAAGAATGAAACTCGACTACAGCCTGTCCCCGTGTACTAAAATTAATTCAAAATGGATCAAAGACCTAAATATAAGACCTGAAACAATAAAGTACATAGAAGAAGACATAGGTACTAAAATCATGGACCTGGGTTTTAAAGAACATTTTATGAACTTGACTCCAATGGCAAGAGAAGTGAAGGCAAAGATAAATGAATGGGACTACATCAGAATTAAAAGTTTTTGCTCAGCAAGAGAAACTGATATCAAAATAAACAGACAGCCAACTATATGGGAACTGATATTTTCAAACGACAGCTCAGATAAGGGCCTAATATCCAAAATTTACAAAGAACTCATAAAACTCAACAACAAACAAACAAACAATCCAATAAAAAAATGGGAAGAGGACATGAACAGACACTTCTCCCAGGAAGAGATACAAATGGCCAACAGATATATGAAAAGATGCTCAGCTTCATTAGTTATTAGAGAAATGCAAATCAAAACTACAATGAGATACCACCTCACTCCTGTTAGATTAGCTATTATCAACAAGACGGGTAATAGCAAATGTTGGAGAGGCTGTGGAGAAAAAGGAACCCTCATTCACTGTTGGTGGGACTGTAAAGTAGTACAACCATTATGGAGGAAAGTATGGTGGTTCCTCAAAAAACTGCAAATAGAACCTTATGACCCAGCAATCCCTCTACTGGGTATATACCCCAAAACCTCAGAAACATTGATACATGAAGACACATGTAGCCCCATGTTCATTGCAGCACTGTTCACAGTGGCCAAGACATGGAAACAACCAAAAAGCCCTTCAATAGAAGACTGGTTAAAGAAGATGTGGCACATATACACTATGGAATACTACTCAGCCATAAGAAATGATGACATCAGATCATTTACAGCAAAATGGTGGGATCTTGATAACATTATAAGGAGTGAAATAAGTAAATCAGAAAAAAACAAGAACTACATGATTCCATACATTGGTGGAACATAAAAATGAGACTAAGAGACATGGACAAGAGTGTGGTGGTTACCAAGGGTGGGGGGGAGGGAGGACATGGGAGGGAGGGAGGGAGAGAGTTAGGGGGAGGGGGAGGGGCACAGAGAACTAGATAGAGGGTGACGGAGGACAATCTGACTTTGGGCGAGGGGTTTGCAAAATAATTTGATGACAAAATAACCTAGACATGTTTTCTTTGAATATATGTACCCTGATTTATTAATGTCATCCCATTACCATTAATAAAAATTTATTAAAAAAAAAAAAGAAAAAAGATAGATCATCCAAACAGAAAATCAGTAAAGAAATAGCCTTAAAACGACACACTGGACCAAATGTACATAAAAGACACTTACAGGTCATTACATCCCAAAATGTCAGATTATACATTCTTCTCCAGTGTATAGGAAACATTCTCAAGAATAGATCATATGTTGGACCACAAAACTAACATCAAAAAATTCAAGAAGACTGACATTATACAAAGCTTATTTTCTGATCACAAGGCTTTGACATTAAAATTCAACAGTAAAAAAGTAAAGAAACACACAAAAGTGTGGAAATTAACATACTTCTAAAATATGACCGAGTCAAAGAAGAAATAAAAGCAGACATCAAAAGATAAATAAAGCCGTGGCCGGTTGGCTCAGCGGTAGAGCGTCGGCCTAGTGTGCGGAGGACCCGGGTTCGATTCCCGGCCAGGGCACACAGGAGAAGAGCCCATTTGCTTCTCCACCCCTCCGCCGCGCTTTCCTCTCTGTCTCTCTCTTCCCCTCCCGCAGCCAAGGCTCCATTGGAGCAAAGATGGCCCGGGCGCTGGGGATGGCTCTGTGGCCTCTGCCTCAGGCGCTAGAGTGGCTCTGGTCGCAATATGGCGACGCCCAGGATGGGCAGAGCATCGCCCCCTGGTGGGCAGAGCGTCGCCCCTGGTAGGCGTGCCGGATGGATCCCGGTCGGGCGCATGCGGGAGTCTGTCTGACTGTCTCTCCCTGTTTCCAGCTTCAGAAAAATGGAAAAAAAAAAAAAAAAAAAAAAAGATAAATAAAGAGAAATGAAAATGACAACAGGACATATCAAAATTTCTAGGATGCAACAAGAGTAGTAATAAGAGGGAAGTTAATATCATTACAGACTTACATTAAGAAAAAGAGAGATTCAAAGTAAACAACCTAACATCAAATCTTAAGGAACTACATAAAGAAGAACAAAGGCAACCCAAAGTCAGCAGAAGAAAAAAATAGTAAAAATTAGAGTAGAACTAAATGAAATAGCAAAAAAACTATAGAAAAAAATTAATGCAACAAAGAGCTGTTTCTTTGAAAAGATCAATAAAATTGACAACCTTCTGGCTAGTCACTAAGGAAAAATGAGGAAAGACTCATATACACAAAATCTGAAATGAAAGAGGGGAAATTACCACAGACATCATGGATATACAAAGGATCATAGCAGAACACTATAAAAGATTATATGCCATCAAATTCAACAACCTAGAAAATATGAATATATTCCTAGAACTATATAATCTTCCTAGACTGAGTTAGAAAAAAGTGGAAAACCTAAATAGACTTATAAGCTGGGAGAAAATAGAAACAATTATCAAAAATCTCCCCCAAAACAAAACTCCAGAACCAAGTAGCTACACCAGTGAATTCTACCAAACATTCAAAGAAGATTTGGTACCTATCCTTCTCAAAGCCTTCCAAAAAACAGAGGAAGAAGCAATATTCCCCAACACATTTTATATGAGGCCAACATAACCCCCATACCAAAAGTTGGCTAGGACAACACAAAAAAAGAAAATTACAGGCCAATATCTCTAATAAACATAGATACACAAATCCTAAACAAAATACTAGCAAATCACAACACATTAAAAAAATACATCACATTCAAGTGGGATTCATTCCAGGAACACAAGGATGGTTCAACATACAGAACTTGATCAACATGATACACCATATCAACAAAACAGAGAACAAAAATAATATGACCCTATCAATAGGTGCAGAAAAGGCATTCAATAAGATATAACATCACTTTATGTTTAAAACACTCAGTAAAATTTTAATAGAAAGAAAGTACTCAACATAATAAAGGCCATATAGGACAAACCATCAACTAATATCATACTAAATGGTAAAAAAAATTCAGACTTTTCCTCTAATATCAGGAACAGGACAAGGTTGCCCACTCTCTCTACTCTTATTCAACTTAGTTCTGAAAGGTTTAGCCAGAGTATTCAGGCAAGAGAAAGAAGTAAAAGGTATCCATATCAGCGAAGAAGAAAAAATGTATCATTTTTTGCAGATGACATGATCTGCAAAGACTCCAACAAAAAACTATTAGAAACAATAAACCAATACAGTAAAGTCGCAGGATACAAAATCAATATAGAAAAGTCTACTGCTTTCCAATATACCAATGATGAAGCTTCGGAAAACAAACTTAAAAAATTAATACCTTTTACAATTGCAGCAACAACAAAGACACCCAGGAATAAACTTAACAAAGGATGTGAAGGACGTATATATGAAAACTATAAAACCTTACTGAAATACATTGAAAAAGACATAATGAAATGAAAAAATATTCCATGTTCATGGTTTGGAAACATCAACATAGTTAAAATGACTATATTACCCAAAGCAATATACAAATTTAATGCAATCTCCATCAATATCCCAATGTCATTTTTTAAAGAAATACAAAAAAAAATTACCAAGTTTGTATGGAATGAAAAAAAAACCCAAATAGCCAAAGAAATACTGAGGGGAAAAAATGAAGCCAGAGGCATCACACTTTCCGACTTCAAATTATATTATAGAGCCACAATAATCAAAACAGCGTGGTCTTGGCAGAAAAACAGACATACAGACCAATGGCACAGAATCGAGAGCCCAGAAATAACACCACATATTTATGGAAAAATCATCTTAGACAAAGGAGCCAAAAACACACAAGGAAGAAAAGAAAGCCTCTTCAATAAATGATGCTGGGAAAATTGGAAAGCCACATGCAAAAGAATGAAACTTGACCATATTTTGTCCCCCTGAACAAAAATTAATTCAAAATGGATCAAGACCTAAATATAAGATCTGAAACTATAAATTACACAGAAGAAAACATAGGTACAAAGCTCATGGACCTTGGCTCTAGAGAACAATTTATGAATTTGACCCATAAGGCAAGGGAAGTAAAGGCAAAAATAAATGAATGGGACATCAAACTAAAAAGCTTCTGTACATCAAAAGAAACTGAAAACAAAACAAATAGGCAGCCAACTAAATGGGAGATGATTTTTGCAAACAACAGTTCTGATAAGGGATTAATATTTAAAATATATAAAGAATTCACAAAGCTTAGCAACAAACAAGCAAACAATCTAATTTAAAAAATGAGGAGGGGACCTGAACAGACACCTCTCCCAAGAGAACATACAAATGGCCAATAGATATATGGAAAGATGCTTATCTTTACTAGGTATTTGAGAAACGCAAATCAAAACTATAGTACAATGAGATACCGCCTCACACCTGTTAGATTGACTATTATCAACAAGACAGATAATAAGTGTTGGAGAGGCTGTGGAAAACAAGCAATCCTCATTCACTGCTGGTGGGAATGCATATTAGTACAAGCATTATGGAAGAAAGTATGGTAGTTACTGAAAAAATTAAGAATAAAACTACCATATGACCCAACAATCCCACTACTGGGTATCTACCCCCAAAACTTGAAAATATTGGTACATAAAGACACATGTGGCCTTAGCCAGTTGGCTCAGTGGTAGAGTGTTAGCCGGTGTGTAGAATTCCCAGGTTCAATTCTCAGTAAGGGCACACAGGAGAAGCAACCATCTGCTTCTCTAACCCCCTCCCCCCATTTCTTCCTCTCTTCCCCTTCCACAGCTCAAATGGCTAGAGCAAAGTTGGGTCCAGGTGCTGAGAATGGGTCCATTGCCTTGGCCTCAGGCACTAAAATAGCTCTGTTGCCAAGCAATGGAGCTGCAGCTTAGCCCAGCAGAGCATCGCCTGGCAGGGGCTTGCCAGGTGGATCCAGGCAGGGCACCATGTGGAAGTCTGTCTCTGCCTCCCCACCTCCCAATAAAAAAAATTTTTAAAAAGAGAGACATGCACCCCCATATTCATTGCAGCATTATTCACAGGGGCAAGATATGGAAGCAACCAAAGTGTCCCTGGATACAGAGCTGGATAAAGAAGATATGATGCATATATACAATGGAATACTACTCAGCCTCAGCCATACAAACTGATGACATAGTGACATTTATGACAGCATGGATGGACCTTGAGAACATTATACTGAGCGAAATAAGTAAATCAGAAAAAGCTAAGAACTGTATGATTTCACACATAGGTGGAAAATAAAACTGAGAGTCATGGACATAGATAAAAGTGGTTACCAGGGAGAGGGGGATATGGGCTATGGGATGTGGGGGGAGCATGGGGGGAAGGATGTAAAGAGGGACAAATATAAGGTGATGGAAAATAATTTGACTTTGGATGATGGGCACACAATATAATCAAGTTCAAATGCTATAGAAATGTTTACCTGAAACCTATTTACTCTTATTATCAATGTTATCCTGTTAAATTTAATTTTATAAGTAAAATTTTAAAAATAATAGCTGTATTACCTGTGTGTTACTCTCACCTGTTTTTAAGAAGAGATAGGAAGAACATTTCCTTAACATCATCATCTGGCAGCCTGCCATTCTCAATAGTAACCATCCTGAGTATCTGAAGGCAGCAAATTTAGTTGCTGCAATCTTAAAAGAGGATGTTTGGCACTTTACCTAACACATTTTTTTTGTTTTGTTTTGTTGGGGTTTTTTTGTATTTTTCTGAAGTTGGAAATAGGGAGGCAGTCAGACTCCCGCATGCGCCCGACAGGGATCCACCCAGCATGCCCACCAGGGGGCGATGATCCGCCCATCTGGGCCATTGCTCTGTTGCAACCAGAGCCATTCTAGTGCCTGAGGCAGAGGCCATGGAGCCATCCCCAGCGCACGGAGCCAACTTTGCTCCAATGGAGCCTTGGCTGCGGGAGGGGAAAAGAGAGAAAGAGAGGAAGGAGAGGGGGAGGGGTGGAGAAGCAGATGGACGCTTCTCCTGTGTGCCCTGGCTGGGAATCGAACCTGGGACTCCTGCACGCCAGGCCGACATTCTACCACTGAGCAAACCGGCCAGGGCTACCTAACACATTTTGACAGTGATTAACAGTTGTTGTTATCCTAGAGTGTAGTTACTTGCTTTCTAAAAAAAAGGAAGTTAGATATCTGCTCATTAGATTTTCAAACCTCACTTTCACAACAGTCCAAAAAATACATCCTATTTTTTTCTAAGGCAACTTTAACTTCTAACATTATGCATTATATAGCAAAGATATATTTTAAGCATTTCCTCATAATTTATTGCCCAGTTTTCTTGGAGACCTCACCAAGGTATGCATTTCTCTGACTTCTGTTCTTTTACCACAACCTCAAAGAGGTGTTTTTACTTTTTTCAGAAGCAATACAAATGAAGTCCATGATCTTTGTTGCCCCAGTATCTACCAGGCACTCCTCACTAAAACAAGTCTCTATCTCTTCTAAGAAGTTAAAAGTCCTAAACACATCAGGGAGAAAATTTTCAAATCTATTCCATTTCAAATGTTTTAATTAGTCCTTTAAAAAATATTATAAATAAGTAGGGCAAAGAAAAGATTTGTGATTAAAATTAAGCTATCATCTTGCAGTGTTTTACCAAGGCAGTGAGTGATACATTCAACCTACAGAGGTCTTCCAGTCTGATAATGTGAATGTTAGGATACGCATGCCTCAGGAACGCAACCGCAGGGAAGAAAAAAGAGAAAGAGCCAAAGCCAATAGAAACTCCATACCACCTCAAACTCTGAGAGAGACTGGCCTTTCATTTATTTTTTTAGCGAGAAAGAGACAGAGAAGGACAGACAGGAAGGGAGAGAGATGAGAAACATCAATTCGTAGTTGTGGCACCTTAGTTGTTCATTGATTGCTTTCTCATATGTGCCTTGACTGGGGGATGGGAGGCTCCAGCTGAGCCAGTGACCCCTGCTCAAGCCAGTGACCTCTGGGCTCAAGCCAGAGACCTTTGGGCTCAAGCCAGCAACCTTTGGGCTCAAGCCAGTGACCACAGCGTCATATCTATGATCCCACACTCAAGTTGGCAACCCTGCGCTCAAGCTGGTGACCCTACGCTGAAGCCAGTAACCTCGGGTTTTTGAACGTGGGTCCTCAGTATCCCGGGCCAGCGTTCTATCCACTGCGCCACTACCTAGTTAGGCCTGGTCTTTCATTTAAAATATGTGTTTGGAACCTTGCTGTTACTTTTGGTTAGGTCAAATTCCTTAGTCAGAGATTATACTAATTAGTCCCTTTCCATGCTCAAAGTTCTCACATAGGAGATGAGTAACTAGACTTCCAACACCAAAGGCTCACCAGGATCCCTGAAGCTTCAACTGCCTGTGCTTAAATTCTTGGGACCCGAAGATTCTAATTTGCCTAAGTTGGGCACTTGAGTGAAGTTACACTTACTCTAGCCTGCTAATTTAACTCTTACAAAATTCTTGGACACCGCCTCAGATCAGGCTGACTGTTCAACAAGCTGTCTTCCCCCTGTCTACACATACTGCAACTATACTGTTCACAAAAATTAGGGCATATTTTATCACTTCATATTCATTTTTGAAATATCCTCTAATTTTTGTGAGCAGTACATTACTATATGTCCTCTTTATATTAGTTCTGTGGTTTCTGGTTACACTGTCCAGAAAACCATCTTTAACATATATGGAGTCAAAGGACATTGAAAATGAGAATACTTTTACAAGATCGCTCTCTTTTAACAATCCCTTCTAACCCTGAGGTTAAATACTTTGATGTGATAAGGACTCCCGTATTTATTTCTCTAGCCCAGACCTCTTCTGTGTTCCAGACCAATGAACTCAACTGCCTATTCTCCATGCCCGCCAGTCTGAGGCATTAAAACTTTACATTAACCTACCCCAAATTAAATTGTTGATATCCCCTTCTCTCAAAGCTGCTTTTCTTCCTGTCTAAAAAGAAAAAAGAAAAAAACCCTCTACCCACTCTTCTGTATAAAGAAAAATGGATATGATTCTTGACACCTCCCTGCCCCTCACCTACTATAGTGGACCTCATTACTCATGGATTCTGTACGTGCAGATCTGCCTATTTGCTAATTGTGTTTCTAATCCCAAAATCAATCCTTGCAGCACTCTCAAAGTCACTGGCAGATATGCAGAGAGCTGCCAAAACTTTGAGTTGCCTGATGCTGACGTTTCCAGCAGAGGTCAAAAAAGGCAATACTGACTTATTTCAGCTCTCTTCCTGTAAACAAGCACAGACTATTTAGTGCCAAGTTTTACAGTTTTGTGCTTTTTGGGGGTGATTTTGCTGTTTTAAAAAGACGAAGAGTAGTGCTAAAAAGTGCTGTGCAGTGTTCCTTAGTGCAGGAAGGCTGTAACATACCTTCTAGAGAAAACACATTAGATAAGCTTTGTTCAGGCATGAATTCTAGTGTTGTTGGCTGTGAGTTCAATGCTAATGAATCAATAATATATATTAAATAAAGTGTATTTAAAAAGAAACACACATAAAACAAGGTTATATTGATCAGCCGATGAAAATGTGACCAGAGGCTCACTGGAACCTAACCCTGTATTTCCCCTAGGAACAAGAGACCGGATTCACTAAGTCAGTGCCCGTGGTGCCTTCAGGGAATATAACTAGGCCCTGGCCTGCTGACTCAGTGGATAAAGTGTCGGCCCAGCATGAGGACATCCCAGGTTTGATCCTAGATCAGGGCTCACATGAAAAGTGACCGTCTGTTTCTCCTTCCCTCCCCCCCTTCACTCCCTCTCACAGCTAGTGGTTGAGTGGGAGCTGAGGATAACTGGGCTGATTCAAGCATCAGTCCCAGATGAGGGTTGCCAGGTGAATCCTGGCTGGGGTGCATGTGGGAGTCTGTCTCCCCTCCTCTCACTTAAAAAAGAGAGAGAGAGAGAGAGAAAGAGAGAATATAATTATTGCAAATAATAAGAATTAAGTGTGTGACCAAATCCATCACCTATGTTCTATAGGCTCTACTTGCAGAACATAAATCCATTAATTTCTCTTCATTATCACTGGCCTCAAACACTTTTTTTTTGTATTTTTCTGAAGTTGGAAACAGGGAGGCAGTCAGACAGACTCCCGCGTGCGCCTGACTGGGATCCACCCGGCACGCCCACCAGGGGGCGATGCTCTGCCCATCTGGGGCATCGCTCTGTTGCAACCAGAGCCATTCTAGCGCCTGAGGCAGAGGCCATGGAGCCATCCCCAGCGCCTGGGCCACCTTTGCTCCAAAGGAGCCTTGGCTGTGGGAGGGGAAGAGAGAGACAGAGAGGAAGGAGAGGGGAAGGGGTGGAGAAGCAGATGGGCGCTTCTCCTGTGTGCCCTGGCCGGGAATCGAACCCGGGACTCCTGCACACCAGGCCGACACTCTACCACTGAGCCAACCAGCCAGGGCTCTAACACACTTCTTAACTTCCAACTCCTGCACCCTTCTGATCCAATTTCTCTTAGAGTAAAATGTACCACCATGTTAGTTAGTCCCTGATTTAAACCATTTAATGATTTCCTAATGCACTTGAGATAAAATCCAAAATCCTTCACAGGCCCACAGGATTGCTCTTGTCACCGCTCCCCTCTCCCAGCAGTCCGGACACACTAATCAGGGATTCCAAACACACTGTTCTCTTTGTCTTCTCTCTACTCTCTTCTTGCCTATCTTCTACTCAATCTTCAGGTCTAGCTTTAAATGTAACATCCTGCCCTGGCCGGTTGGCTCAGCGGTAGAGCGTCGGCCTAGCGTGCGGAGGACCCGGGTTCGATTCCCGGCCAGGGCACACAGGAGAAGCGCCCATTTGCTTCTCCACCCCTCCGCCGCGCTTTCCTCTCTGTCTCTCTCTTCCCCTCCCGCAGCCAAGGCTCCATTGGAGCAAAGATGGCCCGGGCGCTGGGGATGGCTCTGTGGCCTCTACCTCAGGCGCTAGAGTGGCTCTGGTCGCAACATGGCGACCCCCAGGATGGGCAGAGCATCGCCCCCTGGTGGGCAGAGCGTCGCCCCTGGTGGGCGTGCCGGGTGGATCCCGGTCGGGCACATGCGGGAGTCTGTCTGACTGTCTCTCCCCGTTTCCAGCTTCAGAAAAATGAAAAAATAAATAAATAAATAAATAAATAAATAAATAAATAAATAAATGTAACACCCTCAGAGAGAAAGCCTCCCAATCCAAATAGAGGCCCTCTATAATATTTATAGCATCCTCTACTTATACTTAACACCACCAAATTATTTATTTGCTTAAATATCTGATTCTCTACCAGATTATAAATTCCATGGGGAGAGAAGTATGCCTTTTTTAGTTTTCAACTATACTTCTTACATCCGGAACAATGTTGAGCACATAACTGGGGCATGATAACTGAATGAAACTGACCATCCCATTACATCTTTTTAACAATATTTTGAAACAGACAAAGCACGACTTTATGCTTAAAATGTCTAGAGGGACTGGAATACATTATTTTGATGTGACAATGATATATATTTCCCTGTAAGTGCACCTTAATTATAAGCAAGGCACTATGACTTTCAAGAGATTTCAAGAGTCTCTGCCATCTCCAAATGAGTATAAAATGACGTGTACTTACTTTAACAACTAGCCAAGACTAAATATATTACTGAGCAAAGGGCATTACTACAGAAACCACACTACATATATAAGCAGCTAAATGTCTATGAAGAGGTTAAGCTTTGCCTAGTTCAGAAAAAATTAAAGTTCTGCAATAATATTTGTATCAACTCTATGAAGTTATACTTTATCACAGGGTAAAAAGCAAAGAAGGAAAGAAGTATTTAACAGGTTTTTCCATTTAAATAGTATTCTAGTTATATCCCTTTTTCTGTCAATCTCTAAAAATTTGAAATCAAAATTTAGTAATATATTATCTAATTTTTACATTAACTTTATTTTCCTGAGAATATGGGGAAAAGGCATTATTTTAATCATCAAAAAATAACTTTTTCTTATTTTTTCTTCTCTGAAAAGGTTTTTCAAGTTTGAAACCTTTTGTTATTTCTAATATAATTCTTTCGCATTGTTCCACAATATCCTAAAATTGTCATCCTTTCTCTCAGTAATAAAAGTATTGCTTCTATATAAAAACAAAGGAAAAAAGTCTAATCTCATGTCTTTAAGTTTATAGAAAAGAATTAGTTAACATTGTGTGGTAAAGAATTAGTTTAACATTGTGTGGTAAAGAATTTCCAAACAAATATAAATTCAAAAATGTGAATTCAATTTTGGTTAACTTTGTGTAAAACAAATCAACTCAAAAAATTTTTTGAGTACAAACATTTTCTGATATTTAGAAGTTTCTAAATCACAACAAATAAAGCACTGACATCCAACATGTGTTTTTGACAAACTATTTAATATCCTACTTGCATTTGATCCACTTACTTTTTTAATTTCCAATTTTAATATGTATACAAAGAAATGGCAGCATGAAGAACATCTGGAAAATATTTTACTCTGGTGCAAATTTCACATCATGAAACAGAAAAGACACATGTAAATTACGTAAATTTCTAGGCTCTTTAATTTGCTGCAACTCATAACTGTTCAGTTCAGTTAGTGGCCCAATAATAGTCTGGCCATGTATTTCATTCATGTTTTCCCCATACCAAACTGCTTCAGCTGAATTATTATAAGCCAATTGTCTGCTCAAGATCTAGAATCAACTTTCAACACTGTTACTTGGGTACCTTTCCCAAACTGGTATCTGTGTTTTAGTTTCATTAAGTCAGTTGTCTGATCCCATATTGCAATCAGAAGCAATCAGTGTTCCTTCATTTCATTTTGTAGCTATCAACCTGTGACCTCATAACTTTCCTTCATCCTTTACTTTTATCACTCCAAGAAATTAACATTTGCAGAGATGCCCTCTTTGTAAACTTTGTTCCAAAAAATAAAATTTTTGTTATGAATAGTAGGTATTCAGTTTCTACCAATGTGTTTTAAATAAGTGCATAATAATTTGGCAACATATTCTCCATAAAAATCATATTCACTTTATAATCCAGTCATTTCAAATGCATTTCACTTTTCTCATGTTTTATACATCTTTTCCAGTGCTTTTTCCAAGTTAGAAATTCCTTGTTTTAAATTACTCTTCTTCACAGCCAAATTCTTATTAGCTATATAATGTGAAGTGTCAACCATCAAAACTCTATCATAATTCTTTAATCTTTCTTGATTGTCCCTGGCCTTTGTATACTCTGCAGGTAAATGTTCAGAAAAGAATCTCTTCTGTGCGCCACTACATGATGCCGGTGCCAGAAACAGCACCTAATTATTGATGATGATGTTGATGGGAGTACAGTAACTGGCCACGCATTATTTCAACACCATCATCTGACAGGGAATTGTAGAAATTTTTGTGCTTCTATCTTGATATAATTTCAAAAAATGTTCCACAAAAGAAACTATAACTGACCATACTCATAATGTTGACTAGCTGAAGAATACTATACACAAGCAATGCAAAGCTGGAAAAACATCAAAATAGAACAAAAAAAATCTATGCAAGTGGGTTGGCAGAAGACTAGCCCAACTACTGAGTTTCACCCAAGGCCTCATTGCTTGTGTTGCACATTGGGTTTTAAAAAGTCTTTACAGGGCCCTGGCCGGTTGGCTCAGCGGTAGAGCGTCGGCCTAGCGTGTGGAGGACCCGGGTTCGATTCCCGGCCAGGGCACACAGGAGAAGCGCCCATTTGCTTCTCCACCCCTCCGCCGCGCCTTCCTCTCTGTCTCTCTTTTCCCCTCCCGCAGCCAAGGCTCCATTGGAGCAAAGATGGCCCGGGCGCTGGGGATGGCTCTGTGGCCTCTGCCCCAGGTGCTAAAGTGGCTCTGGTCGCAACATGGCGACGCCCAGGATGGGCAGAGCATCGCCCCCTGGTGGGCAGAGCGTCGCCCCTGGTGGGCGTGCCGGGTGGATCCCGGTCGGGCGCATGCGGGAGTCTGTCTGACTGTCTCTCCCTGTTTCCAGCTTCAGAAAAATGCAAAAAAAAATAAAAAAATAAAAAAAATAAATAAATAAAAAGTCTTTACAGTTACAAATGGAACCATGATTTTATCTTACACTTTAAAATAGCTGATTTCATGCTTTACAGCACTCTTTCAATCCTGAATCACAATGTGTTCCAATATCCCTCTTCTTACAACAGCCCTCTATTTATCATAAAAGAAGTAAAAACTTAAGACCTTATTAATTTATTCATTTTTAGGTTGTTACATGGAAACTGTTCTGAAGTTTTAAACACAGAGACTTTTGCCTTAGGAACACTTCCTTTTAAAGGCACAATAAGGCCTCTCATTTAGCTGACATTATCCAAAATGGAGAATCCCTTCATGAAAGCCAAAGATCAATAAAAATGGATCTTGTTAAGTAAGAAACTGAAAGGTCTGAGATTTTACCTTATTTGCACCCTAAAAAATTAAGCTGCTACAGTATTTTTCCCTATAAAATAAAATTTAAACTCAAATGTATTAAAACTTTCCACCTCTGGCCTCAAGTTATTGTTCTGTTCTTTTCTCCCTCCCCAAGCCATGTTTTCAGTAATTTTTCCCACACAATTATTTGTAATCATGTGTCTGTTTACTGCCTGTCTCTTCCACTAAACCTAAGTTCCAAGAAAGCAGGAACCATATCTCTTTCATTCATACCTACACATTTAGCACCTATTATAACATTGTCACATAGAAATCACTTAATAAATATTTACTGAATAAAATTTAAATGTAATTATTTTCTACCTAAACTCCCAACACAGGCTATTCCTCATTGGTTACCCACTCTCAACAATTCACATTTTGAAACCTGTATGAAGTCTCACCTGCTCACATGACCCAGATGGGTGCCCCCATCATAAATCTTTCCTAAGTCATTTACTACAGAATTGTACTGAATTCTCACAACCCTATTTTTTTTCTAATTAAAAAATGAAGAAACTAAAGCTTAGAGAGGTAAGAAATGTGTGTAAAGTTATAATCCCAGTGAGGCTAGGATGAAAATTAGGTCTGTTGCACTCCAAAGCCCCTATTCTTAACTCTTTTACACTGTACCATTAGCTAAAATGACCCTTGTATGCTGTTACTGATTCAAAGCCCAGTGCTACCACATATAACAGTGTAATATTGAGGACCTCAGATGCTCTACAGGTAAAATAGGGGTCACTGTAGTATTTAGCCAAAGATATTAAGATTAAATGAGATAATTAATGAAAGGCACATAGCGTAGTGCCTAGCGCTTACCACAGAAAACACTCAAGAGATGTTAACCATTATTATCATTATATTCCTCTAAATAAGAGGTCAGCAAATTTTTTCTGAAAAGGCCAAATGGCAAATAGTTTAGGCTTCATGAGTCATGCAGTCTCTGTTGCAACAAAAACAGGTGACAAGCTGGATTTGGCCACAGGCCACTCACTGTTTGCCAACCCCTGCTTTAGAGCAGCGTTCTTCAATTTCTTGGCAGTACTCATACTTGAAGCTGGATAATTCTTTGTTGTGGAGGACTGCCCCGTGCATTATAGATAGGATGTTTAGCAGCATCCTTGGTCTCTACCCACCCGATGCCGGTAGCAATCCCCAAGTTTAGACAACAAAATATCTCCCAGGGAGCAAAATCGCCCCAACTTGAGAAACACTGCTCTAGAGCAATCAAACATATAAAAATGTAGCTATTTTTTCCTAACATTGAAAATACCATAAGTGAAAAAATAATTTAACACACTAAAGAATAATTATACTCACTTAGCTAAAATTCCCATACTTAGCAATAACTTTATAACTTCTGTGATACACACGGCTGTGGTTGAAAAGTAGAGTTCTTTGTCTGATGTCCTTGTATATCTTAAAGCTATGGTATAAGTTGCAGCCACCAGGGTCATCACTGTTAAGCAGTATAACTTGAATAATAAACTGACATTTTCTGGAAAATATGTACAACAAAGGTATTATTTAGTATATAATATTAATGTGTATAAAAGTCAATCAACATTACACCTCAAAATGCTTTCCAATTCCAAGTACAAAATCACTTTTTAAACCCATATTTAAAAACTTATTTCAAAACAATACTCTCCAATTACATGAACATAAACATACATACACAAAACACAGCTGACTTTGAATATCTACAGTCAGGCATTGATTTTATTCCTGGGAATGCCTCAATTACAAGATTGACTCTTGTTTGGGACGTTATAAATTACAGATTTTATATATCTTTATAATTCAAACTTTTAAAAGTAAAGCATGAAAAGCAAAATGAAAACAATTACAGCAATATATATTCTAAATTTAAAGACAGCAGAAAGAAAACAAAAGGAATAATTGAGTGATTAAAGTAAAGCTTAATATAAAACCTTGTCATTATAAAAAAAAAAAGCATGTAGCCTCTCGTTCCATAGCATTATACTAAAAAATACATATTTCACAATGTTTTTTTAAAAAAAGAGTATTAAATATAAAGTCCTACAAAACTTGAAATGTGGGCTGTGTACAACTTATAAACATACAATTTAAGAAGTGCTTGCAAATATTATATATGTGAGCAGCAGCTGCCACTCAGGCCCCAGGCCCCAGGGTGGGTCCAACACCTTCAGTAAACTCCCAGGCCTCTCTCATACTTCCATCTTCCCAGCCCTGCTCTGATACTGCCATCACCCAAGACTCAAACTACTACTACTTTCTTTACAAACCTCCCAACTCTAGTCCCTAACCTTTCAAATCTTCAGGCTCAGTTACACAGGATCAGCAGAATTTTTCTGTAAAATGCAAATAGTAAATATTTTAGACTTTTCAGCCTATATGGTAAAATCAAGAATATCATCTAGGTACTTAAGTAACAAAAGAGAAAACCAATTTTTTGACAAATTCAAAATATAATAATAATTGAGAACAATGTTTTGTAATATAGGTCTGCTATTGAGAACAATAGAATTATTTTGAGGGGTAACATTTTGCTTCATTAGTCCTCAAGAGTTAGGGCTGCATCAAATCAATTGCAAGCGTTCATTTGTCAAAACCATTCTTAGTTCATGGCCATACAAAACCATGTGACTGGCTGGATCTGGCCAGTGGGCTATACTTTGACAACCAGGTTAAGAATCAAAGGGATACAGGGTGACTCTGGGCTACTACTGTAACTACAATATGCACTACACTTTTGTTCACTGCTTTGGGAGCAAACCACAATTCAAAGATGGCTTTCATAGGGAAATAAGACAGAAGTTTCAAACAACTTGTCTTTAGGTATGCAAGGCAGGAACTTAAAAGGTTACAGCCTCTTCAGGCCCTGGCCGGTTGGCTCAGTGGTAGAGAGTCGGCCTGGCGTGCGGGGGACCCGGGTTCGATTCCCGGCCAGGGCACATAGGAGAAGCGCCCATTTGCTTCTCCACCCCCACCCCCTCCTTCCTCTCTGTCTCTCTCTTCCCCTCCCGCAGCCAAGGCTCCATTGGAGCAGAAATGGCCCGGGCACTGGGGATGGCTCCTTGGCCTCTGCCCCAGGCGCTAGAGTGGCTCTGGTCGCAGCAGAGCGACGGCCCGGAGGGGCAGAGCATCGCCCCCTGGTGGGCGTGCCGGGTGGATCCCGGTCGGGCGCATGCGGGAGTCTGTCTGACTGTCTCTCCCCGTTTCCAGCTTCAGAAAAATACAAAAAAAAAAAAAAAAAGGTTACAGCTTCTTCAATATATTTCCCTGTGGGTAATTAAAGAATATTTGTAAACTGTAGATAGGTTTTAAAATTATATCAGGTATTAACTAAAACGTAATGTGGTAGAACAGAAGAAATGAATTTATATTTGCCTAAACTTTCTTCCCAAAAGATCTGAGGAGCCAAAAAGCAATGTTTACATGACAGGAAGTGCAGATCACTACAATACTTCCTTTGTTCTAAAACTTTCCTACACAAGGAAAAAGTATGTAGCTTCAAAAATAAACAGCAATAAACTTTAATTACTCAATAAAGGAGAAAGCACTTCATCTTCCAGATAAGAGGTGAGCAAACTACATCTCATCTCTCACTTTTATACAATCTGCAAGTTCAGAATAGCTTTATATTTCTAAATAGTTGGAAATAAAACTTCATATAACCTTTTGTGACACATAAAACTTATATGAAATTCAAATTTCAGTGTCCATAAGTAAAGCATTATTGGAACACAACCAGGCTCATTTGTTTCCAAATTGTTTATGGCTACTTTTATGCCCTGCAGTGGCAGAGTTAACTAATAAGGACATCCAGTCCCTTTACAGGAAAAAAACTGCCAACCCATGTCCCAGATGATCAACACTTTGCTAAGAGAGGTTAAGACTGCCAAACTGAAAACTATCCGAAAACCAACACAGTGAATGTTTAAACACTAAATCAAGTATTTAGAGCCTACAAATATATTCTGACCTATAATTATCATTGTCATCAACTTTGGAAATATACCTATTTGCACAGTGATTATATAAAATATATATATATTATATTCTTGAAACAACTACTGATCTAGATGGAAGAGCAAAGAAATTCAGATATTTGTAAAACATATAGGGCTTTGGTACATAATACCATTTAAAAAGCAAACAAAAATATTTAATGCTTTTGAGCACAAAATGCTGCTTAAAATTTCAGTTTAACATGACATCAAAATAGTTCTTCACTCCATCCACAAATTCTCTAGTATGAAATCTCAATTATCGGCAATGTCAATTTTTTCAAGGTAAAACCAAAAGTTCATGTCATGTACCCACTGTAAATTTTGCTAGGTATTCATATCGTGTCCAAGACCAGTAACCATAAACCTAGCCCACAATTCAAATGCACTGTTGAGCTGGCACACTGACACATTAGCACATCTGCACTGTCTTCTGTTTCTCACAAAGTTTCCATTAGCTCCCATACATTATCTGTTTCTGTGTAGAATATATTCCCCAAAAGAGACTTACAGTTTGAAGTTATTTTTTTGTTATATTTTACTACATTTTAGAGCAAACATTATTTGTTATACTTGAGAACTTGGAAATTCAGGAAGTTCCAGATCAATCCTTTGTGACTATCAGGAAGCTATGGCAACTGCAATTTTGTTAGGATTATACATTTCTAGAGGGCATATAAGATTTATAACATGACCAAGGCACAACAAATATGTATCAGCAATAGCCTAAACCGATTGTTACAATACATACTTCAGATAATGACTTGGACTCCTTTGAAGTTTCGCTCATCTTTAATCTTACTGCTCCCATTCTGTTAGTTATCAAAACAATTGGATCCTCCTCCCCCATTACTTCCTGTGTTGCTAAAAAGAAAAACTTCTTAAGGTTGGACTTCTTGAAGTGGGAAAACGCATAGGAGAAGCAGTATGAAATTACAGGCAATGCCCCTGGGCAGAACTTAAACAATAAATGCGCACTCCCCAACCAGGAAACAAATTTGGCCATTTGTTCAACATTTACTCAGAGGGAAGGGTGAAGAAATGGGTGTCACCCCACCTCTCCTAGCTACTACTCTACTATCTAGAAATTCAGCTCTAGTCCTAACTTACCCTACTCAGCAAAACAAAAGCGCTGCGGAATTCATCACCTTCAGGAAAGTGTCATTAGTAATCAAACAGTATTAGTCTAATGTGCCATTCCCGAGGAGAGGTGGATCTCACCTTCCACCCAAAGTATCAGTGTTCCTTCAAACCACTTACTACACTATCCTTGGAAGGAACTCTGTTAATACTGCTTTCTCCATCTCGCTACATTTTCAGTGCCGCTATAAAGCACCAATGATGTCTTTAACAGGCTGTTACAGGGACAGCCACTGCACAAGCTCTGCGCCAGGGGCATGCCCTTCAGTCTCCGAGCATCTCAGGGGCAGGAGGCACATCTAAGACCGTGGCGTGGTGACCCGGGCCGGGACGGGGACGGGGGACGGGCCCGCCGCCCGCTAGGTGTTGCGCGAGCAGCCAGAACCTGTGCCCGGCCCATCTCCGGGTCCGCCGGACCCTGGGCCTATCTGAATTTGGTTCCCACCCACCACCAGCTCTCTGAGGCCAACGTCGTCTCGAGCCTCCGAACTGCGGCGCGCGGAGTCCGCCGCGAGGAAGCAGCCCCGGTGGGAGGCTAGTGTCCGCGCTGCCCTGACAAACGGCGGGGCGGACTCAGCCGGGAGCCGCTCAACACAAACTCCTGATGCCGGGCGCCTCAGCCTAGCCCCGGACACACGGGCGCCCAGGCTGCTGGGCCGCCACAGGCGACAAGTGCTGACGCTCTTCTGCCACCGCCCCCCGCGGCTTCCCCGTCCCGGCCCTGGGCCTCACCTCTCACGGCTGCCATCTTTCCCGGACAGCCCCTCGCGGAACTGACGCGCACCCTCTCCGCGCCGGCTGTACACAACACCAGCACCGCCTCCTATGGGCATAGAGACGAAAACGCTCGGCCTAGAGCGCCTTGCCGGCCGGCCAGCCACCAGTTTTCCAGCCAGGCAGGCACAAACATTAGGCTCAAAAATCCTCGCAGCTCCCGCAAATGGGACGAGGAGGATGGAGGACAGGTCTCCACGGCGGAGTCCTTGCTGACAAGTGCGTAAAACTCGATTGAATGGCGTTGTACTGTAAACTACAACTCCCGGCTGGCTAAGGAAGCCGAGTCAAGGGAGGGGAGCGTTGCCTTCTGGAAATTGTAGTCCCCATCAACGTGATTTGACAGCAAATAAGGATTTGGGGTTAGACTTCGTGACTCATGCCTTTCAAAGCTATTGTAGAAATTCCCGCAACTCAAAGTAACATAAACTACTTTCGGCAACGTTGTAACTTCCAGCTCGCTCGTTCATTTCTGTTGTTACCTTTTATAATATTTAAATGTAATTTATATTACATACTATTCAGACGTCTTGTGCCTATGTCCTTATCATTATTAGCATTATTATTGATTATATGTACCTAGCCAGACATTCTGACTACATGATCGTCGCACAACAAAAGGGCTTCAAAAATATTAGACGTGACCCTGGCCGGTTGGCTCAATGGTAGAGCGTCGGCCTGGCATGCAGGAGTCCTGGGTTTGATTCCCGGCCAGGACACACAGGAGAAGCGCCCATCTGCTTTTCCACCCCTCCCCCTGTCCTTCCTTTCTGTCCCCCCCCCCCCCCCCGCAGCCAAGTTGACCCGGGTGCTGAGGATGGCTCTGGTCGCAACAGAGCAACGCCCCAGATGGGCAGAGCATCGCCCCCTGGTGGGCATGCTGGGTGGATCCCGGTGGGGCGCATGCAGGAGTCTGTCTGCCTCCCCGTTTCCAACTTCAGAAAAATACAAATATATATATTAGACGTGTCAACAGCTATTTCCTTCAACCTCTATAATCTCCACTTTCAATGGAGGATATTAATCAGCATTAGCAATGTTAGAAATAATTTACTGGCAAAATGAATGGCTTTCAAGATATGTGGGTAGATTAAAAATACTATAAATGTACCTCATCCCTCAAAGGAACAGGGGATACAATATTCTGAGATGCCCAGCAGGCTACACCTTCTGTAGAATAGTGTTTCCTCAAAATGAATTTAAGAGGTTTGAGTGGTTAATGTTATATACTATTATCTTATCATTAGATATACATACAGAGATATTTAGTCTGTTAACGTTATTGGAAAAAACTTGCATGTCATATTAGCATCACTTTAATATTAGGAGAGGCTTGTAGGAGACCACAGTTTAATTAACTATAATTATTCTCATTTTGATGCTCCAAGAACCCCAATATGGCCCTTGTAACTTACTCCTTTCTTGAAGCTTGCACAAGATTTTTGAAGCTTTTTTTTTTTTCCTAGCAACAAGCAGTTCCAAGGCTAATCTTGATCTTTCTGTATCCTAGGTGCTGGAATCCATTACACTTCAAGGAACTATGTGCAGGAGTAGGATACAAATAATTTAACAACCTGTTCTCTGCCAAATAACCATTTTAAGTATAAAAAAAGATATGCTGAAAGATAGTTTATTATTTCATTCATTTAATATTTGAATAAGAAAAATAAAAGAGGTACACAAAACTAGATTATGTTATAAGAGTCTTAAAATATTAATAAGAAAATAGCCCTGGCAGGTTTGCTCAGCAGTAGAGCATTAGCCCAGCATGTGGAAGTCCCAGGTTCAACTCCTGATCAGGGCACACAGGAGAAGCAACCATCTGCTTCTCTACCCTTTCCCATTCCCCCTTTTTCTCTTTCATTCACTTTCTCTCTTCTCCCACAGCCATGGCTTGAGGTTCAAGCAAGTTGGCCGTGGGTGCTGAGGATGGCTCCATGGCCTCACCTTAGGCACTGAAATAGCTCCAGTGCTGAGCAATGGAGCAGTGGCCCCAGATGGGCAGAGCACCGCTGGGTAGGGGGCTTGTCAGATGGATCCCAGGCCAGGGATCATGTGAGAGTCCCTCTCTCTGCCTCCCCACCTTTCACTTATAAATAAATAAATAAATAAATAAATAAATAAATAAATAAATAATAAACCATGACCAAAAAAATCAATAAAACTGTTATTTAAGATATTTTTATATTGCTTCTTGATCTGCCTCCTTACCTGCAATTTTTTCCACCTATGGATGGAATGAACATCACTACGGGTGAATCAGAAATGCCACAAAAATAGCCTGACAGTATTTTATCCACCACTCTAATTGTGATCAGTGTGTGTGTGTGTAATACTGTTCTCCACCAAAAGGAACCATATAGTCAGTGGTGGGATTAGCTGGTTCACACTGGTTCAGCAGACCCGATAACTAATTCTGATTCAATTTACATACCATTCTGCTGAACCCTACTTTTCTTATAAATGTTCACTACCCACAAAGACTTTCTACTCCACTGAAATGTACCTTGATTAAATTTTGGTGCCTCTTAACCTGATGAGCCCAAGACCATTGGGGACAAAACCTATAGTCAGACAGAGTGAGGATTTTTGACCCATTCCAATGAAGAAACTGCACCAGAGGAACTGTGTGGGGTGTTTCAAGAAACAAAGGAATAGAATTATAGAATTTGGAGGAAGAACAGATTTAAGTAAAATATATAGGGAGGAGGGTTTTGATAGGTTTAAAGCAGGGCTGTGTGTAATGAGGTCAACGTCATATTTGGACTACAAAATAGTCTTGGGATCCTGTTTCTTGGGAACTACAAAGTTACCACAGATGTGGACTATTGTATGCAGGAGCCCACTAAATGAAGGTCTGGCACCTAGGTTGGAAATTGAAGCTGTTTCTTTGTGTCAAAGTGATTTAAATCCTCCAGTTAAAGTAGGGGGTTTTATTCTTAATGATATAATTTCAACAATAAGTTTCCAAATAGTGCACGATTGTAGAGAACCATGATTGGTCAGTGAGTTAAAAAGCAGACACTCAAAAGAGAGGACTGTAATTAACTTGATAGCATATCCTTGGGAGAAATATTAATTCCTATCAACTTTATATCTGGCTCTTCTGTTTATTATCCTAACCAAATGAATAGCCAAGTAGATATTTACATTCTTCATTTGAACTAATTTTTCCTTTTCCAATATGAATTATCCTGAGCCTTGAAGGAGAAAACATTGGCTTAATGTGTTTCTTTTACGTATGCCTAGCTTTCTATACAACACTGGTTAGTGCAAGAAGCATCAATCATAAACATTGAATCACAGGGTAATTTGTCTGATAACAAGAGAAGCTTACAGTGCCTCCAGCAGCTATTTCTATTGCCATTTGAGAGCCTTATGTATTTGAGAGCCTTATGTATAATTCCTGATTGTCACTATCATGTTGCAGCATTTACCTTAATACCTTGCTCACTTCTGTTTCCTCTCAGGCATGAGACTTACCATAGTCTCAATGAATTCTTTAAAAGGAAACTCAGTAACACCTCCTCCCAAGACCAAACTGGAATCACAACTAAATTATAAAAGGAAATCCAGTACTATATCCATTGGTAATAAAGTAAAAGTATGAACTTAAACAAAGAGGCTGTGCAGTAAGCAAATACCAAAAGGCTTAGGGAGGTTACAAGTTAAATTCAAATATGGTAGCTATACAATAGGATAAAAGTGCTAAGCTTTAAAGTATAGTAAACCATTAAGCATTAAGAACATGGAGACAAATGCAGATACCGCAATGTAATTGTCCCCATGACAGTTTAAACATATGACTTTCATTCTATTACGAAAAACATACAAAACCAATTTGTTAGGTTATTGTATTTTTAGAACAATACTTTCCTGGGGTATAATATTACTAAAGACAAACCAGAAGAATTGTTGCATTTTATAATAAAATAAAAATATATACAAGGAGATGATGTAAATTTTAGTGTCCAGATTAGGAGAGTTAAACATGAGTAATAATCATCAACCTCTAAACATTCTTTATTTGAGCATAACTCTCCCTTGTCTTGGCTTCCTTTTTTAAAAGTTACCATATCTCATTTTTCTTTTCCTGCCAAGCAGTCACTGACAAGTAGTCTGTACTTATTTCTACCATTTTCTGCTTTACTTGCTGCAAGCCAACTCTATTAAAACAGAGCTCAGCAGTTGCCTACTCCATTGACCTTTCCTCATTCCTCATCCTCCTTTATTTACTGAAAGCCATAATGTGCCAAGCATTATTCTAGGCAGTGAGAGCTAGTAAATAGAAAGTGAGAAAATAAGGACAGGAGTACAGTAGAATGAGGCAATGGCGAGTTTTTTTTCTCTTGGTTAACTTTGACAAAGCCCTTACCATCTAATGGCTTTACACATGTTAACTCATTTAATCCTCTTGACAACCAGTTGGGAATTACTATTATCCCAGTTTTTATGATGAAGAAACTGCAGCAAAAAGATATTAAGTAACACAGCTAGTAAGTAGTAGACCTAGACTTTCCTTCCAGGACCACAGAGATTCCATTATGTCTTTCCCACTCTTTCACTGCTTCTCCTTCCAGGACCACAGAGATTCCTTTACGTCTTTCCCATTCTTCCACTGCTTCTCCTTCCAGGACCACAGAGATTCCTTTACGTCTTTCCCACTCTTTCACTGCTTCTCTGTCTTGTTTCTTCCTCCTCATTCCATCCCTATTCCCTGGGTATTGACCTCCCAAATCATTTCTCTTTTTTTACTTTATTGATTTTATGGGGAGAGGAAGGGAGAAAGAGAGAGAGAGAGGAAGGAATATCAAGCTGTTCCTGTCTGTGCCCTGACCAGGAATCAAATCAGCAACCTAACCTCTGTGCTTTGGAACGATGCTCTAACCAACTGAACTACCCCGCCAGGACAAAAATAATTTTTTCCAGCTTAAATTGTCAAATTTAAGGGTTGAAAATATTTTGGTTAACCCTTAAACTCAAATATTCTAGTTTAAACACTTTATCTATTTTGATCAACCAGTTCCTTTTCTAAATTATCCTTGATCTCCTAGGGCAGAAACCCTAATGTCATACTTTGATTTTTCCCCCTTTCCTTTCCTAATATGTTATATTTCATTCATTAGGACTCATATTTGGTCCTTGAAGCTGTCCATTACCACACGCCCTGGTTCTTGCAGCAGTCTCAACTCCAGCACCACTCGACCAAAGTCCATCTTCTGTTCAAGAGTTTGCAGCGTTTTTCTAATGTCCTGTTACAGGAATGCAAATATTTTTCTGCCTGGTTTTCAAAATCCCACAAAAGCTATACCAACTCTATTTATCCAACTTTATTTCCCATCACTTCCTAAAAAATAATCTCCCTTTTCCCTCTGTTTCCTCTCTCTTCCTTTCCAGTAAGAACTTTGCTAAACTCCTTATAGTTCCCATCTTGACTATTAAAATCATCACTCAACCAATAAATACCCTGCTTCCAGTTTGTCCTTTCTTTTATTTCTTTTTCTTTTCATTCAATTGTCCAACAAGATACTCTACAAACATCAGAGATATAAAAATGAGTAAAACACTGTTCAAATCTCAAGAAATTCAATCTAACAGGGAAAACACAGATGAACACATATATACCTATTCAATCTAAGAGTTATAAGAGTATAAACATTGGATATATCTCCTAGAACAAGGGAAACAAAAAAAAAATTGGACTACATCAAACTAAAAAGTTTTTAAACAGCAAAGGAAACCATCAGCAAAATGAAAGACAACACATTGAATGGGAGAAAATATTCACAAATGATAGATTTGATAAAAGGTTAAGACTCAAAATATATAAAGAACTTATATAACCTAACATAAAAAAATCTAATTTAAAAAATAGGCAGAGGACTAAATAGACATTTCTCCCAAGAGGACATACAGATGAACAACCAATACAGGAAAAGATGTTCAACATCACTAATCATCAGGGAAATATAAATTAAAATCACAATGCAATGTCACCCCTCACCTGTCAGAATGACTCTCATCAATAAACAAACAAAAACAAGTGCTGGCAAGGATAGGGAGGAAAGGGAACCCTTGTGCTCAGTTGGTAGGATCATAAATTAGTGCTGCCACTATGGAAAGCAGCTTAGTGATCTTTCAAAAAATTCAAAGTAAAGCTGCCATACAATCCATCAATTTCTCTTCTTGGTATTTATCCAAAGATAACAAAAATACTAATTCAAAAAATATATGGACCCTTATGTTCATTGCAGCATTACTAGTAATAGCCATGACATGGAAATATGGACCTGACCAAGAAGTGGCTCAGTGGATAGAGTGTTGGCCTAGGACGCTGAGGACCCAGGTTCAAAACCCTGAGGTCACCAGATTGAGCGCAGGCTCCGGCTTGAGCGCGGGGACACAGCTGGAGAGTGGGATCATGATTGCTGGCTTGACCCCAAGGTCACTGGCTTGAGCAAGGGGTCACTGGCTCAGCTGGAGCCCTCTGGTTATTGCACATATGAGAAAGCAATCAATGAACAACAAAAGTGCCACAAAAAAGAGTTGTTGCCTCTTAACTCTCTCCCCTCTCCCCTCCTCTATGCCTGTCCCTGTCTGTCCCTCTCTTCCTTGCAAAAAAAAAAAAAAAAAAAGGAAATATGGAAGCAACTTAGATATCCATCAATAAATGGATGGATAAAGAAAATATAAGGGCGACACACACACACATATAATGGAATATTGTTCAGCAATACAAAACAGTGAAATCCTGACAACATGGATGGACCTAGAGGTTCTTATGCTTAGTGACATATGTCAGACAAAGACAAGATCTCATATGTGGAACCTAAAAGAAATTAAGTAATTAAGTAATTAAACAAAACAGAAACAGATCCATAGGTATAGAGAACAAGTCGATGATTGCCAAAGGGGAGGAGGATAAAGGGAATTAAAACATTAAATAAAAGGCCCTGGCCAGTTGGCTCAGCAGTAGAGCATCGGCCTGGCGTGTGGAAGTCCCGGGTTCGATTCCCGGCCAGGGCACACAGGAGAGGCGCCCATCTGCTTCTCCACCCCTCCGCCTCTCCTTCCTCTCTGTCTCTCTCTTCCCCTCCTGCAGCAGAGGCTCCATTGGAGCAAAAGATGGCCCGGGCGCTGGGGATGGCTCCTTCGCCTCTGCCCCAGGCGCTAGAATGGCTCTGGTCGCACAGAGCGACGCCCTGGATGGGCAGAGCATCGCCCCCTGGTGGGTGTGCCGGGTGGATCCTGGTCGGGCACAAGCGGGAGTCTGACTGCCTCCTGGTTTCCAGCTTCAGAAAAAATACCAAACCCCCCCCCAAAACATTAAATAAATAAACAAATAGTATAGATAAAATCCAGTGAAAACCCAAAGGAAGAAGCAATTAATTGTCTCAAAGGTGACAATGAAAACCTTCACTGAAAAAGGAAAATCTAGTCAGGCTCTTTGAGGACAAACATAGTTTCATGAAGGTGCCTGCAGAGTACGTTCCAGGTGACAGAATTTACAAGAGCAGAGTGGTGGTATTCAAGACCATGACATATCTGAAGAGTTGTGGTTCAATTTGCCTAATATGTATGGTGGGTGGAGATAGTATGACAGGGATAGAAAATGAAACTGGAAAATAGATTTTTAAAAGTCTTAAAAAGTAGGTGAAGGAGTTTTTACTTTATCCCCTAGGTCGGTGATGGGCAATCTTTTGAGCCTGGTGTGTCAAAATTCGCCAAAAAAACGAGCATAACTCAGGTGGTGTGTCACTTCGAGAAAAAAACCATAATTTCATGATATTTATAGTTTAAATAACAAAAATGTATAATTGTAATATATAACTGTATTTAATAAACCAAAAACTAATTATTTAACTTACCTGATTAGTGACTTCTTTGTTCATCTGTCAGTCGGTTTCTTTTGTTGGTCTTGATATTAAACTTGTGTGGGGTGCCTTGAACTAAGATAAGTGAAGGGAAGGGGGAATTCTTTAACTAACCTGCCTATTAGTGACTTCTTTGTTGCTGAATTTCATTGGCTAAATCTTCAATTGAAGGTTGGTATTTTGTACACTTCAAGCCCAAGCAAGCGCTACTAATTTCATCTTTCAATCTGTTTCTTTTGTTGGTTTTGATATTATTTAATGCTGAGAATAAGGTCTCACAAAAGTACGTAAAGGGAAAAATTGTGAGTAAAGCCATTGCTATATTTTTCAGGGTGCTAAAAGTGTCTGGTAATAGGTTCCAGGCATTCCAAATTTCCTGTTCGTGGTGGCACTCCTCTTAATTCTCCAAGCAGCACCTTTCCAGATTCTCAAGCTTTGACCTCAAGTCGACAAACACCTGAGCCCAGATGCTGTCTTGCAATTCTGAAGTTGCATCTTATGTAAATTAAGATGGCTGCCGCTATTTCTAATGGCGGGAAACGGCACCCATAGCACAGGCCCTTGCCTCTCCCAGCCTCCCCCTCACTTATCTCAGTAATGATGGTCAATTAGAAATCCATGACACCCCAGAACAGTAGATTGGATGATGGTTGCTGTGGTTATGTGGTTGCTGGTAATGACGATCCCAAGGCCCCCAGAGATGCGTCCCCAGCAGCATTCTGCTGCTCTCTGCTCTGCCGGCCGGAAGTGAGGTCAAAGATCCCCTAATGGCCTAACCGGAAGTCCCAGAACTAGATGCTCTGTGCCAGAGTTCTGTTGTTTTGGCCTACAGACCTCCGGCACAGAGTGTCTACACTACAGCAAATGTTTTATCCTCGGCTCCTGCACCTGGCCGTGCGGCATGCAGTCCCATACCTCCCTGGTATGCAGCCACATGCGGCCGCGTGTCATCAAAAATGGCTATGCATGTCCTCGCTGACACACGTGACATAGGTTTGCCATCACGGCCCTAGGTAGTGGGAAAGAGTCTTGGTAGGTTTTCAAGCAAGGGAAGTGGAGGTTGGGGAAATCTGGCTGAGTGACTTGATCAGATTTATGTTAGAAAAATTATGCCACCAGGTAATAGGACTCTGGCCTAAACTACAGTAGTCAGAGTGAGAATAGGAAGACACAAATCCCAAAGACAATTCAAGCTTGATAACGTAGGGGCTGTGAAAGAAAGACAAACAAGACGTTTTTATTTATGCTTCTGAGTAGATAGTGATGCCTTTGACCACAAAAGGAAGCACATAGAGGGAGAAACAAATATGGCAGAGAAAGTGAATTCAGCCTGTGACTTGCTGAAATGGAGGTGATCATCTGACGGGGCCAACACGTGGTTGGAAATCTTCAGCTAGAGATGCAGCTTGTGTAGATAGATGGTGGAGGTTCTGGGAGAGGGTGAGTTTACCATTTGATCTAGCTCTCCTTATTCTGTAGTGCTTACCAGGAAACTTCCTAATATTAAGTTTAGCTTTTCAAATTGCATTTTTATTCACATGGCAATTTTACTTTCAGCCTTAACATTATAACTTAAGTGTGGCTTATCATTCTTTTTCTTTTTTCCTGAAGTGAGAAGCAGGGAAGCAGATAGACAGACTCCCACATGTGCCCGACCGGGATCCACCCAGAATGCCCACTGGGAGGTGATGTTCTGCCCATCTGGGCCATTGCTCCGATGCAACCAGAGCCATCCTAGTGCCTGAGGCAGAGGCCATGGAGCTGTCCTCAGCGCCTAAGCCAACTTTGCTCCATTGGAGCCTTGGCTGTGGGAGGGGAAGAGAGAGATAAAGAAGAGAGGGGAAGGGTGGAGAAGCAGGTGGGCACTTCTCCTGTGTACCCTGGCCAGGAATCGAACGTGGGACTTCCACACAGCAGGCCAACGCTCTACTGCTGAGCCAACCAGCCAGAACTGTGGCTTATCATGTTTTTCTGTGATAGGACTCTAACAGAATTGAATAAGGGTTAACAGAACAGATAAAATCAAAGTCCTGATTTTGCAAAGTTTAGTATTACCTATAACCACCCACCTCCTTCAGGTACAGACCCTTCCCCATGACCCCTGACCTTGCCTCAAAAGACAGCCCATCTTTAACATCATTTTTAAAGTACAGATATGAAAATCAAAAAACACAGAAGGAGGTCTCTTTGAGATTTATTTTTCTAAAATCTGTGAAAATAGATTTTGAAGCTTATTCATATTATAAATAACATTTAACCTAGATAGAAGACAAATTATACAAATAACTATAAAAGTCCCTTAGGCAAAAAACAAACAAACAAAAAAAAAACTAAATATAAATGACCCCTCAGCTATTAAAGCAGGTTTAACAGTCCCTCCACCTGAAGCCTTTATTATCTATGAATTAATATTAGAAGTGTGTAAGACAAAATTACAGCAGTAAAATTTACCTATCAGTAATTCACAGGGGCCCTAAACACAACTACCTAAGACAGAAGGCAGATTTAATCGTGAGCACACTGGGCACGCACCCTGGGCCCCGACATCTGAAGAGCCCCAGAAAACCCCAACTTTATACTTTGTTCTAATGACACCAAGTTTAGTTTCACATGTGCTATTTTTTTTTTTTTTTTTGTATTTTTCCGAAGCTGGAAATGGGGAGGCAGTCAGACAGACTCCCGCATGCGCCCGACCGGGATCCACCTGGCATGCCCACTAGGGGGCGATGCTCTGCCCACCAGGGGGCGATGCTCTACCCATCTTGGGGCGTCGCTCTGCCGCAATCAGAGCCATTCTAGCGCCTGAGGCAGAGGCCACAGAGCCATCCTCAGCGCCCGGGAAAACTTTGCTCCAGTGGAGCCTCGGCTGCGGGAGGGGAAGAGAGAGACAGAGAGGAAGGAGAGGGGGAGGGGTGGAGAAGCAGATGGTGCTTCTCCTGTGTGTCCTGGCCGGGAATCGAACCTGGGACTCCTGCACGCCAGGCCGACGCTCTACCACTGAGCCAACTGGCCAGAGCCCACATGTGCAATTTTAACATTAATAGTACATATTTTTTATTTATTTAAAAATATGGTTAACATGTATTTTTATTTTTCCTGGCTCTCTCTTTTCTTTTAAGGGGCCCAATATTTTCTTCTGTGCCTAAGGCCTCAACTGACCTTAATCCACCACTGGCCTAATGAATCAAGCAAATAAGGCAAAGAAGTGAGGTGGGAGGCCTGTGAGCCAACAGGAGCCAGAACTGGAAGTGCTGGCCCTATTATAGAGCACAGCTACTACTTACAGGCATGCTCAACAAGTGTTGCCAGATAAACTTTTTTTCAAGGGGCCAGAAGTCCAGATTTTATGTAAAATAACCAGAGTCTAAAAACACATTTTGTGCCTGACCAGATGGTGGGATAGTGGATAGAGTGGCAGCCTAGGATGCTGAGGATCCAGGTTCAAAACCCCAAGGTTGCTGGCTTGAGCATGGGTTCATCTGGCTTGAGTGTGGGATCATAGACATGACCCCATGATCACTGGCTTGAGCCCAAGGTCGCTGGCTTGAGCAAGGGGTAACTCGCTTTGCTGTAGCCCCCCAGTCAAAGCACATATGAGAAAGCAAACAATGAACAACTAAGGTGCTGCAACTATGAGTCGATGTTTCTCATCTTTCTCCCTTCCTGTCTGTATTTGTCTCTTGCTTGCTCTTTCTCTGTCTCACTAAAAAAAAATAAAAATATAAAACATTTAGTGCACCTTGCTCTAATTGTTCCCAATTAGTAAGGTTTTGTTATACAATAGTCCCTGCCCCTTATCTTCAGGGGATATGGCCCAATACCCCCAGAGGATGCCTGAAATAGAGGAGAGCACAAACTCTACATATACTTTGTTTTTTTTCTATACATACATACATACCTACAATAAAGTTTAATTTATAAATGAGCGACAGTAAGAGGTTGACTGTAACAGCTAATAATAAAATAATTATATACAATAGTAAATATCATGTGAATGTGGTCTCTGTCCCTCTCTCTGTCTGTCTCTCTCTCTGTCTGTCTCTCTCTCCCAAAAAACCTTACTGAACTGTAGGTACAGCGAGGGTACGCCGGACAAAAGGATGGGTCACCTCCAGGGGAACGGGCGGGACGGCGTGAGGTTTTATCACACTACTCTGAACAGCATTCAACTTAAAGTTAGAATTGTTTTTTATTTCTGAAATGTTCCAATTTATATTTCTGGGTCATGGTTGACAGAGAATCACTGAAACAGTGGATAGTGAGCCGGCATATAAGGGGAGACAATAGTACATCCATTTAACTTATGTCCACATTTGAATAGCTAATAAAGCTGAAATAGTGACTAGGCTTTAAATGTTTAATGTTTAACACTAAGTATGATTTTGGAAATAAACTTCAATCCCAGGCATAAATAATCTTATATTGATATCTAAATGGCATAATAATTTCGGTCTTAATGTTGCCGCACTTTTTCTAACAAAAGATGAATAGACCAAGTTTTACTTTTCAAGTTTAATAGAATGAGAAATGTGTCACAGAAAACCATTTTTAGTTTTTTCAAAAATATTCAGACAACCAATGAATGCGCCAGCATCACAACACTAGCTAAATTTCATGGAAGCAAAAATGATTTTAAATATTTGTCATCGTTCATAATTTGGTGGTATCTACTTTTAAAATATGGTGTCTGGCTAGGTTTCATCAACAGCTCTAGTTAAGTTCACCTTGACCCCACAGGTGGTTGCGGTGGGACCACCGCGGAGACCAGCTATATAAATCTGAGGCCTGGGCACTCCTGTGCTGCCTTCTCTCTTAGACTGCGTGCTGGCATGCTTTGAAGGATACACCTGCGAACAATTTTCTCTTCTCATGTTACTGAGGTCAGTTTGTACAGAGTGAGTAGCTTTCTGACGCAAATTAGCCTAGGTAGAAAGAGAACAAACAGGAATTAACATTTCTCTGAAGAACAAATAATATAAAATAGTCTCAGGTACCAGTTAATATCTGCCTGTTTTTTCACTGTCCACCAAGAAATTAGTTTCACAACACAGCATTTTTCTAGAAAACACTAGAACATCAGAAAATCTAGAATGTAATAGAAAATATCTTTTGCCATGAGGCAGGAAAAAATATTAAATAATGAAAACAGACCCAAAAAACATACAGGTTCAAACTTACAGTGAACTCAATTATTTGTTAATATAATCTTTTAATTCTGTCATTACTATACTTTAAGTTCATACAACTTGGATTTTTCTACTATTCTTGGTTTATTTTTTAAAGACAAAAATTGAAGATTTCCATTGTCTGTTTAAATGAGCTTCACCCAAGACTTTTAATATAAAAGCTTTGATGTTTTCAGATTATATATATTTCATATTATTCTACATTTTGCTCACTCCTTTTGTGAATTTCTAGTGAACATAAAGTTAAGTAGATTACTCAGGCTGAGAAGCAAGGAGAAGCCTATAGAAAGAGAACAGGAGATATTGAAATTATGGTGAGGTCCAGGAAAATTTTCAGAAGTCATTAGAGCATGTGAGTTAAGGAGAGATTTGGAATAAAGAACAAATGTTTTAGACTTTGAGATACTGTAGGCGATTGAAAACCAAAATTACTTCCCCCTCCCCACAGCTTATTGTCTATATTAATATGACTTTACAATTCCATTATCTTCATTAGCATAATTTTACTATTCCAAGGGACCCATGTCAAAGCAAATAACTTGCTTATTCATTACAAAACATCCTGAAATATGCATCAGTTCTTCGGTACTAAGCATTAACACGTAGATTAAGTCCTAGAATTCTTTCCATCCCTTGCCTCAAAAATCACCTTACTATTCTCATCAATGCTGGGCTGCCTTTTTATGACCTTTATCCTATCCAATTCAAACCTCATACCATCCCTGACCTACCCTGGCACTGACAGACCTACCTTCAACCAAACTTTAAGTTCTCAATAAACTCTGACCTTGCTGTTCCTCCACTGACATACTGCCAAAGCTCTACTGAGGTGGTGGTTTCCCTCATGATTTTAAGCCAAGATACTGAGCTTTGTTTTATCAACGGGTTGCGTTGGTAATATATGGGGAGCTGACATTCAACACGATATACATTCTAGGGGATAATTAGGTCTAAGGTGGGAATCAGAATGAAGTGGAGTTTGAGGAATGAGAAGACAGGGTTCATCAGTATGAAGTTCAGTCCCAGTGAATACCCCATTCTCTTCACATTCCCAGTCCAGACCTAGGCTGTCACCTCTACCTCTCATATCCTATCCAACCATAACTCCCCTCTTCTCTTTTGCCTATTTGTATCTCAAAACCAACTTAAAATGTCACCTAAGTCAATTTAGTATAGTTTTTATTTCACTTCTGTTATAGCACTTAGCAAGAGGCGCTTAATATTTTTAGTGTATCAGTGCTACTTGGTAAGACTATTAGCTCCTGAAGAACAAGGGATTGAAATATATATATGTTACCTGGTATATATTTGTTGAGTTAAGATAAAGTTTAGTAAATAATAGAGTTTCAAGAACTATAGGAGAATAACTGATAGGAATGTTAACAAACAATGATCTAGAAGCTATACCAGAAAATCAGGGGACTTTTCGAAAAACTGCCATCAGAAAGGGTGGCAAAGGAAATGATGTGGTTAGAGAAAAACCTGTGAAACTGAACATAAACAAAGGCTAAACTTATGTGACAACAGAAGTCTGACCCACAACCTCTGCTGCAACCAGTTTTGGAAGCCAAACCGCAACCTCTGCAGCCACAGCAATCATGACCTAGACAGTCAAGACCTAGAAGTCTTCTTTATGTGGGTGCCCACCCCACCCTCTAACTCAAAACCGACCAGAGAAAGCCAAATATGCTCACCAAACCTATCACATAAGATGCCCACCTCCAGTTTCCTCATGTCAATAACCTCCACTCAGAGAATAACTGAAGCCCTCCCTTTTTTTCTCTATAAAGCTTTCTTACTCATCTCTGCTCTTGAGTCTCTGCCAGAGGCAGATTAAGGTCATTGAGGCCTTGGGCACAGAAGAATATTGGGCCCCTTAAAAAAAAGAGACAAGGAAAATAAAAATACATGTTAATCATATTTTTAAATAAATAAAAAAATATTATGTACTATTAATGTTAAAATTGCACATATGAAACCAAACTTGGTGTCATTAGAAAAAAGTGTAAAGTTGGGGTTTTGTGGTGCCCTTCAGAAGTCGGGGCCCAGGGCATGTGCCCAGTGCGCTCACCTTTAAATCCGCCTCTGGTCTCTGCCAAAGGCAAGTGATCCTGGCCGACTCCCTTACAATAATAAGCTCTGAATAAATAGCTTCTGTTCTCATTGGGACAGTCTGTCTTTATTTCACAGCTGATTTCAGCTAAACAGATGAATAAAATATACTATAAAAAAGCTACAGCTATAAAAAGTGTTTGTTGTCTTCATACTACTATTAATTGTCATTTAAAATGACAAGAAGACACAGCCCTGGCTGGTTGGCTTAGCGGATAGAGCATCAGCTCCAGGTATGGACATTCTGGGTTCAATTCCCAGTCAGGGCACACAGGAGAAGTGACCATCTGCTTCTCTTCCTCTCCCCCTACACACCCTCTTACTCTAGCGCAGCCAGTGTTTGGGCATCAGACCCGAGCACCGAGGATAGCTCAGTTGGCTTGAGCATCAGCCTCAGGCACTGAGAACAGCTCTGTTGATTTGAGCATCAACCCCAGGTGGGGATTGCTGGGTGGATTCCAGACAGGGCACATGCGAAAGTCTGTCTCTCTATCTCCCCTCCTCTCACTTGGAAAAAGAAATGATAAGATACTATAAATAGAATGAGTGGGGGCAACTACACTAAGTCAGATACTGATGAGAGAGTTTCAAAGATTGGCTTTAATGGTAGGCAGCTCATATGATTAAGATAATTGAGAATAAAAGGACTAGAGAGAGAGCCCTGTGACTACAGAGGACATGTTCACAAAAAGAGGGGACAAGATTTATGATATAAAAAGGGTAGAACATTCTGCTCCTCAAAAACATCTAAAGAGAAGGATATGCTTTAAATGACTACAGGAAGATTGAAGTGCTTTAAACACTAGCACCTTAAAGATCAGCACAATAAATTAAAACTATTACATAGACCAGCAATTTTCAAAGGTGTGCCACAAGATTTTGTTAAAATCTTATTTAGAAAATTAACTTTAACATTGATCAACAAGAGTACATAGGTTTCAGGTAAACATTTCTATAGCACTTGAACTGTTGATTATATTGTATTCCCAACATCCAAAGTCAACTCATTTTCCAAAACCTTAGATTTGTCCCTCTTTACACCCATTCTCCCCTACCCCCTCAAACAAGAACCCACACTCTCCTCCCTCTAATAATCACTTCACTTTTATCTAAGTCCACAAGTCTCAGTTTTATATCCCACCTATGTGTGAAATCATACAGTTCATAGCTTTTTCTGATTTATTTATTTCACTCAGGATAATGTTCTCAGGCCCATCCATGTTGTTGTAAATGTCACTATGTCATCGTTTCCTATGGCTGAGTAGTATTCCATTGTATATATGTACCACTTCTTCTTTATCCAATCCTCTATGGAGGGACACTTTGGTTGTTTCCATGTATTGGCCACTGTGAATAATGCTGATGAACATGGGGGTCTTTACATACAGTGTTTTAGAGTTTTGGGGGTAGACACCTAGTAGTGGGAATGCTGGGTCATATGGTAATTCTATTCTTAATTTTTGAGGAACTGCCATACTTTCTTCCATAATGGTTGTACTAATTTGCATTCCCACCAGCAGTGAATGAGGGTTCCTTTTTCTCCACAGCCTCTCTGTTGTTACCTGTCTTGTTGATAATAGTCAATCTAACAGGTGTGAAGTGATATCTCATTGTAGTTTTGATTTGCATTTCTCGAATACGTAGCGAAAGATGAGCATCTTTGCATATACCTGTTGGCCATTTGTATGTCTTCTTGGGAAAAATGTCTGTTCAGGTCATCTCCCCATTTTGTAATTGATTTGTTTGCTTGATTGTTACTGAGCTTTGTGGGTTCTTTATATGTTTTGGATATTAACCCCTTACTGAAGCTGTTGTTTACAAATCTCTTCTCCCATTTAGTTGGCTGCCTATTTGTTTTGTTGTTTGTCTCTTTTGCTGTACAGAAGCTTTTTCGTTTGATATAGTCCCATTTATTTATTTTTGCCTTTACTTCCCTTGCCTTTGGGGTAAAATTCATAAATTGTTCCCTATGGCCAAGGTGTATGAGCTTAGTACGTATGTTTTCTTCTATGTAATTTACAGTTTCAAATCTTATATTTAGGTCTTTGATCCATTTTGAATTAATTGTTGTGCAGGGGGACAAATTGTAGTCAAGTTTTATTCTTTTCTTTTCTTTTTTCTTTTTTTGCATTTTTCCAAAGCTGGAAACAGGGAGGCAGTCATACAGACTCCCTCATGCGCCCGACCGGGATCTACCCAGCATGCCCACCAGGGGGCAATGCTCTGCCCCTCTGGGGCCTCGCTCTGTTGCATCCAGAGCCATCCTAGCGCCTGAGGCAGAGGCCACAGAGCCATCCTCAGCTCCCGGGCCATCTTTGCTCCAATGGAGCCTCAGCTGCAGGAGGGGAAGAGAAAGACAGAGAGGAAGGAGAGGGGGAGGGTGGAGAAGCAGATGGGCACTTCTCCTGTGTGCCCTGGCCGGGAATTGAACCTGGGACTCCTGCACGCCAGGCCGATGCTCTACCACTGAGCCAACCGGCCAGGGCCCAAGTTTTATTCTTTTCATTGTGGCTTTTCAGTTTTCCCAGCACTACTTATTGTAGAGGCTTTCTTTTCTCCCTTGTGTGTTTTTAGCTCCTTTGTTGAAGATGATTTGTCAGTATAGATGTGGTGTTATTTCTGGGCTCTCGATTCTGTGCCATTGGTTTGTACGTCTGTTTTGCTGCCAAGACCATGCTGTTTTATCATGGCTCTATAGTATAATTTGAAGTCAGGAAGTGTAATACCTCTGGCTTCATTCTTTTTCCTCAGGATTGCTTTGGCTACTTGGCGTTTTTTGTGATTCCATACAAATGTGGTAATTTTTTGTTCTATTTCTTTAAGAAATGACATTGGGGTTTTGCAGGGGATTGCACTGAATTTGTAGATTGCTTTGGGTAAAATGGCCATTTTAACGATATTGATTCTTCCAATCAATGGACATGGAATAGTTTTCCATTTCACTGTGTCTCTTGCAATTTCTTTCATTAATATTTTATAGTTTTCAGTATAGTTCCTTCACATCCTTTGTTAAATTTATTCCTATTTTATGTTGTTGTTGTTGTTGTTGCAGTTGTAAAAGGAATTGTTTTCTGAGTTCATTTTCTGATATTTCACCATTGGCATATAGGAAAGAAATAGACTTTTGTATATTGATTTTATATCCTATGACTTTACTATATTGGTTTATTGTTTCTAATAGTTTTTTGAGTCTTTGGGGTTTTCTATATATTGAATCATGTCATCTGAAAAAAGTGAGACCTCTTCTTTCTGAATATGGATGTCTTTTATTTCTTTCTCTTACCTGATCACTCTGGCTAAAACTTACAGAACTAAGTTGAATAACAGTGGAGAGAGTGGACAGCCTGTCTCATTTTTTATTTTAGTGGAAAAGCCTTCATTTTTTCACCATTTAGTATGATATTAGCTGATGGTTTGCCATATATGGTCTTTATTATGTTGAGGTATTTTCCTTCTATACCCATTTTATTGAGTGTTTTAAACATAAAGAGATGTTGTATCTTATTGAATGCCTTTTCTGCATCTCCTGAGAGGATCATATCATGTTTGTTCTTTGATTTGTTGATGCGGTATATTACATTGATCAATTTCCATATGTTGAACCATCCTGGAATGAATCCCACTTGGTTGTAATGTATTATTTTTTTTAATGTGCTGCTGTACAGGGGTTCCTTGGCTTACAACAGTTTTCACATATGACATTTCAAGGTTACAATACTCACTCCCATAAAAAACTTAAAAAATTAAAATGTGAGTATTTCGGCTTACACTGTTAGCCTCATACTTACAGACCACATGGATTAACTAGTTTGGTTGTACTCAGTGGAAGAATATCCAGTACAGTGTACAGTACAGTATATTTATGTCCTTTTCCTTTTTCTGTGGCTTAGTTGTGTTTGTATGATCTAGATTATGATTTTACAACTGTGTTAGGATAGGTAAGTGATTTAGGCTAGGGTGATTTAGGCTAGACTTACACCAAAATTTGAGTTACGTCACTGTCATAGGAACAGAACTGTCTCTTAACTTGAAGACTCCCTGTATTCTATTTGCTAGTATTTTGTTTAGGATTTTTGCATCTATATTCATTAGAGATATTGGTCTGTAGTTTTCTTTTTTTGTGTTGTCTTTGCCAAGTTTTGGTATCAGGGTTATGTTGGCCTCATAAAATATGTTAGGGAGTATTGCTTCTTCCTCTATTTTTTGGAAGACTTTGAGAAACATAGATACCAAATCTTCTTTGAATGTTTCATAGAATTCACTAGTGTAGCCACCTGGTCCTGGAATTTTGTTTTGGGGGAGGTTTTTGATAGTTGCTTCTATTTCCTCCCTGCTTATAGGTCTATTTAGGTTTTCCACTTCTCCCCAACTCAGTCTAGGAGATTGTATAGTTCTAGGAATTTATCCATTTTCCCTAGATTGTTGAATTTGGTGGCATATAATCTTCCACAGTACTCTACTATGATCCTTTGTATATCCATAATGTCTGTGGTAATCTCTCCCTGTTCATTTCAGATTTTGTTTATGATTCTTTCCTTTTTTTTCCTTATTGAGTCTAGCCAGTGGTTTGTTGATTTTATTGATCTTTTCAAAGAACCAGCTCTTCATTGTATTAATTTTTTCTATAATTTTTTTGTTCTATATTTCATTTAGTTCTACTCTAATTTTTATTATTTCCTTTCTTCTGCTGACTCTGGGTTGCCTTTGCTCTTCTTTTTCTAGTTCCTTAAGATGTGATATGGCCAAGACATGGAAACAACCAAAAAGCCCTTCAATAGAAGATTGGATAAAGAAGATGTAGTACGTATATGGAATACTACTTAGCCATAAGAAATAATGACATAGATGAACAACATGGATGAACTTTGACAACATTATAATGAGTGAAATAAGTAAATCAGAAAAAAAAAAAGAACTGTATGATTCCATACATAGCTGGGACACAAAATTGAGACTCATGAACATAAATAAGAGTGCAGTACTTACCAGGGGGAGGGGAAGGGAGGAAAGGGAAGGGGTGGTAGGTGGGGAAGAGCATAAAGAAAACCAAATGAAGGGTAACAGAGGACCATTTGACTTTGGGTGATGGGTATACACATGATCGAATGTCAAAATGATCTGGAGATGTTTTCTCTAAATCTATGTGCTCTAGTTGACCAATGTCACCCCCATTAAAATTGTCTAAATAAAACTATTTTAAACAAAGATGTTATTTTAGGTTGTTTACTTGGGAACTTTCTTGTTTCTTGATATAAGCCTATAATGATATAAACTTCCCTCTTATTAATGCTTTTGCTGCATGCCAGAAATTTTGATATGTCGTGTTGTCATTTTCATTTGTCTGTGTATATCTTTTGATCTCTGCTTTTATTTCTTCTTTGACCCAGCCATTTTTTAGAAGTATATTGTTTGATTTCCACATTCTTGTGGGTTTCCTTACTTCCTGTTTGCAGTTGAATTCTAATTTCAAAGCCTTATGGTCAGAAAATATGCTTGGTATCATATAATATCAATTTTCCTGACTTTGCTGACGTTAGTTTTGTGGCCCAACATATGGTCTATCCTTGAGAATATTTCATGCACACTAGAGAAAAATGTATAATCTGACATTTTGGGATGAAATACCCTGTAAATGTCTATTATGTCCATTTGGTCCAGTGTGTCATTTAAGGCTGATATTTCCTTATTGGTTTTCTGTTTAAATGATCTAGCTAAAGCCATCAATGGTGTATTGAGATCTCTAACTATGATTGTGTTTTGTTTTTGTAAAAAACACCATTTCCATTTGGGGAAAATTTTTTTATTTTATTATTTTTAACTTTATTTATTTATTTTAGAGAGGTGGGGGGGGGAGAGAGAGAGAGAGAGAGAGAGAGAGAGAGAGAGTGTGAGGGAGGAGCAGGAAGCATCAACTCCCACATGTGCCTTGACCAGGCAAGCCCAGGGTTTCGAACCAGCTACTTCAGCATTCCAGACCTCAGCATTCCAGGTTGACGCTTTATCCACCACACCACCACAGGTCAGGCTGATTGTGTTTTTGTTTGCTTCTATTTTTAGATCAGTTAGTAGATGTCTTATATATTTTGGTGCTCCCTGGTTCAGTGCATATATCATATATTAAGAAGTGTCATGTCTTTTTGATATAATGTCCTCTTTATCATTATGAAATGTCCATCTTTGTCTCTGGTTATCTTTCTTGTTGAAGGTAGCATTGCCAGATATGAGTATGGCTATACCTGCTTTTTTTTAATATTATTTTTTTGGAGAATAGTTTTACAACTTTTCACTTGGAGTCTACTTTTGTCCTTGCAGTTTAGATGTGTCTCTGAAGGCAGCATATGATTGGATTTTGCTTTTTGATCCAATCTGCTACTCTGTGCCTCTTTATTGGTGGGTTCAGTCCATTTACATTTAGGGTAATTATTGACACTTGAGGATTTCTTATAGCTATTTTATGTTTTGTTTTCTGGTAGCTCTGTGTCTTGTTTGGTTCTTCTTCTTCTTTGTGTTTCTGTCAGTTGTTTTGTTTGGTGGTATTCCATGTTTCTTTCTCTTGTTTCTTCTTTTTTAAAGATGTGTGTTTTAGTAGTGGCTTTTTTGTGCGTGGTTACCATTAGGTTATTAAGAGAAAAATGTTCAAATGTACAAGAGTCCTTTATCTTATGAGTGCTACTGTACTCCATCCTCCTTTGCTACTATAGATCTTTATCCTCTCCCCTTTCATGTTATTGTTGTCACAGATTATTCTTGTTTTTATTGTGACCTTGTTGGAGCTTTTACTTGTAGTTTTGACTTCTTTTGTTCTTTGTGTCTGGTCAAATAACCCCTTTGAGTATTTCCTGCAGTGGGGGGTTTCTGGTGATAAATTCTCTCAGCTTCTGTATGTCTGCAAAAGTTGTTATTTCACCTTTATATTTGAAGGATAACTTTGATGGATATAGTATTCTTGGCTGGTAATTCCTCTCTCTCAGTAATTTGAATGATTGTGTCCACTCTCTTCTGGCTTGTAGAGTTTCCCCTGAGAAGTCTGATGATAACCAATGGGCTTTCCTTTATAAGTTATGGTCTTCTTTTCTTCATCGGCATTGAGAAATCCTTCTTTGTTATTGATTTTTGACAATTTTATTATGATTTACCAGGAATAAGTCTGTTTGGGTTGAGGTCACTCTGAGTTCTGTTTGCTTCTTGGATTTGAGGCTCTAACTTTTTTCACAAGCTTGGGAAGGTCTCATCAATTATGTGTTTAAATAGACTCTCCATTCCCTTCTTCCTCTCTTCTTCTTCTGATATATCCACTATTCTTATATTGCTCTTTCTGATGGAGTCAGACAATTCTTGTAGAACTCTCTCTCTGTTTTTTTAATTTGTGACTCTCCTATTCTTTCGGTAGCATTTCTAATAGCCTGTTTTCAATGTTACTGATTCTTTCCTCTATCTGACATGTTATATTATCTAAACTTGCTTCCTCGGTTTTCTATTTACGTATTAAGTTCTTCAGCTATGTTTTTAAAGTTTCAGTCTCCTCTGAGCTCATGATATTGCCTATTCATGTTTTCTCACATATCATTGAATGTTTGTAGAACTTCAATTTTGAATTCTCTATCATTTAACTGCAAGGTTTCCATGTGATTGAGTTTCAATTTCTTCTTTCTTTCTTTTTTTTTTTTTTTTACAGAGACAGAGAGTCAGAGAGAGGGTCAGGGACAGATAGGAACGGTGAGATGAGAAGCATCAATCATTAGTTTTTCGTTGTGCATTGCAACACCTTAGTTGTTCACTGATTGCTTTCTTATATGTGTCTTGACCATGGATGGGCCTTCAGCAGACCGAGTAACCCCTTGCTCAAGCCAGCAACCTTGGGTCCAAGCTGGTGAGCTTTTGCTCAAAGCAGATGAGCCCACGATCAAGCTGGGGACCTTGAGGTCTCGAACCTGGGTCCTCGGCATCCCAGTTCGATGCTCTATCTACTGTGCCACTGCCTGGTCAGGCAATTTCTTCTTTCTTGATGGCATTTGAGAGTGGTATTGTTAAAAACCTTAACAAAATAACTACTAAAAAGAATAAAAAATTAAAATAAAAAAATACAATAAAAATACAGTGGTACATTGAGATATGAACAGACCAACATACACATTTTTAGGATGCGACCTGCAACTTGGTCCATATTTTTGTTCGAGAGCTGAGTGAAATTCCAAGATCCGAGTCGTGATTCGGAACGCTGTCACTAGTTGGCGCATTGGCACACGGGTCCAGTATTGGCAGTTTGATATACGAGTTGACTAACTTATGAGCTTGATTACAAAACAAATTAAATTTGTATCTCAAGGTACCACTGTATAAAGATTTAAAAAATTATGACAAGTAAAAAGAAAAAAAACCACAAACTAAAGATTTAAAACAAACAAAAAACCAAACAGAACATCCACAAAGAGATAAGAACAGAAAATATAAATATTAAAGAAAATAAAATTCAAATGAGAAAAAAGAGTAAGAAGGAAAAAAGAAAATAAAAAGGTCAGAGTAATGGCGGAGTAGGAAGCGATACCGATAAATCTCCCCCAAATCTCAACAAGATCTTCAACCAGAAACAGAAAAACCTATCCTTGGAGCCTCCAGATGTTTCACAATACACCCAAAGGTATGATCGAGCGAAAAATTGGCTAAATATATAACCAAACCCCGAAGGAAATAGGGAGTAAGAAATGCTCCGCCTTCCTCACTAACCTAAACAGGGCGGCTTTCTCTGGTAACTGTGAATATAGAAACTGAGGCGGGCAAAGGGGGTGAATAGATCCAGGCCACGGCACAAATGGCCGAACCAGGCTGTGGCACAGAGATCCAAGCCAAGGAAAAACTGTTCCTGTGACAACCTGGGCAATACAGCTAACACTCGCGCCAAACCCAGACAAAGAAAGACAAGCGGGGCAGCCACTTTACCTGATCCCCTGGTAGCCGCATAGTGGGCGAGAGATTCCTTCCAAAGCCCCCGGAGGGTGCGCCCGTGTTACTCCACAGAGAGGCAGAGTCAGAGGCCTTTGTGTGGACCGAAAGCCTCCGGGCTGCCCCAGGACCCGGGGAGAGCCGCACACGGGGAGGAAGCGAGAGCTAATTCCAACACTGGAACTTTTCAGTGCGGGCGGGAGGTTTTACTCAGAGGGCGAGACTCCGACCTCACATTCTGGTCTGCGCGCACGGAGAGTGGGAAGGAGACTCCTCCCAGCACCTCCGGAGTGGGAGCCCGTGTTGTCCCACGGAGGGGCAGAGTCGGGGGCCTTTGTGTGGGCCGAGGGCGGAGTCCCGGGCTGCCCCAGCGCCTTGAAAGAGCGGCACACGGGGACGAGCGAGAGCCAATTCCAACATTGGAACTTTTCAGTGTGGGCGGGGGGGGGGGGTTCACTCAGAGGGCGAGACTTCCGGTCTAACATCCTGGTCTGCGCGTGCAGACCCGCCCGTGTTACCGGACAGAGCCAGAGGTCTTTGAGTAGGCGAAAGCCCCGGCTGATTATGCTAGCAGCTCTGACTGACTGAGCCTTACCCAGAGCCCTGTGCTGAGTGAAAATAAGAGTGGGGAGTTGACCGCTCTTTGAGCCTCTTACTATCCAGGCAGAGGCAGCAGCAACCCCATAGTTGGATTCTCAGGCTGCTGGTTGAGGAAGGAAAGACTAGGAGAGAGGCTCCTGGAACACGGACTCTCTCACTGTCGGAGCCTATAAACGCTAATGAGCCTCGACTGCCAACAAGACTGAAGCACAATACATGACATCGCCATAGAGACTTATCAACTGCAAACCTCTACCTGAGCATGCCAAAGGGGCAGAACCCGGGGTACAGAGTCGCCGACCAGGAAGAGGGAGAGAAAAGAAAAAGCAAGAAGATAACCTCTCAAAATCAGAATAATCCGCAGACTTTATAACCTATCACATTTTATTATATTTGTTCGTTTGTTTCTCTTATCTTCATCCTTGATTTTTTTTTCTTCTTTTTTCTTTTTTTTTCCTCCTCCAATTTGGTCGTTTAACTCCTGACCGGTCTTACTCTCTCCTCTCCTTGAACTACACTACCCATAAGTGTTACATCTCCCATTATCTTTTCTTTCCTCTTCCTTTCTCTCTATGAGGGTTGCACTCCAAAACCCTTAACTCTCTCTCCTCTTTTTTCTTTTTTCTTCCTTTAGTGGTTCCCTCTTTTTCTCTCTCTCTCTCTTCTTTTCTCCCTCTATATTAGTTTCTTTCTTTTTCCTTTACATCTCCTCTCATTCAAACCTCAATAACAAACAAATTATTTTATCTGGGATTCAAACTTATGTTTGTGGCATTTTGGGTTTTTTTTTGTTTGTTTGTTTGTTTGTTTGTTTTCTGAAGCTGGAAACACGGAGAGACAGTCAGACAGACTCCCACATGCGCCCGACCGGGATCCACCCGGCACGCCCACCATGGGGTGACGCTCTGCCCACCAGGGGGCGATGCTCTGCCCATCCTGGGCGTCGCCATGTTGGGACCAGAGCCACTCTAGCGCCTGAGGCAGAGGCCACAGAGCCATCCCCAGCGCCTGGGCCATCTTTGCTCCAATGGAGCCTTGGCTGCGGGAGGGGAAGAGAGAGACAGAGAGGAAAGCGCAGCGGAGGGGTGGAGAAGCAAATGGGCGCTTCTCCTGTGTGCCCTGGCCGGGAATCGAACCCGGGTCCTCCGCACGCTAGGCCGACGCTCTACCGCTGAGCCAACCGGCCAGGGCCATTTTGGGGTTTTTTTACTTCACCTTTTTAACTCACTAGCAGTGCTCCCATCCCTGGCTCTCCATTTTATCAAGCTCTTGTTCCACTAAAAACAACAGTAATTTTTTAATTTGTCCCCCCATTTTCCTGTTTCTCTCTTACTCCTCTCATCATAACTCGTAGTCAACCAACACCTAAACGCAAATCATTTTATTCTTGATCCAAATTTTTTCATTATTTGCTTTTTGTGGGTCCATACCACCACCCCTTTATTTATTTATTTATTTTTATTGCCCCTTTATTACTTTTCCCCAATTCAGGCCCTCCATTACAGGCATTGTTTGTTCTATTAAATACAATATAATTCACAGTTCACCACAAGATTTTCTCAAGAAAGAGGGGAGAGGAGAGGAGAGAAAAAAAGGAGGGGGGAAATAATTTCCTTTTTTTAAATTTTTATTTTATTTTATTTTTCCTTATTTCATTATTAATTTTAAAAAAAGCAACTTTTTTCAATTTTTTATTTTTTTAACTTTTTATTTTTTATTAAATCTCATTAATACTATCAACAAAATGACCCTCAGATGCCATTAAGGAAGAGAAAATTGAATATCATGGATGCAAAAGAAAGAGAGGTAACACAGATAGAAGAAAAATCTATGGAGAAAAAATTTAATATATTGGAAACCTTGGAGTTAAATGACAGAGAATTTAAGATAGAAATCCTAAAAATACTCAGAGATATACAAGAAAACACAGAAAGGCAATTTAGGGAGCTCAGAAAACAACTCAATGAACACAAAGAATATATGTCCAAGGAAATTGAAACTATAAAGACAAATCAAACAGAGATGAAAAACTCAATTCACGAGCTGAAAAACGAGGTAACAAGCTTGGCTAATAGAACAGGCCAGATAGAAGAGAGGATTAGTGAAATAGAAGACAAACAGAGAGAAGAAGAAAGAGACTCAAAAATTTAAAAAAATGAGATAGCCCTACAAGAATTATCTGACTCCATCAGAAAGAATAACATAAGAAAAATAGGTATATCAGAGGGAGAAGAGAGAGAAAATGGAATGGAGAACATACTCAAACAAATAATAGATGAGAACTTCCCAAGCCTGTGGAAAGAACTAAAGCCTCAAATTCATGAAGCAAACAGAACTCCGAGTTTTCTTAACCCCAACAAACCTACTCCAAGGCACATCATAATGAAATTGGCACAAACCAACGGCAAAGAAAAAATTCTCAAGGCAGCCAGGGAAAAGAAGAATACAACATATAAAGGAAGGCCCATTAGACTATCATCAGATTTCTCAGCAGAAACCCTACAAGCTAGAAGAGAGTGGACCCCAATATTTAAAGCCCTGAAAGAGAGGAACTTTCAGCCACGAATACTATACCCATCAAAGCTATCCTTCAAATATGAAGGAGAAATAAAAACATTAACAGATACAGAAAAGATGAGGGAATTTATCATCAGAAAACCCCCACTCCAGGAATTACTAAAGGGGGTTCTCCAATCAGATACAAAGAAAAAAAAAAAAACAGAGCCACAAGTAAAAGCTCCAAGAAGAACACAATAAAACCAAATTTAAACTGTGACAACAACAAAAAGAAAGGGGGGAGAGGATGGAGATTAACAGTAGCAAAGGACAATGGAGTGCAAAAGTACTCACAAAATAGTGCGCTACAATGAACAGGGTAGGAACCCTTTTCATTACCTAAAGGTAACCACCATTGAAAAAACCACCACAGAAGCACATGAGATAAAAAAGATAGCAACAGTGGAAAGATGTATGGAATACAACCAAATAAAAACAAAAGATAAAAAAATGAAAGAGAAGGATCAAACAAGACACAAAACTAACAGAAAGCAATCTATAAAATGGCAATAGGGAACTCACAAGTGTCAATAATTACACTAAATGTAAACGGATTAAACTCACCAATAAAAAGACACAGACCCTGGCCGGTTGGCTCAGCGGTAGAGCGTCGGCCTAGCGTGCGGAGGACCCGGGTTCGATTCCCGGCCAGGGCACACAGGAGAAGCGCCCATTTGCTTCTCCACCCCTCTGCCGCGCTTTCCTCTCTGTCTCTCTCTTCCCCTCCCGCAGCCAAGGCTCCATTGGAGCAAAGATGGCCGGGGCGCTGGGGATGGCTCTGTGGCCTCTGCCTCAGGCGCTAGAGTGGCTCTGGTCGCAACATGGCGATGCCCAGGATGGGCAGAGCATCGCCCCCTGGTGGGCAGAGTGTCGCCCCTGGTGGGCGTGCCGGGTGGATCCCGGTCGGGCACATGCGGGAGTCTGTCTGACTGTCTCTCCCTGTTTCCAGCTTCAGAAAAATGGAAAGAAAAAAAAAAAAAAAAAAAAAAAGACACAGAGTAGCAGAATGGATTAAAAAAGAAAATCCAACTGTATGCTGCCTACAGGAAACGCATCTAAGTAACAAGGATAAAAACAAACTCAAAGTGAAAGGCTGGAAAACAATACTCCAAGCAAATAACATCCAAAAAAAAGCAGGCGTAGCAATACTCATATCTGATAATGCTGACTACAAGACAACAAAAGTACTCAGAGACAAAAATGGCCATTTCATAATGGCTAAGGGGACACTGAATCAAGAAGACATAACAATTCTTAATATATATGCACCAAACCAAGGAGCACTAAAATATATAAGACAGCTACTTATTAACCTTAAAACAAAAACTGACAAAAATAAAATCATACTTGGAGACCTCAATACACCGCTGACGGCTCTAGATCAGTCATCCAAACAGACAATCAACAAAGATATTGTGGCCTTAAAGAGAACACTAGAACACCTGGATGTGATAGACATCTACAGGACATTTCATCCTAAAGTGACTGAGTATACATTTTTCTCCAGTGTACATGGATCATTCTCAAGAATTGACCATATGTTGGGCCACAAAAAAAACATCAGCAAATTCAGAAAAATCGAAGTTGTACCAAGCATATTTTCTGATCTTAAAGCCTTGAAACTAGAATTCAACTGCAAAAAGGAGGAAAAAAATCCCACAAAAATGTGGAAACTAAACAACATACTTTTTTTTTAAATTAAATTTTTATTAATGGTAATGGGATGACATTAATAAATCAGGGTACATATGTTCAAAGAAAATATGTCTAGGTTATTTTGTCATTAAATTATGTTGCGTACCCCTCGCCCAAAGTCAGATTGTCCTCCGCCACCCTCTATCTAGTTCTCTGTGCCCCTCCCCCTCCCCCTAACTCTCTCCCTCCCTCCCTCCCATGTCCTCCTTCCCCCCACCCCTGGTAACCACCACACTCTTGTCCATGTCTTCTAGTCTCATTTTTATGTTCCACCAATGTATGGAATCATGTAGTTCTTGTTTTTTTCTAATTTACTTATTTCACTCCTTATAATGTTATCAAGATCCGACCATTTTGCTGTAAATGATCTGATGTCATCATTTCTTATGGCTGAGTAGTATTCCATAGTGTATATGTGCCACATCTTCTTTAACCAGTCTTCTATTGAAGGGCTTTTTGGTTGTTTCCATGTCTTGGCCACTGTGAACAGTGCTGCACTGAAAATGGGGCTACATGTGTCTTCACGTATCAATGTTTCTGAGGTTTTGGGGTATATACCCAGTAGAGGGATTGCTGGGTCATAAGGTAGTTCTATTTGCAGTTTTTTGAGGAACCACCATACTTTCCTCCATAATGCTTGTACTACTTTACAGTCCCACCAACAGTGAATGAGGGTTCCTTTTTCTCCACAGCCTCTCCAACATTTGCTATTACCCGTCTTGTTGATAATAGCTAATCTAACAGGGGTGAGGTGGTATCTCATTGTAGTTTTGATTTGCATTTCTCTAATAACTAATGAAGCTGAGCATCTTTTCATATATCTGTTGGCCATTTGTATCTCTTCCTGGGAGAAGTGTCTGTTCATGTCCTCTTCCCATTTTTTTATGGGATTGTTTGTTTGTTTGTTGTTGAGTTTTATGAGTTCTTTGTAAATTTTGGATATTAGGCCCTTATTTGAGCTGTTGTTTGAAAATATCATTTCCCATTTAGTTGGCTGTCTGTTTATTTTGTTATCAGTTTCTCTTGCTGAGCAAAACCTTTTTATTCTGATGTAGTCCCATTCATTTATCTTTGCCTTCACTTCTCTTGCCATTGGAGTCAAGTTCATAAAATGTTCTTTAAAACCCAGGTCCATGATTTTAGTACCTATGTCTTCTTCCATGTACTTTATTGTTTCAGGTCTTATATTTAGGTCTTTGATCCATTTTGAATTAATTTTAGTACACGGGGACAGGCTGTAGTCGAGTTTCATTCTTTTGCATGTGGCTTTCCAGTTTTCCCAACACCATTTGTTGAAGAGGCTTTCTTTTCTCCATTGTGTGTTGTTGGCCCCTTTATCAAAGATTATTTGACCATATATATGTGGTTTTATTTCTGGGCTTTCTATTCTGTTCCATTGGTCTGAGTGTCTATTTTTCTGCCAATACCATGCTGTTTTGATTATCGTGGCCCTATAATATAGTTTAAAGTCAGGTATTGTAATGCCCCCAGCTTCATTCTTTTTCCTTAGGATTGTTTTGGCTATTCGGGGTTTTTTATAGTTCCATATAAATCTGATGATTTTTTGTTCCATTTCTTTAAAAAATCTCATAGGGATTTTGATGGGAATTGCATTAAATTTGTATATTGCTTTGGGTAATATGGCCATTTTGATTATATTTATTCTTCCTATCCAAGAACAAGGAATATTTTTCCATCTCATTGTATCTTTTTCGATTTCCCTTAACAATGCTTTGTAATTTTCATTATATAGGTCCTTTACATTCTTTGTTATGTTTATTCCTAGGTATTTTATTTTTTTTGTTGCAATCGAGAAGGGGATTATTTTTTTGAGTTCGTTTTCTAATATTTCATTGTTGGCATATAGAAAGGCTATGGACTTTTGTATGTTAATTTTGTGTCCTGCAACCTTACTGTATTGGTTTATTGTTTCTAATAATCTTTTTGTGGAGTCCTTTGGGTTTTCGATGTATAGGATCATATCATCAGCAAAAAGTGATCTTTACTTCTTCTTTTCTGATATGGATGCCTTTTATTTCTTTGTCTTGTCTGATTGCTCTGGCCAGAACTTCTAGTACCACATTAAATAAGAGTGGAGAGAGTGGACAACCCTGTCTTGTTCCTGATTTAAGGTAGAAAGTCCTCAGTTTTATGCCGTTTAATAGGATGTTGGCTGATGGTTTATCATATATGGCCTTTATCATGTTGAGATATTTTCCTTCTATACCCATTTTGTTGAGAGTCTTAAACATAAAATTGTGTTGTATTTTATCAAAAGCCTTTTCTGCATCTATTGATAAGATCATGTGGTTTTTGTTCTTTGTTTTGTTGATATGGTGTATTACGTTAACCGTTTTGTGTATGTTGAACCATCCTTGAGATTCTGGGATGAATCCCACTTGATCATGCTGTATTATTTTTTTAATATGTTGTTGTATTCGGTTTGCCAGTATTTTGTTTAGTATTTTAGCATCTGTATTCATTAGAGATATTGGTCTGTAGTTTTCTTTTTTTGTGCCATCCTTGCCAGGTTTTGGTATGAGGGTTATGTTGGCCTCATAAAATGTGTTTGGAAGTATTGCTTCTTCTTCAATTTTTTGGAAGACTTTGAGTAGAATAGGAACCAAGTCTTCTTTGAATGTTTGATATAATTCACTAGTATAACTGTCTGGGCCTGGACTTTTATTTTTGGGGAGGTTTTTAATAGTTTTTTCTATTTCCTCCCTGCTGATTGGTCTGTTTAGGCTTTCTGCTTCTTCATGACTCAGACTAGGAAGGTTGTATTGTTCTAGGAATTTATCCATTTCTTCTAGATTGTTAAATTTGGTGGCATATAACTTTTCATAGTATTCTGCGATAATCCTTTGTATATCTATGATGTCTGTGGTGATCTCTCCTCTTTCATTTTGGATTTTATTTATATGAGTCCTTTCTCTTTTTTCCTTGGTGAGTCTTGCCAAGGGTTTGTCAATTTTGTTGATCTTTTCAAAGAACCAGCTCCTTGTTTTATTGATTTTTTCTATAGTTTTTCTGTTCTCTATTTCATTTATTTCTGCTCTGATTTTTATTCTCTCCTTTCTTCGGTTAGTTTTGGGTTGTCTTTGTTCTTCTTTTTCTAGTTCCTTAAGGTGTGAAGTTAAGTGGTTTACTTCGGCTCTCTCTTGATGTTCATATAGGCCTGAAGTGATATGAACTTCCCTCTTATCACTGCTTTTGCTGCATCCCAGAGATTCTGATATGTCGTATTTTCATTTTCATTTGTCTGTATATATCTTTTGATCTCTGCGCTTATTTCTTCTTTGACCCATTCATTTTTTAGAAGTATGTTGTTTAGTTTCCACATTTTTGTGGGTTTTTCCCCCTCTTTTTTGCAGTTGAATTCTAGTTTCAAGGCTTTATGATCAGAAAATATGCTTGGTACAATTTCAATTTTTCTAAATTTGCTGATATTGTCTTTGTGGCCCAACATATGGTCAATTCTTGAGAATGTTCCATGTACACTAGAGAAAAATGTATACTCTGTCGCTTTGGGATGAAGTGTCCTGTAGATGTCTATCATATCCAGGTGTTCTAGTATTTTGTTTAAGGCCACTATATCTTTATTGATTCTCTGTTTGGATGACCGATCTAGAGCCGTCAGCGGTGTATTGAGGTCTCCAAGTATGATTGTATTTTTGTTAGTTTTTGTTTTAAGGTCAATAAGTAGCTGTCTTATATATTTTGATGCTCCTTGGTTTGGTGCACATATATTAAGGATTGTTATGTCTTCTTGATTCAACTTCCCCTTAATCATTATGAAATGACCATTTTTGTCTCTGAGTACTTTTTCTGTCTTGTAGTCAGCATTATTAGATATGAGTATTGCTACACCTGCTTTTTTATGGGTGTTGTTTGCTTGGAGTATCGTTTTCCAGCCTTTCACTTTGAATTTGTTTTTATCCTTGTTGCTTAGATGTGTTTCTTGTAGGCAGCATATAGTTGGATTTTCTTTTTTAATCCATTCTGCTACTCTGTGTCTTTTTATTGGTGAGTTTAATCCATTTTCATTTAGTGTAATTATTGACACTTGTGGGTTCCCTACTGCCATTTTATAAATTGCTTTCTGTTAGTTTTGTATCTAGTTTGATTCTTCTCTTTTGTTTTTCTATCATTTGTTTTTGTTTGTTTGTGTTCCATACTTCTTTCCTCTGTTGCTACCTTTTTTAAGTCAAGTGTTTTTGTGGTGGTTTTTTCAAGGGTGGTTACCATTAAGTAGTGAAAAGGGTACCTACCATATTCATTGTAGTACCCTATCTTGCTAGTGTTTCTGCACTTCATCGTCTTTTGCTACTGTTAATCTCCATCCTCTACCCCCTTTTTTTCCTTTGTTGTAACAGTTTAAGTTTGTTTTTATTGTGTTCTTGGTGGAGCTGTTACTTGTGGTGTTGTTTTCTTTTGTTCTTTGAATCTGGTTGGAAAACCCCCTTTAGTATTTCCTGGAGTGGGGGCTTTCTGTTGATAAATTCTCTCATCTTTTCTGTATTTGTGAATGTTTTTATATCTCCTTCATACTTGAAGGATAGCTTTGATGGGTATAGTATTCTTGGCTGAAAGTTCCTCTCTTTCAGGGCTTTAAATATTGGGGTCCACTCTCTTCTAGCTTGTAGGGTTTCTGCTGAGAAATCTGATGATAATCTAATAGGCCTTCCTTTATATGTTGTACTCTTCTTTTCCCTGGCTGCCTTGAGAATTTTTTCTTTGTCATTGGTTTGTGTCATCTTTATTATGATGTGCCTTGGAGTGGGTTTGTTGGGGTTAAGAAAACTCGGTGTTCTGTTTGCTTCTTGAATTTGAGGCTTTAGTTCTTTCCACAGGCTTGGGAAGTTCTCGTCTATTATTTGTTTGAGTATATTCTCCGTTCCATTTTCTTTCTCTTCTCCCTCTGATATACCTATTATTATGTTATTCTTTCTGATGGAGTCAGACAATTCCTGTAGGGCTTTCTCGTTTTTTATTATTTTTGAGTCTCTTTCTTCTTCTCTCTGTTGTGCCTCAAGTTGTTTGTCTTCTATTTCACTAATCCTATCCTCAATCTGGGCTGTTCTGTTAGCTAAGCTTGTTACCTCGTTTTTCAGCTCGTGAATTGAGTTTTTCATTTCTGTTTGATTTGTTTTAATAGTTTCAATTTCCTTGGTAATATATTCTTTGTGTTCATTGAGTTGTTTTCTGATCTCCCTATATTGCCTTCTGTGTTTTCTTGTATATCTCTGAGTATTTTTAAGATTTCTATTTTAAATTCTCTGTCATTTAGCTCCAAGGCTTCCAATATGTTAAGTCTCTTTTCCATAGATTTTTCCACATCTATTTGTGTTACCTCTCTTTCTTTTGTATCCATAATATTCGATTTCCTCTTTCTTATTGGCATCTGAGGGTGGTCTTGTTGATAGCACTAATTAGAATTAATAAAGTGTAAAAAGTAAAAAAAAAAAAAAAAAAGGGTAAAACACCCCACAAAAAAACAGTAATAATTTATTATTTCCCCCTTTTTTCTTTCTTCTCTTTCCCTCCTCTCCCCTCCTCAGGGAAATATCGTGCCTATAATGGAGGGCCTGATTTTGGGTGAAGAGTTCAAGGGGCAAAAAAAGGGAGTAGGGACCTACTAAATGCAAAAAAAAAAAAAAAAAAAAGGAAGAAAATTTTAGACAAGCATAAGATGATTTGCTTGTAAGTGATGGTCAACTAAGAGATATGATGAGAGGGATAAGAGGGAACCAGAAAAAAGGACCAAAAAAAGAATAATAAAGAAGAAAAAAATAAAAATAATAAGTAAAAATCTGTTGTATTAAGTGGAGCGAAGACTAAATACAATGGAGACCTTGGGTTGGGAGGACCCAAAATGCCACAAAAATAAACAAAGAAGAAAAAAACAAAAACAAAAGCAAAAAAGAAAAATAAAGCCAAAAAAAGCCTTGAGTCCCAAATTAACTAATTTGTTCGTGATTGAGGATTAAATGGGAGGAAAGTAAAACGAGAAAAGAAAAAACGAATAGAAAGGAAAAAATAAGAAAAAGAGAAAAAACGAAGGAAGAAATAAAAAAGGAAGAGAAAAAAACAAAATAAAGCAAGACAAAAAAAAAAGGGGGAGAGAGTGAGAGTTAAGTGTTTTGGAGTATAACCTTAAAGGAGGGTGAGGATGAAGAAGAAAAATAAAATGCAACACTCATGGGTAGTGTAGTTCAAGAAAGGGGAAGCATAAGATGGGCAGAGAATAGAAGGACCGAGGTGGAGGAAATAAAGGCAATAAGATAGAAGAAACAAACAACAACAACAAAATAATTAGTGGAACAAGTTGTAAAGTCTGTGGATTTTTCTTGATTTTGAGAGGTTAACTTCTTCCTTTTTCTTTTCTCTCCCTCTTCCTGGTCGGTGACTCTGTACCCCAGGCTCTGCCCCTGTGTCACACTTAGGTAGGGATTTTCATTTGATGGGATTCTATGGCAATGTCATATAATTGGCTTTAGTCTTGCTGGTAGTCAAGGCTTGTTGGCGTTTGCAGGGTCCAATGATGAGAGAGTTTGCTTTCCTGGATTCTCTCTCCTAGTCCCCCCTTCCTGAATTAGCAGCCTGGTGATCCAGCTATAAGGCTGCAACTGCTTCTGCCTGGGGAGTAAGAGGCTCAAAGAGCTGGGAAATCCCCACTCTATCCCCACTCAGTGCAAGGCTTTGGGAAAGGCTCTGGCAGTCAGGGCCTCCAGTGTAATCAGGCGGGGGTGGGAGTCAATTGTTGTCAAGGTGACTGTTCAGTGCCTAGCATTCAGTTGGACCTCTCAACGCAGGCTTTCCACACTTTGTAGCCTGTTTTGGCTGGGAAGAAGAGGCACTAGTCTCTGCTTGCGACTAGTGTAGTATAGATCTTATTATCTGCCAAGTCCTTCTTGTTAGCATTTATCCCTGAATATGGAGGCTCTATCAATCAGAAGTTGCCCCCGCCCCTTTAGCGAGAGGCACTAAAAAATATCACGCCTCTTGTCTTGGGTCGCTGAACTGAGAGAGATCTTATTAATTAGAACCGAGGGTGCGCAGATTTCATGGGTTAAGCTAATTTCAGTGATTGGGTCGCAGCTGTGCTCCCAAAGGTATTTTAGGCTGCCTGCGCGTGCCCCTCCCCCAACGCTTGATTGTTAGCTTGAATGGCTGGGTGAGGTGCCCCGCCCACGGAGAGAATCTCCCAAGTAGGGAAGACCACCCTGGTGCCTCTCCCGCTCGCCCTGCTGCTGGCGGCTGGATCGCACCAGTCGCAGGATAATGGGGCACCCTGGGTGTGCGGGCCAGTAGGGCACTCTGGGCGTGTGGAATGCCCAGGGCACGTGCGCAAATGGGCTGCTCCGGGCACCGGTGGCTGGCGACTCTCACTCGCAGTGCGCGGGCCGCTGGGAACGTTAGCGGTGCACGCTCTGCAACCAGACCGGGCGTGCACCAGCGGGTGCTCACTGCTCCGGAGTGTGGGCGGTGCTCGCTCTGCAACTGTACCGGGTGCGCTCCAGCGGCTGCTCGCCATTCCAGAGTGTGGGCGGTGCTCGCTCTGCAACCGGACCGGGCACGCCGGTGGCTGCTCGCCGCTCCGGAGTGTGGGTGGTGCTGGCTCTGCAACCGGCTCTACAACCGGACCGGGCGCGCGCCCACGGCTGCTCGCGGCTCCCGAGTGTGGGCTGACTCACCACAGGCGCACTCCCTCGCGGCTTGAATGAACGTCCCTGCGGTAGCTTCCTCCACATCCTCGTCTCTCAGATTCAAGTGATAACAGTCCTTTCGCTTTCAGTTTGTGTGGAACTCCGGAATGCTCCGAGGATAAATTTTTCTGTTTCTAGTTGATAAATTTGTTGTGATTTAGGGGAGATCTGTCGGACGCGCTGCTCATGGCGCCATTTCCGTGACGTCACTCCTCAACAACATACTTTTAAAAAATGAATGGGTCAAAGAAGAAATAAGTGCAGAGATCAAAAGATATATACAGACTAATGAAAATGACAATACGACATATCAGAATCTATGGGATGCAGCAAAAGCAGTGATAAGAGGGAAGTTCATATCACTTCAGGCATATATGAACAAACAAGAGACAGCCCTTGGCAAGACTTACCAAGGAAAAAAGAGAAAGAATTCATATAAACAAAATCCAAAATGAAAGAGGAGAAATCACCACGGACACCGTAGATATACAAAAAATTATTGTAGAATACTATGAAAAACTTTATGCCACTAAATTCAACAATCTAGAAGAAATGGATAAATTCCTAGAACAATACAACCTTCCTAGACTGAGTCAAGAAGAAGCAGAAAGCCTAAACAGACCTATTAGTAGAGAAGAAATAGAAAAAAACATTAAAAACCTCCCCAAAAATAAAAGTCCAGGACCTGCGGCTATACCAGCGAATTTTATCAAACATTCAAAGAAGACTTGGTTCCTATTCTACTGAAAGTCTTCCAAAAAATTGAAGAAGAAGCAATACTTCCAAACACATTTTATGAGGCCAACATAACCCTCATCCCAAAACCAGGCAAGGATGGCACAAAAAAAGAAAACTACAGACCAATATCTCTAATGAATACAGATGCTAAAATACTAAACAAAATACTAGCAAATCGAATACAACAACATATTAAAAAAATAATACATCACGATCAAGTGGGATTCATCCCAGAATCTCAAGGATGGTTCAACATACGTAAAACGGTTAATGTAATACACCATATCAAAAAAACAAAGAACAAAAACCACATGATCTTATCAATAGACGCAGAAAAGGCTTTTGATAAAATACAACACAATTTTATGTTTAAGACTCTCAACAAAATGGGTATAGAAGGAAAATATCTCAACATGATAAAGGCCATATATGATAAACCATCAGCTAACATCATATTAAATGGCACAAAACTGAAGGCTTTCCCCCTTAAATCAGGAACAAGACAGGGTTGTCCACTCTCTCCACTCTTATTTAATGTGGTACTAGAGGTTCTAGCCAGAGCAATCAGACAAGACAAAGAAATAAAAGGCATCCATATCGGAAAAGAAGAAGTAAAGGTATCACTTTTTGCAGATGATATGATCCTATACATCGAAAACCCCAAAGAATCCACAAAAAGACTACTAGAAACAATAAGCCAATACAGTAAGGTCGCAGGATACAAAATTAACATACAGAAGTCAATAGCCTTTCTATATGCCAACAATGAAACAATTGAGAATGAACTCAAAAGAATAATCCCCTTCACAATTGCAACAAAAAAAATAAAATACTTAGGAATAAACATAACAAAGAATGTAAAGGACTTATATAATAAAAACTATAAACCATTGTTAAGAGAAATTGAGAAAGATATAATGAGATGGAAGAATATTCCTTGTTCTTGGTTAGGAAGAATAAATATAATCAAGATGGCTATATTACCCAAAGCAATATACAAATTTAATGCAATTCCCATCAAAATTCCAATGACATTTTTTTAAAGAAATAGAGCAAAAAATCATCAGATTTATATGGAACTATAAAAAACCCCGAATAGCCAAAGCAATCCTTAAAAAAGAATGAAGCTGGGGGCATTACAATACCTGACTTCAAACTCTATTATAGGGCCACGACAATCAAAACAGCATGGTATTGGCAGAAAAATAGACACTCAGACCAATGGAACAGAATAGAAAGTCCAGAAATAAAACCACATATATATAGTCAAATAATTTTTGATAAAGGGGCCAAGAACATACAATGGAGAAAAGAAAGCCTCTTCAATAAATGGTGCTGGGGAAACTGGAAAGCCACATGCAAAAGAATGAAACTGGACTACAATTTGTCCCCCTGTACTAAAATTAACTCAAAATGGATCAAAGATCTAAACATAAGACCTGAAACAATAAAGTACATAGAAGAAGACATAGGTACTCAACTCATGGACCTGGGTTTTAAAGAGCATTTTATGAATTTGAGTCCAATGGCAAGAGAAGTGAAGGCAAAAATTAATGAATGGGACTACATCAGACTAAGAAGTTTTTGCTCAGCAAGAGAAACTGATAACAAAATAAACAGAAAGCCAACTAAATGGGAAATGATATTTTCAAACAACAGCTCAGATAAGGGCCTAATATCCAAAATATACAAAGAACTCATAAAACTCAACAACAAACAAACAAACAATCCAATAAAAAAATGGGAAGAGGACATGAACAGACACTTCTCCCAGGAGGAAGTACAAATGGCCAACAGATATATGAAAAGATGCTCATCTTCTTTCGTTATTAGAGAAATGCAAATCAAAACTGCAATGAGATACCACCTCACACCTTTTAGATTAGCTATTATTAACAAGACAGGTAATAGCAAATGTTGGAGAGGCTGTGGAGAAAAAGTAACCCTCATACACTGTTGGTGGGACTGTAAAGTAGTACAACCATTATGGAAGAAAGTATGGTGGTTCCTCAAAAAACTGCAAATAGAACTACCTTATGACCCAGCAATCCCTCTACTGGGTATATACCCCAAAAACTCAGAAACATTGATACGTAAAGACACATGCAGCCCCATGTTCATTGCAGCATTGTTCACAGTGGCCAGGACATGGAAACAACCAAAAAGCCCATCAATAGATGACTGGATAAAGAAGATGTGGCACATATACACTATGGAACACTACTCAGCCATAAGAAATGATGACATTGGATCATTTACAGCAAAATGGTGGGGTCTTGATAACATGATACGAAGTGAAATAAGTAAATCAGAAAAAACCAGGAACTGTATTATTCTATACGTAGGTGGGACATAAAAGTGAAACTAAGAGACATTGATAAGAGTGTGGGGAGGGGGGAAAGGGAGAGGGAAAGGGGGAGGGGGAGGGGCACAAAGAAAACAAGATAGAAGGTGACAGAGGACAATCTGACTTTGGGTGATGGGTATGCAACATAATTGAAAGACAAGATAACCTAGACTTGTTGATCTTTGAATATATATAACCTGATTTATTGATGTCGCCCCATTAAAAAAATAAAATTATAATTAAAAAAAAATAATAAATAAAAAAACAGAAAAAATAAATTTTGGTTTTCATAGTTTTCTTCCAGTAGGTGTCACTGTATTACAAGTTTTAGCTCTGTGAAATTCCTGGGCTGTCTTCTGCTGACATGTTGCTGTTGTAATGATGCAGTCAGGGACACAGTTGCATTGATGGCTGGGGCGTGTTGTGAGCTTTACAGCTTTGGCTTTATGGCTTTATGGCTCTAGCAACAGCAATCTCAGGCCTCCAGGCAATCCTCCCCACCTCTCAACAGACCAGGGACCAGATGGGAAACACCTTTGTTCTTCAGGGGAGAGAGTAGCTATGGAGAGTTAGCTGTGGGATTTGTCTCAGCCACTGTTTGTACTACAAGGTAAGGGAGGCAAGATCTAGGAGGCTGGGGGGCTGCACTTTAGTTTTCTCTGTCTCTGCTGAGTGCAGGCTGCAGACAAACCATGAAGACACTGGCCATGACCCCACGCTTTGGTTGCTTTGGTTTAATTTCTCTCCCTCTGCCCCTCTGTCTCACTGCTCTTCCCAGCAGAAGGAGACCCAGTTACTTTGTTTCCCTCTCTGTAGCCTTCAAACAAAATCCAAACAGCCAGAGCTTCCTTCCTCCCTCTCTAATCCAGCAGAGTAAAAAAACCCAGTCACTCTGGGTGTGTCTCCTACCCAGAGCTGACTGTGAATGCATTTTATCTTCTGCCCCCCTTTTCACCCCGTCCCAATGTTAGTCCATTTTGATCTTTCAGGTGTGCCTGCAAGCCCAGATGGGGTTCCTTTGCTACATTATAGTTGTTCAATTTGTTGAAATTTGAAGGGGAGAGATCAGGAGTACCTCTCACGCCGCTATTACTCTGACATCATCCCAATAATTTTTAAAACATGCTACCTGACTATTTAATCAGGGGCACTCTTTTCCTTTAGCTGGTAAAATTTAAAAAATGACAATAGCCAATACAATAATACCTGTCCAGTGTGAATGAATCAAAATTATACCTCTTTTTATCAGATCAGCAAAAAATACATTTTTGGTGTGCCACATAATTTTTAGTTACTGGTTCATATAATTTGACAGTAGTTTCATGCTTCTGTATTTCTACAAATGTTTAAAATTAGAAGACAATTTTATAATGTAAAGCTGACAAATTGTAAATTACATTATTTTCATGTTAGCAAAGAACTCTGTACAACACACTATATTATAAATATAATTTAACAACTCTATGAGTAACAACATATAAACATTTCCCAACATATAAGTAATTTTAGAAAATATTGTTACAAACCAATTTTATAGCTTTTCTTCTTAATTCCCATTCATTCCACTCATATGATCTCTCAATTGTTGGTGGCAATATGTGTGTATCCGTCTGAGTGCCAGTTTCACTCTTTGTAATTGGTTTTATACGTTGTTTAACATCTTTCATCTAAAGAAATGGAATTTTGCAATTAATATTTATAAAAAAACATTTACGATAATGAAGTATTCATCTAAGACTGACAAAATATCAGGAAAACAACAATTTTTGAACATGGTATATACTTGTAAATACCAGTAGAGAAAATAACTCATTGGGGGGTATTGTGGCTTTGTGCTTGATTTTCTGAATTTAATGCATGAGGTGGATTTGGGAACCCAACATCACTCATTGCTACATCAAATGCCCCCTTTCTGACTTTCACAACAGGTAAGATAAGTAATACCTTGTTGGAAACAGACAGAAGTTTAAATTAGCTATTAAATATTAGGTATAAATCACATTTCTTTACAGTATTGGAACATCTTTAGGGTTTACTTTAAACTCAAACTAGGCATACATACCCAGATTATTACCCAAAAGGTTTTTTTTAGTTGAACATGTTGATCTTCTCCTGAGATACCCAGAAGCTCACTATTACTATGCAAATATTAAGTATTCAGTACTTTCATGCTAAACAAGATACAATTATGATGGATATGAAGTTGCTGGAGGAATGATAGAGGTTTAAGTCAGAGCAAAAAGGAGCATTCCCCCCCCCCAAGTCAAGCAACAGCTATCAGTATCTACCATTTAAAATAATAGATAGTTTTTACTTTCAAACTAAACATATGATTTAGTGAGGTAGATAAAAACATGCTGAAAAGATAATTAGCAATAATGTACAATGCAAGTAAATGGCAAATAAATAATAATAAGGACTACAGTATTAGAGGGAGAAAATTTACTTCTATGGGTATTGAAGGTCACTGAAAGTGTTATGAATTAAAATGAAACAAAGAAAAAAATAAAGACTAGAGATACATGGAAAAATTGTTCTTTATTGGAAAACTATTTATTGTTTAGACATCACATACATGTTTCATTGTCTTTAAGCTATCTTACTCTGAGAAAACTTACTCTGGCAGATAATAAGACTTAAAAAGTTAAAGTAAGATATAGGCACAGGAATTTTTAAAAAATTGAATATTTGAACAGAATAGAAAGCCTAAGAAATATAAGCCTGTGTATACAAGACACAGTGGAAAAAAAAGAAAGTATTGAACATACAGTCTGGGATAATTCACTATTCAAATAGAAAAGTTAAAATTAGATCTTCACCTTCCACCAGACACAAAAACCAAATCCAAATGATTAAAGATTATAGTATGAAAGCCAAATTTATATTTAAAATAAAAACTTAGTACAATATTTTTATGATCTAAGGGTAGATGGTTTCCTAAACAAGACATAAAAACTTAAGACATAAAGAAAAAAATGACAAATTACATATTAAAATGAAAAGCTTTTGTTTATCAAAAGACACGACAAAGAATGAAAAGATAAACCATACACTGGCAGGCCATATCTGCAAAACATTCATCTCACAATGGATTAGTATCAAAATGTTTTTCTTAATAAAAATCACTTCCTCTACATTACTAAGAAAAAGACATATAATTCAATAGAAAATTGGGCAAAAGACCTAGTGATTTCACAGAAATACATTGTTTAAGAATACAAACGTAAATGGCAAAAACTAAAAAGACAAGGAATGAGTAACACCAAATATATAATGTAGTTACTACTGTGGAGGAATGAGACTGGAAAGGGACACAAGTATTCTATGAGATACTTGTAAGTGATAGACACACAGATGTTTGTTTTTCATTGCTTATATACAGTAATACATTTTACATACCCTTTGGTTGGTATAAATATTATATAATTAAAAGTGAAAGTTATTTATTTAAAATGAGTGATACATATTACCCCTGTGTAGTTTTATTTTATCAAAATTGATATATAAGTGCTTTTCTAAAAAAAACAAACAGTTGGCAGTGGATAGAGGGTCAGCCCGGTATGCAGATGTCTGGGGTTCGATCCCCAGTCAGGGCACACGTGAGAAGTGACTATCTGCTTTTCTTCCTCTCCCTCTCCCCTTTATTTCTTCCCTTCTCACAGCCAGGGGCTCGACTGGCTCCAGCGTTAGCCCTGGGCACTAAAAGATAGCTTGGTTGATTGAGTGTCAGACACAGATGGTGGTGCCCAGTGGACCCCAGTCAGGGCACATGCAGGAGTCTATCTCACTATCTCCCCTTTTCTCACTTAACAAACTAAAATAAATAAAAATAGAAAAATAAAAGTTATCTCATTGTTTGAGAAGTAGGCCAAGAATAAAATGCAAATAAAATCATTAATTTAAGGCATAATTAATGAAACTACTAATGGTAAAAAAAAAAAATCTAAACGAATGATACTGTTTTACGGATGGGACAATCCAATATAATAGACATAAAAATTTCCTCACAAGTTATTATATTATTTTAATGCAATGCCAGTTAAAATCCAGGATGCGTTTTAGGGGGCAGGGGAGCTAGCAAATTCATCAAAAAGTTTACAAGGGCAAAAGTGGATCCCAGTCAGGGCACATGCAGGAGTCTATCTCACTATCTTACTATAGAGAGCAAAAGAAAAAATTTTTTCATGGACATACTAAGATCCATGTATGAAGGCCCAAGATAATCTTGAAGGAAAAAAAAGGCAAAAGGACCTGCTTTATCAGATAATAAAGTATATAACAGATTAAGAGCAATTAAAACATTATGATCTCAGCATAGATATAGACAAATGGGCCAATAAAACAAGATTGAGAGCCTACAAACAAACTCATTTCAGATGAGAACTGCTAATACAATGGAAGTAGCATCAGATTTAGTATGGAATGTATGGAAAAACCATACATTATTTGTAGATGATGTTGGGAAAACTGACTCACTACATGAATAAAAATAAAATTAAAACTCATTACCTCTGAATGGACTAAAAACTTAAATGTGAACAATAAGTTGAAACAGAAGAATATATAAATGAATAATCTCAAGACAGTGAAAGGTTTCTAAAACAAGACTTCATAAAGCACAGTGTTTAATAAAAAAAAGAATTAATAGATATGACTACATTAAAATTAAGGATATGTCTTCAGTGAAAGACTCAACTGACAAAGCTAATCAAGAAGAGATAGACAGGGCAAAGATATCTGTAACCTTTACAACCCATAAAAAATTAATACTTATTATAGACATGGAATTTCTGTCAATCAATAAGCTAAAGACAGAAAGATTAGTACAGAAAAGAAAATGCTGGCAAGAGTTATGTATAGTCAATGTATAGAAAGGAAAATCTGAATGAGTAATAGATTTAAGAAGATATGTTGAACTTTACTATCAGAAAAATATACAATTAAGACAATAATAAATTATAGCATTACTGGCTTATACCAAGAGAGATCTTAAGTAAACAACATAACATCACACCTTAAGGAACTAGAAAAAGAATAATAAAGGCACAGAGTCAGCAGGAGAAAGAATGTAGTAAAAATTAAATCAGAACTAAATAAAATAGAGAAAAAATAAAATAGAAAAACTTAATACAAGAAAAAGCTGGTTCTTTGAAAAGAACAATAAAATTGACAAACCACTGGCTAGACTCACTAAGGAAAAAAGAGGAAGGCCTCATATAAACAAAATCTGAAATGAAAAAGGAGAAATTACCACAGAAATCATAGATATATAAAAGATTATAGCAGAATATTATGAAAGATTATATGCCACCAAATTCAACAATCTAGGGAAAATGGATAAATTCCTAGAACTATACAAACTTCCTAGACTGAGTGGGAGAAAAGCAGAAAACCTAAATAAACCTATAAGCAGGAAGAAAATAAAAACAATTATCAAAAACCTCCCCCAAAACAAAATTCCAGGACCAGGTGGCTACAGTAATGAATTCTACCAAACATTCAAAGACGATTCAGTATCTATCCTTCTCAAAGTCTTCCAAAAAATAGAAGAAGCAATACTCCCCGACACATTTTATGAGGCCAGCATACCCTAATACCAAAACCTAGCAAGGACAACACACACACACACAAAAAACTACAGACCAATATCTCTAATGAATATAGATACAAAAATCTTAAACAAAATCAAATCAAACACAAGCAAATCAAACACAACACATTAAAAAGATAATACCTCACGATCAAGTGGGATTTATTTCTCCCAGCAGAAGGATGGTTCAACATATGGAAATTGATCAATGTAATACACCACATCAACAAAACAAAGAACAAAAATCATATGATCCTATCAACAGATGCAAAAAAGGCATTTGATAAAATACAACATCCCTTTATGTTTAAAACACTCAACAAAATCAGAATAGGAGGAAAGTACCTGAACATATTAAAGGCCATATATGACAAACCATCAGCGAATATCACAATAAATGGTGAAAAAATGAAGGCTTTTCCTCTAAAATCAGGAACGAAACAAGGCTGCCTATTATCTCCACTTGTATTCAACATAGTTCTGGAAGTTTTAGCAGCGCAATCAGGCAAGAGAAAGAAATAAAAGGCATCCATATTCAGAGAGAAGAAGTAAAGGTATCATTTTTTTCAGATAACATGATCCAGTATATAGAAAACCCCAAGACTCCACCAAAAAACTATTAGAAACAATAAACCAATATAGTAAAGTCATAGGATACAAAATCAATATATAAAAGTCTACTGTTTTTCTATATGACAACAATGAAACTTTGGAAAATGAACTCCAAAAAACAATTCCTTTTACAATTGCAACAGAAACATAAAGTACCTAGGAATAAACTTAACAAAGGATGTGAAGGAACTATACTGAAAACTATAAAATATTAATGAAAGAAATTGAGAGAGACACAGTGAAATGGAAAACTATTCCATGTTCATGGATTAGAAGAATCAACATCGTTAAAATGGCCATTTTACCCAAAGCAATATACAAATTCAATGCAATCCCATCAAAACACCAATGTCATTTCTTAAAAAAATAGAACAAAAAATTACCACATTTGTATGGAATCACAAAAAACGCCAAGTAGCCAAAGCAATCCTGAGGAAAAAGAATGAAGCCAGAGGTATCACACTTCCTGACTTCAAATTATACTATAGAGCCATGATAATCAAAACAGCATGGTCTTGGCAGCAAAACAGACATACAGATCAATGGCACAGAATCGAGAGCCCAGAAATAACACCACATCTATACTGACAAATCATCTTCAACAAAGGAGCTAAAAACACACAAGGGAGAAAAGAAAGCCTCTACAATAAATGGTGCTGGGAAAACTGAAAAGCCCCAATGAAAAGAGTAAAACTTGACTACAGTTTGTCCCCCTGCACAACAATTGATTCAAAATGCATCAAAAACCTAAATATAAGATTTGAAACTATAAATTACATAGAAGAAAACACACGTACTAAGCTCACAGACCTTGGCCGTAGAGAACAACTTATGAATTTGACCCCAAAGGCAAGGGAAGTAAAGGCAAAAATAAATAAATGGGACTATATCAAACAAAAAAGCTTCTGTACAGCAAAAGAGACAAACAACAAAACAAATAGGCAGCCAACTAAATGGGAGAAGAGATTTGTAAACAACAGCTCCAATAAGGGGTTAATATCCAAAATATATAAAGAACTCACAAAGCTCAGTAACAAACAAGCAAACAAATCAATTAAAAAATGGGGAGATGACCTGAACAGACATTTTTCCCAAAAGGACATACAAATGGCCAACAGGTATATGCAAAGATGCTCATCTTTCGCTATGTATTCGAGAAATGCAAGTCAAAACTATTGTACAATGAGATATCACCTCACACCTGTTAGATCGACTATTATCAACAAGACAGGTAATAACAGTGTTGGAGAGGCTGTGGAGAAAAAGGAACCCTCATTCACTGCTGGTGGGAATGCAAATTAGTACAACCATTATGGAAGAAAGTATGGCAGTTCCTCAAAAATTAAGAATAGAATTACCATATGACCCAGCATTCCCACTACTGAGTATCTACCCCCAAAACTCTTAAACACTGTATGTAAAGACCCCCATGTTCATCAGCATTATTCACAGTGGCCAATACATGGAAACAACCAAAGTGTCCCTCCATAGAGGATTGGATAAAGAAGAAGTGGTACATATATACAATGGAATACTACTCAGCCATAGGAAACGATGACATAGTGACATTTATGACAACATGGATAGACTTTGAGAACATTACATTGAGTGAAATAAGTAAATCAGAAAAAGCTAAGAATTGTATGATTTCACATATAGGTGGGATATAAAACTGAGACTTATGGATATAGATAAAAAAGTGATGTGGTTACCGGGGGAAAGGAAGGTAGGGGAGGGGGAAGGGGACTGGATTGAATGTGGAGGAGTTGGGGGAGGGTGTGAAGAGGGACAAGTATAAGGTGATGGAAAATAATCTGACTTTGGGTGATGGGTATACAACATAATCAACAGTTCAAATGCTATAGAAATGTTTACCTGAAACCTATGTACTCTTATTGATCAATGTTACCCTGTTAATTTTCTAAATAAAATTTTTTTAAAAGACAATAATAATATACCATTTTAAACTCATCAAATTGGAAAAAAATGATAAACTTAGGTTATACAAATGCTAGTCGGATGATGGGTAAGTGACAAGCCTCATGGACTAAAGTTAAATTGGTGTAATCCTTTCAAGAGTAAATTCTCAGTTGCGTCAAGGCCTACCACTTGGCACTTACAGAGAAGGATACTGAATACACTCATCTCTTCTACATCAGGTGTAACCAAGAATGCTCTGGAGATCCCCTTCAGCCAATGGTGTGTCACAATAACAGACTGGTAGCACTCTGTCAGAGTAAGAACACAGCTGAACTGTCCGGGGCTGGACCACCACAGCAGCCCCTCTACCACTCTCCAACCACTTTATCCTTAGCTTGTTGCCGGTCTCCTTGCCAAGTGTTCAGACTACCCTCTGTGTCTTCCTGTCACTAGCCCAACCGTCCTATTAGCAGTCACTGCTTGCGGCCCTGCCAGCCTGGCCAGCTTTACACAAACTTACATGCTTCATAGTCAAAACATTGATAAAAAATAACAAAAAAAAATTTTTTTAACTATATATTTTAGGTTTTTATTTTAGTGAGCTTGAGAGGAACTGAACAAGAGAAGAGACAGAAGAACAATGAAAGGTGAACAGTAAACACGAGAGATAAAGAGGAAGAAAATAAGAATACAAGGCAGCAGTGGGAGCCCCACGCAGGCAGGTTTTAGCTGTTTTGCAGACCGCTAAATCCCCCCTGCCAATAGTGGCGGGTGCACAGTAACCAGCTGATGAATGAACTAATGAATAGGCTCTGACATACAAAGAAACACTCCTTTGAATCCATTTTGTGGACTTTCAGACTTGGGATGTAAACATGTTAAATTATTTACAACTCTGAGTATAAGTTATCAATATGTTACCTGTGCTGAGCTCCTTCAATTTTAGATAAGAAAATACTGTAGTTTCAATTATTTATCTAAATGTAGTCTTTTCCAGATTTTTCCAGTCCAATTTATCAATTTGTTTCCTTATCTTGTTTTCACTATTCTTTGTATATTTCTTTAGTTTCTATCTCCAGATGTGAATCCCTTTCAGATAACCTGTTAAAGCCCTCATCTGACCCTGTCTCTGCCTGGATTTGGGAACAACAAAAATATAACTTTTGAATTAACCATATTCTGAAATGTCACAAATTCTTAAAACATAACCCTGCTTACCTCAGAACATGGAATGAGGGTTTCAAACTGTTGATGAAGTTCCAGTAGCTGAATTAATTCTGCATTCTTTTTGGCCTTTTCTGTAATTAAATTAATGTAATGTTCAGGGTTTTCTGCAAATGCACACGCAGCATCTCTGGTATTGAAAGTGTAATATTTTTCTTTATGTTTCAAAATTCCAATTACTGGATTTCCTGAAAATTAAGAAAAGGAATCAAATGAGCTGTGAAATATTACAACTATAGAATCATTTTCTATATATTCCATTTTTAACATTTTACTTATGTTAGAATGTTGCAATAAGCAATTTTGTAGACATTTTTTAAATTATAGTTTATATGAAATTTATAGTAAATTATTTTTATATGTTTTTATTTTAAAGCATGATGTTATATAAAAATACACAACTATTCAAATACAAGGTGTTTAAAAATCTCCTTTGAGGAGCCAGTCATGAGGCAGGTTTCTCAAATCTCTTTGAGGTAATAACTACCATGTAAGCATTGTTTTCAAAATAATTGTGTAAGAACTACAAAAATGGGACAGCTTTTCCAAAATGTAAGTTTGCATGTTAGAAAATATTTCCCACTGTGAGAAGGTACTACATAAAATATGGATTATTAAATATCCACAGAGTTTAATAATGAAAACAGCAATAATGTCTTACCTTTTATTTCTTCATATATTTAACAAATATTTATTGGCCCTATTCTTAGCATTGAGGATATTGAAGAAAACAAAGTCCCCGTTCACACCAAATTAACAAAGACACCACAGACCAGAGTGATCAGTGCTACAGAAAAATATCTCAATAAAAGGAGTTATACACATAGTAAGGAAAAGCGGATGAGGTTGGTATTTTCAAGTGGGTGATCAAGGAAGGCTGGATAAAATGAGAGGTGAAACGTGTAGCTACCTGGGGCTGGAGCAGTCCAAGTGGAGGGAATAGCAAGCACAAAGGCTCTGAGGTGATGAAGCTTAGCATGTTCGAGAGTAACCAGAAGGCCTGAGCAAGGGGAAGAGTGGCAATGAGGTCGGTGAGGTCATCTGAAAAGTACCCTGACTGGTAAGCCATAGCATTACCTTAGGGTTTAACTCCTGTGGTCTGCAGTCCCAAACAGAAGGAGGGAAGTGCTATAGAATTGCTCTGAGGCAGCACAGGAGGCTGCTGTCCAGAAAATAATGTAATGAGTAGAAATAATATAGTAAACAGAAATAGAGTAGTTAGGACTAGCTGACTCAGAGAGGTTTTAAAACCCCAGCCCCACAGCCCTTTACTTTTCTATTTTCCCCTTTCTTAGAATCATAGAGTGTGGAAGGTGGAAGGGACCAAACAGATTTCCTAGTTAGTCCTTCTTTTTCTGACTTGCAAATTGAGGTCCACAGAGGGCGTGATATTTGCTCAAGGTTACTCAGTTCATTAGTGGTACAGCTGGGACCAGAAACCACTCTTCTGAATCTTAGTCCATATCTTTTTCAACCACATCATGCTACCTCTTATCACCACACACCAATGTTTCTCCGTGTTTGTGTCTCTCATGACTCAAAGAAGGAAAGAAGGGGAGGAAGGAGGGAGGGAGAAAAATAAAAGCAGAAGAGAAAAGAGAAGAAAGAAACCATCTATCTATATCCTATTGCTCTACTACTTCATGGATCTCGACTGTTTTTTCTCCAGTATCACTAACCCTCACAGGGGTCTCAGAAAACTATTTTCTCAGTTCCCTGAGGCAAACCTTTTGTTAATTTCATTATAAAAATCCAATACCATAAAAATTAGTCAATTTATGTGTTCACTAGCCTGTATACACAAATTCCCAATAATTTACTTGTAATTAAAATAGTAATACCCAACTGTGGAATACAAAAAAAGAAATAAAAAAAAGAAGGAGCTTAATAGTATTAGGAAAATGAGACACAGTCTTGTCAACTGTTTTCATTCTACTCCTAGTCAACTTCTTATCCCAAATTCACACAGGACCTTTAGGATAATAACTTATTCCATCCCAATGGGAGTATGTGGAGGTAGATACGTGGGAATAAATACCGATGGCAAAAGACTTTGCTTTGGGCAGTGGGTGCCACAACGTGGTGTGCAGATAGTGTTTTGTTGAGTTGCATATTTGAAACCTGCATGGTTCTGTGAACTGAAGTTAGCCTAATAAATCCAGTAAAAACTTTCTCATTTACTCTCTGTTTTGAAGAAGCTCTAGTAATATCAAAAGAAATTTTACTTGATAAAAGGCTGGCCATTTTCTTAGTGATATCTGCCTTATACTGAAATCCTGATCTATGTTAGTGGAATGTAACCATAAAGTGGTAAAGAATATTTTTAAGTAAACTTATCAGTCAAATTAGTGTTGCTCTTTCAAGTAATTACTTTGGAGGAGAATGTATTTTAGTACTGTCATATAACATTTCTGGGATCCATCACTGGACATATGAGTTGGCCCCATTTATGATACTACAGCATCCATATTTTATTATGTATACATTTCACCACTTATCATTGGTATTATCATTTTTTGTTTATGTCAGTTGACCAGATTATATTATGAGAATGTCAAGGATAAATACTGTCTGGATCACCTTTGTAGCTCCTTTCCTAGCTCACCATCAGACTCCATTAAGTTTTAAAAAGTGAGTAAGTGACAATGACAGTTCTTCAAGAAAAAAATTAAGGAAGTAGGAGCGACATTATTTTCAATACTATACCTGGAAGGAGAAGACCATCTGTTGTAGCAAAAGTATAAGCACAAAATCCCCGATACTGAATTAACAATTTATCAAAATTTGCTGTTGTTTCTGGGAAAAGCCATTCTTGTTTTCTGAAATCTACTGGATGTACTCTTTCTTCTAAAATGAAAGAGGAGGACAAGAAAAAACTTTATTCAATGAGAAGAGTAAAACAACCCAAGGAAATAAGCAGAAGAAACTGGCTGCTATGTGACTAAAACAGAGAGCGATTAACTTCATTCAAAATGGGGCAGCTTTTTATACTAGGCGGCAAAATAATATACTTTGAATATGATGCTTACATATTAGGAATATTGCTTCTTGAAACAGTGAAAGATTTCTGATTGGAAAGAGTCAAGGAAATATCTCCTTGTAACTTAATTTTCAAAGCAAGGTGGACAATTTTTGTTCTGTATACTTGTAAACATTCTTCCTAGTATTGGTTCGCTAACATTTGATAAGCAAATTGACTAAATACTTTTTACACAAAGAAGCATGCATTTACAAACACTGATACACCAGAGTCTTAACTGTTGCTATTCTATTATACTTCTGTGCCTGGCTCTGTATTCCAACAGCAGATGCCACAAATAACCTTGTGGTTAAAACTAGAAGTAAAAGCATACTTTGGAGAAAATAAACCTTCCCTCTTTCTTTCCTGATATGCTAGAAAGTCTTGAACAGTTATTGCATGTGGCAAGTGTAAATTAAGTTCGTTCAGAAGAACACTGGGTCTCAGTTCACTGGAGCAGTATCTTGATAGTGTTCTAGTGAATATTCAGTTTTACTGTATGGTGGGAAACAACATATCAAAGTTGCAAAGTACTGTCTTGCTGATATGGTTGAGTTTAATATCTACTGCTTAGGTGATTTAAACTTTTCAGTTTAATTTAGTAATTGCATAAATATGGTGCTTTAATTAAAATAAAATCAGTAAGAAAAACTTTAACTTGAAGCATGCCTTTGAGTCTCTGATTTCGTGTTCAGATTTTATGTGTTCTAACAGTTTGAAAATGGAAACTGCTGCTTCATTTTTATTTTCCACTTTTATAAAAACAAAATTTGAAGACAAAAATTTTAAAGTAAATTATCTAATTTCATTTTCCAGAAAAACTTTCTTTTTAGACAACTCCAGTCCCAGGCTCTGTTTTGGCATTTCTCATGTATTTTAAATTGTCTTTAAGATAGGAGGGACCAAAAAGGTAAAAAGAACTTAATTGATAAAGATAGCCTTTCAGGAATGATTGTATCTCTTAAAAGATCTAAAATAAGCTCAATTAATTTTATAAAGATAAAATTTATTGATTTATAAATTTCAACCTGAATCTGAGGTAGATACATGGCAAATAGCATTACAAAGAAATGAAACCAAATATAGCAAGGATTAATATCCTTTCTACTACAAATCAATAATAAAAATCACTAAGACTACAATAGACACACATAATCACAGAAAATAATTGTTAACCACAATACTAGTCATAGCATTAGGAATGGTTATTTCTGGATAGTAAGATATCCAGCTTACATTATTCTATTTTCCAAATTTTCAATACAGAAAAGTTTTCTTACAATCAAGAAAAATGTTTATACGTTATCAGAAAGATATAATATGAAAAATTTAAAACAAAAGAGTGACTTTATTCTAGAAGTAATTTTAAGAGTAAGAGGAAGTACTGAATGATTTCCATTACCCATGTGTTCTTTCAGTCGACACATATCAGTTTTCACAGTCACTTCAGCAAGAAGATGTTGTATTACTTTTCCAGGAAAGAGTAGTTCATGAGTGCCCAGAAATCGCTCAAGGTTAGTAATTAAATTAGTAAGGATACCCGTTAAAACGGTTTCATCCTGAAAGCCCCTCCACAGATTGGAAAGTGCAATGAAGATGGGCTGAGGAAGAAAAAAAGGTATAATTGTTTGATAAAATTATAATCACTGTAGTCTTGAAAATAAATAAAATTTGTAAAGAAATTATTTCTTAAGATAGTAAAAGTGTCATAAAGTTAGAAAACAGAATCTAGTTAGAAACTGAACTCAAAGATTATGAGAAAATAAACATTTTACTTCAAAGCATTTTACTTTGGTATGATTATTATAAAGTTAATTTACTCAAAAAAACAAAACAAAACAAACAAACACATTTCATCGCCTGGCTTTATTTCTGAATAGTAGACACCACAAATGACCTTGTGGCTACAACTAGAGGGAAAGGCACACTTTGGAGAAAACAAACCTTCCCTCTTCTTTCCTGACAGGCCTGAAAGCACAAAGATTTATCGGTGCTTCACCTCAAAAAAGAAAGTGTTTTTTTTGTTTTTTAAAAAAGCTAAATTTGACTCATAATTAGATTTATCTGGCTTAATAGGATTCGAAAGAACATGGAAAGTCTAGCAGTATATCTTGGAATATGTCTTGTAAATTACAAGTTAAAGATTTTAGGTCAATAAGATAATTTTTTACTTGTATGAAAGGTCATTATCATATATAATATAAAACAAAAAAATTAATCAGGTTCAACTTATAAGTGAAACAACTTAGCCTTTGGTTTTTTAATTTTTATAACCAAATATTGGGAATGAGTATGGAAAACTATCAAAACCTCCAAATGCTCTATAAAATATTGCATGTGCATCTTATACCTCCATGGGGCTACCAGAGTTGTAAGATGGTGCAGATAATCAGAAAAGTCAGCATAACTGCTGGCCTGGTAATTAAAGTGATTCTTTTATGTCTTTTCAGAAAAGTTGCAAGTTGTATCACCTCTTTGCTGAAGGCAGTTAGCAACCAGCTATTGTGAACACATTTTCAAGCCTGTATTATGGATTATTTCTGTTGTCTCAGACAATACTAGTATTATGGTTATTATTACATATGTCTGCATTTTCTTTAGTAGCAAATGCCTACCAGGGGAATCCTCTCATGCAACTTATTCTATTACTACAAAATAACCATAAAGACCAGGATCAACTTGTATAAAACCAATATTAAATACAGGGTGGGGCAAAAGTGAGTACACTAAATAATTTATTCTTGTATTCTTATTTATTATTATATTATTTTCCATATGAACAACTGTAAACCCACTTTTTCCCCAGCCTGTATAATTATAATCACTTCTGATTTAATTTTATAGGACATAAAAGTATATTCACCACCCTTAAATAAGATCAAAGTTGATGGCATGTACTTACAAAGACTTGTGAAGTTGGGACAGCTGTCTTTGTGTTTATAATCATTTTTAGTTGTTCAAGTTGGGCTGAAAACTGCTTTGTCAATATTTCCACTTCTTGAGCACAAGTAATCACTTCTGACTGTGAAGACAACGTAATTTGCACTAATATTTTTTATAAATTCACTACAAAAATCTTGTATGTTTTAAGCCTTGCCAACTCCCTGAAGGTAAGTTTAGTGAGAGCAGGGATTCTCTTCTCTGTGGTATCCCCAACACCAAGAACAATACTGCTATATGGATAGTGCTCTAGAAATAATTGTTAGGTGGGTAAATCTTTTGAAACACAATGGTTATATTTTTTTCTCAAAATATGCAGGTATTCTTATTCAGTATAAATGTAATTATACTAAATTTCTGTGAAGTGGATCCTCTGACACAGCTTTGCATAGCTGCTATCTTCCCATTCCTCAATGATAATGTTAAGAGGCATTCTTTTGAAAACTATTTTGATACCAAGTTTTTTTAAATTGCATTCAAGAATGTAGAAAAACCTTAAAAATCTCAGCATTGAAAGACAAATAATAGGCCCTGGCTGACTGGCTCAGTGGTAGAGTATTGGCCAGGCATGTGGAAGTCTTGGGTTCAATTTTCAGTCAGGGCACACATGAGAAGTGACCATTGCTTCTCCACCCTCCCCCTCTTTCCCTCCAGCAGACATGGCTTGATTGGCTCGAACGAGTTGGCCTCAGGCACTGAGGACGGCTCCATGGCCTCCACTTCAGATGCTAAAAAATGGCTCTGGTTGCAATGGAGCAATGGCCCCAGGTGGGCAGAGCATTGCTCTTTAGTGGGCTTGCCAGGTGGGTCCTGGTAGGGGTGCATGCAGGAGTCTATCTTTCTGCCTCCCCTCCCCTTAAAAAATAAAAAAAAGACAAATAATATCTTTCTGATACTACAATAGTAATCTGAAAATAAGGTGCTGAATGCTGAGTCTGAAATGATTGCTAACATTTATTCTTATGATGTGCTAAGCTTTTTTATTGACATCTGAATGCTTCTAAGTAAATATAATTTTTTAAATTAATAAATAAAAAGACTCAACTACAATAGGAGGGCTCACATAACTCACACAAGAGACATTCCTAGAGCATCTTGCTTCGGTGATCTGAGAGATTGCACGGCTGAACTCCACAGGCCATCTATCACACAAGGCCACCCTACGAAGGCTGGGAAACATAATACAGCTACCTAACATACAGAAACAAACAATGAGGCAGCCAAAATGGGGAGTCAAAGACTCATGCCCCAAATGAAAAAAACAGAAAAAATGCTCAAGAAAAAAAACTAATAAAATGGAGCCAAGCAATTTACTGGATACAGAATCTAAAAATATGGGTATAAAGATGCTCAAGAAACTTTGTGAGAACTTCAACAGAAATGGCAAGCATAAAAAAAACATATAGAGAGAGAAACCACAAAACAGAACCAGTCAGAAATGAAGAATACAATATTTGAAATAGAAAATATATTAGAAGAAATAAATAACAGAATAGATGAAGCAAAGGACTGAATCTAAGACTTGGAACATAGGTAGCAGAAAAGCAGAAAAGTAAAAACTGTTTTTTAAAAAAACAGAAGAAAGTTTAAAGGACCTCTGGAACAACATCAAGCATAACAACACTGGCATCATTGGGGTACCAAAGGAGAAGAGAGCAAGAGATTGAGAACCTGTTTGAAGAAATAATGCCTGAAAATTTCCCTAATCTAGTGAAGGAAAAAGACACACAAGTCCAGGAAGCACAGAAAGCCTCAAACAAGATGAAGTCAAAGAAGTCATTACCACTAAACCAGTATTACAAGAAATGTTAAAGGGTCTTTAAGAAAAAAAAAAAAGAGGAACATAAATATGTATAATAAGATGGCATTCAATAAGTGCCTATCAATAGTCAAATCATTTAATGTAAATCAATTAAATACTCCAATCAAAAGACATAAGGTAGGTGAATGAATAAGAAAACAAGACCAATATATGTACTGTCCACAAGAGACCCACTTCAGATCAAAAGACACACACAGATTGAACGTGTGTGAAAAGGAAAAAATGAAAAAAGATATTTCATGCAAATGGAGATGAATAAAAAGTTAGAGTGGCAATACTTATATCAGACAAAGCAGACTTTAAAACAAAGGCTACGATAAGAAAGAAAAAAGAATATTATATGAAAATAAAGGAAAGAGATAAACAAGAGGATATAACCCTTATAAACATTTATGCACCCAATATTGGAGCACCTAAATATTTAAAGCAAATCTTGATGGACGTAATATTGCCATCATGAGAAGAGAGACTGACAATCATACAGTCATAATAGGGGACTTTAAATCCCCAGATATCAATGAACAGACCTGCCAGACAGAAAATTAACAAGAAAATGTGGCCTGAAACGACATATTAGACAACAGGGATTTAAATGATGTTTTCAGACAACGTCATCTCAAAGTAGCAGAATACACATTGTTTTCAACTGCACATGAAACATTTTCTAGGACACACCACATGTTAAGCCACAGATAAGTCTTAATAAATAAGAAGACTGAAATCACATCATATATCTTCAACAACAATGGTATAAAACTAGAAATCAATTATAAGAAAAAAACTGAAAAACACACAGAGGCTAAATAACATGTTACTAAACAGTAAATGGGTTGTGCCTGACCTATGGTGGCACGGTGGATAAAGCATCAAGCTGTAATGTTGAAGTCACCAGTTTGAAACCCTGGGCTTGCCTGGTCAAGGCACATATGAGAGTTGATGCTTCCTGCTCTTCCCCCTACTCTCTCTCTCTCTCTCTCTCTCTCTCTTTCTCCTTCTCCCCTTCTTCTCTCCCTCCCTCTTCTATAAAAAAACAAAGCAAGACAAAACAATTAATGGGTTAACACCGAGACAAAGGAAGATATCAAAAGATACCTTGAGACAAGTTAAAATGAATATACAATAACCCGAAATCTATGGGACACAGAAAAGGTAGTCATAAGAGGCAAATTCATAGCAATACAGGCTTATCTTAAGAAACAAGAAAAATCTCAAATAAACAATCTAATCTTATACCAAAGAAATTAGAAAAAACCAACAATCAAACTGACTAGAAGGAAGGAAATAATAAAGATTATCATAGAAATAAATAAAATATAGTCTAAAATAATACAAAAGATCAATAAAAACAAGGACTGGTTCTTTGAAAAGATAATCAAGATTGACAAAACTTTCATTAGACTCATCAAGAAAAAAAAATAGGGGACCCAAATAAATAAAATTAGAAATGAAAGAGAAGAGCAAACAACTGGCACCACAGAAATATAAAGAGTTATAAGAAAATATTACAAACAACTACATGCTAACAAATTGAGTAATGAGGAGAAATAAATAAATTTCTAGAAACATACAATCTTCCAATACTGAATTAAGAAGAAATAGAAAATCTGAATGGACCAATTACAACCAAGAAAACCGAAGCAGTAACCAAAAAACTCCCAGAAACAAAAGTCAGGGACTAGATGGCTTTGCATGTGAATTTTAACACTGTCCCTCTAAATCTGAGAGTGAGACCTCCAATGAGAATTTAAGAAAGACTGTACGTTAGTTGGCTGAACATGATTCATGATTGAAAACTGTGAGAAGATACTATATAATGAACAACATTTTCTTAAACATTTTTACAGTGTGTAATGGTTACACAAGGTTCTTTCTTATGATATCTGTTCTGAATCCATATGACAAAAGTAAATGTGTGGTCTACTCCTGTGGACCACTATACACTTCTGGATAAATTGTTTGTAAAATCCTTAGTATCTGACCAGTTACATAAGGTTGATTGCCAAAAGTCAATGTTAGGGGAACATCTACCGAAAAGAATGATTTGGTCTTGAATGGTTAATTTAGAATCCTCCATTCTGAAGGCAATGAGACAGTGGGTCCGTTGTGAGAAACACTCCTAGTTTGTTGCAACGAAGTCTTGTCATCTGGATGTTTGTCTTTCTATTCTCTATAGGGGTAGTAAAGAAAGAAGCCAGATCTAGTGCATCCAGAAGTAGAATCAGTCATTAATGTACCAGTTAGAAAAATGAAAAAACCAGAACACATCCTATTTTATACCTCAAGACATTAGTATTTTTTTTTCCATTTTTCTGAAGCTGGAAACGGGGAGAGACAAACAGACTCGCGCATGCGCCCGACCGGGATCCACCTGGTACACCTACCAGGAGGCGATGCTCTGCCCATCCGGGACGTCGCTATGTCGCGACCAGAGCCACTCTAGCGCCTGAGGCAGAGGCCACAGAGCATCCCCAGCGCCCGGGTCATCTCTGCTCCAATGGAGCCTTGGCTGCGGGAGGGGAATAGAGAGACAGAGAGGAAGGAGAGGGGGAGGGGTGGAGAAGCAGATGGGCGCTTCTCCTGTGTGCCCTGGCCGGGAATCGAACCCGGGACTTCTGCACGCCAGGCTGACGCTCTACCACTGAGCCAACCGGCCAGGGCCAAGACATTAGTATTAATTCATATAAAAGACAGTTCCACTGACCCTGAGTCTCATGGTTTTTGGAAAATAGAGGCTTTGAAAAACAAGGACCAGTGGATGGATGTTAATCCAGTGCAAGGAATCCTGTCACAATGGGTATTTTATTTATATACATATATATATTTATTTATCACACTGTACATTTTAAGTATCTTACAACTTTGTCAATAAAGCTAAAATGAAAACAATGACTGGTGGGAACATACTTGTTGTCATGACACTGTTAACAAACTGTGTTCCCTGCAACCCTAAGGTGGCATGAGGATGTTCCATGGTGAAAAGTCCTCCAATTCTTTCATCTAAATTCCTGTCTTATATTTTTAGGATCCTGAGTACATTTCTGTCTGAAATAAAGGGCTCTGCTACTTTTCAAAAGTTCAAAATCACCACTTTAACATATTTTCAAATCTTTGAGTATATTGTTTGGCTTGTTCATTAGCTCTAAAAACATCAGAAATAAAGATATTTTCTATTAGTTTCTATAAAAAGAGCAAATAATTACATAAAAATTATCTGACTGCCAACTACCTGCTAAACAGTATGTTACACACTTGCTCTGAGCACATACACTGCAGTCTTATTTACATACACACACACCACTGCTCAACTACAGCATGCTAACAATCATACTACTGAGTACCAAACAGAATCAACAAATATAAAATCAATTCCTATCAATATATTTTCATTAAAAGAAACATCCAACTTCCTGATTTCTATTTCAATTCTTGGTCCTTCAGATGTAATATAAATTGGGCAGTTACTAAGGTTGCCTCCTTTATCAATGACCTGGTTCTACCTTTTGTTTCAGCCCCTAATACTTAAAAAGGTTGCATTTTATGGAAAAAGCCAGATCTTATAACATGAACTCACCAAAATGATCTGAAGGAAGATCTCATACTGTCGCATATTATAGAGTGCTTCTTTTAGCATATATGGCTGCAGTTCTATACTCATGAGTGGGTTCTCTGTTACTTTTTCAAGGATGGCTGTGTAGTGGTATACCTGTTGTTGGGCAATCTGAAGTTGAGTCTCAATATGTTGAGTGGTGGCTGGGATTACTTCATGTAGAATAGTTGGCACTGTTTTTAAAAGTATATTAAGAGAGACATGAAGAAATCTAAAAATAAATTAACAATTAAAAACCTAGAAAGTGGACATATTTTGAGCATTAAGTTGAGTTAGTTTTTATGTCAGCCAAATTAATAACCATGAGGCATGTATTTCATGGGTTTCATACCATGAAAAAAAGATTTTAAAAAACCTATACAAACAAAAAAATATTGTCAGAAAAATAACCAAAAGGTAGAGCAGATCAGTTTTTGGCACTAAAATACAGAAGAGCCTAAAGAATTGGTAGGATTTGGTATTATATGCCATTGACCATGTGACTCTAGAAAAGGCACTGTATCTTTCCTTCTGTATATCATCTTTTCTGATGGTAAAAAGAGAAGAAAAATGCACGAAACTTAAGAAACTCATTGGGAAACAGAGAAACAATAGAATAATCTAGCAAAATAGAGAACTTTATGAAGAATGGGATTAGACTTTTTAGAACAGTTTATATAATGCAAACATTTACCCACTGCACTAGATCAATGATCTGGTAAAAGACATCAACCTTTTGCCAGTGGGCCTATATGTGAACCAAACTCCTAAGGAAGTTATTTCTACTGGTAGATCCTTCATCAAATATTTCATGAGTACTTTCACACTTATAGATAATAAATGTGTTACAGCATAATAAATATTCCTGAATTTAAAAATTTTAAAATATCACCTTTTGGGCTTTTTTATTCCGTTAGTTGCATCAGCAACTGTTTTATTTTCAGGGTGATTTCTATTTTTAAAGTCATTGAGTTTTACTCCCTTCTGGTTATTTGATTTGGAGTCAAGTACACAAAGTCCAATGAACGGGGCAGGCAGGTTTCTGGGTAGGCAACCTCATTCCTTTCACTAATTTCCTCTCCTATATTAGCTTCATGACACATAAAACTTTAAGCGTTGCCCCTCCAAATAAAAAATTACTACACATTATGAATAGTAGTTGTAACTAAGTAACAATCAAACCTTAACTCTAAAAATAGCAGCCTGGCCTGTGGTGGCACAGTAGATAAAGCAGCGACCTGGAATGGTGAGGTCGCTGATTTAAAACCCTGGGCTTGTCTGACCAAAGGCACATGTGGGAGTTGATGCTTTCTGTTCTTCCTGCCATCTCTCTCTCACTCGCTCTCTCTCTCTAAAAATGAATAAGTAAAATCTAAAAAAATAAAAAGTACTTTATAAAAAAATAACAAAGAATAGCAGTGGTGTACTAGGTATTATTTTCCTCACTATGCAAGTTAAATTTTGAACCTACATAACCTGTAGAATTAACCTAATGATAAACCTACAGTCGTCAATGCCTTCTCCTCCCTTTCCAGTGTCTCTGTTAAATAAACGAATTCCAGTAACGATCATGGAGAGTTCTTTCAGCTGGCGTTCTTTGTCCTTCTTAGAAAGAGTCAGAAATGTCCCAAGTTCAGCCTGGGGGAAAACACTCTGTAGAGCAGCTGAAACAAACCACAGAAAGGACAAGATGATACAAATAAAAACATCAAAACTTACATCACAAGTTTCCTTCAGCAGAAAGTTAAAAGGGCTGTCTTTATAGAATTACTTAGACGATTCTTTAAATTTCTGATATCTGATTACAGAATACATAGCAAAATTTATCACATATTAAAGCCAGGCTGCTGAAATACTGCCATTGCCTTGTGTCTATTTTTAATAATTAAGCATCTATCAGCAAAGTTTGGCAATAGGGATTAAAACAAGCTTTCTAATTAGAGCTATGAGTATAAAAATATTTATAGATGCTTTAAAATAATTACAAAAGAAAGCCATTAGGAAGGTTAGAGACCTTGTCTATTCTTTGATTTAATGTATGAAAGTAGGCAAGTATTTCCTGGGCATAAAACAATGTCCTTTTCCATTACCCACTTTAGGTGACAGACTCAACTTTTCTCATCAGTACAATCTCCATTTCCCATTACCCAGTCACCTTGGTCCCTTAACCATACTGCCAATGCCTCTCTAATAGGTCCCTGGATATGTACAGCTCTAAGATATTAACAATATTCAACTTCCAGGGGTGTTACTTGAATTTAGAGTTGAGACACAGTTTTAGAGTCGATAAAAGTAGTCTAGGTAAGTTTTAACCTTTTATTTGTGCTAATTTTGTTTTCAGACAAACAAACCCCTTCAATCTTTAACACGTGTGATTTAACACATTTTCTAAGATACGGTGTTCATGTATTTTCACTTATGGAATGGAAATTGTGGGGGCTTTTTGTTGTTTTTCTTTACCTGTTGCCTCTCTGACAATCTTGATATCTGTTGGGGATCCAACCCCAGAGTGCAGTAACACGTAGCTGACAATCTTTCGGTAGAGGCTTTCCAATTCTTCTCTGGTACATGCTCTGTTATCTGTAATTTCTCTCGTAATAAAGCCTAATTTAGAGTCCAAGGTTCGGTGATGTTCTTCAAGAAATTCCTCTAAAATTGGAAAGCACAACATTCCATATATTTGATACTTAGAATTATTCTCACATAAGAAAGTAGGACCAGAAAAAAAATGGCTTTGGTATAGCAATTCTATTGCATGAAAACAACTGTTTTCATAAGATGTCCTAATAAACAGTAGCCAGCACTTAACCTCAAGAAAAAAAAATCTAGAGGGAAATATTTACTACAGCAATTTAAATGGCTCATAAAACTTTACATAGACAATCCCAACAGTGATATCAGAGAACTAAAACCTCCCAATTAAGCAGAAAGTATACAAGACAATTTATAATATATAATTATATATAATAAAGATATATATAATATAAATATATGTACTACATATGTATGCTTTATGTAAGCATATAAAGTACACACATAGATGTTGTGTAAACATTGTTGTTGAAGTAAGTGTATTTCTATTTTAGTTCTAGATAAATTTCCTTTGAATAGCATTACTGATAATATGATGTTGCATCAAGTATGGTACTTCTCTCCCTTCTTCCCATGATATGATGGGTCTACACCAGCAGCATAATTTTTGCTACTAGCTCAACAAAAACACCTCATGTTACTATAATAATAATTATTATATTAACCATGCATAGTTTATATCTACAATCTTTTTACAAAAACATTTTTTGCAATTAAAAAATCTAAATGATAATTAATATCATCAATTCCATGATTATTGCTTAAAATTTTCATTATTAAGTAAAAATTTTACATATGTAGCAAAGATACAAGTTCAATACATAGAAAGGAAAAAAGCCAGTGCAAATTAACAAATGGTTAATGAGTGTGCTACAATGGGGCAGAGGCAGTGTAGTCTACAGAGAAATTTATTTTCCTTTTGCTTTTGTTTCCACTTTATGTTTGATGTAGCAGTAAACTATTTACATAAGAAAATATATTCTAAACTTAAATTTATCATAATTTTTTCATTTTGGGGTTAGTTATATAATTTAGGTAAGCAGTATGAAATAATAATACATATAAATCAGGAAGGAAAAAATCAGGAAATTAAAAACTTTTAACTTCAATGGACTGGTTATTTTAATTTCTAATTATTATCTATCAGAGGTATAATAGTTAAAACACAATAGACTTGGAATATAATTATTATGGTCATAAAAATCAGAATTTACTTTTAACACTCAAAAAGGCCATTGGTATTTTTCTCCTTTAGCATTTCCAACATTATTATATTCTTGAAAATTGGAAAAAAAATTCAAAAAACAGACCAAAAAATTCAATTGTTCATTGTCAACTAATGAAGCTCTTATTACCTTAAATACAATATAAACCTTTTTTAAAAAGCATATATAGCTAGAAATATGTTACCTCGATTTGTATAATTCATATCAAAGTAGACTTGCATCTTAATGGTGTCCAGGGATGGATTTTTACTGTCCAATAGCCGACTCACACAAAGCTAGAAAAGAATACCTCATGAATGCTTCTAGTTAATAGTTTCTATATGATCCAAAATATTTTCTAAACTTATTTTTAAAAATAAGAGAATCATCAAAGTAATAGTTTCTGATATTATCTACCAATCATGCTTCCTACAATTTTTTGGAGGACTTTATGCTTTATAAGTCACCCAACCAACAACATTTATTAAGTAATAAGTTATTTTCCCTGTGTTAACCATTATCACTATACCAAAGTGGGCTAATAGTCCAGTTGAAGGCATTTTGGTTCATCTATATAACTGGAATGTGGCTCATGTACCATGAAGCTTATGGCTCCTGTCTAGACCTTTCTAGAGTTCCACATTCCTATTTAATTAAGCCTTAAACAACACTCCTTTGCTGATGTTGGATGTCATATGCATTTTGTAAAAAGCTGCTGCAGCCACCCTCTGCTGCTCACAAAATTTCTCTAGCTCTGCCTTCTATTTCAAAATTTCTTCCTCTGGTTTGTTTTCTCCTGTTGTTTTTTTTCCCCCTCTTCTCTGCTTTGCCCTCCTCCCCCTTTTTTTTTGCTTTGCCCCTTTTTGTCAGATGATTAACCTGAATTTTTCTTTTCTTCTGTCTCTCCTCTTCTCTACATACCTCCCCGTTCCCCAACACTACTCTTTCCTGTCTAATTCTTTAGGCTTTATCTGCAGCTGGCAGGCATCTCAACAGCATCACCATCACCCCACCTCCCCAGCACCAACTCTGCCTTTCTGGGGAGGGAGACAGAATGCAAAAGTGAGGACAGGACACTTTGCTCAAAGACTACCTCCTATGGGTAATTTATTTTTGCAATTTTATTTTAGAGACAGACGGAGAAACTGGAAGGGAGAGAGATGAGAAGCATCAACTCTTCATTGCAGCACTTTAGGTGTTCACTGATTGCTTTTTCATATGTGCCTTGATGGGGGGGGGGGGAGCGAGAGGGCTCCAGCCCAGCCAGTGACCCCTTGCTCAAGCCAGTGACCTTGGGCTTCAAGCCAGCAACCTTTGTGCTCAAGCCAGTGACCATGGGTCATGTCTATGATCCGACACTCAAGCCAGTGAATCTGCACTTAAGCTGGTGAGCCTATGCTCAAGCCAGACGAGCCCTTGCTCAAGCCCAGTGACCTCAGAGTTTCCAACCTGGGTCCTTAGCATTCCAGGTTGATGCTCTATCCCCTGTGCCACCACACTTGGGCTTTTCTTGCAATATTTTTTAGAAATTTTAATTTATAAAATGTTTTTCAACTATAGTTTACATTCAATATTATCCAGATGATTTTTAATTGAGAAAAAAACTTTGTAATTTGAATGATGATATGCACTGATAGTTAATATACCTGTTATTAAAAGTATATTGAGCTTCTTTCCAACTTAGTTGAATTAGAGGGGGGAAAAAAAAACTCTTCTTGAGCCATGAAAAGAAGAAAAATATTTTCTGCCCTTCCTTGATTCTCCTCTATGGCTTTCTAATAAAACTTCTGATTCTCTGTCAGTCATTTCCCCTATTGCTAAGAATGACTTTTATACCACATTTAAAATCAGCACAGAGACCCAGTTCTACACTGGCCTGAAGCATCATGGAGTCTGTACTTACTGTACAATCATCCTAACAACATTTTCCCCAGCTCAGGCTCCCGAAGCGCTTCCTGATCCCTCTAGTTGCACTTACAACTAGTCCTGCACTCCATGAGTGAATTGCTGACTGAGAGAAGAGGGGGATGATGAAAATTTTCTCTGGTATTTGTTTGAGCCCAGATAGTATGCTGATATGAGTTTGGAAGAGCTTGCTTCAAGTCTTCTGTGCAAAGGAGGAAATTAAAATAAGCCCAGGAGAAATTTTTTAAATGTTGAATTTTTTAGAAAATACATTTGGGGCTATTTAGAAAATAAATATTTAAGCACCTAAATCCAGTGAGTCCAACTTAAAACATATGAAAAAAGTTAATTAAGTCCTTTAGTCCTTAAAACTGGTTTTAAGGCACATCTACTTGATTTCTAACTAGGAGTTACTTTACTTTAGCTTCAACTTTTTTCTTTAGAATTGAAAAACACAAATTATACTGCATCAATAATTATATGAATTTTAACTTAGTACTATGTAATTTTACCATCAGTTAATAATGTTCTCAATGTAACATTGGATTAATTACAATGTAACATAAGATCAGTTACTCAAAGGCAGACACTGCGACCAATCAGTATCCATATCCCTTTCTCTTACTAACAAAGTCCCAATTTGGATGGGACAAAGATCTGTTCAGCTAAAAAAGAAAAAAAAATCTACATCCCAGGCTGCCTTATAATATCATTCTGGTCAATCAACACAAGCAGAGGGGAGGTGTCCTGGGAAATCTATGATTTCCTAACAGAAAGTGAGAGACGGAACTGGCACACACATTGTGCTCTTTGTCCTCCCCTCTTAGACCTGCCTCAAGGTGGAATAGCTATCTGGTGAACCTGGATGAAATCCCTATGCACAATGGTGACCCAGGAAGCCAGGAAAAACAGCCTATGTACCTCCAGACTTCGTTTTATAAGAAAAAAATAAATTCCTTATTTGTTTGCACCACCATTTGGTGGGTTTTTGTTCCATGGAGGTGAAGTCAATAATGGCTAACACACATGCTGTATTTAGAATTGCAAACAAATACTTTAAAACTTGAGAATTGTTCAATAATCACCTTAACAAGTTTCTGGACATCACTTTTTATGAGAGTTCTATCCATGTTAAAGCCATTACTTGGATCCAAGACAATTGCTT